>NC_079510.1:20347604-21001992 GCF_030052815.1 Hevea brasiliensis | reverse complement strand
TCTTCTTAACAAATAACACTAGCGCTCCCCAAGGTGACACACTAAGGTGGATAAAGCCCTTGTCAAGCAGCTCTTGCAACTACACTTTCAACTCTTTCAATTCTGCAGGGGCCATTCTATATGGCGTTATGGAGATTGGATCCACACCAAGTATAATATCAATCTCAAACTGCACTTCTCTTTCTTCATCAGGAAATACATCGGAAAAGTCACATACAGTAGGGATGTCCCTCAGTGCTGGACTCCCCACTTGGGTGTCTATCACATGTGCCAAGTATGCTTCACATCCCTTTCTGATCATCCTTCAGGCTAGTGCAACCGAAATGATGTTTGATGGCAGTAAATACCTCTCCCCATGTATTACCACATCACGGTATAGAGGGAGACCAAAAGTGACTGTCTTCAGTCTACAATCAATCATGGCGTGATGCCTGGCTAGCCAATCCATGCCCATGATAATATCATAATCTCTGAAGGGCATTTCAATCAAATCTGACAGAAAAACATGTCCTTGGATCACCAAAGGATAGTCTCTATAGATTCTGTTGACCCGGACCTCTTGTCCTAATGGACTAGTTACTAGCACTTCAAAACCCATTTGCACACATGGAACCGTAAGTGAATTGACTATGCTAGCACTAATATATGAATGGATAAGCCTCTTCTCGCTGTCTCATTGTGTAGACTCTGGCTGAAGCACTTCCTTGTGTAGACTGACCAACTGTGCCCTGACTGCCTGAAGCAGTGCCTCTACCTCTGCCTCTTCCTCTGCCAACTGACTGTGAACCTCTGGGAGTAGGACTCTGAATAGATCCCTCGGCAGTAGTAGGAGCTGGACCATATCTCGGAGACGGAGCACTAGTGCAGTCTCTTGCTAAATAACCCTTGCCTCTGCAATTAAAGCAGGCTCCAGTGGCCCAATAACATTCCCCCCCATGAATCTTGCCACAAGTCTCATAGGGGCGGGCAGAATGTGAACCCCTGCTTGACTGCTGACCAGACCTAGGGGGTCTCTGTCCGGAAAATCTGCCCCTACCAAATCTTCCACCTCGACCCCTGCTGGGTCCACTAAATTTCTTCTTTTTCCCAGAAGTCCCACCAGAACTCGGCTCTATTGACTTTTCCCCTTTATCTTTTTCTGATTTCTCTTTCACTGGGTTTGCTTCTGATTCTATTCTTTCCAAGTCAAGTGCTTGAGACATGAACTCTGAGAAGTTACAGTGTCAAAATCCCACAACTTGCATCCTTATGCTGGGCTTCAAACCCGTCTCAAATCTCTTGCACCTTGCCTTGCTGGTGGAAAGGAGACTCCCAGCATAATGACTTAAGCGGGAGAACTCCCTCTCATACTCTGCCACTGATCGGTTCCCTTGTTTCAAACTCAAAAATTCTTGCAATTTATGATCAACATTTGCATCTGGGATGTATTTCTGTCTAAATTCTCTGATGAAGTCATCCTAGGTCAGCACTGGTGGTTCAGCCAAGCTGTGGGGGATGGTCTTCCACCGATCATACGCATCCCCTTGTAGTAGCGACACAGAATACTCAAACTTCAGTTCATCTTGGCAGTGCAGCTTCTTAAATACTCTATCCATTCTTTCAAGCCATTGCTCTGCCTCTAAAGGGTCCACTGTACCCTTAAATTCTGCAGCTCCATACTTCAGTAATTTATCATCTTGCTGGCCGAGGCGTGGTTGTGCCACAGATGTCTGGGGTGGAGCTTGAGTAGGCATACCTGACCATTTGTTGAAACATTGCGCCATCATCAGATTTAATGCGGCAGAAAGCTGCGCATTTACTGGTGGTGTTACTGACCCACTAACATTCGGTAAAGCTGGGGCTTCCCCTTGTGCCTCAGCTTCAATAGATTGCTCAACTGAGCGATCCCCTTCTTCCATTTCAATCCAAAGTTAGGGTATCTCCTGAACAAGTAACACATGGAGATTCCCTCCGTTAGTTCATATTTATGATGTAATGCACTGTATGTAACAAATATGGACATTGAGCAGTTGTACTTAACAAGGAAAGACACAAATTCATAAGTTAAAACATACTTCAAAAATTTGCTCTGATACCACTAAAACATGTCACACCTTACCCCTCTGTAAGGCATAACATGATCCCGTAGAATACCTAATGAACTACCGAACTTCACCTACCAATAACTCATTAAGTATCCTACAAGGGATTTTAAACAATTTTCTTACTTTTGACAAGCGATGAGCATTTTCTAATAGGTATTTAAAACATTTAGTTAAAATTAAAAATAGTTAATATTTTTGGCCCATTTTATTTTTACGCAAAGTTTATAAAAATTTTGACAGAGTTCCCTCTGTATTTTGAGAAAACAGTTCTTCAAATACCTGTAAAGAGCACTTCTAAAAATTTTTCTCAACAACTGCTTCAATTTCATACTCAATCTCAATAAATTTCTCAACACATTTATCAACTTTCAAATTTCAAATCCACTATCCAATGATCATCAAAATACTAGCAATCCATTTCATTCAAATTAAATAAAATAGTTCCATTCATATTTCATTAGAGACAAAACAATTTATATATACATCATTACAAAATTTACATCAAAGGAAGTTCAAACTAAATTTTTATTATAAACTTCATACAAACTTTGTACAAGCTGCTCAAGACTCATTTACATGTCCATACATTTATATGCAATGCATACATCAAAATAAATATTTACAGGCAGGGTATAAATTATACCCGAAGACTTCAAGCTGATAGCTCCTCACACCTTAGCAGCTCTGTCTGCTGCTCCTTTAGTCTCTGTATCTGCGACAGCAATAGAAGCTATCGCTGAGTACTAGGACTCAGTGGTGCACAACATACTAAAATAATCTTTATGCAGGACTTAAATCACATTTATTCAAAAATTTAACTGAACATGAGAATTAAATACAAATCATGCATTATGAGATTTTAATCCCAAACAATTTCATTTTGAAGTATCAAATCATATTTCATAAAACCCACAGTTAGATCATGCCATTCGAAACAAATAGAATCTCAATAGCCAGAGGCTAAAGAGAAATCACATCACAAGGAATGGATATCCATTCACATCCTCTTCTACTAGCACACCTTAACACTTCTCCAGAGAAGGAATCAAAATTCGAAACTAATTACCCCCACTAGTCATGCTAGTGAGGTGTTCAAATATATGGTCATGACACTATGGTTTCAAAACTTATCTTAACAATTTGCTAAACAATGTCATTTCAAATATACACAACTAAATTTCCACAATTTAAATCAAAACATCATAAAAATTGTCATAATTCACTGATTCAAATTATTCAAAACAATATGCAGAAATAATTTACAAAAGTTATACGTTGTGCACAAACCTCAAGTGAGTCGTCTCTTGGCCTCGACTCGGTTCCTCGGGTTCCTTCTCGGTATTCTTTTCAACTGAAACACACAATTTTACAATGTTTCTGTAACACCCTCCCGGTAGCAATTCCGTACATTCTGCTGTTCCGGTGACCGGTGTCGGTCCGGACAGCTAGAACGTTCGGAAAAATATTTAAACTTAAGTGAGGAACCAAAATTAACTCAAATACTAATAAGAAAAATTTAGTAAAAATTTTAGAAATAAAATACAGTTAAGTTAAAAGAGCCGGTGCCCAAGCGATGGGTAACCAGAGGTAAGTTGCGGTTCTCGCAACGAGGAGCCCTAGACCCGGGGGAAAAATCATAAAATAATTTTTGGGACTCCAGAGAAGGGTTATTAAGGTTCCTATGGCATTAGAATGCCAAGAAAATACCTAGAAAAATTTTTCAATCGGTACAGACAATTTTGACCCGTTAAGCCAAACGGAGGGCATTTTGGTCATTTTGCTTTCCGAGGTGATTTTTGGCCAACTTGTCCAGTTGAGTAAATAATTAATATAACATAAAATATGAATAAACATTACTAGAAATCAAATTGAAAATGATTAGTGGAGGAAAGGAAAGAAAAATGAAGAAAAAGCTCAATTATGACATCTTGATTATGTCATTTACAAATTGTGACCAATCACAAATAAGCTACCATTTGACTAAACTATTAAAAGACATAAATGAAGACCAAATGGACCAAAAACCAGCAGCCAAAAATGTAGAGAGAGGAAGGAGAGGGTTTCCACCATAGCCACCTCTATGAAAGCTCTTTCAAGCTTTAAATTCCATGCTTCCTCACCCTAAAACCCATAAGTCCCTTCATCAAAAATTAATCCCACACCTTAAACAAGCTCTTGGCAGCCAAGAAGAAGAAGGAAAGTGAAGTTCTCTCAAGCTTGGATTGGCATATAACAAGGTTAGTGCACTATATATCAAAAACTCTTTCATTTCATGCATAGGAACTTGAATTTAGCAAGAATTTGTAAATTAAGTGGATGAAATTTATGTATATGTACTCCATAAATTTCGGCTGCCCTAGGGAGAAATAGGATTGAGTGTTTTTGAATGGACTTGGAATGAATTAGAAATCATGAATAAAGTATATAAACATAAGGAAATAAGTTAGTTAGTCAACTAGGGTAACTTGTACAAAATCTTGAATTTGAGCTAGGGTTTTGGGAGTAAAGTGTGGACTTGGATTATGAATTGATTAGAGAACATTTTAATGGTCAATTAGTGACCATTTTAGGTAGATTGACCAACAAATGGACTGAAAAATGAGATTGCAAAGTGAGGTTGCAAACTGCCCTAGGACAAGACATAGGACTGAAAATTCAGTCCCTTTGCACTGCCATAACTTGGGCTGTTTTAGTCCAATTGATGTTTGGCCAATTGGACATGAAACTAGGCTTATAATGGCACATTTTTGCTGAAGAAACCATGCCCAAAAGACCAAAGCAAGAGGACCAAAACTTGGCCCCAATCCGGAACCCTGAAACTACCTCTGCAGAATTGACCAAATGAACAGTAACTGTTCATTTGGCCATAACTCACTATAGATTTGGTCAATTGACCTGATATTTTTACAGCAATAAGTTAAGACATAGAAAAACAACTTTCATGAAGGAACCTACCCCAAATTATGGCCAGAACCCATCCATCCAAGTGACTCTAGTTACTGTTCATGCACTGTAGATATGGTAAATCTGCAGATTTGGCAATCCGGCCAGCTTGGGTTTTTGGACCATATCTGGAGCTACAAAACTCCAAATGGAGTGATTCAAAGAAAGAAATTCAACTAGACAAAATAAGGAACAACTTTCATGTTTTACATTTCTTCAAATTCCAACAGTAACAGTGTCCAATGGAATAGTGAAGTTGACCCACCAAAACTGAAAATTCTGCTAGTATTGAGTTACACTTTAGAATGGTATTAACACTTAATGCCAACAAGTTTTAAACACCAAATGTGGTATGTTTGGAGTGCCAAAGTCAATGTACATATTTTTATTCTAAAAGTCAACATTTTTGTTGACCAATGAGGTGAATAGTGACACCAAAACCAAAAAATTGGCAATTTTGCCAAAATGACCTAAGCTTTGAGAAAGTGACCAAAACTAACAAGTTTTGAATACAAAATGTGGTATGTTGGGAGTATTAAAACCAATGTACCTATTGTTTATACAAAAGTCAACATTTTAGTTGACTAATGAAATGAATAGTGACATGAAAACTTGAAATTCAAAAATTGTGAAACTTAAAAATGCAAAATGCCCTAGTAGGCGTAATGTGATTGGTTTGGATAGTTTGGCATGCCAATAGGGTATTGTTTTAGCAGTACTGTGAAAGGAAAGGCTTTTATGCCTGTATTCATGGCTTTATGCCCGTATCCATGGCTTTTATGCCCGTATTCATGGCTTTTATGCCGATTATGTGATATCATGGCTTTTTAGCCATACTGACTGCATACGTGGTTGACGTTCTGCGTCCCATGGTATGACGGCCCGAGGCACCGCGGTGTCCAGTACCAACGACCCGTTATCCAGTCCAGTCGTTCAGTATAGGTTACTTGGGCATGGAAAAGTATAACTGTAAATGAACTGATTGTTAAAGAAAATACGAAAATTAAATATCAGGAATGATTACGATAGAATACAAAGAAACTCAAGATCATGAAGAAAATAATTAACAAAATGCATGAAGAAGTTAATATCATAAAACGTAATTAGCCCTCGACTAAACACTAAGTTGGTAATTATTCAGTTCTTATGAACACAATGGCTAAGAAATTATGATTTTTATATTGCATATTATTTCTTTCTATTTTATTATTTGCACCACTAAGCTTTATGCTTAGCGTGTCGCTTTTGCAACGCGTAGGTACTGAAGATTGACAGAGCGCCGATGAGACCACGATTCGGTAAGGCGGTTCACGATTACGCATAGTGTCTGTGTCACCTCACTGTCTGCAGTGCATTGGTAGGACGCTAGATGTCATTTTGGTATTTTGTAATTGATTTTATTTTCTCATATGTATTTGAAACTTATGTAATGTATTTTGATATTCATGTAAATAATGAAAAGTGTGGTTGTAAATGGAAAAGTGAATGTTTATATATGAATTATGCATGGTATCATATGAGATGGATGAATGAGAACTGAGATTGAACATTGTTGAGAATTTGATAAATGGAGTTGAGATGATGGAAAATGAATATAGGAACTGTTTTTCACAGTTCCAAGAACTGCTTTTCTCCATTTTTAGTTGGGTATTCTGCGGATTTTCTTTAAAATTTCCTAACCTCAAATAAATAATAATTTCTATAAATGTCTTAAAATTAATTATATTTCATAAGTTATATTCAAAATTATGATAAAAAAATTAATTAAGATAAAAATAGAGTGCTCGGCACACTGAGTGGCATAACTTGCTCGGCTACACTGTAGTCGGGTAAGGGGTGTCACATTTAGTGGTATCAGAGCACGGTTTAGGCGTTTCTGGGCCTAGATTGAGTCCATACCATGCATTGCATTTGTAAGAGTCGAGGTGACACTAATGCAGATCTGTTTTCTTGATTATTTTAGGTTAAGGTATGGATTGCACTGCAGAGAGAAGAAGAAGTAGTAAGCCGTATTCCGACTGGTAGTAATATTGAAAATCGGGGAGATCCTGCTCCACCAGTGCAAGAGGTGCCTGTACAACCCCAACAGGCCTTGTTTGAGCAGATGACTAGATTCTTTCGACAGATGATCAAGGTTATTCCACCACTATCTCGTGAAATCACCTCTTGGAAAAATTAGGAAGTATGGAGTCAGATTTCAATGGTCGAAAGGAAGACGATTCTGCAGCGGCTAAGTATTGGTTAGAAAGGACTGAAAGAGTCCTGCAGCAGCTCCATTGCACACCAGAACAGAGTTTGGAGTGTGCAGTTTCGTTGTTACAAGAAGCTGCATATCGATGGTGGGATGTCGTAACCAAGGTAGTGCCACCAGCCGACGTAACTTGGGAATTCTTTCTGATAGAGTTCAGAAAGAAATATATTACCTGTGTTCATGAAGAGGAACAGAAGAGGAGTGGTGATCAGCAAAAGAGGAAATTTGGACAGTCTAGTAATAAGAGGCCGAGAGAACAGTTAAGTCAGACATATGATCAAAGTAGGAGATCTAGACCCAAGCCTATACCCAGGAGAGATCAACCAGAAACACTAATAGTGAGTGCGCCAGGATTAGCAAGAAAATGTGGCCATTGTAACAAGTGGTATAAAGGTGAATGTAGGGGATTGACTGGAGCCTGTTATAGATGTGGGGCCACAGACCATCGTCTGAAAGATTGTCCTAAGAGGAATTTACCACGACCTGCATGCAGGCCGTGGAAGGACCAAGTACAACAGTAACACCACTTCCAAATGTCACCAAGCCAGAGAGGAGCAAGAAGCCCCAAATGTGAATTTGAGGTAAAGTACTTCCTTTATGATATGCCTAAGTGTATAATGATAGATTCAAAAAGACTAAATAGTGCCATATATATAAAAGAAATAGACAGAGGGAGCAATAGAAAGGTAAAAGAATTATCTTAGATACCTACACCCAGTAAATTTCGAGGACGAAATTTAAATAAGAGGGGAAGAGTTGTAACACCCTCCCGGTAGCAATTCCGTACATTCTGCTGTTCCGGTGACCGGTGTCGGTCCGGACAGCTAGAACGTTCGGAAAAATATTTAAACTTAAGTGAGGAACCAAAATTAACTCAAATACTAATAAGAAAAATTTAGTAAAAATTTTAGAAATAAAATACAGTTAAGTTAAAAGAGTCGGTGCCCAAGCGATGGGTAACCAGAGGTAAGTTGCGGTTCTCGCAACGAGGAGCCCTAGACCCGGGGGGAAAATCATAAAATAATTTTTGGGACTCCAGAGAAGGGTTATTGAGGTTCCTATGGCATTAGAATGCCAAGAAAATACCTAGAAAAATTTTTCAATCGGTACAGACAATTTTAACCCGTTAAGCCAAACGGAGGGCATTTTGGTCATTTCGCTTTCCGAGGTGATTTTTGGCCAACTTGTCCAGTTGAGTAAATAATTAATATAACATAAAATATGAATAAACATTACTAGAAATCAAATTGAAAATGATTAGTGGAGGAAAGGAAAGAAAAATGAAGAAAAAGCTCAATTATGACATCTTGATGATGTCATTTACAAATTGTGACCAATCACAAATAAGCTACCATTTGACTAAACTATTAAAAGACATAAATGAAGACCAAATGGACCAAAAACCAGCAGCCAAAAACGTAGAGTGAGGAAGGAGAGGGTTTCCACCATAGCCACCTCTGTGAAAGCTCTTTCAAGCTTTAAATTCCATGCTTCCTCACCCTAAAACCCATAAGTCCCTTCATCAAAAATTAATCTCACACCTTAAACAAGCTCTTGGCAGCCAAGAAGAAGAAGGAAAGTGAAGTTCTCTCAAGCTTAGATTGGCATACAACAAGGTTAGTGCACTATATATCAAAAACTCTTTCATTTCATGCATAGGAACTTGAATTTAGCAAGAATTTGTAAATTAAGTGGATGAAATTTATGTATATGTACTCCATAAATTTCGGCTGCCCTAGGGAGAAATAGGATTGAGTGTTTTTGAATGGACTTGGAATGAATTAGAAATCATGAATAAAGTATATAAACATAAGGAAATAAGTTAGTTAGTCAATTAGAGTAACTTGTACAAAATCTTGAATTTGAGCTAGGGTTTTGGGAGTAAAGTGTGGACTTGGATTATGAATTGATTAGAGAACATTTTAATGGTCAATTAGTGACCATTTTAGGTAGATTGACCAACAAATGGACTGAAAAATGAGATTGCAAAGTGAGGTTGCAAGCGCCTAGGACAAGAAAGATAGGGAAAATTCAGTCCCTTTGCACTGCCATAACTTGGGCTGTGTTAGTCCAATTGATTTTTGGCCAATTGGACATGAAACTAGGCTTATAATGGCACATTTTTGCTGAAGAAACCATGCCCAAAAGACCAAAGCAAGAGGACCAAAACTTGGCCCCAATCCGGAACCCTGAAACTACCTCTGCAGAATTGACCAAATGAACAGTAACTGTTCATTTGGCCATAACTCACTATAGATTTGGTCAATTGACCTGAAATTTTTACAGCAACAAGTTAAGACATAGACAAACAACTTTCATGAAGAACCTACCCCAAATTATGGCTAGAACCCATCCATCCAAGTGACTCTAGTTATTGTTCATGCACTGTAGATATAGTAAATCTGCAGATTTGGCAATCCGGCCAGCTTGAGTTTTTGGACCATATCTGGAGCTACAAAACTCCAAATGGAGTGATTCAAAAAACGAAATTCAACTAGACAAAATAAGGAACAACTTTCATGTTTTACATTTCTTCAAATTCCAACAGTAACAGTGTCCAATGGAACAGTGAAGTTGACCCACCAAAACTGAAAATTCTGCTAGTATTGAGTTACACTTTGGAATGGTATTAACACTTAATGCCAACAAGTTTTAAACACCAAATGTGGTATGTTTGGAGTGCCAAAGTCAATGTACACATTTTTATTCTAAAAGTCAACATTTTTGTTGACCAATGAGGTGAATAGTGACACCAAAACCAAAAAATTGGCAATTTTGCCAAAATGACCTAAGCTTTGAGAAAGTGACCAAAACTAACAAGTTTTGAATACAAAATGTGGTATGTTGGGAGTATTAAAACCAATGTACCTATTGTTTATGCAAAAGTCAACATTTTAGTTGACTAATGAAATGAATAGTGACATGAAAACTTGAAATTCAAAAATTGTGAAACTTAAAAATGCAAAATGCCCTAGTAGGCGTAATGTGATTGGTTTGGATAGTTTGGCATGCCAATAGGGTATTGTTTTAGCAGTACTGCGAAAGGAAAGGCTTTTATGCCTGTATTCATGGCTTTATGCCCGTATCCATGGCTTTTATGCCCGTATTCATGGCTTTTATGCCGATTATGTGATATCATGGCTTTTTAGCCATACTGACTGCATACGTGGTTGACGTTCTGCGTCCCATGGTATGACGGCCCGAGGCACCGCGGTGTCTAGTGCCAACAACCCGTTATCCAGCCCAGTCGTTCAGTATAGGTTACTTGGGCATGGAAAAATATAACTGTAAATGAACTGATTGTTAAAGAAAATACGAAAATTAAATATCAGGAATGATTACGATAGAATACAAAGAAACTCAAGATCATGAAGAAAATAATTAACAAAATGCATGAAGAAGTTAATATCATAAAACGTAATTAGCCCTCGACTAAACACTAAGTTAGTAATTATTCAGTTCTTATGAACACAATGGCTAAGAAATTATGATTTTTATATTGCATATTATTTCTTTCTATTTTATTATTTGCACCACTAAGCTTTATGCTTAGCGCGTCGCTTTTGCAACGCGTAGGTATCAAGATTGGACAGAGCGCCGGTAGACCACAGTTCGGTAAGGCGATTCCACGATTACGCATAGTGTGCTGGTCACCTCAGCATGCGATTGCATTGGTAGGACGCTAGATGTCATTTTGGTATTTTGTAATTGATTTTATTTTCTCATATGTATTTGAAACTTATGTAATGTATTTTGATATTCATGTAAATAATGAAAAGTGTGGTTGTAAATGGAAAAGTGAATGTTTATATATGAATTATGCATGGTATCATATGAGATGGATGAATGAGAACTGAGATTGAACATTGTTGAGAATTTGATAAATGGAGTTGAGATGATGGAAAATGAATATAGGAAGTGTTTTTCACAAGTTCCGAAGAACTGTTTTCTCCATTTTTAGCCGGTATTCTGCCGGATTTTCTTTAAAATTTTCGAAACCTCAAAGAAATAATAATTTCGATAAATGGCTTAAAATGAATTATATTTTACAAGTTATATTCAAAATTATGATAAAAAAATTAATTAAGATAAAAATAGAGTGCTCGGCACACTGAGTGGCATAACTTGCTCGGCTACACTGTAGTCGGGTAAGGGTTGTCACAGTTTCAGTACTACAACTTAACATAAACCCAAAAATAAATTTAACTTCACTTTTACCTAGTTTTAACGTGCTAAATTCGACGTTCTTGAAATTTTGTGTTTCGGGTTACTATTCACTGCACTATTCAAGTCAAATTATTGACTTTCTAAGGCTTAATAGGTAGGGAAATTCCAACTTCACCCACATACCACATTTTGGTCACTAAACTTGTGGGTTTTGGTCATTTTCTCAACACTTAAGTCTTTTAGGCAAAATTGTCAATTTTCAATTTTTGGTGTCTAGGTTGCACTGTTCCATTAGTCGCTTTTCTGTTGGAATTTGGCAAAACTTCCTCCATAGAAAATGTTTCCTATTGTCTTAAGTTTATTTTCCTTTTTGAATCACTCCAATCGGAGTTTTGTAGCTCAAGTTATATCTAAATTACGGTTACTGTTCATGCTGCAGATTTTGGTTCTGGCAGATTTATTGATCCAACTTCGTTTAGCAATTTGATCAAGTTAAGTCCATAATGTGGTCTAATTTTCTTCATAGGAAATGTTCTACTATGTCTTAGGTTTCCATCGGTTCAAGAATCGCTTAAATCGGAGTTTTCTAGAGAGAGTTATAGCCATTGAAACTTTACTGTTCATGTGGTAAATCTGCAGTTTTGCAGATTCAGTGAGTCAACTTTGCTCACTAATTTGATTAGGTTAATGGCATAATTTGGGTTTGTGTTCTTCATAAAAGTTTTAGGTCTATATCTCATCTAACCACTGGTAAAATTTCAGGTCATTTTGACCTGCCTAGCTCGAGTTATGACCAAATGAACAAACACTATTCATTTAGTCAGTTTGTGCAGGGTAGCCTGCAATTTTTCAACTTTGGTCACTTTGTTCACTAGGTTTTAGTCACTTTTTGGGCATGCTTCCTAAATGAAAATTGTGTCATTTAGTGCCTATTTTCATCCCCAATTGGTCCCATATCCATTGGACTTGTAAAATTTCATTTTTGGTCCTTCAAAGTTGACTTAGTCATGCTGCAGCAGCATGACCACACTCCCTCCGAATTTGACTTTAATTCCAACACTTCTAACACACTTAATTAGGTCACAAATGACCATTTCTCACCTCACATTAGGTCAAAGACACCATTTACAAGTTTTTCACATTTTTGGTCTCTAAACCCTAATGTCCAAAACCCTAGTTTCCATTTTTAACTCATTTCATGCAATTAAACTATATAAACCTCAACTACACCTTCAATCAAGCTTGCCTACCCTTTTAATTGTATCAAAATCCATCAATTTCAAGTTACTTCTAAGCTGGTTGAATTTCATTATATTCCTAAATATGTTGTTTTTATTTTATTTTCATCAATACTAGTTCACTTCAAGTGCAAATTCATGAACATAAGGAGAATTGAGAGGATTCTTGACTAACCTTTAAGGAAGTGTTCCCAAAGCTTCAATTCTTCCACTTTCTTCTTCCTTTCTATGCACAAGATACTTGTCAAGATCCAAGAACAAAATTTACTTAAGAGAGTTAGGGTATATATAGAATAAAATCAAGCTTTTAAAAGCTGGAATTGGTTGTAAATGGTGGAAAAGGGATGAAAGAGAGAGGTGGGAGTGATGGGGCAGCAACACTAAGAGGAAGATAACCTTTGTCTTTTTTTTTTTTTCCTTTTCTCTTGTATTTTTATGTCTTAAGAAGAGCAAAAATCCATTTAATTAAATATATTAATTATTACTTTTTCATTTTCTTCTTTTTATTTATTTTTCAATTAATTCTTTAATTTAATTCTCGATTCCGAAATTTTCTTTTCTCAGATTTTATTTGACAGTTAGGTCAGAAGTCAGCTCTCGGGGTCAATTGACCAAATTGCCCCTCGCCGGTTCATCCCGATTTGCAAATAATCCAATATTTCTTCCGGCTCCCTGACCTAATTATTTGACTGACTTAACAATTCTTTTTCGTGATTTTCTCTTTTCCACTGTGTTTATAAGGGTCCTAAGGACCGCGGCGTCACATTTTACGGTTTGAAATTTGAGTTTAAAATGACTTCGCAGTCATTCCCGAGAAGGTCACCCATCGCTGTGACTCTCGGCTCATTTAACTTCTTATATTCTGTTTTTCTTATTTATACTTAACTAATTGACAATTACTAATTATTTGTGTTTATGGCTTCTCTAGTTGTCTTAAGTGTGGCTCTAATCCCCTTAATTGTCCGAACCAACTCTGGTCACCGGAACAGTGAAATATACCAGGCTATGCAAATAGGGGTGTTACATGGAATGCTGTACTGAAGTTCAATCTAGTTCCTAGGGCTCTCTAAAGACTACCCCAGAATCTAGAAGTGAACCTAGGATCTCTGTCTGATACGATGGATACTGGCACTCCATGCAATCTCACAATCTCATCAATGTACAACTTGGCCAATCTTTCTAGACTGTAGTCCATCCGGACTGGCAGAAAATGAGCAGACTTGGTCATTCTGTCGACAATAACCCATACTGCATCATGACTCTTCTGTGTCCTCAGAAGTCCCATCACAAAATCCATTATTATTCTCTCCCATTTCCATTCTGGTACTGGTAGTGGATGTAACAACCCAATTAGTACTTGATGCTCTGCCTTCACTTGCTAAGAAGTTAGGCATTTGGAAACAAACTCTGCCACATCTCTCTTCATACCCATCCACCAGTAATGCTCCTTTAGCCCTCTATACATTTTTGTACCACCAGGGTGCATGGCAAAAGGAGACTCATGTGCTTCCTTCAAAATGATCTGCCTCAAATCAACATCATTAGGAACACACATTCTGCTCTGGTGTAGCAATAGACCATCATCTCTTATTGAGAATTCTGGTTTCTTACCCTGCTGGACTTCTTCCAACAGCTTTTGATACTTTTGATCATTACGGCGACCATTACGATCGATCACTCAATACTGGCTGTACATGCCATGCAACTGCTGTCTGCCCCTCATCATTAATCTCTAAGCTGGCATGTAATGATCTCAACTCATGTACCATAAACAAAGGAGTAACCTGTAGACTTGCCATAGTCTTACGACTTAAGGCGTCAGCCACCACTTTAGCTTTCCATGGCTGATAGTCTATCAGACAATCATAGTCTTTTATCAACTCTAACCATCTCCTCTGTCTCAAATTCAATTCTTTCTGGGTGCCCATATACTTCAAACTCTTATGATATGTGTAGATGTAGCATTTTTCCCCATATAAATAATGTCTCCAGATCTTAAGAGCAAACACAATAGCTGCAAGCTCCAAGTCATGTGTCGGATAATTCCTCTCATGCGGTTTCAGCTGGCGTGATGCATAGGTAATAACATTTCGATCTTGCATCAATACACAGCCTAACCCATTGTGAGAAGCATCACTGTAAACTGTATATTCTTTACCCGGTGTAGGTAAAGTTAGGACTAGAGCCTCAGTCAAACACCTCTTCAATTCATTAAAACTCTGTTGGCATTTGTCCGTCCACTGAAATTTCACAGCTTTCCTAAGCAGCTTGGTCAATGGAGATGCCAACATGGAGAATCCCTTCACAAATCGACGGTAGTATCCAGCTAACCCCAGAAAACTATGAATCTCTATGATATTTCTGGGTGGCTTCTAATTAAGGACAGCTTCCATCTTGCTAGGATCTACCTTAATACCCTCGGCTAATACTATGTGCCCCAAAAATGATATCCCCTTCAGCTAAAATTCACATTTCGACAATTTGGCGTATAGCTGTTTCTCCCTCAAAGTTTGTAGTACAATCCGCAGATGTCTATCATGCTCTTCTGCACTCCTCGAGTAAACTAATATATCATCTATAAACACAACCACAAACTGGTCGAGGTAGGGTCTGAAGATAGTGTTCATCAGATCCATAAAAGCAGCCAGAGTATTAGTTAGCCCGAATGGCATAACCAAGAACTCTTAATGGCCATAGCGGGTTCTAAAGGCAGTTTTAGAAATACTCTTCTCTTATACTTTCAGCTGATAATAACCTGACCTTAGGTCAATTTTGGAGAACACAGCTGCACCCCTCAACTGATCAAACAAGTCATCAATGCGGGGCAATGGGTATCTGTTCTTTATTGTCACCTTATTCAACTACCAATAGTCAATGCATAACCGGAGAGTGCCATCCTTCTTCTTTACAAACAACACTGGCACTCCCCAAGGTGACACACTAGGGCGGATAAAGCCCTTGTCAAGCAGCTCTTGCAACTGCACTTTCAATTCTTTTAGTTCTGCTGGTGCCATTCTGTATGGCGTTATGGAGATTGGGTCCTCATCAGGCATAACATCAATCTCAAACTACACTTCTCTTTCTGGAGGTAATCCTGGCAATTCATCAGGAAACACATCCGAAAAGTCACATACTGTGGGCATGTCCCTCAATGCTGGACTACCCACTTGGGTGTCTATCACATGTGTCAAGTACGCCTCACACCCCTTCCTAATCATTTTTCTGGCCAGTGCAGCTGAAATGATGTTTGAAGGCAATAACTGCCTCTCCCCATGTATTACTACATCACCATACTGAGGAAGACCAAAAGTGACTATCTTTAATCTACAGTCAATCGTTGCATGATGCCTGGCTAACCAATCCATGCCCAAGATAATGTTATAATCTCTGAAGGGCATTTCAATCAAATTAGATAGAAAAGTGTGTCCTTGGATCACCAAAGGACAATCCCTATATAATTTATTTACCCTAACCTCCTGGCCTAATGGACTAGTTACTAGCACATCATAGTCCATTGGTACACACTGAATAGCAGTAGAACACATCACACTAGCACTAACATATGAATGTGTAGAGCCAGGATCAAATAACACATATACATCTTGGTCGAGGATGGAGAAAATACTAGCTACTACGTCTGATGTTTCAACCTCTTCCCTCTGACGCATGGTGTACACTCTGACTGGTGCGCCACTGGATACTGGTTGGTTAATAGTGCTTTGACTTCCAAGAGTGTTACCAGGACCCCTACCTCTGCCTCTACCTCTACCAGCTGGCTATGACCCTCTAGGTGCAGAAACTTAGGCTGATCCCTCAGATGTAGTAGAAGGTCTAGACCGGTGCGAACTAGTACAATCCTTAGCGAAATGTCTGCTCCCTCCACAATTATAGCATGCCTTATGGCCTTAAAACACACCCCACTGTGTGTTCTACCACAGGTTTCACACTGCCGGGCTGATAAAGATCTTCGAGAAGCTTGTTGGGCCTGCTAACCAGATCAGGGTGGTCTTTGGCCAGAGAATCAGCCTCTACCAGATATGCAAGAGCTAGATCCCCCAGACTGTTTCCTCTTCCCTGAACCACTTTTAGGTGCTTGACCAGTAGTCCTTTCAATCTTCTCTTTCTCTTCTATTTCTCTTGTGTGCCCTTCTTCACTACCCCTTCTGATTCTATCCTTTCTAGTTCCAAGGCCTGTGAAATCAGCTCATAAAAATTCTGGTGTCTGAATCCCACAACTTACATCCTCAGATTCGGCCTTAACCCAAACTCAAACCTCTTACATCTGTCTCTGGGCGTGGAGACTAAGCTTCCAGCATAGTGGCTTAGCCTTGAAAAGTCTCGTTCATACTCTGCTATTGTTCTATCCCCTTGCTTCAAACTCAAGAATTCCTGTAACTTCATATCTACATAAGCATCGAGAACCCACTTCTGTTGAAACTCCCTCAAAAAGTCTGACCAAGTAAGGACTGGAGGTTCTACCAGGCTGTGGGGGATGGTCTTCCACCATTCATACACATCCCCTTGCAACAAAGAAATAGAATACTCGAACTTCAGCTCTTCTGCACACTGTAGCTTCCTGAAAACCCGTTCCATTCGCTTTAACCACTGTTCTGCCTCTAGTGGATCCACAATGCCCTTAAACTCGGTGGCCCCAAATTTCATCAATTTTTCATATTGTCGAGCCGAGGACTGTGGTTGTGCTACAGGTACTTGCATCTGAGCTTGGGGTGGCACATTTCCCACCATTTGTTGGAAAAACGTAGCCATTTGCTGTGCAAACTGAGCAGGAAACTGCTGTGCTGGAGTAGGAACTAGAGTGGTTGACCCACTCACGTTCTGGAGTGCTAGGGCTTCCCCTTGAACCTCAACCTCAACAGATTCTTCCACGGAATTATTTCCTTCTTCCATTCCGTTTTCCCAAAATTTCTACTTCCTGAGATCAAACACAAGGAGGTTGACCTCCGTTAGTGCATATTCATGATGTAAGTATGTCATTTGTATCAATTAAAGACACTTGAGCAGTTGTACTTGTCAAAGAAATATTCACATAAATAGTCAAAATTTATTGCAAAACCATGCTCTGATACCACTAAAACATGTCACACCTCACCCCTCTGTAAGGCATGACATGATCCCATAAAATACCTAATGAACTACCGAACTTTACCTACCGATAACTCATTAAGTATCCTACAAGGGATTTTAAAACTATTTTCTTACATTTTGGAAGTGGTGAGCGTTTTGATAGGAATTAAAATCATTTATTCAAAGTTTAAAACTAGAAAAAAATTTTATCCATTTTTATTTTTTCGTAAATTTTATAAAAATTTCGGCAGAGTGCCATCTGTATTTTGAGAAAACAGTTCTTCAAATATCTGAGATTTCACTTCCAATAAATTTTTCCACAACTACCAAACTCCAAATAATCTCAATTTAACATAACTCAAGTCAATTCCACTTCAAAATAATTCCACAATTTAATCCAAGTTTGTCATCTCAAAACATTTCATCATTTCATTCAATAAAGCTAATTTACATTCACAAGTTTAATTTATAGATATTAAATATAAAAAAAAATATTATTATTACAATTTATTATACAACTGCTCAACTTTATATTAATATATATGACATTACAATATTTACATCAAAATAACTACAAGGGTATAAAACAATGCCCGTACAAAAAAAGGATCAGTGAAGTCCTCAATATCAGTAGCAGCTCACTCTGCTGCTTTTTCCTTGCTCTTATCTGCGACAGCAAAATAAGCTATCGCTGAGTATAAAAATACTCAGTAGTGTACAATAAAAATTAAAATGCAGTACATAAATCATTCGTTGACAAAACACAATTTAAATGTTGCACAATTACATTTCACCAATTATCAAAGCTCATTATAGCAAATTTTTTTGGGTCAAATAATTTAATAAACACAGTGTTGCCAATTCATACACAACTTAAGCCATGACACAAAATTTCCGATCAATGCCGTGTTGTACACCACGACAAAGCAATCTATAACCCCATTAATCGAAATCAATGAGGGAGGTGGCTAGCTAGCTAATGAGTACTCATCCAATCTACAACCTCAACTGGTAAACCAGAGAAGGAGGAAAATAATCGATCTCAACCCCATAAATGGAGGAGGAATAATAAGGCACTGTCATGCTAAGTGTAAATCAAAAATTCATTTCAAACATTTTATTCAAATATTACATACAATAATCAAATCAATTTCCAACGTTACAATCTCATCACAAAGTGGCAACACAAAAGTTCTTAAACTCATAATGCATACAAAATCCATTTTTCAATGATAAAATGCTTAAATAGGGTTTATTGTGCACAAACCTGACGTGAGTCGCCTCTAGGCCTTGACTTAGTCTCTCAAAACTTCCAAGTCTTTTTCAGCTGAAACACAAAATTTATAGTGTTTCAGTATCTTTACTTCATAACAATTTCAATATGTTTAAACTTACATTTTTGCAAATTTCATGTTGAGGTTACATTCATGATACTATTCAAGTCAATTTGTTGACTTTCTAAGGCTTAATAGGTATGAGAACTCTAACTTCACCCACATACCACATTTTGCTTACCAATTTTGTTGGTTTTGGTTGTTTTCTCAAAACTTAGGTCTTTTAGGCAAAATTGCAAATTTTCAGTTTTGGTATCTTAGGTTGCAGTGTTCCATTGGTCATTTTGCTGCTAGAATTTGGCAAAATTTTCTTCATAGAAAATGTTCCCTATTGTCTTAAATTTATTCTCCTTTTTGAATCACTCCAATTGGAGTTTTTTAGCTCAAGTTATAGCCATTTGAATCATAGCTGCCGGATTGGACTTAACCCAGATTTCTGGGCACCAAACAGGTTCTGGCAGTTTTAAGTCACCAATTTTGGGTGGCTAAATCACTTGGTTAAGGGCATAATTTGGATTGGTGTTCTTCATGAAAGTTGTTGGTCTATATCTCAACTGTCCACTGGTAAAATTTCAGGTCATTTAGACCTACCTAGCCCAAGTTATGGCCAAATGAACAAACACTGTTCATTTAGTCATTTTTGTATAGGTCAGACTGCAAAAATCCGGATTTGGTCAATTTGTTCACTAGGCTAAGGTCACTTTTTGGGCATGATTCCTAGATGAAAAATGTTCCATTTTGTGTCTATTTTCATTCCCAATTGGTTTCATACCAATTGGACTTGTAAATTTTCATTTTTGGTCCCTCAAAGGGACCTTGGTCCTGTTGCCTACAGCATGGCCATTTTCAATCCAAATTCACTCTCACTTCCAACACTTCCAACATATCTCTATTGGTCACAAATGACCATTTCTCACCTCAAACAAGGTCAAACACACCATTTGACTATTTTTCCAATTTTTGACTTCCAAAACCTTAGGTCCAAACCCTAATTCACATTTTTGTTACATTTAATTGATTCAAAGCATACCAACATCATTCATCAACTCAATTAAGCTTCCTAACATATTTAATTCAATCAAAAAATATGCATTTCCATCACAAACCCTAGCTACCAAAATTTCCATCTAGTCCTCCAACAATTAATTTCTTTTCAATTTAAGCATATTTCCAAGTTCTTCATGCTATAAATACTTAAATTAAACTAAAAACTTAAAGTGAACTCACTAACCTTGAATTGCAGAAATTTTTTTTCCTCTTCAACTCCTTCCTTTCTTCTTTCTTTCTTGCTCAAACTTCTTTTCAAGACTAAAAGACCAAGTTTAATTAAGGGATTTGCAATTTTTATGGCTAAGGTTTGGTTTCTTCAAGCTCAAAATGAGCTAAGGTTTGGTTTCTTCAAGCTCCCTGACCTAATTATTTGACTGGCTTAACAATTCTTTTTCATGATTTTCTCTTTTCCACTGTGTTCGTAATAGTCCTAAGGACCGCAGCGTCACATTTTACGGTTCAAAATTTGAGTTTAAATTGACTTCGCAATCCTTCCCAAGAAGGTCACCCATCACTGTGACTCTCGGCTCGTTTAACTTCTTATGTTTTGTTTTTCTGATTTATACTTAACTAATTGGCAATTACTAATTATTTGTGTTTATAGCTTATCTAATTGTCTTAAGTGTGGTTCTAATCCCCTTAATTATTCGGACCGACACCGATCACCGGAATAACAAAATATACTAGGCTATGCAAATAGGGGTATTACAATTTATGTGAATATTTCTTTGATAAGTACAACTGGTCAAGTGTCTTTAATTGATACATATGACGTATTTACATCATGAATATGCACTAATGGAGGTCAACCTCCTTGTGTTTGATCTCAAGAAGTAGAAATTTTTGGGAAACAGAATGGAAGAGGGAGATCATTCCGTGGAACAATCTATTGAGGCTGAGGTTCAAGGGGAAGCCCCAGCGCTCCAGAATGTGAGTGGGTCAGCAACTCTAGCTCCTACTCTAGCACCGCAGTTTCCTGCTCAGTTTGCACAGCAGATGGCTGTGTTTTTCCAACAAATGGTGGGAAATGTGCCACCTCAAGCTCAGATGCAAGCACCTACAGCACAACCACAGCCCTCGGCTTGGCAATATGAAAAATTGATGAAATTTGGGGCCACCGAGTTTAAGGGCACTGTGGATCCACTGGAGGCAGAACAGTGGTTAGAGCGAATGGAACGGGTTTTCAGAAAGCTGTAGTGTGCAGAAGAGCTGAAGTTCGAGTACTCTATTTCTCTGTTATAAGGGGATGCATATGAATGGTGGAAGACCATCCCCCACAGCTTGGTTGAGCCACCTGTGTTGACCTGGTCAGACTTTTTGAGGGAGTTTCGATAGAAGTGGGTTCCCGATGCTTATGTGGATATGAAGTTACAAGAATTCCTGAGTTTGAAACAAAGGGATAGAACAATAGCAAAGTATGAACGAGACTTTTCAAGGCTAAGCCACTATGCTAGAAGCTTAGTCTCCACCCCCAGAGAAAGATGTAAGAGGTTTGAGTCCCGGTTAAGGCCGACTCTGAGGATGCAAGTTGTGGGATTCAGACACAAGAATTTTTTTGAGCTGATTTCACAAGCCCTGAAACTGGAAAGGATAGAATCAGAAGGGGCAGTGAAGAAGGGTACACAAGAGAAAGAGAAGACTGAAAAGACTACCGGTCAAGCACCTGAAAGTGGTTCAGGGAAGAGGAAACAGTTTGGAGGATCTAGCTCTCGCAGATCAAGCAGAGGCAGATTCTCTGGCCAAAGACCACCCTGGTCTGGTCAGCAGACCCAACAAGCTTCTCGAGGATCTTTATCAGTCTGGCAGTGTGAAACTTGTGGTAGAACACACGGTGGGGTGTGTTTCAAGGCCATAGGTGCATGCTATAACTATGGAGGGAGCGGACATTTTGTTAAGGATTGTACTAGTCCGCGCCGATCTGGGCCTTCTGCTGCATCTGAGGGATCAGCCCAAGTCTCTACACCTAGAGGGTCACAGCCAGCTGGTAGAGGTAGAGGCAAAGGTAGGGGTCCTAGTAACACTCCTGGAAGTCAAAGCACTGTTAACCAGCCAGTACCCAGTGGCACACCAGTCAGAGTGTATACCATGCGTCAAAGGGAGGAAGCTGAAACGTCAGACGTAGTTGCTGGTATTTTTTCCATCCTTGACCAAGATGTATATGTGTTGTTTGATCCTGGCTCCACACATTCATATGTCAATGCTAGTGTGATGTGTTCTACTGCTATTCAGTGTGTATCAATGGACTATGATGTGCTAGTAACTAGTCCATTAGGCTAGGAGGTCAGGGTAAATAGACTATATAGGGATTATCCTTTGGTGATCCAAGGACACACTTTTTTATCTAATTTGATTGAAATGCCCTTCAGAGATTATGACATTATCTTGGGCATGGATTGGTTAGCCAAGCATCATGCAACGATTGACTGTTGACTGAAGACAATCACTTTTGGTCTCCCTTAGTATGGTGATGTAGTAATACATGGGGAGAGGCAGTTATTGCCGTCAAACATCATTCCAGCTGCACTGGCCAGAAAAATGATTAGGAAGGGGTGTGAGGTATACTTGGCACATGTGATAGACACCCAAGTGGGTAGTCCAGCATTGAGGGACATCCCTACGGTATGTGACTTTCCGGATGTATTTCCTGATGAATTGCCAAGATTACCTCCAGAAAGGGAAGTGCAGTTTAAAATTAATGTTATGCCTGGTGTGGACCCAATCTCCATAATACCATATAAAATGGCACCTGCAGAATTCAAAGAATTGAAAGTGCAGTTGCAAGAGCTGCTTAACAAGGGCTTTATCCGCCCTAGTGTGTCACCTTGGGGAGCACCAGTGTTGTTTGTAAATGTAACACCCATATGTTCGGTAGTGCGTTTTATTGTTCTGGTGACCAGTGTCAGTCCGGACAGCTAGGATGCCTAAAACTACATTTAATTGTTAGTGAGGAGACATAAAATAATGAAATACAAGAAAATAAAATTTAAGAAAAATAAAGGAAAAATAATAGCAATGAAATGAAACTAAGTTAAATGAGCCAAAGATCGCAATGATAGGTGACCGTGACGGAAGTTACAAAGACAGCAATAGTTGACCCTGTGGATCATAGGAACCCTCTGTTAGTAGTATGCCCTAGAGCATATCAGTTAGTATTTACCTTGTGCATATTTTATTAATAAAAGGCATTTCCACTTTTCCGTTTACATAATATATGTATGTGTAATAGAAAAGGTCTATTGATATTTTGTTAGAAATATTATTCTTAAGTTGTTAAGAATATGAGTGACAATATTTCTAGCATAAAGTATCATAAATAGGTTCACAATCGAGGATACTTCATAATAAGGACATGACTTATCCAGAAAGATTGTATTCATGTTTGTTCCCAAGTTATTTATATGAGATATAAATAAGATGGAATGGTGAGTCTCATGCCATATAACAAACATGATAGGCACTTATACATGATAAGTAGGCCGAACCAGTGACACTTATGACAAGCACATGGAGTTTACTCTTATCAATGTATTGTCATAAATCATATCAGTGCATATAATCTTTAGACTTGAGATAGCACAGTTATCTTGTATATAGGTGGTTTGAGTTTGATACTGCTTTCATACTTGTACTATGTATGGGTATATGGGCATCTGTTGGCTCCTACTAGTTATATATGGAGGTAGGTGTTGATCAAGATGGAATCTGTTCCTCTAAGTAAATAGAGATAAAATCCTATGTTCATTTAATTGTTCTTGATGTTTCAAGTTCCTGGCCAGGACAGATAGATTTATTCAGAAAAGAGTTTCTGATGAGAAAATCTTTTTAATCAAGAACTGGAATTAAAAGAGAACATAATATTCATAGCAAATGGAGTTTGACATAAACCATGACTCCAGCTTGAGTTGGAATTTTGTAACGAGAGATTCTAGTGCATGGTAACATATGATTATAGGTTCATTTAAGGTAAACCTTATTACAAATTGGGTGGCCATGGCATGCTATGCTAGGTGTTAACCATGGTCTATGAGGTTCATAAAATGATTTAGAGAAATCATTTATGGTAAGAAAGAGTTCTGATGATATTAAGAGTTGATATCATGTCTCATTGCCAATTAGTGATGAGCCTAGTAAGTCACACACATACACAAGTTATCACCTATTTAAATATGATTTAATTAATTAATTAATTAGTTTAATTGATTAATTAAATAGGTTTGGTTTGCAATTAAATTGCAAAGTCCCTAGCATGACTTGAAACCAAATCTAGATTATTTGATGTATAGTATAAGTTAAATTTATATTTAAAGTGTTTAAATATGAATTTATGAGAAATTAATTAATATAGATTAATTAATTCATTTATATTTGATATAAATTAGAAGAAGAAAAAAAATAATTATTTTGGGTTAAGAACTCAAAATTAAAACACATGGGCATTTTGGTCATTTCACAGTGTGGCACGTGGCACCATGAGATGGTGACACATGGGATTACACATAAGTTTGCCAAATGTTTTTTAATCATGTAAGATGATTAAAATCAAGATTAAATATAGGTTTAACACTTGGCACAATGTGATTGGGTCACTTAAACCTAGAGCTAATCAAAGGGTGACATGTGGCAAGGGTTTAATGTGTTAACCTAGCTATATAAGTGTTGTTATGAAAAAGAAAAACAACCAGCAGCCACTCCTCTCCTTTGTCACTCCTTTTTGAGGCTCTTCATCTATTCTTCTTCATCTCTCATCAATTCAAAGAGATTAGCCATCAATCTCTTGAATTAAGAACACTAGAAATTGTTTTTAGTCTCCTGTTTACATCTCTAATATCTTAAAAGGCAGAACTTGAATTTCTAATTAATAGAAAAAGCTTTAGAAGCTGTTCAAGGGCTGCCATAGGTGTTCTTGGTGTGGACAAGCTAGAGGGACAACATCTGGTGTCCTGAAGACGAATCTTAAAGGCGCAGACACGCTACAGTGCATCAAGAGGTTAGTGCAATCGTTCTTGATTTAATCTAGGGTTCTAAAATTAATCTGATTAATTTTAAAATCTTAAACGGCAAATACAGTTCCAAAAACATATTAAAAGAGTTTTAATATGTTGTTTATCATTGAAATCAAAGAGATAAAAATAAATCTTGCATGATGCATGTGACCCTAGGTGAAAATTTTTGAATTCAATGGTATAAACTTGTTTTTTTCACGCTTCCGTTCCTTCAATTGGTATCAAAGCCACTATATTTGCCATTTAGATTGATGTTTATATGATTTAATTGTGTGTTTGATCATGAGATCAAAAGTTCATTGCTGGTTGCAAAGCCAAGGTGGTGGCACAAATGATGAACACCATGGTGCGCATAGTTGATGCACCACAATGGTGTGCAAAGGTAAATGGATGGTGAATGTGCAATTGTTGTATGATCTAAGATCCATTTTATGTCTAATTAAAATGTTTAATTAGAATTTTTATCACACAATTAAATTATTATTCAAATCAGAATGTTAAAAAAATTATTTGAATGTGATTCAAATCTGAATTTTAAAAGTTGTTTGAATGTGATTCAAATCTGAATTTTTAAAGTTGTTTGAATTATATTTAAATCTGATTTTTTAAAATTGATTGAATAAAATTCAGATCTGATTTTTTAAAAAATATTTGAATGTGATTCAAATATGATTTTTTAAAAAATGTTTGAATGTGATTCAAATCTGAATTTTTAAAGTTGTTTGAAAGTGATTCAAATCTAAATTTTTAAATTTGTTTGAATGAGATTCAAATCTGAATTTTTAAATTTATTTGAATCATATTCAAATCTGGATTTTTAAGTTGAATATGAGATATTCAATTTAATTTAAGTATGTATGTTTTATTTAATTGTTAAATAGTGATATGCATGATGGATGATCATGGACTATAAAAGACTAATGTGATTGGATTTATTTCTTTTATGTTTCTTTGGGATTGTAAATTAATTAATTTATTTTAATTTATTTTAATTTATTTTGGGCATGTATTATTAAGTTTGTAATAATTTTTGGGTTGTAATTTCATTTATTTAAGTTCTTATAAATTCGCCTTAGTATGCCAAGGATTACTATGTAATATTGGATTGCAAGAAGTTCAAGGAGGTCAAGAGCATTGGTGGGACCAGTGGGAGGAATTCAAGATCAAGTGTTGATTATGTACTCCTTCAGCAACTCTTGTAAAATGAATGAATGAAATGCACCTAGGAATGCCCTGATTCAATTTTTGGTGGCTCAGAATTGAATTCCTTAGAAAGTCCATGATCATACCATATTTATTGCTTATCCATGAATGCATGAGATGTATGGGAATGTATGCTATTATATGATATATGCATGCTAATTGGATAATGTGCAAAGTGAGACCTTAATAGTAATTAGAATGACCATAAAATCTTCCAAACAAATGATTAAGTTGGAAATGCTATAATTAAAGTAATTATAACATAGGCCCTCCATTGGGGCAATTATTTTAAGAAATTTTAAATAGTTGCATGAGATGCAATTAATTTAAGAGATTTTCTTAAGAATAATTGTTAAGCATGAAATGTTGTAAATATGTAAATGGTTTGGTGGCCAATATTGGATGTACCTGAGGACATTAAAATTATTTACATAATTATTGGCTCAATAGGATCAACTTAACTAATGCAAGATAAGTCAATAATGGATGTACCTGAGATTTTGAGCATTAGGGGCTAGGTAAAGGATTGAACCTCACATGAGATGTGATGGGCAAGGAGTTGCTCACTTATAGTTTATTGTAATTCCAATAATGGATGTACCTGAGGATGATCAATAGAATTATAAGAATTCAATCACCTACTAGAAATCCATCCAACTAGGATTTCCGTTTTCTACTTTGGAAGTGTAGGATTCGCTAAGTTAGTGGGAGGACCAATTTGATTAAAAGACCATAATCATTTTGGTTAATTATATGATACATTTACTAAATAATCTGGTTATTTTCTGCAGTTAATTTTCTGATAAAAATGAGCACAGAACACCACCATCCAATATCCTTGCAAGCATACTTGATCGCAATAGGTTGACAGGACCTAATCTGTCTGATTGGCTAAGAAATTTGAAACTTGTCCTGAACCTTGAACATATAAGATATGTTTTAGATTCAAATGTTCCTAGTCCCTTACCTCCAGAGGCCACACAAGAGGAGCATGAAACTTTTGATAAGTGGAAGAAGCATGATATGAGAGCTAAGTGTTACATGCTTGCTTCCATGAGTAATGAGTAACAAAAGCAGCATGAGAACATATTGAGTGCGAGTGAGATCCTCCTTCACCTACAAGAGTTGTATGGTGAGCACAGCAGGAATGCTAAGTATGAGATATCTAGACAGCTATTCCGTATGAGGATGTTTGAGGGACAGAATATTGGGGATCATGTCCACAAGATGATTCGGCTGATTGAGCATTTGGAACATCTTGACTTCAACATGGATTTCCAACTACAAATGGATTTGATCCTTTAGTCTCTTCCTGAGTCTTTTGGGAATTTTGTGACAAATTTCCATATGACTCAACAGGAATGCTCCTTAGCTGGTTTACTTAACATGCTGGTTATTTCCCAAAAGAATATACCGAGCTATAAAGGAAAAGAGGTAGCTTTGATTGCATCTTCTTCTACTGGAAAGTCCAACAAGAAGAAGGGCAATAAGAAAAAGAAACCTCAGATTCCTGGTCCTTCCAAGAAGATAGCCAAACAGAAAAACAAAGATCAAAGTTGACAAAGGTAAAGGAAAGTGTTTCCACTAGCAGCAGGAAAGTGTTTCCACTGTCCAGAGTATAGCAATATAAATGAATGCAATGCCATGGTGAAAACCAACTCAAGTTCAAAATTTATTTGGCACTTAAGGTTATGTCATGTTGTAGAAGATAGGATTACAAAACTAGAGAAAATGGGGATTCTATCCTCATTGGGCTCTGAGCCTACTCCAACTTTTTAATCTTGCCTTCAGGGCAAAATGACTAGATCACCCTTTGTTGGACAAGGGCTAAGAGCTGAAAATATTTTGGAGCTAATACATAGTGACGTATGTGGTGTTAGTAGTATGCCCTAGAGCATATCATTTAGTATGTATCTTGTACATATTTTTATTAATAAAAGGCATTTCCACTTTTCCGTTTACATAATATATTTATGTGTAATAGAAAAGGTCCATTGATATTTTGTTAGAAATATTATTCTTAAGTTGTTAAGAATATGAGTGACAATATTTCTAGCACGAAGTATCATAAATAGGTTCACAATCGAGGATACTTCATAATAAGGACATGACTTATCCAGAAAGATTGTATTCATGTTTGTTCCCAAGTTATTTATATGAGATATAAATAAGATGGAATGGTGAGTCTCATGCCATATAACAAACATGATAGGCACTTATAAATGATAAGTAGGTCAACCGAAGGACACTTATGACAAGCACATGGAGTTTACTCTTGTCAATGTTTTGTCATAAATCATATCAGTGCATATAATCTTTAGACCTGAGATAGCACAGTTATCTTGTATATAGGTAGTTTGAGTTTGATATTGCTTTCATACTTGTACTGTGTATGGGTATATGGGCATCTGTTGGCTCCTACTAGTTATATATGGAGGTAGGTGTTGATCAAGATGGAATCTGTTCCTCTAAGTAAATAGAGATAAAATCCTATGTTCATTTAATTGTTCTTGATGTTTCAAGTTCCTGGCCAGGACAGATAGATTTATTCAGAAAAGAGTTTCTGATGAGAAAATCTTTTTAATCAAGAACTGGAATTAAAAGAGAACATAATATTCATAGCAAATGGAGTTTGACATAAACCATTTGAATTCAATGGTATAAACTTGTGTTTTTCACGCTTCCGTTCCTTCAATTGGTATCAGAGCCACTATATTTGCCATTTAGATTGATGTTTATATGATTTAATTGTGTGTTTGATCATGAGATCAAGAGTTTATTGCTGGTTGCAAAGTCAAAGAGGCGGCACAAATGATGAACACCATGGTGCGCATGGTTGATGCATCACAATGGTGTGCAAAGGTAAATGGATGGTGAATGTGCAATTATTGTATGATTTAAGATCCATTTTATGTCTAATTAAATTGTTTAATTAGAATTTTTATCACACAATTAAATTATGATTCAAATCAGAATTTTAAAATTTGTTTGAATGTGATTCAAATCTGAATTTTAAAAGTTGTTTGAATGTGATTCAAATCTGAATTTTTAAAGTTGTTTGAATCATATTTAAATCTGATTTTTTAAAATTGATTGAATAAAATTCAGATCTGATTTTTTAAAAAATATTTGAATGTGATTCAAATCTGATTTTTTAAAAAATGTTTGAATGTGATTCAAATCTGAATTTTTAAAGTTTTTTGAATGTGATTCAAATCTGAATTTTTAAATTTGTTTGAATGAGATTCGAATCTGAATTTTTAAATTTATTTGAATCATATTCAAATCTGAATTTTTAAGTTGAATATGAGATATTCAATTTAATTTAAGTATGTATGTTTTATTTAATTGTTAAATAGTGATATGCATGATGGATGATCGTGGACTATAAAAGACCAATGTGATTGGATTTATTTCTTTTATGTTTCTTTGGGATTGTAAATTAATTAATTTATTTTAATTTATTTTGGGCTTGTATTATTAAGTTTGTAATAATTTTTGGGTTGTAATTTCATTTATTTAAGTTCTTGTAAATTCGCCTTGATATGCCAAGGATTACCATGTAATATTGGATTGCAAGAAGTTCAAGGAGGTTAAGAGCATTGGTGGGACCAGTGGGAGGAATTCAAGATCAAGTGTTGATTATGTACTCCTTCAGCAACTCTTGTAAAATGAATGAATGAAATGCACCTAGGAATGCCCTGATTCAATTCTTGGTGGCTTAGAATTGAATCCCTTAGAAAGTCCATGATCATACCATATTTACTGCTTATCCATGAATGCATGAGATGTATGGGAATGTATGCTATTATATGATATATGCATGCTAAATGGATAATGTGCAAAGTGAGACCTTAATAGTAATTAGAATGACCATAAAATCTTCCAAACAAATGATTAAGTTGGAAATGCTATAATTAAAGTAATTATAACATAGGCCCTCCATTGGGGCAATTATTTAAAGAAATTTTAAATAGTTGCATGAGATGTAATTAATTTAAGATATTTTCTTAAGAATAATTGTTAAGCATGAGATGTTGTAAATATGTAAATGGTTTAGTGGCCAATATTGGATGTACCTGAGGACATTAAAATTATTTGCATAATTACTGGCTCAATAGGATCAACTTAACTAATGCAAGATAAGTCAATAATTGATGTACCTGAGATTTTGAGCATTAGGGGCTAGGTAAAGGATTGAACCTCACATGAGATGTGATGGGCAAGGAGTTGCTCACTTATAGTTTATTGTAATTCCAATAATGGATGTACCTGAGGATGATCAATAGAATTATAAGAATTCAATCACCCACTAGAAATCCATCCAACTAGGATTTCCGTTTTCTACTTTGGAAGTGTAGGATTCGCTAAGTTAGTGAGAGGACCAATTTGATTAAAAGACCATAATCATTTTGATTAATTACATGATACATTTACTAATTAATCTGGTTATTTTCTCGATTAATTTTCCGATAAAATGAGCACAAAACAACCACCACCATCCAATATCCTTGCAAGCATACTTGATCGCAATAGGTTGACAGACCTAATCTGTCGATTGGCTAAGAAATTTGAAACTTGTCCTGAACCTTGAACATATAGGATATGTTCTAGATTCAAATGTTCCTGGTCCCTTACCTCCAGAGGCCACACAAGAGGAACATGAAACTTTGGACAAGTGGAAGGAGCATGATATGAGAGCTAAGTGTTACATGCTTGCTTCCATGAGTAATGAGTTCTGAAGCAACATGAGAACATGCAGTGCGAGTGAGATCCTCCTTCACCTACAAGAGTTGTATGGTGAGCACAAAGAGAATGCTAGGTATGAGATATCTAGACAGCTATTCCGTATGAGGATGTCTGAGGGACAGAATGTTGGGGATCATGTCCACAAGATGATTCGGCTAATTGAGCAGTTGGAACATCTTGACTTCAACATGGATTTCCAACTACAGACGGATTTAATCCTTCAATCCCTTCCTGAGCCTTTTGGGAATTTTGTGACAAATTTCCATATGACTAAATAGGAATGCACCTTAGCTGGTTTACTCAACATGCTGGTTATTGCCCAAAAGAATATGCCAGGCAATAAAGGAAAAGAGGTACCTTTGGTTGCATCTTCTTCTGTTGGAAAGTCCAACAAGAAGAAGGGCAATAAGAAAAAGAAACCTCAGATTCCTGGTCCTTCTAAGAAAATAGCTAAACAGAAAAGGAAGACTAAAGCTGATGAAGGCAAAGGAAAGTGTTTCCACTGCCAACAGGAAAGTGTTTCCATTGCCAGTAAGAAAGTGTTTCCACTGGCCAGAGTATAGCAATCTAAATGAATGCAATGCCATGGTGAAAACCAACTCAAGTTCAAAATATATTTGGCACTTAAGGTTATGTCATGTTGCAGAAGATAGGATTACAAAATTGGAGAAAATGGGGATTCTATCCTCATTGGGCTCTGAGCCTACTCCAACTTGTGAATCTTGCCTTCAGGGCAAAATGACTAGATTACCCTTTGTTGGACAGGGGCTAAGAGCTGAAAATATTTTGGAGCTAATACATAGTGATGTATGTGGTCCATTTAAAGAAATGGCTAGAGGGGGTTTTCATTATTTTATTGCCTTTACTGATGATAAATCAAGGTTTGGGTATTTGTATTTGATGAAATACAAACATGAATCTTTTGAAAAGTTCAAAGAATTTAAATCTGAAGTAGAAAATCAAACAGGAAAGAGTATTAAAGCTCTTCGATCAGATCGTGGAGGTGAATATTTGAGTACTGAATTTGATGAATACTTGAGAGAGCATGGCATTGTTTCTCAGCTGACTCCTCCAGGAACGCCACAGCTAAATGGTGTATCTGAAAGGAGAAATCGTACCCTATTGGATATGGTACGTAGTATGATGAGCTATACTGATATGCCAATCTCCTTTTGGGGATTTGCATTAGAATCAGCTTTGTATATTCTGAATAGGATTCCATCAAAATCAGTTTCTTCCACACCTTATGAGATATGGCATGGAAGAAAACCAAGTCTTAAGCATGTTAAGATTTGGGGTTGTCCAGCTTATATCAAAAAGCTGAACACTGATAAATTGGAGACCAGATCAGAAAAGGTCGATTTGTTGGATATCCAAAAGATAGTTTTGGATATTATTTTTATTTGCCTACTTCACAAAAGGTTGTGATAAGTAGAGATGCCACATTTCTTGAACAACAATTTGTTCAAGAAGGAGGCAAAGGAAGGCAAATAGAGTTAGAATTGGAGAATTCTGACCAACCAATGCATCGATGGATATAGATCCATCTAGTCAACCAATACCCGTTGATGAAACATCTACAGCTGTTCCTCATAGAACAACCAGGGTATCTCACCCACCAGTGAGATATGGTTTTCTTCATGAAGAAGAACAAGAGTTGTCTACTCATAAAGAAGTAGATCATAGAGATGATCCACTTACCTATGAATATGCTATATTAGATATAGACTCTTCAAAATGGATTGATGCTATGAAATCCGAGATTGATTCCATGTATAAGAATCAAGTTTGGGATCTTGTTAACCCACTTGAAGGTATTGTACCTATAGGGAACAAATGGGTTTTCAAGAAGAAAATTGGTTCTGATGGAAAGGTAGAGACCTATAAAGCAAGGCTAGTGGCGAAAGGGTTTCGCCAAAGGCAAGGAATCGACTATGAGGAGACTTTCTCGCCTGTTGCCATGCTTAAATCAATTAGGATTTTACTAGCAATAGCTGCGTACTATGATTATGAGATTTGGCAGATGGATGTCAAAACAGCTTTTCTCAATGGATACATTGAAGAAAACATTTTCATGGAACAACCTAGGGGATTTGAATCCCAAGATGGTTCTAAGGTATGCAAGCTAAAGCGATCCATTTATGGGTTGAAACAAGCTTCAAGGAGTTGGAACATTCGTTTTGATGAAGCCATTAAATCCTTTGGTTTTATCAAAAATGAGGATGAGCCATGTGTATATAAGAAGGTTAGTGACAGTGCTATCACTTTCCTTGTCTTATATGTGGATGACATACTGTTGACGGGTAATGACACAGGTATGTTGACGACTATAAAGGTATGGTTGTCAAATACATTCTCCATGAAAGACTTAGGGGAGGCAACCTATATTCTTGGGATTCGCATCTATAGAGATAGAGCGAAAAGAATAATTGGTTTATCCCAAAGTCTATACTTGGAAAAGGTGTTAAAGAGGTTTAACATGCTTGATTCCAAGAGAGGATTGTTACAAGTGAGACATGGTATCCATCTTTCTAAAGAGATGTCTCCAAAGACACCTGAAGAAAGAGATAAGATGGCCAGGATTCCATATGCTTCGGCTATTGGAAGTTTAATGTATGCAATGTTGTGTACTAGGCCGGATATCGCATATCTCGTTAGTTTGACTAGCGGTATCAATCCAATCCAGGTTTGGAACATCGATAGTATCAAGAATATCCTTAAGTACTTGAGAAGAACTAAGGATTTATTCTTGATTTATGGAGGCAGAGACTTGCAATTGGATGGTTATACTGATTCTGATTTCCAATCAGATATCGATGATAGAAAGTCTACCTCTGGATATGTGTTCATTTGTAATGGAGGTGCAGTCAGTTGGAAGAGTTCCAAACAGAGCACGACTGCAGATTCCACTACAGAAGCTGAGTATATTACTGCAAAAGAAGCTGTTTGGATAAAGAAGTTCGTGACAGAACTTATAGTAGTTCCTTCCATTGAGTCAGCAGTTCCACTACACTATGACAATAATGGAGCAGTCATACAGGCTAAGGAACCAAGGTCTCACTAGAAATCCAAACACATAGAAAGAAGCTACCACATTATCAGAGAAATAGTTGGGCGAGGCGATGTAGCCATGCAGAAAATAGCATCAGCTGAAAATCCAGCTGATCCATTCACTAAGCCTATGTCACAGAATCAGTTAGATCGACATCTTGAGAAGATAGGTCTAAGATATTGTAATGAATGGCTCTAGTGCTAGTGGGAGATTGTTAGTAGTATGCCCTAGAGCATATCATTTAGTATGTATCTTGTACATATTTTTATTAATAAAAGCGGTTCCACTTTACAGTTTACATAATATATTTATGTGTAATAGAAAAGGTCCATTGATATTTTGTTAGAAATATTATTCTTAAGTTGTTAAGAATATGAGTGATAATATTTCTAGCACGAAGTATCATAAATAGGTTCACAATCGAGGATACTTCATAATAAGGACATGACTTATCCAGAAAGATTGTATTCATGTTTGTTCCCAAGTTATTTATATGAGATATAAATAAGATGGAATGGTGAGTCTCATGCCATATAACAAACATGATAGGCACTTATAAATGATAAGTAGGCCGAACCAGTGACACTTATGACAAGCACATGGAGTTTACTCTTGTCAATGTTTTGTCATAAATCATATCGATGCATATAATCTTTAGACACGAGATAGCCAGATTATCTTGTATATAGGTAGTTTGAGTTTGATCTCGCTTTCATACTTGTACTTGTGTATGGGTATATGGGCATCTGTTGGCTCCTACTAGTTATATATGGAGGTAGGTGTTGATCAAGATGGAATCTGTTCCTCTAAGTAAATAGAGATAAAATCCTATGTTCATTTAATTGTTCTTGATGTTTCAAGTTCTGGCAGACAGATAGATTTATTCGAGAAAGAGTTTACGATGAGAAAATCTTTTTAATCAAGAATTGGAATTAAAAGAGAACATAATATTCATAGCAAATGGAGTTTGACATAAACCATGACTCCAGCTTGAGTTGGGATTTTGTAACAGAGAGATTCTAGTGCATGGTAACATATGATTATAGGTTCATTTAAGGTAAACCTTATTACTAATTGGGTGGCTATGGCATGCTATGCTAGGTGTTAACCATGGTCTATGAGGTTCATAAAATGATTTAGAGAAATCATTTAGGGTAAGAAAGAGTTCGATGATATTAAGAGTTGATATCATGTCTCATTGCCAATTAGTGATGAGCCTAGTAAGTCACACACATACACAAGTTATCACCTAATTAAATATGATTTAATTAATTAATTAAAGAGTTTAAATTGATTAATTAAATAGGTTTGGTTTGCAATTAGATTGCAAAGTCCTAGCATGACTTGAAACCAAATCTAGATTATTGGATGTATAATATAAGTTAAATTTATATTTAAAGTGTTTAAATATGAATTTAATTAATGAGAAATTAATTAATAGAGATTAATTAATTAATTTATATTTGATATAAATTAATTAGAAGAAGAAAATAATTATTTTGCGTTAAGAACTCAAAATTAAGACACAGGGGCATTTTGGTCATTTTGCAGTGTGACACGTGGCACCATGAGATGGTGACACATGGGATTACATAAGCTTGCTAAATGTTTTTAATCATGTAAGATGATTAAAATCAAGATTAAATATAGGTTTGACACTTGGCACAATGTGATTGGGTCACTTAAACCTAGAGCTAATCAAAGGGTGACATGTGGCAAGGGTTTAATGTGTTAACTTAGCTATTTAAGTGTTGTTATGAGAAAATAAAACACAACCAGCAGCCACACTCCTTTGTCACGCCACTTTGAGGGTTTTCTTCTCTTCTTCTTCATCTCTCATCAATTCAAAGAGATTAGCCATCAATCTCTTGAATTAAGAACACTAGAAATTGTTTCTAGTGTCCTGTTTACATCTTTAATCTCTTAAAAGGCAGAACTTGATTTTCTAATTAATAGAAAAAGCTTTAGAAGCTCTTCAAGGGCTGCCATAGGTGTTCTTGGTGTGGACAAGCTAGAGGGACAACATCTGGTGTCTTGAAGACGAATCTCAAAGGCGCAGACACGTTGCAGTGCATCAAGAGGTTAGTGTAATCGTTCTTGATTTAATCTAGGGTTCTAAAATTAATCTGATTAATTTTAAAATCTTAAATGGCAAATACAGATCCAAAAACATATTAAAAGAGTTTTAATATGTTGTTTATCTTTGAAATCAAATAGATAAAAATAAATCTTGCATGATGCATGTGACCCTAGGTGAAAATTTTTGAATTCAATGGTATAAACTTGTGTTTTTCACGCTTCCGTTCCTTCATGTGGTCCATTTAAAGAAATGGCTAGAGGGGGCTTTCATTATTTTATTACCTTTACGGATGATAAATCAAGATTTGGGTTTTTGTATTTGATGAAATACAAACATGAATCCTTTGAAAAGTTCAAAGAATTTAAATCTGAAGTAGAAAATCAAACAGGATAGAGTATTAAAGCTCTTCGATCAGATCGTGGAGGTGAATATTTGAGTACTGAATTTGATGAATACTTGAGAGAGCATGGCATTGTTTCCCAGCTGACTCCTCCAGGACCGCCACAGCTGAATGGTGTATCTGAAAGGAGAAATCGTACCCTATTGGATATGGTACGTAGTATGATGAGCTATACTGATATGCCAATCTCCTTTTGGGGATTTGCATTAGAATCAGCTTTGTATATTCTGAATAGGATTCCATCAAAATCAGTTTCTTCCACACCTTATGAGATATGGCATGGAAGAAAACCAAGTCTTAAGCATGTTAAGATTTGGGGTTGTCCAGCTTATATCAAAAAGCTGAACACTGATAAATTGGAGACCAGATCAGAAAAAGGTCGATTTGTTGGATATCCAAAAGATAGTTTTGGATATTATTTTTATTTGCCTACTTCACAAAAGGTTGTGATAAGTAGAGATGCCACATTTCTTGAACAACAGTTTGTTCAAGAAGGAGGCAAAGGAAGGCAAATAGAGTTAGAATTGGAGAATTCTGACCAACCAACAGATCAGATGGATATAGATCCATCTAGTCAACCAATACCCGTTGATGAAACATCTACAGCTGTTCCTCATAGAACAACCAGGGTATCTCACCCACCAGTGAGATATGGTTTTCTTCATGAAGAAGAACAAGAGTTGTCTACTCATAAAGAAGTAGATCATGGAGATGATCCACTTACCTATGAATATGCTATATTAGATATAGACTCTTCAAAATGGATTGATGCTATGAAATCCGAGATTGATTCCATGTATAAGAATCAAGTTTGGGATCTTGTTAACCCACTTGAAGGTATTGTACCTATAGGGAACAAATGGGTTTTCAAGAAGAAAATTGGTTCTGATGGAAAGGTAGAGACCTATAAAGCAAGGCTAGAGGCGAAAGGGTTTCGCCAAAGGCAAGGAATCGACTATGAGGAGACTTTCTCGCCTGTTGCCATGCTTAAATCAATTAGGATTTTACTAGCAATAGCTGCGTACTATGATTATGAGATTTGGCAGATGGATGTCAAAACAGCTTTTCTCAATGGATACATTGAAGAAAACATTTTCATGGAACAACCTAGGGGATTTGAATCCCAAGATGGTTCTAAGGTATGCAAGCTAAAGCGATCCATTTATGGGTTGAAACAAGCTTCGAGGAATTGGAACATCCGTTTTGATGAAGCCATTAAATCCTTTGGTTTTATCAAAAATGAGGATGAGCCATGTGTATATAAGAAGGTTAGTGACAGTGCTATCACTTTTCTTGTCTTATATGTGGATGACATACTGTTGATGGGTAATGATATAGGTATGTTGACAACTATAAAGGTATGGTTGTCAAATACATTCTCCATGAAAGACTTAGGGGAGGCAACCTATATTCTTGGGATTCGCATATGTAACACCCCTAAGTTCGGTAGTGCGTTCTACTGCTCCGGTGACCAGTGCTGTCCGGACAGCTAGGATGCCTAGAACTACACTTCAATATGAATGAGGAGACATAAATAATGAAATACAAGAAAAGAAAATACAAGAAAAACAAAGGAAAAATCATAGCAAAGAAATGTAACCAAGTTAAGCGAGCCGAAAACCCTAGCGATGGGTGACCGCACCGGGAAGTCACGGCGTGGACCGTTGACTAGCCCTGGACTGCGGGGAACCCTGGAAAACATTTTAGGACTTAAATAGACCCTTGTTGAAGAATAAATATCATTAGAAATATCAAAGAAAAATTAAATAATTAGTACAAAGAAAAGTGAGAAATCGAAAAACGGACAAAACCCGGTATTACCAAAAAATTGGGAATGCAACCCGAACAGGGGCATTATGGTCATTTGACATCCCGAATTATCTTTTGACCTAAATGTCCATTAAAAATAAATAATATTACACTTAGAAAATAAAATGAAAAATTAGTTTAGTGGTACCTAATACAAATAGCTAAAATCATGGGTTAATGTGGAATAAATGAACAATTGGCTTATTATATGATTATTTGGAGTTAGTGGACCATTAAAGGATTAATTAAACACATAGTGGGGCAGGTGTACATCCATTATCCAAGGCAGAAACTTCATCTTCTCCATTGTACCAAAGTTGCCGTGAATGAAGGGAGAGGAAACTCCATGGACATTTTCATGCAAGCTTGATCCATCCTTCCATTTCAACTCCAAACACTTGAGTTCCTTCATTAAAGTTTGTCTACTCATCACAAGGAAGAGTTTGATACCAAATTTGAGAAGTTTAAGCAAGGTTTAACAAGTTTCAACCATAAGGTAAGTTAGTATTTTGAAGATAGCTTTGTTAAGTTTTGTGTGCATGTTATGGGTGTTGGATTTGTGAAGAAAATTTTTGAGTTTGAAGAGTTATTGTTGTGTTCATTTTGGACAGCCATGGAGTCATGTATTTGATGAAATATTTGTGCATATATTTGATGAGAAATGGTGTTGATCATGATGATTTAATAACCTAGTGAATTACTTCATATTTATATGGTGATTTTTGGCACTTGGATGAGAATTGATGAATTGTAGGGCAATTTGGTGTTGAAGAAGATTTTCGGCAGCTTGGGGACACTTGAATAAATGTATATATTCATGGAAGTGTTGGCAGAATGTTGACATAGAATAATTGATGAATGTGTATGTAAATTAGTAGTGGAAATTATATGTAATGAGTAGGTGTATTTATGTACATATATTGCTAAATTTGGGCTTTGTGGTTTAGGGTTGTATTTGATGTATTGAGAATATTTGTATTCTGTCCAAATTGACCATAGTAAGAAGTGATAAATGAATATGGAATGGTATAAAATCAGAATTAGGTATGGGGATTTAAAGTAGAGCAAGTTAAATGTGTGTTTGAATTGGGGTTTGAAAGGCATATAGAGGGCAGTGTGCAAATAGACCAATAAGTTTAAATGTGTAACCTCAATTGGTATGAGACCAATTGGAGGTGAAACTAGGCACAAAATGTGCCAACTTTCATTGAGAAAACATACCAAAATTCTACTTGCAAGGTGACCTAAGAAAATGACCAATTCGGATTAGGTGCAATTAGGACCTGAAAAATGACCAATTGGGCAGCAGTGAGTGTTTAGGCCATAACTCACTCAAAACAGGTCCAATTGACCTGAAATTTTAACCATGAATAGTTAAGACCCATACCTACAAGTCTTATGAAGACACCAAAGCCCATAAATGACCATAAGTAAGTCAAAAAGCTTGCACAAGTTCGGGTCCAAAAACTGGCCGAACCAAAGTTGACCAAATTGACCAAAAAAATGACCTAATTTGATGCCATTTGACCAGCAATAGTGTAATGACCATAACTCGGTCTACTTAACTCGGATTGACCTAAAATTTTGCACCACGGTCCATAAGACATAGATCTACAAGTTTGTAGTTTTTACCGAAACCCGAAAACCGAGGGAACTAGGCCGTCCGGCTAGGTCAAACTAGTATCCCGGAATCCAGCAAGTTGCATTAAAATGCACTAAACAAGGAAACGAGTTTGGCAAAACGTACCAAACCTAAAACCCTATCGAGTGTGACATATTAATGACATTAAAACCTAATTTACCTAAAATGCATCGAGAGTCAGTACATTAGGAGATTAAGCAAATAAAGGTATTCAGTGAATAATAGCTTTCAGTGAATTAATTACCAAACATTATCGATAGAGACAATATAATTTAGTACTGAAACACTTTAAATTGTGTTTCTCAGTTACTAAAGACTCTGGGAAAGGGAAAGAAACACTGAGTTTAGACCAGGGAGACAGTCATCAGAGGTTTGTGCACAACTAGTTTTCAACTGATTTTACTCTGAATAAGATTTCATATGATTAATTGTATGTTATTGATTTAAATTGTGTTTGTGCACAATAGTATTTCTTTTGAATTTTTCAATTGAAATAAATTATGACTATTTGTATATTATTATTTTTAATTATGGAAATGTGTTTGAATGGATACTTATTGCTTGAAAAGCATTGTAAATGGTTTGAAACTATGGAAAAAAAATTATTTAGTGTGATTTGTGAAAATTGAAGTTACTTATGAATTGTGTTGCCATTTTGTGAATGAAATTATAACTTTGGAAATTTATTGGATTCTCACGAATCATTTGAATAAAATGTTTGGAATTGATTTTGTGTTCACACTTAGCATGACAGTATCATATCATTCCTTCTCCTTTTATGGGGTTGTGATCGTTTGTTTTCCTTCTCCATTTATGGAGTCGTGATCGTTTATTTTTCCCTCTCTGGTTTACCAGTTGAGGTGATCGGATGAGTACTCATTATATAGCTAGCTCCCTTCCTCATTGATTTCGATTAGTGGGGTTGTGATTGCTTTGTCGTGGTGTACAACGCGGCATTGATCGGAAATTTGTGTCATGGCTTAAGTTGTGAATGAATTGGCAACACTGTATTCTTAAATTATTTGACTAAATTGTGTTATTATGCGATTTGATAATTTGTGAAATGGAGTTTAAATTCTCATTGACATTTACTGTCTTTTGAATTTAACTATGTTTCGATTACTGAGATTTAATGTGATATTGTGTTAAATTCTTTATGACATTTATTGTCTTGAATTTAATTATGGTTTTACGTATCCATCATTTATTTGAATTATGAATTGCGATTTAAACTTGTATTTGGTTAATGTTGTGCACCACTGAGACATTGTCTCAGCGATAGCTTTTTATTGCTGTCGCAGGTAGACAGACAGATAGGGCAGCAGACTAGGCTGCTAGTACCGTCAGCGAGAGATTTTTGGGTATAGTGAGTATACCACATTTGGCATTTTGTACTGTAATATATATTCACTGTATGTATATTTTGTTGTTGGTTTGAGCAGTTGTAAATCCAAATTGTACATTTGACTTGTAAAATAATTATGAGTGGTTTTGGCTTATACAAATTGTATTATATTTCTCATATCTCAACCTTTGAAAAATCACTACGGAATTGAGTTGATAAATTGTTGTGTTGAGAAATGTATTGGAGTTGAGATTTGGAAAATTATTGAAGTGTTTTTTACAGGTTTTCTGAAGAACTGTTTTGTCCAAAATACAGATGGCACTTTGCCAAAATTTTTACAGGAATTCCAAATAAACCAAATGAGTTAGTTGTTTCACTTCAGTTCACCAAAGTTTTTAATACCTGTAAATAGTGCTCACCACTGTAAAAGAAGTAAGAAAAGTTTTTAAAATCCCTTGTAGTGTATTTAATGGGTTATCAGTAGACGGAGTTGGTAATTCATTAGGTATACTACGGGATCATGTTATACCTTACAGAGGGGTAGGGTGTGACAGCATATATAGAGATAGAGCGAAAAGAATAATTGGTTTATCCCAAAGTCTATACTTGGAAAAGGTGTTAAAGAGGTTTAACATGCTTGATTCCAAGAGAGGATTGTTACCAGTGAGACATGGTATCCACCTTTCTAAAGAGATGTCTCCAAAGACACCTGAAGAAAGAGATAAGATGGCCAGGATTTCATATGCTTTGGCTATTGGAAGTTTAATGTATGCATTGTTGTGTACTAGGCCGGATATTGCATATGCTGTTAGTTTGACTAGCCGGTATCAATCCAATCCAGGTTTGGAACACTGGATAGCTGTCAAGAATATCCTTAAGTACTTGAGAAGAACTAAGGATTTATTCTTGATTTATGGAGGTGGAGACTTGCAATTGGATGGTTATACTGATTCTGATTTCCAATCAGATATCGATGATAGATATGAGGAGACTTTCTCGCCTGTTGCCATGCTTGAGTCAATTAGGATTCTATTAGCAATAGCTGCATACTATGATTATGAGGTTTGGCAGATGGATGTCAAAACAGCTTTTCTCAATGGATACATTGAAGAAAAACATTTTCATGGAACAACCTAGGGGTTTTGAATCCCAAAATGGTTCTAAGGTATGTAAGCTAAAGCGATCCATTTATGGGTTGAAGCAAGCTTCGAGGAGTTGGAACATCCATTTTGATGAAGCCATTAAATCCTTTGGTTTTATCAAAAATGAGGATGAGCCATGTGTATATAAGAAGGTTAGTGACAGTGCTATCACTTTCTTTATCTTATATGTGGATGACATACTGTTAATGGGTAATGACACAGGTATGTTGACAACTGTAAAGGTATGGTTGTCAAATACATTCTCCATGAAAGATTTAGGGGAGGCAACCTATATTCTTGGGATTCACATCTATAGAGATAGAGCGAAAAGAATAATTGGTTTATCCCAAAGTCTATACTTGGAAAAGATGTTAAAGAGGTTTAACATGCTTGATTCCGAGAGAGGATTGTTACCAGTGAGACATGGTATCCATCTTTCTAAAGAGATGTCTCCAAAGACACCTGAAGAAAGAGATAAGATGGCCAGGATTCCATATGCTTCGGCTATTGGAAGTTTAATATATGCAATGTTGTGTACTAGGCTGGATATCATATATGCTGTTAGTTTGACTAGCAGGTATCAATCCAATCCAGATTTGAAACACTGGATAGCTATCAAGAATATCCTTAAGTACTTGAGAAGAACTAAGGATTTATTCTTGATCTATGGAGGTGGAGACTTGCAATTGGATGGTTATACTGATTCTGATTTCCAATCAGATATCGATGATAAAAAGTCTACCTCTGGATATGTGTTCATTTGTAATGGAGGTGCAGTCAGTTGGAAGAGTTCCAAACAGAGCATGACTGCAAATTCCACTACCGAGGCTGAGTATATTGTTGCATCAGATGCTGCAAAGGAAGCTATTTAGATAAAGAAGCTCGTGACAGAACTTACAGTAGTTCCTTCCATTAAGTCAGTAGTTCCACTACACTGTGACAACAATGGAGCAGTCATACAGGCTAAGGAACCCCGGTCTCACTAGAAATCCAAACACATAGAAAGGCGCTACCACATTATCAGAGAAATAGTTGGGCAAGGCGATATAGCCATCCAGAAAATAGCATCAGCTAAAAATCCAGCTAATCCTTTCACTAAGCCTTTGTCACAAGCACAGTTAGACCGACATCTTGAGAAGATGGGTCTAAGATATTGTAATGAATGGCTCTAGTGCTAGTGGGAGATTATTAGTAGTATGCCCTAGAGCATATCATTTAGTATGTATCTTGTACATGTTTTTATTAATAAAAGGCATTTCCACTTTTCCGTTTACATAATATATTTATGTGTAATAGAAAAGGTCCATTGATATTTTGTTAGAAATTATATTCTTAAGTTGTTAAGAATATGAGTGACAGTATTTCTAGTACAAAGTATCATAAATAGGTTCACAATCGAGGATACTTCATAATAAGGACATAACTTATCCAGAAAGATTGTATTCATGTTTGTTCCCAAGTTATTTATATGAGATATAAATAAGATGGAATGGTGAGTCTCATGCCATATGACAAACATGATAGGCACTTATAAATGATAAGTAGGCCGAACCAGTGACACTTATGACAAGCACATGGAGTTTACTCTTGTCAATGTTTTGTCATAAATCATATCAGTGCATATAATCTTTAGACCTGAGATAGCACAGTTATCTTGTATATAGGTAGTTTGAGTTTGATACTGCTTTCATACTTGTACTGTGTGTGGGTATATGGGCATCTGTTGGCTCCTTCTAGTTATATATGCAGGTAGGTGTTGATCAAGATGGAATCTGTTCCTCTAAGTAAATAGAGATAAAATCCTATGTTCATTTAATTGTTCTTGATGTTTCAAGTTCCTGGCCAAGACAGATAGATTTAATCAGAAAAGAGTTTCTGATGAGAAAATCTTTTTAATCAAGAATTGGAATTAAAAGAGAACATAATATTCATAGCAAATGGAGTTTGACATAAACCATGACTCCAGCTTGAGTTGGGATTTTGTAACAGAGAGATTCTAGTGCATGGTAACATATGATTATAGGTTCATTTAAGGTAAACCTTATTACTAATTGGGTGGCCATGGCATGCTATGCTAGGTGTTAACCATGGTCTATGAGGTGCATAAAATGATTTGTTGAAATCATTTATGGTAAGAAAGAGTTCTGATGATATTAAGAGTTGATATCATATCTCATTGCCAATTAGGGATGAGCCTAGTAAGTCACACACATACACAAGTTATCACCTATTTAAATATGATTTAATTAATTAATTAATTAAAGAGTTTAATTAAATAGGTTTGGTTTGCAATTAGATTGCAAAGTCCCTAGCATGACTTGAAGCCAAATCTAGGTTATTGGATGTACATTATAAGTTAAATTTATTTTTAAAGTGTTTAAATATGAATTTAATTAATGATAAATTAATTAATAAAGATTAATTAATTGATTTATATTTGAAATAAATTAATGAGAGGAAGAGAAATAATTATTTTAGGTTAAGAACTCAAAATTAAAACACAAGGGCATTTTGGTCATTTCACAGGGTGACATGTAGCACCATGAGATGGTGACACATGGCATTACACATAAGCTTGCCAAATGTCTTTTAATCATGTAAGATGATTAAAATTAAGATTAAATATAGGTTTGACACTTGGCACAATGTGATTGGGTCAATTAAACTTAGAACCAATCATAGGGTTTAATGTGGCAAGGGTTTAATGTGTTAACCTAGCTATTTAAGTGTTGTTATGAAGAGAAAAAATATAACCAACAGCTACTCCTCCTTTGTGACGCCATTTTGAAGCTCTCCCTCTCTTCTTCCTCATCTCTCATCTATTCCAAGAGATTAGCAAACAATCTCTTGAATTAAAAATACTAGAAATCGTTTATAGTGTCCTGTTTACATCTTTAATCTCTTAAAAGGCAGAACTTGATTTTCTAATTAATAGAAAAAGCTTTAGAAGCTGTTTAATGGCTGCCATAGGTGTTCGTGGTGTGGATAAGCTAGAGGAACAACATCTGGTATCCTGAAGACGCATCTCAAAGGCGCAAATACACTGCAGTACATCAAGAGGTTAGTGTGTTTGTTCTTAATTTAATCTAGGGTTCTAAAATTAATTTGATTAATTTTAAAATCTTAAATGACAAATACAGATCCAAAAACATATTAAAAGAGTTTTAATATGTTGTTTATCATTGAAATCAAATAGATAAAAATAAATCTTGCATGATGCATGTGACCCTAGGTGAAAATTTTTGAATTCAATGGTATAAACTTGTATTTTTTACGCTTCCGCTCCTTCACATATTTATAGTATTTTTATTTCGTATACGATGGAAACATAGGTTCCTAGTGTATTTTCATATGACTTACATGTTTAGCAAACCATTTAGGTAATTTACATTTTATGTATCAAATGATTTCATGTTACCTTGTAGTGGGAAAGTGGGATAAGTGGGACCCACATACCTGTTTCATGTAATTTAGCATATAGTGACTTATTAGGGATAAGTTAATAATTTATTTCAAGAACCTTTCTTTAGGTTCAATTATAATGTCTTGAATTTGCATATCAAATTAAGAAATTTATGGCCACTATTTGGCCTCACTTCCCCCATGGAAGTTGTCCCTCTATGTCTTGTCTTTATTTTCCTTTTTGAATCATGTCATTTGGATTTATATAACTCAAGTTACGGTCAAATAACCATAACTGGTTCAGTTGTAAATTCTGGTTCCTTATCTAGGTAGTTTTTGGTATCATACTTTGCTAATTTATTTGAACAGCTTGTAGTAATATTTAGGCTTAGTATTCTTCATAGGATTTATTGCCCTATGTCTTGTGGTAATTCAAAAATTTTAATTGTAATTTTTCAAGTCTTATAGAATCAATTATAACCACATTATTGGACTGGACTCAAGTATCTTATAGCAACAGGATTTCAATTAGGTCAGTAGCTTTGACCCAATATTTAAGCTTCTTACATTCATAAGTTGAGAAAGATGTTTAAAACAAAGTTGACGGTCTATTTCTCATCTTTCCAGAATAGTATGGCTTATTTCAATTGAAGATTTCTAGTGGGAGATATGCTTAAGACACTATTCTGGAGTTAATAGTCATTTATGCCAATTTCCAGATTTTATACACTAACATGACCTAGCCAATTGACCTATTTCTCTTGATTTTTGGGTTTTGGTCAAAATACCAATATTGTAGGTTTATGTCTTATTGAAATGTTGGCACTAATTTCATATCATTTGGAGTTCTGTGGACCAAGTTATGGTCTCTTTACCAAAACTGGTCAATTTGCATAGATAAAGGCAATTCTAGGCAGTTTTCATTCTAGACAGTTTTGGTAACCCAAATTGGGCAAGTAATTTGACTTGATTAATGGCATTTATGGGCTTTGGTGTCTTCACAAGAGTTGTATCCCTATGTCTAAGCTTTCCAAGGATATAAATTTTAGGTCATTTGGACTGGTCTATAGTGAGATATGACCAAATGAATGAACACTATTCATTTGGTCATTTTCTGGGTTCACTAAATGGCAATCCGAATTAGGTAAACTTTTGGTCACTTTTTTAGGCAGAATTGGGACATGACTTCCACATGGAAAATGGCACATTTTAGGTTATATTTCACCTCCAATTGGCCTCATACCAATTAGAGTCACACAATTTCACTTATAGCTCAAAACATTCACTGCATTCAATAAATACTCAACCTGCATAGAAATCGTACTTCCAATTTTCATTCCTCCTTCTCCCAAACTACAAATTTGTATTCATGGCACTTCTAATATCATCAATCAAACCTCAATACAATCAATTTCTAGCATTTTATACAAGTCTTCAATAATCAATTCCAAACCCTAACTCAAATGGTCAAAGTCAACAATAGACATTTCATCAAATTTTTAGCACAAGTATTTCCATCAATCAACATATAGCCTTATCTACTTATTCATCAACACCATTAATCAGCACTTACATATATGAAATTATCAATCTCCTAAGTACCTCAAGGCTGCCAAATTAAACAATTACTCAAAGTTTTCAATACTTTGTTTAAACCTAATTCAAATTGTCAACTTCAACATACACATGACATCGATTTGCTAGTACATATAATTAGCTTAATCTACTTCACTAATCACCATTTAAATGCATGAAAATATCAACCTTCAATGCTTCTCAAGGCTGCCATAATTCAATAATTACACAAGCCTCATCAATCAATCTCAAATTACTAAATTCAAGCAATTAAACCAAATCCCTAAAATTGTCATCAAACCCTACTTCAATTTTTCCCAATTTATACCTAACACATGCAATTAAATTCTAATACATATATTCACTTTAATCAACATCCCTAATCATCATTTATATGTAAGAAATAATCAATCTCTCATGGGAATTAAGGTTGTTGAATTCATGGACTCCCAAATACCCATCAATTTCTTCAATTTCCTCATCATACTAACTCAATTCAACCTCAAATCAAGGATTAAGAAAGAATGGTAGAAAGATTAGGCACTAACCTCTTTTTTCACTTCCTTGAGCTTGTTAAAATCTTAAAATTTCTTATTCCTTTTGCTGCCTATAGTCTTCCCATGGTGTGAGGACAATTTCTTATGAAGGGACCTGTGGAAACCATGGTGAGAAAGGGGAGGACTTAGAGCTTCCATGAAGCATCCATGGAGGAATTGTGGGAGACTCATTTGACCATGGGAATGGAAAGTTGAAGAAGATGAAATTATTAGTGGAAAATTCTGTCCACTTATGGCTATTTATACCCCCACTAATAATTAATAAATTATTATAATAATCAACTTTTCATTATTTTAATTTATACCCCTTTATTTCCCTTAATTACAATATACATGCAATTTAATGTTTTCATGGGATTTTCAAATTTTAATACCACTTATTTTTAATGGAAATTTAGGTTAAAAGTTAACTCTAGGTGTCAAATGACCAAAATGCCCCTCTTCGAGTTACAATCAAACTTTTTCAGTAATACCAATTTAATTCCTGATCCGATGGTTTCTTAAATTTTCGTCTGTACCGATTCACTAAATTTTTTTTTTGACATTTTTAATGTCATTTGTACTTCAATAAACATTTTTAATTAGGTTACAAAAATTATTTTCTAGGGTTCCCCGCGGTCCTAGGGTCGTCAACTGTTTACACAGTGACTTCCCGGTGCGGTCACTGTAGGAACGGAAGCGTGAAAAACACAAGTTTATACCATTGAATTCAAAAATTTTCACCTAGGGTCACATGCATCATGCAAGATTTATTTTTATCTATTTGATTTCAATGATAAACAACATATTAAAACTCTTTTAATATGTTTTTGGATCTGTATTTGCCATTTAAGATTTTAAAATTAATCATATTAATTTTAGAACCCTAGATTAAAATAAGAACGATTACACTAACCTCTTGATGCACTGCAGCGTGTCTGCGCCTTTGAGATTCGTCTTCAGGACACCAGATGTTGTCCCTCTAGCTTGTCCACACCAATAACACCTATGGCAGCCCTTGAATAGCTTCTAAAGCTTTTTCTATTAATTAGAAAATCAAGTTCTGCCTTTTAAGAGATTAAAGATGTAAACAGGACACTAGAAATAATTCCTAGTGATCTTAATTCAAGAGATTGATGGCTAATCTCTTTGAATTGATAAGAGATGAAGAAGAAGAGATGAAAACCCTCAAAGTGGCGTGACAAAGGAGTGTGGCTGCTGGTTGTGTTTTATTTTCTCATAACAACACTTAAATAGCTAGGTTAACACATTAAACCCTTGCCACATGTCACCCTTTGATTAGCTCTAGGTTTAAGTGACCCAATCACATTGTGCCAAGTGTCAAACCTATTTTTAATCTTGATTTTAATCATCTTACATGATTAAAAAAAAACATTTGGCAAGCTTATGAGTTATGCCATGTGTCACCATCTCATGGTGCCACGTGTCACACTGCAAAATGACCAAAATGTCCCTATGTCTTAATTTTGAGTTCTCAACCCAAAATAATTATTTTTCTTCTTCTAATTAATTTATATCAAATATAAATTAATTAATTAATCTCTATTAATTAATTTCTCATTAATTAAATTCATATTTAAACACTTTAAATATAAATTTAACTTATATTATACATCCAATAATCTAGATTTGGTTTCAAGTCATGCTAGGGACTTTGCAATCTAATTGCAAACCAAACCTATTTAATTAATCAATTAAACTCTTTAATTAATTAATTAAATCATATTTAAATAGGTGATAACTTGTGTATGTGTGTGACTTACTAGGCTCATCACTAATTGGCAATGAGACATGATATCAACTCTTAATATCATCAGAACTCTTTCTTACCATAAATGATTTCTCTAAATCATTTTATGAACCTCATAGACCATGGTTAACACCTAGCATAGCATGCCATGGCCACCCAATTAGTAATAAGGTTTACCTTAAATGAACCTATAATCATATGTTACTATGCACTAGAATCTCTCATTACAAAATCCCAACTCAAGTGGAGTCATGGTTTATGTCAAACTCCATTTGCTATGAATATTATGTTCTCTTTTAATTCCAGTTCTTGATTAAAAGATTTTCTCATCGAAACTCTTTTTGAATAAATCTATCTGTCTGGCCAGAACTTGAAACAACAAGAACAAAAAAAAGAACATAGGATTTTATCTCTAATTACTTAGAGGAACAGATTCCATCTTGATCAACACCAACCACCATAAATAACTAGTAGGAGCCAACACAAGCCCATATACCCAAACAAAGAACAAGTATGAAACAAGAAACAAACTCAAACTACCTATATATAAGATAAGTGCTATCTCGTGTCTAAAGATTATATGCATCGATATGATTTATGACAAAACATTGACAAGAGTAAACTCCATGTGCTTGTCATAAGTGTCACTGGTTCGGCCTACTTATCATTTATAAGTGCCTATCATGTTTGTCATATGGCATGAGACTCACCATTCCATCTTATTTATATCTCATATAAATAACTTGGGAAAAAACATGAATACAATCTTTCTGGATAAGTCATGTCCTTATTATGAAGTATCCTCGATTGTGAACCTATTTATGATACTTTGTGCTAGAAATATTGTCACTCATATTCTTAACAACTTAAGAATAATATTTCTAACAAAATATCAATGGACCTTTTCTATTACACATAAATACATTATGTAAACGGAAAAGTGGAAATGCCTTTTATTAATAAAAATATATACAAGATACATACTAAATGATATGCTCTAGGGCATACTACTAACATTCTCCCACTAGCACTAGAGCCATTCATTACAATATCTTAGACCCATCTTCTCAAGATGTCAGTCTAACTAAGCTTGTGACAAAGGCTTAGTGCATGGATCAGCTGAATTTTTTCAGCTGATGTTATTTTTCTGCATGGCTATATCGCCTTTGCCCAACTATATGTCTGATAATGTGGTAGTGCCTTTCTATGTGTTTGGATTTTAGGTGAGACCTTAGTTCCTTAGCCTGTATGAATGCTCCATTGTTGTCACAGTGTAGTGGAACTGCTGACTCAATGGAAGGAACTACTGTAAGTTCTGTCATGAACTTCTTTATCCAAACAGCTTCCTTTGCAGCATCTGATGCAACAATATACTCAGCCTCTGTAGTGGAATCTGCAGTCGTGCTCTGTTTGGAACTCTTCCAACTGACTGCACCTCCATTACAAATAAACACATATCTAGAGGTAGACTTTCTATCATCAATATCTGATTGGAAATCAGAATCAGTATAACCATCCAATTGCAAGTCACCACCTCCATAAATCAAGAATAAATCCTTAGTTCTTCTCAAGTACTTAAGGATATTCTTGTGACTATCCATGTTCCAAACTGGATTGGATTGATACCGCTAGTCAAACTAACAAAGATATGCGATATCCGGCCTTGTACACATCATTGCATACATTATACTTGGAATAGCCAAGCATATGGAATCTGGCCATCTTATCTCTTTCTTGTGTGTCTTTGGAGACATCTCTTTAGAAAGATGGATACCATATCTCACTGGTAACAATCCTCTCTTGGAATCAAGCATGTTAAACCTCTTTAACACCTTTTCCAAGTATAGACTTTGGGATAAACCAATTATTCTTTTCGCTTTATCTCTATAGATGCGAATCCCAAGAATATAGGTTGCCTCCCCTAAGTCTTTCATGGAGAATGTATTTGACAACCATACCTTTATAGTCGTCAACATACCGTGTCATTACCCATCAACGATATGTCATCCACATATAGGACAAGGAAAGTGATAGCACTGTCACTAACCTTCTTATATACACATGGCTCATCCTCATTTTTGATAAAACCAAAGGATTTAATGGCTTCATCAAAACGAATGTTCCAACTCCTCGAAGCTTGTTTCAACCCATAAATGGATCGCTTTAGCTTGCATACCTTGGAACCATCTTGGGATTCAAATCCCCTAGGTTGTTCCATGAAAATGTTTTCTTCAATGTATCCATTGAGAAAAGCTGTTTTGACATCCATCTGCCAAATCTCATAATCATAGTACGCAGCTATTGCTAGTAAAATCCTAATTGATTTAAGCATGGCAACAGGCGAGAAAGTCTCCTCATAGTCGATTCCTTGCCTTTGGCGAAACCCTTTCGCTACTAGCCTTAGGTCTCTACCTTTCCATCAGAACCAATTTTCTTCTTGAAAACCCATTTGTTCCCTATAGGTACAATACCTTCAGGTGGGTTAACAAGATCCCAAACTTGATTCTTATACATGGAATCAATCTCGGATTTCATAGCATCAATCCATTTTGAAGAGTCTATATCTGATATAGCTTCTTCATAGGTAAGTGGATCATCTCCATGATCTACTTCTTCATGAGTAGACAACTCTTGTTCTTCTTCATGAAGAAAACCATTTCTCACTGGTGGGTGAGATACCCTGGTTGTTCTACGAGGAACAGCTATAGATGTTTCATCAACGGGTATTGGTTAACTAGATGGATCTATATCCATCGATGCATTGGTTGGTCGAATTCTCCAATTCTAACTCTATTTGCCTTCCTTTGCCTCCTTCTTGAACAAACTGTTGTTCAAGAAATGTGGCATCTCTACTTATCACAACCTTTTGTGAAGTAGGCAAATAAAAATAATATCCAAAACTATCTTTTGGATATCCAACAAATCGACCTTTTTCTGATCTAGTCTCCAATTTATCAGTGTTCAGCTTTTTGATATAAGCTGGACAACCCCAAATCTTAACATGCTTAAGACTTGATTTTCTTCCATGCCATATCTCATAAGGTGTGGAAGAAACTAATTTTGATGGAATCCTATTCAGAATATACAAAGCTGATTCTAATGCAAATCCCCAAAAGGAGATTGGCATATCAGTATAGCTCATCATACTACGTACCATATCCAATAGGGTATGATTTCTCCTTTCAGATACACCATTCAGTTGTGGTGTTCCTGGAGGAGTCAGCTGAGAAACAATGCCATGCTCTCTCAAGTATTCATCAAATTCAGTACTCAAATATTCACCTCCACGATCTGATCGAAGAGCTTTAATACTCTTTCCTGTTTGATTTTCTACTTCAGATTTAAATTCTTTAAACTTTTCAAAGGATTCATGTTTGTATTTCATCAAATACAAATACCCAAACTTTGATTTATCATCAGTAAAGGTAATAAAATAATGAAAGCCCCCTCTAGCCATTTCTTTAAATGGACCACATACATCACTATGTATTAGCTCCAAAATATTTTCAGCTCTTAGCCCCTGTCCAACAAAGGGTGATCTAGTCATTTTGCCCTGAAGGCAAGATTCACAAGTTGGAGTAGGCTCAGAGTCTAATAAGGATAGAATCCCCATTTTCTCCAATTTTGTAATCCTATCTTCTGCAACATGACATAACCTTAAGTGCCAAATATATTTTGAACTTGAGTTGGTTTTCACCATGGCATTGCATTCATTTAGATTGCTATACTCCGGCCATTGGAAACACTATCCTGTTGGCAGTGGAAACACTTTCCTTTGCCTTCATCAGCTTTAGTCTTCCTTTTCTGTTTAGCTATTTTCTTAGAAGGACCAGGAATCTGAGGTTTCTTTTTCTTATTGCCCTTCTTCTTGTTGGACTTTCCAGCAGAAGAAAATGCAACCAAAGCTACCTCTTTTCCTTTATTGCCTGGCATATTCTTTTGGGCAATAACCAGCATGTTGAGTAAACCAGCTAAGGTGCATTCCTATTTAGTCATATGGAAATTTGTCACAAAATTCCCAAAAGGCTCAGGAAGGGACTGAAGGATTAAATCCGTCTGTAGTTGGAAATCCATGTTGAAGTCAAGATGTTCCAACTGCTCAATTAGCCGAATCATCTTGTGGACATGATCCCCAACATTCTGTCCCTCAGACATCCTCATACGGAATAGCTGTCTAGATATCTCATACCTAGCATTCTTGCTGTGCTCACCATACAACTCTTGTAGGTGAAGGAGGATCTCACTCGCACTCTGCATGTTCTCATGTTGCTTCTGTAACTCATTACTCATGGAAGCAAGCATGTAACACTTAGCTCTCATATCATGCTCCTTCCACTTGTCCAAAGTTTCATGTTCCTCTTGTGTGGCCTCTGGAGGTAAGGGACCAGGAACATTTGAATCTAGAACATATCCTATATGTTCAAGGTTCAGGACAAGTTTCAAATTTCTTAGCCAATCAGACATATTAGGTCCTGTCAACCTATTGTGATCAAGTATGCTTGCAAGGATATTGGATGGTGGTGGTTGTTTTGTGATCATTTTTATCAGAAAATTAAGCTGAGAAAATAACCAGATTAATTAGTAAATGTATCATGTAATTAACCAAAATGATTATGGTCTTTTAATCAAATTGGTCCTCCCACTAACTTAGCGAATCCTACACTTCCAAAGTAGAAAAGGGAAATCCTAGTTGGATGGATTTCTAGTGGGTGATTGAATTCTTATAATTCTATTGATCATCCTCAGGTACATCCATTATTGGAATTACAATAAACTATAAGTGAGCAACTCTTTACCCATCACATCTCATGTGAGGTTCAATCCTTTACCTAGCCCCTAATGCTCAAAATCTCAGGTACATCCATTATTGACTTATCTTGCATTAGTTAAGTTGATCCCATTGAGCCAGTAATTATGCAAATAATTTTAATGTCCTCAGGTACATCCAATATTGGCCAATAAACCATTTACATATTTACAACATCTCATGCTTAACAATTATTCTTAAGAAAATCTCTTAAATAAATTGCATCTTATGCAACTATTTAAAATTTCTTAAAATAATTGCCCCAATGGAGGGCCTATGTTATAATTACTTTAATTATAGCATTTCCAACTTAATCATTTGTTTGGAAGATTTTATGGTCATTCTATTTACTATTAAGGTCTCACTTTGCACATTATCCATTTAGCATGCATATATCATATAATTACATACATTCCCATACATCTCATGCATTCATGGATAAGCAGTAAATATGGTATGATCATGGACTTTCTAAGGGATTCAATTCTGAGCCACCAAGAATTGAATCAGGGCATTCCTAGGTGCATTTCATTCATTCATTTTACACTGAAGGAGTACATAATCAACACTTGATCTTGAATTCCTCCCACTGGTCCCACCAATGCTCTTGACCTCCTTGAACTTCTTGCAATCTAATATTACATTGTAATCCTTGGCATACCAAGGCGAATTTACAAGAACTTAAATAAATGAAATTACAACCCAAAAATTATTACAAACTTAATAATACATGCCCAAAATAAATTAAAATAAATTAATTAATTTACAATCCCAAAGAAATATAAAAGAAATAAATCCAATCACATTGGTCTTTTATAGTCCATGATCATCCATCATGCATATCACTATTTAACAATTAAATAAAACATACATACTTAAATTAAATTGAATATCTCATATTCAACTTAAAAATCCAGATTTGAATATGATTCAAATAAATTTAAAAATTCAGATTTGAATCTCATTCAAACAAATTTAAAAATTCAGATTTGAATCACATTCAAACAACTTTAAAAATTCAGATTTGAATCACATTCAAACATTTTTTAAAAAATCAGATTTGAATCACATTCAAATATTTTTTAAAAAATCAGATCTGAATTTTATTCAATCAATTTTAAAAAATCAGATTTAAATATGATTCAAACAACTTTAAAAATTCATATTTGAATCACATTCAAACAACTTTTAAAAATTCAAATTTGAATCACATTCAAACAATTTTTAAAATTCTGATTTGAATCATAATTTAATTGTGTGATAAAAATTCCAATTAAACAATTTAATTAGACATAAAATGGATCTTAAATCATACAACAATTGCACATTCACCATCCATTTACCTTTGCACACCCTTGTGATGCATCAACCATGCACACCATGGTGTTCATCATTTGTGCCGCCACTTTGACTTTGCAACCAGCAATAAACTCTTGATCTTATGATCAAACACACAATTAAATCATATAAACATCAATCTAAATGGCAAATATAGTGGCTCTGATACCAATTGTAGGAACGGAAGCGTGAAAAACACAAGTTTATACCATTGAATTCAAAAAATTTCACCTAGGGTCACATGCATCATGCAAGATTTATTTTTATCTATTTGATTTCAATGATAAACAACATATTAAAACTCTTTTAATATGTTTTTGGATCTGTATTTGCTATTTAAGATTTTAAAATTAATCATATTAATTTTAGAACCCTAGATTAAATCAAGAACGATTACACTAACCTCTTGATGCACTGCAGCGTGTCTGCGCCTTTAAGATTCGTCTTCAGGACACCAGATGTTGTCCCTCTAGCTTGTCCACACCAAAAACACCTATGGCAGCCCTTGAATAACTTCTAAAGCTTTTTCTATTAATTAGAAAATCAAGTTCTGCCTTTTAAGAGATTAAAGATGTAAACAGGACACTAGAAACAATTCCTAGTGATCTTAATTCAAGAGATTGATGGCTAATCTCTTTGAATTGATAAGAGATGAAGAAGAAGAAGAGATGAAAACCCTCAAAGTGGCGTGACAAAGGAGTGTGGCTGCTGGTTGTGTTTTATTTTCTCATAACAACACTTAAATAGCTAGGTTAACACATTAAACCCTTGCCACATGTCACCCTTTGATTAGCTCTAGGTTTAAGTGACCCAATCACATTGTGCCAAGTGTCAAACCTATATTTAATCTTGATTTTAATCATCTTACATGATTAAAAAAAAACATTTGGCAAGCTTATGTGTTATGCCATGTGTCACCATCTCATGGTGCCACGTGTCACACTGCAAAATGACCAAAATGCCCCTATGTCTTAATTTTGAGTTCTCAACCCAAAATAATTATTTTTCTTCTTCTAATTAATTTATATCAAATATAAATTAATTAATTAATCTCTATTAATTAATTTCTCATTAATTAAATTCATATTTAAACACTTTAAATATAAATTTAACTTATATTATACATCCAATAATCTAGATTTGGTTTCAAGTCATGCTAGGGACTTTGCAATCTAATTGCAAACCAAACCTATTTAATTAATCAATTAAACTCTTTAATTAATTAATTAAATCATATTTAAATAGGTGATAACTTGTGTATGTGTGTGACTTACTAGGCTCATCACTAATTGGCAATGAGACATGATATCAACTCTTAATATCATAGAACTCTTTCTTACCATAAATGATTTCTCTAAATCATTTTATGAACCTCATAGACCATGGTTAACACCTAGCATAGCATGCCATGGCCACCCAATTAGTAATAAGGTTTACCTTAAATGAACCTATAATCATATGTTACCATGCACTAGAATCTCTCTGTTACAAAATCCCAACTCAAGCTGGAGTCATGGTTTATGTCAAACTCCATTTGCTATGAATATTATGTTCTCTTTTAATTCCAGTTCTTGATTAAAAAGATTTTCTCATCAGAAACTCTTTTCTGAATAAATCTATCTGTCTTGGCCAGGAACTTGAAACATCAAGAACAATTAAATGAACATAGGATTTTATCTCTATTTACTTAGAGGAACAGATTCCATCTTGATCAACACCTACCTCCATATATAACTAGTAGGAGCCAACACATGCCCATATACCCATACACAGTACAAGTATGAAAGCAGTATCAAACTCAAACTACCTATATATAAGATAACTGTGCTATCTCAGGTCTAAAGATTATATGCATTGATATGATTTATGACAAAACATTGACAAGAGTAAACTCCATGTGCTTGTCATAAGTGTCACTGGTTCGGCCTACTTATCATTTATAAGTGCCTATCATGTTTGTCATATGGCATGAGACTCACCATTCCATCTTATTTATATCTCATATAAATAACTTGGGAACAAACATGAATACAATCTTTCTGGATAAGTCATGTCCTTATTATGAAGTATCCTCGATTGTGAACCTATTTATGATACTTTGTGCTAGAAATATTGTCACTCATATTCTTAACAACTTAAGAATAATATTTCTAACAAAATATCAATGGACCTTTTCTATTACACATAAATATATTATGTAAACGGAAAAGTAGAAATGCCTTTTATTAATAAAAATATATACAAGATACATACTAAATGATATGCTCTAGGGCATACTACTAACAGTCACCCATTAACCTAGTTACATTTCATCTCTTTTATTTTTCCTTAATTTTTCTTATATTTTCTTATTATTTATTCCATCATTTTATGTCTCCTCACTATCATTTAAATGTAGTTCCAAACATTCTAGCTGTCCACACAAACATTAGTCATCGGAATAATAAAACATACAGACTACCTATGGTGAGGGTGTTCAATTGTAATGCCCTCACTTTAGATAGTTTCATACATTCTCTTATTCTAGCGACTAACGTCTGTTCAAATGGCTAGAATGTCTGGAACCACCTTTAAATTTAAAGTAAGGAGTCATAATTTAATTTAATAAAGATCAAATAAGGTTGAAGGAAAATAAAATAAATAGATTAGGAATTAGTTAAATGTGCACAAGTCCCGACGACGAGTAACTCCCCTAGGAAGTTGGCCACTAAGAGTTAGAGAACTAAATTAAATTAATTGAGAAGTTAAGGGGCAAGTTAAAAAAAATTGAGGACTAAAAAAGTTTTGGAGGAAGATTAGAAATGAAAAAAAAAGGGGCAGCTAATAGAAAGTTGAAAACACATCAAGACCATTAAATAAAAATTAGACACCTCTTCCTTTCCTCCTATTTTCAGCTGGCCACCATCTTCTTCCCACTCTTCTTCTTTTATTCCTTCTTCCAACAGCCATTTCTTTCAATTTAAAGAGAAAATTTCCAGCTAAAACCCTAGATTCCACAAATTTTTAGAAGATAAGCAAAGGAAGCAAGAAGAGTTAGCAATTAAAGCTTAAAGAACTCTAATTCTATAAAGGGTTTGGAGGAGAATTGAAAGAAAAGGGAGAGTAGCAGCTGGTACACAACCAAGGTTAGTGCTATAATCTTTATTTTTTATAAAGTTTGAGTAAGGATATCATTAGGGAAAAGGGGGAAATATAAGATAATGAGAAAGATAATCTGCAAGACCAGTCACTTTTAAAAGTTCATAACTTGAGCTAGGAAAGTTAGATTTTGGTGATCTTTATGTCTATGAAAACCTTGATGAATGCTCTAAAACTTTGTAGTTTTGTGCTAGACTTAATTCCCCTACTATGATGGTGTTTGAAGGCAAAACTTTTTGTTGCTCAAATATGAAAAATTGACCTGATGATTTTCAAAAGCAGGATACCCGACTTTGAAAATTCATAACTTATGCACTAGAACTTGAAATAGTGTGATTCTTAAACTATTGAAAAGCTAAATAAATGTCCTAAAACTTTGTAGTTATGACCGAAAATTGATTTTATTGGCTGCATGGTGAAATTTTTATAATTCTTGTTATTGCTCTGACTGTGACTGGAGTCAGGAACAGTTTGCACATTTTTCATTCATAACTTGAGTTGTAGTCCTGATTTTGAAATGATTCAAATTGGAGATTGAAATGGACATATGAAAGTTCAATTCTAGAAAAGATGCCATGAAAATAGGTATAACTTACCCTAGGAAACTCCAAATGAGGTGATTATTATTTTGTTAGAAAGTTAAGATCTAAGAGAACAACTTTCATGAAGAACAAATTGGCAATATCTAATTGCAACTTGTTCAAATATGGACTCTAAAATTTGTCCAGAACCTGCCCTGTAACTGGTGAAATTGAAATTTTACTTAAGGATAGTTGTTGATTAATTGACCATAACTTTTGATCTATGAATCCAAATTAAGTGATTCAAAAACAATATTAAAGTTAAGACATAGATTTAAAAATCTCATGAAGAAAGTTGAAATTAATTTCTGCAATTATTAGGTCAAAATGCTTGAGTAAAGTAATGCATAAAATCTTATTTTTGTTGAAATTTGACAATAGTCATCATATGTGTAAATTTTGTATAAATGCGATATGAAAATATGGTAAGGGCAAAAGTTTATGTACATACAAGTATCATTGATTACATTATGTGAAAATAAAAATGATAATTACCTTATTAAGCCTGGGTAAACCTAGACAGTGAATTATAGGTTTGGATAGATTGGCATGCCAATAAGGGACATCATTAGCAGTACTACATTAATTATATTAATGGATTGATGACATGCCAATAGAGGACATCATTAGCAGTACTGCATTAATTATATTAATGGATTGATGAATAACTATTAGAGGCACCGAGTACCCAGTCAGTGATCCTTTATCCATGGCTTTTAAGACCAGTTTTTATTATGGTACATGTTGATAATTATATAAGGCACCAAGTGCCCATTGTTAAACCAATCAGAGACACCAAGTGTTCAGTACCGAGAGTCTCTTATCCAATCCATACAGTTCTGTTGTAGGTTACTGTGGGCACATGATAAATCTTAAAATGTGATTTAATTAAGAAAATGTACACAAATATAATGAGAATAATGTTAAACCTTAAACTTTAAAGATTTCATATAATCATTGTATCATTTAATCGATTCAGTATGTTTGTATTTGGAAATGGTTATAGATTTTGTAACACCCTCACTGTAGCAATTCTGTACATTCTACTATTCAGGTGACCGGTGTCGGTCCAGACAGTTAGAACGTCTAGAAAAATATTTAGACTAAAGTGAGGAGCCATAATTAACTCAAATATTAACAAGAAAAATGTAGGAAAAATTTTAGAAATAAAATACAACCAAGTTAAATGAGCCGGTGCCCTAGTGATGGGAAGCCTAGAGGGAAGTTGTGGTCTTCGCAGCTAAGAGCCTTAAATCCAGGAGAAAATTCATGAAATAATTTTTGAGACTCCAGGAAAGAGTCATTGATGTTTCGATGGCATTAGAATTCCAAGAAAATACTTATAAAATTTTTAAGATCGGTACAGACGATTTTGGCTCGATAAGCCAAATGGAAGGCATTTTGGTCATTTCATCTTCAAGGATAATTTTTGACCAACTTGTCCAATTAATTAAATAATTATTATGACATAAAATGTGAATAAATATTGTTAAAAATTGAATTGAAATTAAGTAGGAAAGAAAAGAAAGAAAAAGAATTTTAAACCTAATTATGATGTCATAAAGAATTGTTAACAATCAAAACTCAACAAATACATTTAAATTCATTAAAAAGAGATAAAGAAGTCAAATTAACTAAAAAGAAATCTGCTCCCTTACCCATCTTCTTCCTTGGCTGAACCACACACCAAAGAGACTCCACCATTGTTATCCCAACCAAGCTTCCTTTCCCACTTAATTCCACCATAAAATCCCTTGCTCCTTTCATTAAAAACACTCCTTGCATCTTGGGCAAACTTGGGGTAACAAAAAGAAGAGGAAGGAAAGAGGATTAACAAGTTTGGAAATTGACTCAAGCAAGGTTAGTGCCAAATTCTTCCATTCTTCTTCTAAATTATTGTTTAGGTACCTGATTTAAGCTAGAAATTGCAAGAAAGTGAACTAAAATCTTCATGTATGTGTAATCCTAAATTCGGCCAGCCTTGGTGTGTGGTTGGGCTGATGTGTTTGATAGGCTTAAACATGTTATAGATGATGGATATCGCACATAAATGAGTTAGAATGGAATAATTAAATCAATAACATGTGACATGTGTAATTGAGAATTTATGGTTAGGGTTTTGAACTCAAAAATTGAGGGTTTATGTAATTAATAAGGGATTGATGTTTTAATGGTCAATTAGTAACCATTTGGCTGTGTATGATGAGGAATTGAAGTGAATTGTAGCTTTGGATTTGAGGTTGGGTGTGCTACCTTGAGTGACCTGCAGTTTTGGATGTGAGTCTAGTAAGTTTGGGCAGCTATAACTTGAGTTGTGTAGATTCAATTGGTGCAAGGCCAATTGGACATGAAATTAGACACATAATGGCACAACTTTGATGAAGGGAACCTATCTAGAAAACAAACTTAGGATGCCCTAAAAAATTAACCAAATCCAGGTAGCACAATTCTGCCTGGCAAAATGACCAAATGAACAGTGTTCATTCATTTAGTCATAACTCAGTGTAGAAAGGTCCAATTGACCTGAAATTTATATCAATGGAAAGCTGAGGCAATTTAGAACAACTTTCATGGAGAACATAAACCCAAATTCTAGACTTAACTAAATGAAATTGCTAGTAAAATTTGAACTACCAAATCTGATAGAACCAAAATTGCCCAGAAATTCTGGGTAAAGGCAATTTGACTAGTTATGGTGAAATAGTCATAACTTGAGCTAGAAAACTCCAAATGAGGTGATTCAAAAAGTGAAATGTAACTAGACACAATAAAGAACAACTTTGATGGAGAACATTTGGCCAAATTCTCACTGTAAAATGGCCTCATGGAACAGTGAACTCTAGCACCCAAAATTGAAATTTTTTATTTATTCTCAATTGGTTAGAAGCAATGCTTGGCAACTAATGCCAACACTTTTGGGAACCAAAATGTGGTAAATCTATATGATTAGAACTCATGTAATTATTATGCATTGGATAGTCAATAATTTGACCTAAATAGTAAAATGAATAGTAACCTTACATGTTAAACAAAAAAAAAATTCAATCAATAACTTTATAATGTGCCCTAGCACACTTAGTAAGATTGGTTTGGATAGGTTGGCATGCCAATAGGGTTCAGTTAGCAGTACTGCACATGGTATTATGCCATTCTATGATTTTATGGCTTTTAGCCTTTCTGATATCAGTGTGATACTTGGCCTTGTGCCCAATGTTTATTACAGCTTATTAGCTATTCTGTTGCACACCGTGTGACCGATGGTGTGACGGCCTGAGGTACTTGGTACCCAGTGCCAGTTTACCCGTTTATCCAGTCCAGTCATCCAGTATAGGTTACTTGGGCAACCAAAATGGAAATGGATAAATTTAAGTAAATAACTAATATAAACAATACCATATGAATAATATTACAAATAAATTGTCTATATGAGAAATCAGCATATACACTGCATATTTATTTTCTTTTTAGTTCTTTTTATTTTATTATTAGCACCACTAAGCTCTATTGCTTAGCGCATTGCTTTTTGCCACACGTAGGTTCTAGAGAGACTAACAAAGAGCCCAGCAGACTACAGACTGGGTGAGACTTATATACAAATCTATGTAGTGTCCGTGTCACCTCACAGACTACACTGCATTGGGAGGATACTAGGTCCTATTTTGGTATTTTGTACTGTTTGTATTTTGTAATTAAACTTTTATTTTCTCATGTATAGTTGAAACTCATGTAAAATATTTTGGAATTAATACAAATATTTGTAATTTGTGTTTGTAAATGAAAATTTAGTGTTTATTTATGATTTGTACATGATTATCATGTCATGTAAAATAAATAAATGATAAATAGAAGAATTTTTTAGAAATGGTTGAGAAATATTGAAATTATGTTGATATAATGGAGTTTGAGAGTGATTGAAAATGTATTGAAAGTGTTTTTCACAGGTTACAAAGAACTGTTTTATTCATTTTTAGCCGGTACTCTGCCGAATTTTCTATAAAATTTTCGAAATCTCAAATGAATTTATAATTTCAATAAATGACTTAAATGAGTTAAATTTCACAAATTGCACTTCATAACCATGAAGAAATAAATTACGGAAGGATAAAAATAATTGAAATAAAATATGGTGTTCCGGTACACTGTGTGGCATATCTTGGTCGGCTATACTATAGACAGGTAAGGGGTGTCACATTTAGTGGTATCAGAGCACTGTTTAGGCATTTCTGGGTGTAGATCGAGTCCATACCATGAATTCCATTTGCAAGAGTCAAGGTGACACTAATGCAGATCTGTTTGTTTTTCTTATTTTGAATAGGATATGGACCCCACATCTCAGAGGGCAGTTGAAGAGGAAGTGCAGAGTTATGCTCCACCAGCAACAGCTGAAACTGGGGGTAGGGGAGTATCTGCTCCACTAGCTCCAGCAGAGCCTGCACAGCCTCCACAGGCCATGTTCCAACAAATGGCCGAGTTTTTCAGACAAATGGCAGGGGTAATGCCACCACCACCACCACCTCCACAGCAAAAATCTCATTTGGAGAAACTCAGGAAATTTGGAGCAGTGGATTTTCTTGGCAAGAGAGAAGATGGTTCTGTTACAGCTGAGAACTAGTTAAACAGAACAGGAAGAGTTTTAAAACAACTCTACAGCACCCCAGAGCAAAACCTAGAAGTTGTTTTATCTCTATTGCAAGATGATGCATATCAATGGTGGGATACAGTATCCAGTGAAGTGCAGCCAAAACAAATAACCTGGGAGTTCTTCCTTGCTGAATTCAGAAAGAAGTATGTGGGAAATGTGTACCTGGAAGACAAGAGGAGAGAATTTATTAACCTAAGGTAGAGACAGCTGACAGTAGCTGAGTATGAAAGAGAATTTATCAGATTGAGCAGCTATGGAAGGGAGATAGTCCCTAATGAGGCCGAAAGTGTAGAAGATTTGAAGAGGGGCTGAATGACAACATCAAGATAATAATCACTGCCTTGGGAATCATGGACTTCACCAAGTTAGTGGAAGCTGCAGTAAAAGTTGAGAAAGTCAGAATAAGTGAGCAGATCAGGAGAGAGAGACAGCAGAAGAGAGGCCCAGGTCAGTCTAGCTCATCTCTTGCACCTAGGAAGAAGTTCAGAGGTCCACCTGCTCAGAGTTCAGGTTAGCCTCAAGGTCAGGGTCAGTCCTAGGGGCCCAGGCCACAGTTCACACCTAGGAGAGGTCAGTCCACAATATCAGTGGGCAGCTCTCCAGGGACAGTGTTTAGGGGACCAGCCCCAGCATCTTCTGCTTGTCCACACTGCCTGAAGTGGCATAAGGGGGAGTGTTAGAGAGTGACAGGTGCCTGCTTAAGGTGTGGGTCTACAGAGCATCAGTTAAGGAACTGTCCATGCAGAACTGCTACAGCTGCTCTAGCACAAGCAGATAGGCCTGTCCTTACACCTCAAAAGGGTAAAAGGCCTGGTAAATCTGAGGCAGCTAGTCCATCACAGAGACCTACATCTGAGCTAGCCGAGAAGCCAGAGGTTAGAGCACCTACCAGAGCTTATGCCATGAGAGCTCAGGAGGAGCAAGATGCCCCGGATGTTATCAGGGGTACGTTCTCCCTCTACAACAGATCTGTGCATGCATTGGTGGATCCAGGATCCACTCATTCATACATCTACATCAACCCACCCGTAGAAAGGGGGATACTAGTAGGGGAGAGTGACCAAGACATTTTGGTCACTAATCCATGGGCCACAGTGTAGTGGTGAACAAGGTGTATAAAGGTTGCCCATTAAGGATTCAGGGGTATGAATTCTTAGCAGACCTGATTGAATTGCCTTTCTATGAGTTTGACGTGATTTTGGGAATGGACTGGTTGTCACATCATCAGGCAATGGTTAATTGTAAATTGAAGAGGATTTCCTTGAAAACTCCTGAGGGTAATGAGATTACAATTGTGGGGAAAAGGACAGATTTATTGTGCAATGTCATCTCAACTACAGTTGCAAGAAAACTGATGAGAAAAGGCTGTGAAGCCTACCTAGCACATGTGGCAGATACTAGGCAGGCTAAGCCAGATCTGTGTGACATACTCACAATAAGAGACTTCCCAGATGTGTTCCCTGAAGAATTGCCTAATTTACCACCAGAAAGGGAAGTTAAATTTGCTATTAAAGTACTACCGGGTACAGCACCAATCTCTATTACTCCTTATAGGATGGCATCTACTGAGTTAAAGGAGCTAAAAATCCAATTGCAGGAGTTACTGGATAAGGGGTTCATACGCCCCAGTGTGTCACCATGGGGAGCTCCAGTGCTGTTTGTAAAGAAGAAGGATAGGACTTTGAGGTTATTCATCGATTACTGGCAGTTGAATAAAGTGACTGTGAAGAACAAATATCCATTGCCTAGAATTGATGATCTGTTTGATCAGTTGAAGGGAACAGGAGTATTTTCTAAAATTGATCTCAGATCAGGGTATCATCAGCTGAGAGTAAAGGATGTAGATGTGCCAAAGACTGCATTGAGGACCCAGTATGGGCATTATGAGTTCATGGTGATGCCCTTTAGCCTAACAAATGCACCAGCAGCATTCATGGACTTTATGAATCGTATCTTCCATCCATACCTAGATCGGTTCGTAGTGGTCTTTATTGATGATATTTTGGTGTATTCCAAGACTAGGGAAGAACATGATGAGCATTTGAGGATTATTCTGCAAACCCTAAAAGAAAAGAAGCTATATGCTAAGCTGTCCAAGTGTGACTTCTGGTTGAGTGAGATTGCATTTCTTAGACACATAGTGTCAATTGATGAGATTAGAGTGGATCCCAAGAAGATAGAAGCAGTGATGGAATGGAAGCCTCTTAGAAATACAACTGAGGTCAAAAGTTTCTTGAGGCTAGTTGGGTATTACAGAAGATTTGTGAAGGGATTTTCTTCAATAGCTAGTTGGGAATTGAAAGCCAGTATTCTAAAAGAGGCACACACCAGTGTTTATGCTATGCACCCAAGAAGTACAAAAATGTATCATGACCTGAAGCTTCAGTATTGGTGGCCTGGTATGAAGAAGGACATAACTGACTATGTGACTAAATGCCTGACATGTCACAAGTTAAGGCAGAACATCAAGTTCCATCAGGTTTGCTACAGCCTATAAGCATACCTGAATGAAAATGGGATCGGGTCACCATGGATTTTGTCAGTGGTCTACCTCTCACCCAGAAGAAACATGATGCAGTATGGGTGATAGTGGATAAGTTGACCAAATCAGCACATTTTCTGCCAATTAGGACTGACTACTCACTGGAGAAGCTAGCAGAATTGTATATCAGTAAGATAGTTAGACTGCATGGAATCCCACTTTCCATCATATCTAATCGAGACCTAAGGTTTACATTGAGATTTTAGAAGAAGTTGCATGAATCCTTAGGTACACAACTCCACTTTAGCACAGCTTTTCATCCTCAGTGGGATGGGCAATCAGAAATAGTAATCTAGGTAAATATTAAAACCAATTGAATTAATATAAATATTGAACTGAAATGATAATAATAACATGAAATATATGTTAGGTCCTTGAGGATATGCTGAGGAGTTGTGTTATTGAGTTTGAGGGAAGTTGGGATAGATACCTCTCACTGGCAGAATTTGCATACAATAATAGCTACCAAGCTAGCATCCAGATGGCCCCGTATGAAGCATTATATGGGAGGGAATGTAGAACCCCAGTGTGTTGGACTGAATTGAGCGAAGACAAACTGGTAGGGCCAGACCTAGTGAAACAAACTGAGGAGAAAGTAAAGTTAATCAAAGCTAATCTGAAGGTTGTCTCAGACAGACAGAAATCCTATACCGACCTAAAGAGAAAAGAAATAGAATATGCAGTTAGCAACAAAGTATTCCTCAAGGTGTCACTGTGGAAGAAGGCACTAAGGTTTGGAAGAAAAGGTAAGTTAAGCCCTAGGTTCATTGGCCCATATGAAATCATTGAACGTGTGAGACCAGTGGCCTATAGGCTAGCTTTACCACCAAAGCTGGACAAGATCCACAATGTGTTTCATGTATCCATGCTGAGAAAATACCGCTCAGATCCTTCGCATGTCATTTCCATGAAAGAAATTGAAGTATAACCAGACTTGACATATGAAGAAGAACCCATACGGATCCTGGCTCGAGAAGTGAAGGAGTTGAGGAACAAACAGATTCCACTGGTGAAAGTGCTTTGGAGGCATCACAACACCGAGGAGGCAACCTAGAAAAGTGAAGAGATGATGAGGCAACAGTTCCCTCAACTGTTTGCATTAGGTAAATTTCGAGAATGAAATTTAAATTAAAGGGGAAGGGTCGTAACACCCTCACTGTAGCAATTCCGTACATTCTACTGTTCAGATGACTGGTGTCGGTCCGGACAGTTAGAACGTCTAGAAAAATATTCAGACTAAAGTAAGGAGCCATAATTAACTCAAATATTAATAAGAAAAATGTAGGAAAAATTTTAGAAATAAAATGCAACCAAATTAAATGAGCCGGTGCCCTAGTGATGGGTAACCTAGAGGGAAGTTGCGGTCTTCGCAACTAAAGCCCTAAAAAATTAACCAAATCCGGGTAGCACCAATTCTGCCTGGGCAAAATAACCAAATGAACAGTGTTCATTCATTTGGTCATAACTCAGTGTAGAAAGGTCCAATTGACCTAAAATTTATATCAATGGAAAGCTGAGGCAATTTAGAACAACTTTCATGTAGAACACAAACCTAAATTCTAGACTTAACTAAATGAAATTACTAGCCAAAATTAAACTACTAAATCTGGCAAAATCAAAATTGCCCAGTAATTCTGGGTAAAGGCAATTCGACTAATTATGGTGAAATAGCCATAACTTGAGCTAAAAAACTCTAAATGGAGTGATTCAAAATGTGAAATATAACTAGACACAATAAGGAACAACTTTGGTGAAGAACATTTAGTCAAATTCTCACTGTAAAATGGCCTAATAGAACAGTGAACTCTAGCACCCAAAATTGAAAATTTTGATTTATTCTCCATTGGTTAGAATCAATGCTTGGCAACTAATGCCAACACTTTTAGGAACCAAAATATGGTAAATCTATGTGATTAGAACTCATGTAACTATTATGTATTGGATAGTCAATAATTTGACCTAAATAGTCAAATAAATAGTAACCTTACATGTAAAACAAAAAAAAAAAATTCAATCAATAACTTTATAATGTGCCCTAGTACACTTAGTAAGATTGGTTTGGATAGGTTAGCATGCCAATAGGGTTCAGTTAGCAGTACTGCACATAGCATTATGCCTTTATGTGATTTTATGGCTTTTAGCCTTCTGATATCAGTGTGATACTTGGCCTTGTGCCCAATGTTTATTACAGCTTATTAGCTGTTCTGTTGCACACCTGGAGACACATTGTGACCGATGGTGTGATGGCCCAAGGTACTTGGTACCCAGTGCCAGTTTACCCATTTATCCAGTCCTGTCATCCAGTATAGGTTACTTGGGCAACCAAAATGGAAATGGATAAATTTAAGTAAATAACTAATATAAACAATGCCAAATGAATAATATTACAAATAAATTGTCTATTTGAGAAATTAGCATATACACTGCATATTTATTTTCTTTTTAGTTATTTTTATTTTATTATTGGCACCACTAAGCTTTATTGTTTAGCGCGTTGCTTTTTGCCACGCGTAGGTTCTGGAGAGACTGACAGAGAGCCCAGCAGACCACAGACTGAGTGAGACTTGTATACAGATCTACATAGTGTCCGTGTCACCTCACAAACTACAGTGCATTGATAGGACACTAGGTCCCATTTTGGTATTTTGTACTGCTTGTATTTTGTAATTAAACTTTTATTTTCTCATGTATAGTTGAAACTCATGTAAAATATTTTGGTATTAATGAAAATATTTGTAATTTGTGTTTATAAATAAAAATTTAGTATTAATTTTTATTTATGATTTGTACATGATTATCATGTGAAATAAATGAATGATAAATAGAAGAATTTTTTAGAAATGGTTGAGAAATATTGAAATTATGTTGATATAATGGAGTTTGAGAATGATTGAAAATGTATTGGAAGTGTTTTTCACAGGTTCCAAAGAACTGTTTTATTCATTTTTAGCCGGTACTCTGCAGGATTTTCTATAAAATTTTTGAAACCTCAAATGAATTTATAATTTCAATAAACGACTTAAATGAGTTAAATTTCACAAATTGCACTTCATAACATGAAGAAATAAATTAAGGAAGGATAAAAATAATTGAGATAAAATATAGTGTTCCAGTACACTGTGTGGCATATCTTGCTCGGTTATTCTGTAGACGGGTAAGGGGTGTCACAGATTTGATGTTTTAAGTTTCTTTATTTTTGAACATTATTTTTTAAATTTAGAGTGCACCACTGAGCTGTAAAGCTCAGTGTGTAGGTTTTTCCTCGCGCAGGTACGGAAGGTAAGGAGTAGATAGTCAGACAGGAGAGGAAAGAGTGGATCTGCAGGAAAGTCCGAAGTCACCTCACACTTGGACTTTGTGGTAGATGCACTACTAACACTCAAATGCATTTTGTCACTCATTTTTGTATGCCCTTTTGTCATGTACCAAAAACACATGATGCAAATTTATTTTAAATGACTGTAAATTTAAGTATAAACATATTTTGTTACATTTACAGGTTTATAGTAAAATTAATCTGAATAAATCATAATAATCATAAACATAATGTAAATCATAAACATAAGATTCAACCATCACCCTAATAATGGATCTTGAACAAATAAATTCTCACAGATCTAGAAAGCGTACCTGATGCGGAATTTAATTGAGCCATGCTAATAATTGAGAGAGACCCTTTGATTTAATAAACTGATTTCTCCCTCTTGACCCTTCTTTATTCACAAACAAGAATTTAGCGATGGAAGACTTTCTTGAAATGACCCTATTATCTCTGACTTTATGAAAGAGAATGTGCGTGACTTTATGGGTAGAGAGAGCAACAGCTTATATATATATATATCCAAGACTTAATCTGATACGTCCATTAAGTATCTTTATATAATTAGAATTATGATTTACTTTAATTAGAGTAATCCTTATACAATTAGGATTTGTATTAATTAAAATAAATATCAATTAATATTGGGCTACATTAAAGGAATTGATTTTGGCCCATATATAATATTAATTACTGGACAAAATCTTACATTCTCCCACTTGGCACAATAATTAAGTGATATAAACTTTAATGACATAAACATTAGGCGCACATAAAATAAACAAATCCTTTCCATAATGTACTTCATAATTACCTTCTTATAATAAATTACTAAGTGTGGGTTATGGCGGTTGTATATTGTTTAATCACATACTCCCTTCCATATACCACAACACTAGCAACTTACCATAGTAGGTATATATATATATATATATATATATATATATATATATATATATATATCACATCATGGTCCACAATAATGTCTTAAAAAGACTTTTCCTGTTATCATTCACTCAATATATTATGTGTAAACAATTATGAGAAAATAGAAAATCCATTAATATATGTCAGAAAACACATCAATGAGCTCAGAGTGTCAAGGCAAATACATCATTAATTAATACAACTAAGACCCATTCTAAGCACATGTTCTTTAAATGTCTTAGGTTGTAAACCTTTAGTCAACGGATCTGCAATCATGAGATCAGTATTAATGTGCTCAATAGACACTCTTCGTTTCTGAACTTCCTCCTTAATGGCAAAATACTTTATTTCCATATGTTTCGCACCCTTCGAATATTTGTCATTCTTGGAGAAAAATACTGCTGCGGAATTATCACAATAAATTCTCAGCGGCTTGCTAATGGTGTCGACTACCCCAAGTCCTGAGATAAAGTTCTGCATCCATAATGCATGAATTGTGGCTTCAAAACATGCCACAAATTCTGCTTCCATAGTGGATGAAGCAATAATAGACTGTTTGGCACTTTTCCATGATACTGCCCCTTCAGCTAATAGGAACAGGTAGCCAAAAGTAGACTTTCTACTGTCAACACATCCAGCAAAATCTGAATCTGAGTATCCAACCACTTCTAAATAATTAGATCTCCTATAAGTGAGCATGTGATCCTTAGTTCCTTGCAGGTATCATAAAACTTTCTTTGCTGCTTTCCAGTGATGGATTCCAGGATTGCTTTGATATCTACCAAGCATTCCAATGGCAAAGCTAATGTCGGGTCTTGTGCAGGTTTGAGCATACATCAAACTGCCCACAACTGAAGCATAAGGAATTGATTCCATTTCTTTACATTCCACATCATTCTTTGGACATTGATTGAGACTGAATTTGTCCCCTTTTTGTATGGGAACAATTCCTGCTGAACATTTATGCATATAAAATCTCTCTAAAATTCTATCAATATAGGCTTTCTGAGATAATTCCAACAGTCCTTGTGATCTATTATGGAATATTTCTATTCCAATCACAAAGGAAGCCTCTCCCATATCTTTCATTACAAAATTCATTGAGAGAAAATCTTTAGTCTCATGTAAATTGCTCAAATCATTTGCAGCAAGCAAGATATCATCAACATACAGATTAAGAAAATAAACTTACTCCCATTGATCTTTTGATATATACATCGATCAATGACGTTTTCCTTAAAATTAAAAGACTTTATGGTATCATTGAACTTAATATACCATAGGCGGGAAGCTTGCTTAAGTCCGTATATTGATTTCTTAAGTTTACACACCATATGGCCTTTTCCTTCAACTGAGAAACCTTCAGGTTGGTCCATATAAACTTTCTCTTCAAGTTCTCCATTTAGAAAGGCTGTTTTCACATCTATTTGATGCAACTCTAAGTCATAATGAGCCACCAATGTCATGATAATTCTTAATGAGTCTTCTTAATGAGTCTTTCTTTGAGACTGGTGAAAATGTTTCTTTATAGTTAATGCCATCCTTCTGAGTATAACCCTTGGCAACAAGTTTTGCTTTATATCATTCAATTTTGCCATTCGAGTCATGCTTGGTCTTATAGACCCATTTACAGCCAACTCATTTAGATCCTTTAGGCAATTTGACAAGATCCCATACTTTGTTTTGTTCTATAGATTTTAACTCATCTTTCATGGCATCTAACCACTTATCAGACTCATTACTTTCTATAGCTTGTGAAAAAGAAACTGGATCTTTATTAATTCCTATATCAAAATCTGACTCTTGCAAGTAAACCACGTAATAATCAGTAATTGTCGATCTCTTTTCTCTTTGAGATCTTCTTAATGGCATTTCTTGTGGTTCACCTTCATTAACTCTTTGTGGGTTAGCTTCTTCAGAATGTGTTTCATCATTATGTTGTGTAGCATTGTTAGGTCCTTCAACAACTACTGGAACAACATATAGAGTTGGAGTGGATATTGGAACTTTAATAGGCACATGAAAATCAATTTCATTTTTTTGTATATCTACATCCTGTCTCTCAACACTCCCACTAACTTCACCATTTTCAAGGAATCTTGCATTACAAGTTTCCACAATTCTTGGACTATGGTTTGGAACATAAAACCTATATTCTTTAGATTTCTCTGGATAACCAATAAAATATCTACTTATCATTTGAGAATCTAATTTCATTTCATGTGGATTATAAATTCTTGCTTTCGCTTGGCAACCCAAACATGGAGGTGCCTTAAACTAGGTTTCCTTCCAGTCCACAATTCATAAGGTGTCTTTGAGACTGCTTTGCTATGAACCCTATTTAATAAGTATACGGTAGTTTTAAGTGCATACATCTACAAAGATATAGGTAAAGAAGAGTTACTCATCATACTCCTAACCATATCCATTAAAGTCCGATTTCGCCTTTTTGCCACCCCATTTTATTGAGGAGTACCTGGCATAGTATACTGTGCACATATGACATGACTTTCTAAGAATTTTGCAAATGGACCAGGACATTGTCCCATTTCAGTGTGTTTTTCATAGTATTCACCACCTTTATCTGACCTTACTATTTTCACTTTTCTATCTAATTGCCTCTCAACCTCATTTATGCATACTTCAAGTGTATTTATTGATTGAGATTTTTCATTAAGCAAATAAATATATCCATAACGTGAAAAATCATCAATAAAGGTAATAAAGTACTTTTCTCCACCAAAAGATGGTGTAACAAAAGGCCCACATATATCAGTGTGCATAATTTCAAGAAGCTGACTGCTTCTTCTGGCTCTTTTCTTATTGTGTTTGGTTTTCTTTCCTTTAATGCAATCCACAATCACATCAAGATCAGTAAAATCTAGATTCGGTAGAATCTCATTCTTTACTAACCTCTCTAATCTTTCTTTGGATATGTGACCCTAACGCTTATGCCACAAAAAGTAGAATCTTCATTCAATCTACTACGCTTAATCCCAATATTGCTATAAGTGATAAGTAAGGATTCAGCAAAATTATCATCAAGTTTCAGCCTATATAAACCATCAATAAGAATTCCAGAGCCAATAACAGAATTATTATTATTATTAAATAAACTGAAACATCCATGTCCAAACTTAACATTAAAACCAAATTCATCAAGTTTTGAAATAGAAATAACATTCCTAGAAACTGAAGGTACATAGAGAGTTTGTAAAAGATCTAAGTGATAACCATTGTCCAAGATCAAATGGTAAGTCCTTATGCCCTCAATTGGGGCCTTCATTCGATTCCCCATAAATAGAAAGTCTTTAGATAGGTTTGTGGTTTGGATCATAAGAAATCCCTTTCTTTTTGAACCAAGCTTTACGTTTCAGGCAATCTTTCTGATAGTGTCCTACTTTCTTACAGAAGCGATACTTATCTGCCATTTGTTCCCCTTTTGCAATTTGAGAAGCATTTGGAGATCCATTCTTTTTCTTTTTAAACTTGTTGGCTTTTGGTTTAAGTCCTTTACCAGCTCCTTGGCCCATAATGTTGATAGAATGAATCCCTTGATTCGTTAATCTCGTTTCCTCTTGAACTAGCTTACTGGCCAATTCATTAACATTCCACTTATCCTTAATAGTGTTGTAATTGATTTGAAAGGGCCCATATTCAGGAGGTAGTGAATTCAGAATGAACTTTACTAAGGAATCATCCACCGCCATCCCTAAGGTCTTTAGTCTTACTACAATATCACTCATCTCTATAATGTGCTTATGCATACTCTTCGAACCATTATACTTCATGGTCGTGAGTTGTGCCATTAGAGTACCAGCGAGTGACTTGTCTGCAGAACGAAATCGTTCTTCCACAAAATTAAGGTATTCTTTTGTATTTTTAGTTTGTGGAATTGTTGTCTTAATGTTGTTGGCAATAGTCATTCGCAGAAACATAAGGCTTAATCTGTTTGACCGTTCCCATTGCTTATGGTACAACTTCTCTTCTTCACTACTTGTATTTGTAATGGCAGTGGGTTTGTCTTCCAATAATGCTAGGTCAAGTTCCATGACACCTAAATGGAACTTGACTTGCTCACACCATTCAGAGAAGTTTAGCCCATTGAATACAATAAAAGATGAAGCTTGCAAATGAAGAGTAATAGCTGCAAATATTATACACATACTCAAATTAAAATAAATTCAGACAATTCAAACAATTAGAGTATACTATAGTTCTCCTTTGGGTAGATACTATAATATACTTTCCTAAATTAAATGCCTTTAAACTTAATTGGACAATAATTAACTTACATCAAATATACATGTTGTCTTTGGACATCCAATATATATTTGATAAAATATTATTGTTTTCATAATTCTCACTATTATAGAATAATTGATTTACCTTTGGATAAAATCCTTAAATTTTGATGACTAGTGGGTATCAATTAATCATTTTTCATTATAGGCATTTATTAGTATGGATAATTGATAATTTTTTATATAAATGCAAACATCATTCATAGTTCGGCCACTTTGGTGACTAACAAACTATTATTTTTATTTTATTTTAATTTGGCCACTTTGGTGACTAACAAACTAAAAAAATATCATAAGGCATGCATATAAATTATATATCTTAATAAACCTAATATTTATTCATTCATTAGGTTTAATTACAATTCTTAACTTAATTGAGTAAATAACATAATTTAATGCATAAAATCTTAATTGGGTATTGCAACCCTCATTGTCATTTTTTTTATTTTCATTATGATTATTTAATATTTTTCGGAGGAACTTGTTCCTAATTTGAACTTTCAATGGCCATCTAAAGAAAAATTCGGCCAAGTTAATTTCTTTCTAAACGGGGAATCAAGTTTCCAATATGTTTCATAGCACTGTGCTTAGCCAAATTTAATTTTGCCAAAGCATTTTTTTTTTAAATTCTTTTCGGGAACACTCGTTCTCAATTCCATTTAATTTGTAAACATGTTTTTCAACATGTTGACCCTCCATGGCCGAATCCAATGAGTTTTGGCCAAACTTAATTAATTAATTTATTTATTTTTAATTATTAAACATTAATTTTTAATCCTTAAATCTTTAGAATTGATACTTTAGTTCTACTTAAATCTAATATCAAGAGTATCAATATTATGTTCATCATAAATTTAATGGAGAAATTTAATTGTTCAAAACTTAGGGCTCTGATACCACATATAAAATTAATTTGAATAGATCATAACAATCATAAACATAATATGAATCATAAACATAAGATTCAACCATCACCTTAATAATGGATCGTGAACAAATAAATTCTTATGGATCTAGAAAGCGTACCTGATGCGGAGTTTAATTGAGCCATGCTAATAATTGAGAGAGACACTTTGATTTAATAAACTGATTTCTCCCTCTTGACCTTTCTTTATTCACACACAAGAATTTAGTGATGGAAGACTTTCTTGAGATGACCCTATTATCTCTGACTTTATGAAAGAGAATGTGTGTGACCTTATGGGTAGAGAGAGGACCAGCTTATATATATATATATATATCCAAGACTTAATCTGATACGTCCATCAAGTATCCTTATATAATTAGAATTATGATTTACTTTAATTAGAGTAATCCTTGTACAATTAGGATTTGTATTAATTAAAATAAATATCAATTAATATTGGGCCATATTAAAGGAATTGATTTTGGTCCATATGTAATATTAATTACTAAACAAAATCTTACATTATAAACTTATATATTTAACTAAAGGATGTTTGAACATATGTTATTTTATTATTTGCATATGGTGGAGGAATGAAGTTGAATACAATATGAAGAGAATTGATTGTCAATATTGTTGCAATTGGAAATTATAAATATTGTTATTAATAAGTGGACATTAAATGTTTAGGGAAAACTCTTACAGTTTTTTCATTCGAAATTTATTATTGAAATTAAAAAGTAAACATTAAGAAAGAAATTGTTCTCATACAAGTTTAGGTACTCCGTGCATAGAATGTGGCATTCCTTTGCTCAGTTTCACTGTAGATTAGGTAGAGGGTGTTACAGATCTCCTACTAAGAAATCATCATATGCAACTTAAGACTCATCCTTAATGTCATCTAATTTCTTCTTGTAATATGCTTCCTAAGTACAATAGGCTACATTTCAAAACAACTTTCTATATTTCTCTCATTTGTGATTTTTTTTTTCCAGTTAGCCCATATATGTCTAGCATAATTCTTATGCTCAGCATGAAGGGCCAACCTACTAATGGCATTAAGAAGACCCTGCATTGTGAGACCCCTTACCCGTCTACAGTGTAGCCGAGCAAGATATGTCATACAGTGTACCGGAACACCCTATTTTAATTTAATCATTTTTATTCTTCCTAATTTATTATTATATTTTTTTTATAGTTATGAAGTACAATTTGTGAAATATAATTCATTTCAATCATTTATTGAAGTCATAAATTTATTTGAGGTTCCGCAAGTTTTATAGAAAATCCAGCAGAGTCCCGGCTAAAAATGGAGGAAACAGTTCTTCGGAACCTATGAAAAACACTTCCAAAATTTTCAATCAATCCCAAACTCCATTTCATTAACAAAATTCCAATATTTCTCATATATACTCCCATTCTCATTCATTCATTTCATATGAAATTCATATAAAAGTCATAAATAAATATTCACTTGTTCATTCATAAACACAATTTCCATAATTTACATCAATACTAAAATACATTACATAAGTCTTAATTACACATGAGAAAATAAAAGCTAATTACGAAATACCAAAATAAAACCTAGTATCCTACCAATGCACTGATGACGGTGAGGTGACACGGACACTATGCAGAGCTACAGAAAGTCTCACCCAGTCTGTGGTCTACCGGGCTCTCGGTCGATCTCTCCAGAACCTACGCGTGGCAAAAAGCAACGCACTAAGCAATAATGCTTAGTGGTGCAAATAATAAAATAAAAAGAAATAACAGGAAATAATTATGCAGTGCATGTTCTGATGTCTTATGCAGACAATTTTTCGATCATTATTGGTAATCTTATTTATTTTGTACTCATTATATTCATGATTTCATTAAATTTATTCACTTTCATTTTTTGTTGTCTAAGTAACCTATATTGGATGACTGGACTGGATAAACGAGTAAACTGGCACTAGGTATCAAGTATGTAACACCCCTATTTGCATAGCCTGGTATATTTCAATATTCCGGTGATCGGTGTCGGTCCGGACAACTGAGGGGATTAGAACCATACTTAAGACAACTAGATAAGCCCTGAACACAAATAATTAGTAATTGCCAATTAGTTAAGTATAAATAAGAAAAACAGAACATAAGAAGTTAAACGAGCTGAGAGTTACAGCGATGGGTGACCTTCTCGGGAAGGATTGCGAAGTCAATTTAAACTCAAATTTTGAACCGTAAAATGTGACGCTGCGGTCCTTAGGACTATTGCGAACACAGTGGAAAAGAGAAAATCACAAAAAAGAATTGTTAAGCAGGTCAAATAATTAGGTCTGAGATTCGGAAGAAATATCAAATAACTTGCAAACCGGATTGAACCAGCAAGGGGCAATTTGGTCAATTCACCCCTAGAGCTGACTCCTGACCTAACTGTCCAATAAAATCAAAGAAAAGAAAATTTTGGGATCAAGAATTAAATTAAAGAACTAATGAAAAAATAAATACAAAAGAAAAAGAAAAAAAAAGGTTGAAAAAGGTTATTACATCATGCATGACATCATGCATGATGTAATAAACCTAATATTTAAATAATTAAAAATTTGGGGATAAATCTTAATAATTAAAAGACAAAATAAAAAGAAAAAAAAATTGATTTCTTCTTTCATTTTCCGTCACCTCTCATCTCTCTCTTATCTCTCTCTCTCATTTTTTCTTCTTCCACCATTGAAGCACACTTTCAAAGCTTCCTTAACCCAAAAATCAGCCATAAAACTTGTAGATTTCTTAATTAAATCTTGTAGTTAAACCTTGATAAGGAGTTTGACAACAAAAAAAAGAAGAAAGGAAGAAGTTTGGAGAGGTGAAAATTTCTGCATAAAGGTTAGTAATTAACCACTAGATTTTTCTTTAGAATTATGTTTATATGCATGAGTTAATCTAGAAATTGTGGAAAAATTAAACAAAATCAAGCATAGTGGACCAAATAGAAATTTGGCCAGCCTTAGTTAGGGTTTGAAATGGGTGAATTTGATGCATTTGAATGGTTGCTTAAGTTGAATTAAGTATCTAAATTATGGATAGATGTTTAGAATGCATTAGGTTTAAATTTTTTGAGTTAGGGTTTTTGGCACCTAGGGTTTGGGAGGCAAAAATGTAAGAATTGGTCAAATGGTGTGTTTGACCTTGTTTGAGATGAAAAATGGTCATTTGTGACCAATTGAGATGTGTTGGAAGTGTTAGAAGTGAGTTTAAATTCGGATTGAAAATGGTCATTCTGCAGGCAGCAGGACCAAGGTCCCTTTCAAGGACCAAAACTGAAAATTCACAAGCCCAATTGGTGTGAGGCCAATTGGCAATGAAACTAGACACAAAATGACACAATTTTAATTTTGGAATCATGCTCAAAAAATGACCAAAACCTAGTGAACAAATTGACTAAATCCAGATTTTTACAGTCTGACCTGTACAAAATAACCAAATAAATAGTGTTCATTTGACCATAACTTGGGCTAGGTAGGTCTAACTGACCTGAAATTTTACCAGTAGATAGCTGAGATATAGACCTAAAACTTTCATGAAGAACACAAATCCAAATTATGCCCTTAACCAAGTCATTTGGCCACCCAAAATTGGCGACCTAAAACTGCCAGAACCCAGAATTTGCCCAAAAAATCTGGGTTAGACCAATCCGGCAGCTATGATTTAAATGGCTATAACTTGAGCTACAAAACTCCAAATGGAGTGATTCAAAAAGGAGAATAAAGTTAAGACAATAGGAAACATTTTATATGAAGAAAGTTTTGCCAAATTCTAACAGAAAAATGACCAATGGAACAGTGCAACATAGGACATCAAAACTAAAAATTTGCAATTTTGCCTAAAAGACTTAGAATTTGAGTAAACAACCAAAACCAACAAATTTAGTAACCAAAATGTGGTATGTGGATGAAGTTAGAATTCTCATACCTATTAAGCCTTAGAAAGTCAACAAATTGACTTGAATAGTATCGTGAATACTAACCTCGAAATATAAAATTTAAAGAACGTCAAGTTTAGCATATTAAAGCTAGGTATAAGTGAATTTGAATTTATTTTTGGATTTACGATGAGTTATGATACTGAAACACTGTGAAACTGTGTGTTTCAGTTGAAAAGAAACCAGGAAAGAACCCCAGGAATCGAGTCAAGGCCAAGAGGCAACTCACTTAAGGTTTGTGCACAACTAACTATTTTGTTACTTTTCACTTCTAAATTGATTTGAACAAGTTTATTTTATGATTTATAATTTTGTTGTGTTAAGGATTTTAATTTGTTGAATGAAATTATATAAATTAAATGTAAATTTTTTTATGCATTTAAGAATTTATTGAATGGTTTTGAGGATTGTAAATTTTCAGTTTGATGTGTTGCCAACCTTGAGCATGAATTTATGATGATTAACTATGTTATTGATTTGTAAACACTTTGTAAATAAAAATTGTTTTGAATATGATTTGAAACCACAGTTGACATGGCAAAATATGTTATGAATTCTCATTAGCTTGTCTAGTGAGATATCTCCTCCACTGAATGGGGCGAGTTCCTTCCTCTCTGGCTTGCCAGTTGGGGAAGAGTTTGAATGAGTACTCATACATACTAGCTAGTCTTTGTTCCTCCCTTTTAGCCTCGGTTATTGGGAGAGTGTGAAATGTCGTGGTGTACAACATGGCATCTATTTGAATTTTGGGTCATGGGTTCAACTGTGTGAATTGTTGGCAACGCCCTTTAAATTATGCATAGTTTGATAAATTGTGGTTGAAATAAATAATTTATCAGTGATTCAAAATATTTTTGTATTATTTCTGGATTTAAAAGAAATGTAGATAAATAGTTACTATTTGATCAAAATGTTATTCAAATGAATAATTTGCAAGAATGAAAATATTAATTTCTGAATGTTATGAATTTTGAAGAATTTAGAAATTTTAAATTTTTATTTGTTATGAATTGTTAAGCATAACTTGTATTAAGTTTTAAATTATTAGTTTGTGCACCGCTGAGTGGTACCACTGAGTTCACCACTCAGCGATAGCTTTGTATGCTGTCGCAGGTGAAAGAAAATATAAAGCAGCTGAGCAAGATTACTGAAAGGCATAGTGAGACTATCTTCGGGTATATCATAGGTATACCCTTGTACTTTAGATTTTAATGTAATTCTGTAATTATATGTATGAAATTTACTTTGAGCAGTTGTACCAACTCTTTTGTAATATATTTTTGGATTGTAATAAAATACAAATTATTATAAGGTTATCTTGAGATTTTATGTATTTATTAAGTTTTGCACTACTAAATTTTTAATACTCCCATGAATATAAATATTAATTTTGTTACCTTAATGAGTGTAACACACCCCTATTTGCATAGCCTGGTATATGTTACTGTTCCGGTGACCGATATCGGTCCGGACAATTAAAAGGATTAGAACTGTGTTTAAGACACCTAGAAAAGCCCTGATTGAAAATAAATAGTGATTACCAGATAGAAAAGTAAAAATGAGAAAAACAGAACATAAAAGGTTAAATGAGCCGAGAGTTACAGCGATGGGTGACCTTCTCAGGAAGGACTGCGAAGTCAATTTAAACTCAAATTTTGAATCGTAAAATGTGATGCTGTGGTCCTTAGGACTATTGAGAACATAGTGGAAAAGAGAAAATCATGAAAAAGAATTGTTAAGCCAGTCAAATAATTAGGTCAGGGAGCCGGAAGAAATATTGAATTATTTGCAAACCGGGTCAAACTGGCGAGGGGCAATTTGGTCAATTGACCCCGAGAGCTGACTCCTAACCTAACTGTTAAATAAAATCAGAGAAAAGAAAATTTCGGAGTTGGGAATTAAATTAAAGAACTAATGAAAAAATAAATGAAAAAAAAAAGAGAAAATGAAAAAGTGAAGAGAGATGACATCATGCATGATGCCATAAATATTATAATTAAAAATTTATTTAATTTGATTTATGGTCTTCCTAAGACATAAAAAAGAAAAGAAAAAAAAATTAAAAACAAAAGAGTTATCTTTAACCCAAGTGCCGTCCTCCCTCTCTCAACTCTCCCTCTCCTTCACCAAAACCTCCATTAAAGCTCATTTTGAGCTTGATCAAACCCACAATCCCACCATAGAAAGTTAAACCTCCAACATTAAACCTTGATTTCAAGCTTTGATAGAGGACATGATAACAAAAAAAAGAAGAAAGGAAGAGGTTTGAAGGAAAGAAAATTCTGCACTAAGGTTAGTAAACTAAATTTGATTTTCTAGTTGAATTAATTGTGTTTATAGCTTAACTAACTTAGAAATAAACTTAAAATGAAATAAAAACATTTGTGGAGGACTAAAGGGAATTTTGGCCAACCTATGAAGGGGGATGAATTGCATGAGTTTGATTGCATTAAACTTGTTAGAATGATTGAATGAGATGTAAAAGTATAAGATGTGTTGAATCAATCAAATGTAACAATTAGTGTGAATTAGGGTTTTGGACCTAGGGTTTGGGAGGCAAAATTTGAAGAAATGGTGAAATGATGTGCTTAACCTAGTTTGAAGTGGGAAATGGTCATTTGTGACCAAATGAAGTGTGTTGGAAGTGTTTGAATTGAGGTTAAATTCGGATTCAATGTGGTCATGCTATAGGCAGCAGGACCAAGGTCCCTTTGAGGGACCAAAACTGAAAATTTACAAGTACAATTGGTATGAGACTAATTGGGAATGAAAATAGACACAAAATGACACAATTTTCATTTAGGAATCATGCCCAAAAAGTGACCAAAACCTAGTAAACAAATTGACCAAATTCGGAAATTCTCAGTCTACCCTGTACAAACTGACTAAATGAATAGTATTTGTTCATTTGGCTATAACTTGAGATAGGCAGGTCTAAATGACCTAAAATTTTACCAGTGGACAGATAAGATATAGAACTAAAACTTTCATGAAGAACACAAACCCAAATTATGCCATTAACCAAGTCATTTAGCCACCCAAATTTGATGACCTAAAACTGCCAGAACCAAAATTTGCCCAGAAAATCTGGGTTAAGTCCAATCCGGCAACCATGATTCAAATGGCTATAACTTGAGCTACAAAACTCCAATTAGAGTAATTCAAAAAGGAGAATAAAGTTAAGACAATAGGGAACATTTTCTATGAAGAAAGTTTTGCCAAATTCTAATAGAAAAATGACCAATAAAACAGTGCAACTTAAGACACCAAAACTGAAAATTTGCAAATTTGCCTAAAAGACTTAGAATTTGAGAAAACAACCAAAACCAACAAATTTAGTAACCAAAATGTGGTATGTGGGTGAAGTTGGAATTCCCATACCTATTAAGCCTTTGAAAGTCAACAAATTGACTTGAATAGTATAGTGAATAGTAACCCCGAAACACAAAATTTAAAGAACGTTAAGTTTAACATATTAAAGCTAGGTATAAGTAGAATTGAATTTATTTTGGATTTATGATAAGTTATAATACTGAAACACTGTGAAACTGTGTGTTTCAGTTGAAAAGAATACCAGGAAAGAATCCGAGATATCGAGTCAAGGCCGAGAGGCGACTCGTATAAGGTTTATGCACAACTAACTCTTTTGTTATTTTTTTACTTCTAAATTGATTTGAACAAGTTTATTTTGTGACTTATGATTTTGTTGTGTTGAGAATTTTAACTTATTAAATGAAATTGTATAATTTAAATATAAATTTTCTTATGCATTTAAGGATTTATTGCATGGTTTTGAGAATCGTAAATTTTAAGTTTGATGTGTTGCCAACCTTGAGCATGAATTTATGATGATTAAATATGTTGATGATTTGTAAGCACTTTGTAAATAGAAATTGTTTGGAATATGATTTGAAACCACAGTTGACATGGCAAAATTTGTTGTGAATTCTCATTAGCTTGTCTAGTGAGATATCTCTTCTACTAGATGGGGCGAGTTTCTTCCTCTCTGGCTTGCCAGTTGGGGAAGAGTTTGAATGAGTACTCATATATACTAGCTAGTCTTTGTTCCTTCCTTTTAGCCTCGGTTATTGGGAGAGTGTGAAATGTCGTGGTGTACAACACGGCATCTATTTGAATTTTAGGTCATGGGTTCAACTGTGTGAATTGTTGGCAACGCCCTTTAAATTATGCATAGTTTGATAAATTGTGGTTGAAATAAATAATTTGTCAGTGATTCAAAATATTTTTGTACTGTTTTGAGATTTAAAAGAAATGCAGATAGATAGTTACTATTTGATCAAAATGTTATTCAAATGAATAATTTGCATGAATGAAAATAATGATTTTTGTATGTCATGGATTTTGAAGAATTTAGAAATTTTAACTTTTTATTCATTATGAATTGTTAAGAATAGTTTGTATTAAGTTTTAAATTATTAGTTTGTGCACCACTGAGTTCACCACTTAGCGATAGCTTTGTATGCTGTCGTAGGTGAAAGAAAATATCGAGCAGCTGAGCGAGGTTACTGAAAGACACGGTGAGATTATCCTCGAGTATATCATAGGCATACCCTTGTACATTAGCTTTTGATGTAATTCTGTAATTATATGTATGAAATTTCCTTTGAGCAGTTGTACCAACTCTTTTGTAATATATATATATATATTTCGATTGTAATCAAATATAAATTATTATAATATTGTCTTGAGATTTTATATACTTATAAAGTTTTTTATTATTAAATTTTAATACTCCCATGAATGTGAAAATTAATTTGGTTACCTTGAGATGTTTTAATATTTGATTTAATTTACACTGTGTATTGAGTGGTTTAAGCGGATTTGTGAAATGAGATTGAATAATGGAGTTGGGATTGAGAAATATATTGGGAGTGTCTTTATTTTCAGGTTTTGAAGAACTGTTTTCTCAAAATATAGATGGCACTCTGTCAAAATTTTTGTAAATATTACAGAGATTTTAAATATTTAAAAATTATATTTATGTTTGGACTTTAAATAAAGGTTTTTAATATTTGAGCAAATTTTACCCACCAATTTAAAAATGAACGAAAATTATTTTAAAATCCCTTGTAGTATATTTAATTGGTTATCGGTAGGTGAAGTATTGTAATTCATTAGGTGTACTACGGGAGTATATTACATCTTACGAGGAGTAGGGTATGACATGTTTTAGTGGTATCAGAGCAAAGGTTTTAAAGTAAATTTTAAACTGTGAATTTGAAATATTTTTCGATAAGTACAACTGCTCGAATGTTTGATACATATAGTACATTTACATCATAAATATGAACTAACGGAGAGAAATATCCTTGTGTTGGTTGTACAGAAAATAGAAAAAAAAATCCTGTGAATAGATATGGACAAGGGGGATAAAATGGTAGAGCAGTCTGATATAGCTAACGTACAAAGAGAGGCCCCAGTTTCGCAGAGCGTTGGAGGTCCAACTGCACCAGTCCCTCCTATACAAATTACTGCACAAACGGCCCAGCAGATGGCCATGTTCTTTCAGCAAATGGCTAATAATGTCACCTGTGCCCAAGTACAAACCCAACCCCCTCAAGAGCAGCATGAAAAAGAGAAAAGTGGAAAACCCATCAGTCAAAGTTCGAGTAGTAATTTGGGAAAGAGAAAAGATTTTGAGGGACCCCGAGCTCCTAAGTATGATAGAGGCGGATCTTCAGGGCGGACGCAATCAAGAACCATTCGTCAAAGAACCAAAAGTTCCTACCTTATCCGTATCTGTGAAGTTTGTGGAAAATTTCATGGGGGTATTTACCATAGGGTCACTGGAGCCTGCTTCAATTGTGGTGGAATTGGACATTTCGCCCGAGATTGTACTACCGCATGTCGATTTATGCCACATACTACACCAGAGGAATCAGCTCAAGATTCTGATTTTAGAGGCTCATTAATAGTTAGTAGGGGTAGAGGTAGAAGTAGAGACAGCACTTCGGGTAATCCTCGCACAATGGACCAACCTGAGCAGAGGAATACATTAGAAAGAGGGAACGCCATGCATCGAGGGGAAGAAGCAGAGACTTCAGATGTAGTTGTCGGTATGTTCTTAACTTGTGAAAGGAATAATTATATACTATTTGATTCCAGCTCTACTTGTTTATATGCTAATGCTAAAATTATATGTTCTACTGCTATTCCCTTGCATGGAGATAAATTTTAATGTGTTAGTAATTAGTCTTTTAAGATAAGAATTGTGATAATAAGCATGATTGGAATTAATTTTGAAAAAGTTTCTAGTGAGAGACATCTCTTAGACTATGATAAATTATAAAGTTAATTAGTAAGCCTAATTAGGTAAGGCAAGAGGACCAAAAAGTAAGTTATAGCAATATATCTGCCCTAGATGGAAGTAAAGGTATTACTGTTGATAGATGTCAGTAAGTACCATAATCAAAATAAGTTTAAGATATTAGTGGATTTGAAAGAAATAAGACATAGAGAAGTTTGATCTATTGGGATGTATCTTAGTAACTATGTAATATTCTTGATGTTTGTGCTGTAAGCTACAGATTACAGTACTGACTTGATATTTATTGTGTAGAGCTACATACTACCCAATAGTACATAAGGATAAGAATAGTTATAAATGACTTTCGCTCTGGTACAAATGGAAGTAAAGGTATTACTGTTGATAGATGTCAGTAAGTACCATAATCAAAATAAGTTTAAGATATTAGTGGATTTGAAAGAAATAAGACATAGAAAAGTTTGATCTATTGAGATGTATCGTAGTAACTATGTAATATTCTTGATGTTTGTGTTGTAAGCTACAGATTACAGTACTGACTTGATATTTATTGTGTAGAGCTACATACTACCCAATAGTACATAAGGATAAGAATAGTTATAAATGATTTTCGCTCTGGTACAAATATAACATAATAGAGTTTTATTACTAGAACTGAGTTTGAAAATCCTAATTCGGGATTTAAAACTCTATAATTAGAATATCAAAAGATCATGCTTGCAAGGTAGTGAGAGTTAAAGACTCCATTACCCTAGCATAAATTACAGTACATCAGGAATTGTTAGGGGACTAGAGATTTTAGTATGGTCAAAAATTAAAAATAACACTTATAGTGCTAAGTCATCCAGTCTCCGAAATGGGGTTTATAGTTGTTTTGGTATTGCAATGGATCTTTTGCTCAAAGTTTAGTAAGGAACAGTATTCTATTTGTGTAGCAGTAAGACACAAAATATAATTTTGTTCCCCTAGAAGAGACAGGATGCTATGGATGACAATTATAACTTATAAAACAGTTAAGAAATGATATTCTACTGATAACAGTAATTCAATAGGAACTAGTTGGCCAAATATTCTTAGGGAGAGCACAATTTTATTGTGCGGATCATAAGGATTAGATTAGAATTCAAGCGAAACTTTTGAATAGCATGGGAAATAGGAGAGTCAGGTAGACTCCCTTCTTAAGGTTAAAGAATTGTTTATGGTTGAAAAAAAAAGGGTAATGATTGCAAACTAGCAGAAAATAAGCTATAGAATATTGATAGATAAAAGAGTTGTGGAAGTAAAAATTAGAATAGTTGGTGTGAATGTAATAAAGAAACGTTATGAGTGTTGACTAGAATAGTCAGAGGACTAAATCAAAGTAATATTGAAGTATAGTGGATTTATTAGGGATGATAAGAGGTGCTAAATCATGACTCGACAGTCAAGTTAAGGAAAAAGATAAGATTGAGGAATAAAATAATTAAAGTTAAGTTGTGGAATGAAAGAAGAAAACAAATAGAATAGTAAGAAATGAGAAAAACACTAGATGAGGAATTGCCACCAGGGCAAACATCCTACTTAAGATGCGTAGCGATATCCCAAACTATTTTATCAAGAAGGAAATAAGTTAAACAAAAGGAAACAAGATAGTGCAAAATAGCACATAGGCCTTGGTCATAAATGGAGATGGTAAGATAATGGTTATGGACCTATGGCCAAGAAAGAGATAAACAGTTCATATATGACCAATAAGGTCATTTAAAAAAAAAAGACTACAAAGGAAAATAATTGCTAAAATAATAGCAAGAAAAGACTAAAATATTCTAAACTAAATTGAAGGTTGCATCAAATGATCAAGAGATTTGATAAGAAAAGACTAAAACTAAGTTTTCACCCATAGGATCATACGAGGTCCTAGAAAGAGTGGATCCACTAGCACACAGATTTGCTTACCTCTAAAATTGAAATAAATTTGAATCTAACTTATGACAGAAGCTCATAAGAAACTTGGCACACGAGGTGAGAAATTGATGAGTAAATAGTATTGGTTAAAGTGCTAAGGAACCATCATTCAGGCCAGGAAGCTACTTGGGAGAGTGAATAAGACATAAGGAGACAGCACCCACAACTGTTCAGAGACTAATACCAGGTAAAAATTTCGAGGACGAAATTATTTTAAGGGGGAAAGAATTGTAACACCCCTATTTGCATAGCCTGGTATATGTTACTGTTCCAGTGACCGGTATCGGTCTAGACAATTAAGAGGATTAGAACTGTGTTTACGACACCTATAAAAGCCCTGATTGAAAATAAATAGTGATTACCAGATAGAAAAGTAAAAATGAGAAAAACAGAATATAAAAGGTTAAATGAGCCGAGAGTCACAGCGATGGGTGACCTTCTCGAGAAGGACTGCGAGTCAATTTAAACTCAAATTTTGAACCGTAAAATGTGACGCTGTGGTCCTTAGGACTATTACGAACACAGTGGAAAAGAGAAAATCACGAAAAAGAATTGTTAAGCCAGTCAAATAATTAGGTCAGGGAGCCGGAAGAAATATTAAATTATTTGCAAACCGGGTCGAACCGGTGAGGGGCAATTTGGTCAATTGACCCCGAGAGCTGACTCCTGACCTAACTGTCAAATAAAATCAGAGAAAAAAAAATTTCGGAGTCGGGAATTAAATTAAAGAACTAATGGAAAAATAAATAAAAAAAAGAGAAAATGAAAAAGTGAAGAGAGATGACATCATGCATGACATCATGCATGATGCCATAAATATTATAATTAAAAATTTATTTAATTTGATTTATGGTCTTCCTAAGATATAAAAAAGAAAAGAAAAGAAAAGAAAAAAAAACAAAAGAGTTATCTTTAACCCAAGTGTCGTCCTCCCTCTCTCAACTCTCCCTCTCCTTCACCAATACCTCCATTAAAGCTCATTTTGAGCTTGATCAAACCCACAATCCCACCATAGAAAGTTAAACATCCAACATTAAACCTTGATTTCAAGCTTTGATAGAGGACTTGACAACAAAAAAAAAAGAAGAAAGGAAGAGGTTTGAAGGAAAGAAAATTCTGCACTAAGGTTAGTAAACTAAATTTGATTTTCTAGTTGAATTAATTGTGTTTATAGCTTAACTAACTTAGAAATAAACTTAAAATGAAATAAAAACATTTGTGGAGGATTAAAGGGAATTTCGGCCAGCCTATGAAGGGGGATGAATTGCATGAGTTTGATTGCATTAAACTTGTTAGAATGATTGAATGAGATGTAAAAGTATGTTAAGATGTGTTGAATCAATCAAATGTAACAATTAGTGTGACTTAGGGTTTTGGACTTAGGGTTTGGGAGACAAAATTTGGAAAAATGGTGAAATGATGTGTTTAACCTAGTTTGAAGTGGAAAATGGTCATTTGTGACCAAATGAAGTGTGTTGGAAGTGTTTGAATTGAGGTTAAATTCGGATTCAATGTGGTCATGCAGTAGGCAGCAGGACTAAGGTCCCTTTAAGGGACCAAAACTGAAAATTTACAAGTACAATTAGTATGAGACCAATTGGGAATGAAAATAGACACAAAATGACACATTTCTCATTTAGGAATTATGCCTAAAAAGTGACCAAAACCTAGTGAACAAATTGACCAAATTCAGAAATTCTCAGTCTGCCCTGTACAAACTGACTAAATGAATAGTGTTTGTTCATTTGGCCTTAACTTGAGCTAGGTAGGTCTAAATAACCTGAAAGTTTACTAGTGGACAGATGAGATATAGAACTAAAACTTTCATGAAGAATACAAACCCAAATTATTCCATTAACCAAGTCATTTGGCCACCCAAAGTTGGTGACCTAAAACTGCCAGAACCAAAATTTGCCCAGAAAATCTGGGTTAAGTCCAATCCGGCAGCCATGATTCAAATGGCTATATCTTGAGCTACAAAAATCCAATTGGAGTGATTCAAAAAGGAGAATAAAGTTAAGACAATAGGAAACATTTTCTATGAAGAAAGTTTTGCCAAATTCTAACAGAAAAATGACTAATGAAACAGTGCAACTTAAGACACCAAAAATAAAAATTTGCAAATTTGCCTAAAAGATTTAGAATTTGAGAAAACAACCAAAACCAACAAATTTAGTGACCAAAATGTGGTACGTGCGTGAAGTTGGAATTCCCATACCTATTAAGCCTTTAAAAGTCAACAAATTGACTTGAATAGTGTAGTAAATAGTAACCCCGAAACACAAAATTTAAAGAACGTTAAGTTTAACATATTAAAGCTAGGTATAAGTAAAATTGAATTTATTTTAGATTTATGATAAGTTATGATACTGAAACACTGTGAAACTGTGTGTTTCAGTTGAAAAGAATACCGGAAAAGAACCCGAGACATCGAGTCAAGGTCGAGAGGCGACTCGTATAAGGTTTGTGCACAACTAACTCTTTTGTTATTTTTTTACTTCTAAATTGATTTGAACAAGTTTATTTTGTGACTTATATTTTGTTGTGTTGAGAATTTTAACTTATTGAATGAAATTGTATAATTTAAATATAAATTTTCTTATGCATTTAAGGATTTATTGCATGGTTTTGAGAATCGTAAATTTTAAGTTTGATGTGTTGCCAACCTTGAGCATGAATTTATGATGATTAAATATGTTGATGATTTGTAAACACTTTGTAAATAGAAATTGTTTTGAATATGATTTGAAACCACAGTTGACATGGCAAAATTTGTTGTGAATTCTCATTAGCTTATCTAGTGAGATATCTCCTCCACTAGATGGGGCGAGTTTCTTCCTCTCTAACTTGCCAGTTGGGGAAGAGTTTGAATGAGTACTCATATATACTAGCTAGTCTTTGTTCCTCCCTTTTAGCCTCGGTTATTGGGAGAGTGTGAAATGTCGTGGTGTACAACACGGCATCTATTTGAATTTTGGGTCATGGGTTCAACTGTGTGAATTGTTGGCAACGCCCTTTAAATTATGCATAGTTTGATAAATTGTTGTTGAAATAAATAATTTGTCAGTGATTCAAAATATTTTTGTATTGTTTCGGGATTTAAAAGAAATGTAGATAGATAGTTACAATTTGATCAAAATGTTATTCAAATGAATAATTTGCATAAATGAAAATAATAATTTTTGTATGTCATGGATTTTGAAGAATGTAGAAATTTTAACTTTTTATTCATTATGAATTGTTAAGAATAGTTTGTATTAAGTTTTAAATTATTAGTTTGTGTACCACTGAGTTCACCACTCAGCGATAGCTTTGTATGCTGTCGCAAGTGAAAGAAAATATCGAGCAGCTGAGCGAGGTTACTGAAAGACACGGTGAAATTATCCTCGAGTATATCATAGGGATACCCTTGTACATTAGCTTTTTATGTAATTCTGTAATTATATGTATGAAATTTCCTTTGAGCAGTTGTACCAACTCTTTTGTAATATATATATATTTCGATTGTAATCAAATACAAATTATTGTAATATTATCTTGAGATTTTATATACTTATAAAGTTTTGCATTATTAAATTTTAATGCTCCCATGAATGTGAAAATTAATTTGATTACCTCAATGAGATGTTTTAATATTTGATTTAATTTCCACTGTGTATCGAGTGGTTTATGCGGATTTGTGAAATGAGATTGAATAATGGAGTTGGGATTGAGAAATATATTGGGAGTGTCTTTATTTTCAGATTTTGAAAAATTATTTTCTCAAAATACAGATGGCACTCTGCCGAAATTTTTGTAAAAATTGCAGAGATTTTAAATATCTAAAAATTAGATTTATGTTTGGACTTTAAATAAAGGTTTTTAATATTTGAGCAAATTTTACCCACCAATGTAAAAATGAACGAAAATTGTTTTAAAATCCCTTGTAGCATATTTAATGGGTTATCGGTAGGCGAAGTACGGTAATTCATTAGGTGTACTACGGTAGCATGTTACATCTTACGAGGAGTAGGGTGTAACAATGAGAGGTTTCAATGTTTGATTTAATTTAAACTGTGTATTGAGTTGCTTGTGCTGATTTGTGAAATGAAATTGATTAATGAAGTTGTGATTGAGAAATATATTGGGAGTGTCTTTATTTTCAGGTTTTGAAGAACTGTTTTCTTAAAATACAGACAGCACTCTGCCAAAATTTTTATAAAAATTACGGAGATTTTAAATATCTAAAAATGTGATTTATGTTTGGACTTTAAATAAAGGTTTTTAATATCTGAAAAAAAAAATTTTACCCACCAATTTAAAAATGAATGAAAATTGTTTTAAAATCCTTTGTAGTATATTTAATGGGTTACCGGTAGGCGAAGTACGATAATTCATTAGGTGTACTACGGGAGCATGTTACATCTTAGGAGGAGTAGGGTGTGACAAAGTACCTCGGGCCATCATACCATCGGTCACATATGTATCTCCCGGTGTGCAACAGAACAGCTAATGAACCGTAATAAATATTGGGCACAAGGTAAAGTATCATCACAATGTCAAAATGGTTAAAAGTCATGAAATCACAGAATGGCATAATGCCATGTGCAGTACTGCTAACTGAACCCTATTGGCATGCCAACCTATCCAAACCAACCTTGCTAGGTGTACTAGGGCATGTTACACTTTTAAACTTTATAATTCTTGAAATTTAGATTTAGGTGTTACTATTCATTTCCTTAGTCAACTAAAATGTTGACTTTTGCATAGACAATAGGTACATTGGTTCTAATACTCTCAACATACCACATTTTGCATTCTAAAGTTGTTGGTATTGGTTGCCAATACCATTTCTAAGCTTAGTGTTAATTATTCACAATTTTCAGATTTCAAGCCTTATGTTTACTATTCCATTGGTCATTTATACAGTAGGAATTTAAAAAAAATTGTCTTTATAAAAGTTGTTTCTTATTTTGTCTAGTTATATTTCCTTTTTTGAATCACTCCATTTGGAGTTTTGTAGCTCAAGTTATGGCCTAAACACCATAACTGGCCGGATTGGACAGAATCCAAAATTCTGGGCAAAACTGGTTTTGCCAGATTTGGTAACCTAAGTTTGGTTGGTAATTTGACTAGGTTATGATCAGAATTTGGATTTATGTTCTGCATAAAAGTTGTAGGTCTATGTCTTAGCTTTGTGCTGGTAAAATTTCAGATCAATTGGACCTTTCTACACTGAGTTATAACTAAATGAATAAACACTGTTCATTTGGTCATTTTGCCCAGGCAGAATACAAGTCACCCGGATCAGGGCAATTTTTAGGCTAACTTAGTTTAGCTTTCTGGGCAGGGTTTCTTCACCAAAGTGGTGCCATTATGTGTCTAGTTTCATTTTCAATTAGCCTTGCACCAATTGAACCTCTACAACTCCATATATAACTGCCCAAACCTACTGGACTCATACTCAGTCCTGCAGGTCAGCCAAGGCAGCACCCATACACAAATGCCAAGCCTCAACTCACTTCAATTCTTCATCATACAAAGCTAAATGGTCACTAATTGACCATTTAAACTATCATTCACCAACACATGAGCAAGATTCAAGTTTTTGTGTCCAAACCCTAGCTCCAATTCAAGGTTTACACAACACATGTCAATTAGGCATACTAATCCATTTCAAATTTATGTCTACACATCAACACCATTTCTAAGCCATTTTAAATTCATCAAAACCATTAACTACCACTTCCATAAAGCTGGCCAAAATTTCATTCTCAATTTCACACATGATTTATTTCAATTTCTTAATTATTTGTTCATATTCAAACTAAATTTTAAGAAATAAACAAGATTAAGTAATTAACATGCACTAACCTCTTTGGTCTCATTATTGGCTTGTATAAACCTTGGAATTTCTTCACTTTATGATAATCAAAACCTTGCTCTTGATATAGGGGTTAATATTTGTGAAGGATGTTTAGGGTTTTGGGGTGAGATGAGTAAGGGTTTCAAGCTTTGAAGCTTGAACTATGGTGGAGGATCCATGGAGCTGGTTCAGCCAGCCTTTAGCAAGGAAGAAGATGGGTTTATTTTTATTTTCATTTATTCTCTTTTATGTCTTAAAAAGGGGTTTGTCAAGTTTTAATTGGATGGGATTTTCAATGACATCATTATGATGTCAAAATTTGAGTTTTTTTATCCTTTTCTTTTTATTTTCTTTTCTACTCATTTTCAATTTAATTTTTAGCAATATTTATTCATATTTTGTTTCATAATAATTATTTACTTAACTGAATAAGTCAGCCAAAAATTACCTCTGAAGGTGAAATGACCAAAATGCCCTCCATTTGGCTTAACAGACCAAAATTGTCTGTACCGATTGAAAAAATTTTCTAAGCATTTTCTTAGCATTCTAATGCCATAGGAACCTCAATGACCCTTCTCTGGAGTCCCAAAAATTATTTTATGAATTTTCCCCTAGGTCTGGGGCTCCTAGTTGCGAGAACCGCAACTTCCCACTGGGTTACCTATCGCTAGGGCACCGGCTCATTTAACTTGGTTGTATTTTATTTCTAAAATTTTTTCTAAATTTTTCTTATTAATATTTGAGTTAATTATGATTTCTCACTTTAGTTCAAATATTTTTCCAGACGTTCTAGCTGTCCGGACCGACACTGGTCACCAGAACAGTAGAATGTACGAAGTTGCTACAGGGAGGGTGTTACAACTCTTCCCTTCTAATTTAAATTTCGTCCTCGAAATTTACCTGATGCAAACAGTTGAGAGAACTATTGCCTCATTGTCTCTTCACTTTCCCAAGTTGCCTCTTCGGTGTTATGGTGCCTCCAAAGCACTTTCACCAGTGGAATCTGCTTATTCCTCAACTCTTTCACTTTCTGAGCCAAGATCCGTATGGGTTCTTCTTCATATGTCAAATCCGGTTGTACTTCAATTTCTTCCATGGAGATGACATGTGAAGGATCTGAGCGGTATCTTCTTAGCATAGATACGTGGAACACATTGTGGATTTTGTCTAGCTCTGGTGGTAAAGCTAGCCTGTAGGCCACTGGACCCACACGTTCAATGACTTCATATGGGCCAATGAACCTAGGGCTTAACTTACCTTTTCTTCCGAACCTCAGTTGTCACACCATACCCCTCTGTAAGGTATAACATGATCCCGTAGAATACCTAATGAACTACCGAACTTCACCTACCGATAACTCATTAAGTACCCTACAAGGGATTTTAAAACAATTTTCTTATTTTTAATAAGTGGTGAGCATTTTGCAATAGGTATTTAAAATATATGATTAAAAGTAAATCTAGTTAATATTTTTGGTCCATTTTGTTTTTACCCAAATTTTATAAAAATTTTGACAGAGTTCCCTCTATATTTTGAGAAACCAATTCTTCAAATACCTGAAATAAAAGCACTTCCAATAATTTTCTAACCACTGCTTCAAATTCATACTCAATCTCAACCAATTTCTCAAATTCACAAGCTCAATAATTCTCAAAATACTGTCAATCAATATCATTCATATTTCCTTAGAAACAAAACAATTTAGATACATCATTACAAGAAATTTACATTAAGAAAATCCAAACTAAAATTTATTACAACTTTATACAAACTTTATACAAGCTGCTCAAGACCGATTTTACATGTCCATACAATTACGTACAATACATACATCAAAATGAATATTTACAGTAAGGGTATAAATTATACCCGATAACTTCTAGCAGGTAGCTCTCCTGTCCTCAGCAGCTCAATCTGCTGCTCCTCTAGTCTCTATATCTGCGACAGCATAACAAGCTATTGCTGAGTAGTGAACTCAGTGGTGCACAAACTAACAATTTAAAACTTAATACAATTTATGCTTGACAATTCATAACAAATAGAATTTTAAAATTTCTAAATTCTTCAAAATCCATGACATTCAGAAATCAACATTTTCATTCATGCAAATTATTCATTCGAATAACATTTTGATCAAATAGTAACTATTTATTTACATTTCTTTTAAATTCCGAGACAATGCAAAAATTTTTGAATCATTGACAAATTATTTATTTCAATCACAATTTATCAAATCATGCATAATTTAAAGGGCATTGCCAACAATACACACAGTCGAATCCATGACCCAAAATTCGAATAGATGCCGTGTTGTACACCACGACATTTCACATCCTCCCAATAATCGAGGCTAAAAGGGAGAAACAAATACTAGCTAGTATATATGAGTACTCATTCACATCATTCCCCAACTGGCAAGTCAGAGAGGAAGAAACTCGCCCCATCAAGTGGAGGAGTTATCTCACTAGACAAGCTAATGAGAATTCACAACATATTTTGTTATGTCACTGTGGTTTCAAATCAGATTCAAAATAATTTCTATTTGCAAAGTATTTACAAATCAACATATTTAATCATCATAAATTCATGCTCAAGGTTGGCAACACATCAAACTTAAAATTTACAATCCTCAAAACAATGCAATAAATCCTTAAATGCATAAGAAAATTTATATTCAAATTATACAATTTCATTCAATAAGTTAAAATTCTCAACACAATAAAATCATAAATCATACAATAAATTTATTTCAAATCAATTTGGAATTGAAAAATAACAAAAGAGTTAGTTGTGCACAAACCTCAAACGAGTCGCCTGTTGGCCTTGACTCAACTCCTCGGGTTTTGTCCCGGTATTCTTTTCCACTTAAACACACAATTTCACAGTGTTTTAGTACCATAACTTAGCATAAATCTAATAATAAATTTAACTTCACTTTTACCTAGCTCTAACGTGCTAAATTCGATGTTCTTGAAATTTTGTATTTCGGGTTACTATTCACTATACTATTCAAGTCAAATTGTTGACTTTTTAAGGCTTAATAGGTATGGGAACTCCAACTTCACCCACATACCATATTTTGCTCATTAACTTTGTTGGTTTTGGTCATTTTCTCAAAGCTTAGGTCTTTTAGGCAAAATTGCCAATTTTCGGTTTTGGAGTTCTAAGTTGCACTATTTCATTGGTCCTTTTACTGTTGGAATTTGGCAAACCTTCCTTCATAGAAAATGTTCCTTATTGTCTTAAGTATATTCTCATTTTTGAATCACCCCAATTGGAGTTTTGTAGCTCAAGTTATAGCCAAAATACCATTACTGTTCACGTGCACTATTCATGCTGCAATTTTGGTTCTGGCAGATTTTTGATCCAACTTCGTTCAGTAATTCGATCAAGTTAAGTCCATAATTTGGTCTAATTTCCTTCATAAGAAATGTTCTACTATGTCTTAGGTTTCCATCGGTTCAAGAATCGCTTAAATCGGAGTTTTCTAGAGAGAGTTATAGCCATTGGAACTTTACTGTTCAAATAGAAATCTGCAGTTTTGCAAGTTCAGTAACTCAAATTTGCTCAATAATTTGATTAGGTTAATGGCATAATTTGGGTTGGTGTTCTTCATGAAAGTTTTAGATCTATATCTTGTCTAATTACTGGTAAAATTTCAGGTCATTTTGACCTTCCTAGCTTGAGTTATGACCAAATGAACAAATACTGTTCATTTGGTCAGTTTGTGCAGTGGCAGCCTGCACTTATCCAACTTTGGTCAATTGGTTCACTAGGTTTTGGTCAGTTTTTGGGCATGGTTCCTTAATGAAAATTGTGTCATTTTATGTCTATTTTCATCCCCAATTGGTAGCATATCAATTGGACTTGTAAAATTTCAGTTTTGGTCCTTCAAAGTTGACTTGGTCATGCTGCCAGCAGCATGACCATACAACCTCCGAATTTGGCTTCACTTCTAATAATTCAAACACAACTCATTTGGTCACAATTGACCATTTTTCACTTCAAAATAGGTCCAAGACACCATTTACTCATTTCTTACATTTTTGGTTCATAAACCCTAAGTATCCAAACCCTAACCACACTAAATTGTTGCATTTGATTGATTCCATGCATACATACATGTTTCTTCATCTCAAACAAGCTCACATATGTATTTAAATCTATCAAACCATGCAAATATACCCCTATACACATGCTGGCCGAATTTCACTTTAGTCCCTCACACATATTTTTTTTATTTTAAGTTTATTTCTATGCTCTTGATGCTATACATACACTAATTAAACTAAAAACTTGAACTTTGCATTACTTACCTTGTTAGGTGTCTTTGAACTTTCACTTTCTCTCAATTTTCTTCAATTCTTTGATGACCAATCTTCCTCTCAAGTGATTAAATCAAGTTTTTGTGAAGCAAGTATGGGAGGATTTGGGGTTTAATGGTGGTTTCAAAGCTTGAAGCAAGCTTTAATGTAGGTTTACAATGGTGAGGGAGAGAGAAACGTAAATGGGAGGAAGATGAGGCTTTTTACTTTTTCTTTTCTTTTCTTTTCTTTTGTTTTTATCCTTATGGAAGACTTAAAAATCCATTTAATTAATTTATTAATTATATGACTTATGGCATCATGCATGATATCATGCATGATGTCATCTTCCTACACCTTTTTAACTTTTTCATTTTCTCTTTTTTTTTTATTTGTTCTTTAATTTAATTCTCAATCCCAAAGTTTTCTTTTATCTGATTTTATTTGACAGTTAGGTCAGGAGTCAGCTCTCGGGGTCAATTGACCAAATTGCCCCTCTCCGGTTCAACCCGGTTTGCAATTAATTCAATATTTCTTTCGGCTCCCTGACCTAATTATTTGACTGGCTTAACAGTTCTTTTTTGTGATTTTCTCTTTTCCACTGTGTTCATGAGGGTCCTAAGGACTGCAGCGTCACTTTTTACGGTTCGAAATTTGAGTTTAAAATGACTTCGCAGTCGTTCCTGAGACGGTCACCCATCGTTGTGATTCTCGGCTCGTTTAACTTCTTATGTTCTGTTTTTCTTATTTATACTTAACTAATTGGCAATTACTAATTATTTGTGTTTATGGCTTATTTAGTTGTCTTAAGTATGGTTCTAATCCCCTTAATTGTCCGGACCGACACCGGTCACCGGAACAGTGAAATATACCAGGCTATGCAAATGGGGGTGTTACATCAGTACCTTCTTCCATAGTGACACCTTGAGGAACACTTTGTCACCCACTGCATATTCTATTTCTTTTCTCTTCAGGTCGACATAGGATTTTTGTCTGTCTGAGGCAACCTTCAGATTGGCTTTGATTAGCTTTACCTTCTCCTCAGTCTGTTTCACCAAGTCTGGCCCTACCAGTTTATCTTCACCCAATTCAGTCCAGCACACTAGAGTTCTACATTTCCTCCCATACAGTGCTTCATAAAGGGCCATTTGGATGCTAGCTTGGTAGCTATTATTGTTTGTAAATTCTGCCAGTGGGAGGCATCTATCCCAACTTTCGTCAAACTCAATGACACAACTCCTCAGCATATCCTCAAGGACCTGACATATATTTCATGTTATTATTATCATTTCAGTTCAATATTTGCATTAGTTCAATTAGTTTTAATTGTTTACCTGGATTACTCTTTCTGATTGCCCATCCGTCTGAGGATGGAAAGCTGTGCTGAAGTGGAGTTGTGTACCCAAGGATTTATGCAACTTCTTCCAGAATCTCGATGTAAACCTTGGGTCTTGATCAGATATGATGGAAAGTGGAATTCCATGCAGTTTAACTATCTCACTGAAATACAATTCTACTAACTTCTCCAGTGAGTAGTCAGTCCTAACTGGCAGAAAATGTGCTGACTTCGATAATCTATCTACTATCACCCATACTGCATCATGCTTCTTCTGGGTGAGAGGTAGACCACTTACAAAATCCATGGTGACCCAATCCCATTTCTATTCAGGTATGCGTATAGGCTGTAGCAAACCCGATGGAACTTGATGTTCTGCCTTGACTTGCTGACATGTCAAGCATTTAATCATATAGTCAGCTATGTCCTTCTTTATACCAGGCCACCAATAATGAAGTTTCAAATCATGATACATTTTTGTACTTCCTGGGTGCATAGCATAAACACTGGTGTGTGCCTCTTTCAGGATACTGGCCTTCAATTCCCTATCATCTGGTACACATAATCTTCCTTTGTAGTATAGACACCTATCTGTTTTCACTGCATAATCAGTTTCTTTCCCTTCTAGGATTTTGCTCATAATAGACTTTAGCTTCTCATCTACCTGCTGCCCATCTAAAATCTGCTGTAGCAAGTTTGGCCTCACTTACAACTTAGCCAAAATAGCTCCATCTCGAGTCAAGGATAGACGGACATTCAATGATCTCAAAGCTGTGATGGATTTTCTGCTTAAAGTATCAGCAACTACATTTTCCTTCCGAGGATGGTAGTCAATCACACAATCATAGTCCTTTAGGAACTCAATCCATCACCTTTGTCTAAGGTTGAGCTCCTTTCGGGTTGGCAAGTACTTCAGGCTTTTGTGGTCTATGTAAATGTAGCACTTTTTACCATACAAGTAGTGCCTCCATATCTTCAGTGCGAAGATAATTGCTGCAAGTTCTAGATAATGGGTAGGGTAATTCTGTTCATGTGGCTTTAGCTGCCTGGAAGCATAAGCGACCACTTTCCTCGCTTGCATTAGTACACACCCTAACCCATTATGAGAGGCATCACTGTAGACCACAAAGTCCTTTCCCGACATTGGCTGTGTTAACACTGGTGCCTCTGTCAACATAGCCTTCAATTTCTCAAAACTGGTATGACATTTGTCATTCCAGTCAAATTTGATATTTTTGTGTAACAACTTGGTCATTGGAGTAGCTATTAAAGAAAATCCCTTCACAAATCTTCTGTAATACCCAGCTAGTCCCAAGAAACTTCTGACCTCAATTGTATTTCTGGGAGGCTTCCATTCCATCACTGCTTCTATTTTCTTGGGATCCACCCTAATCCCATCAGCTGATACTATGTGTGTCACACCCTACCCCTCTGTAAGGCATAACATAATCCCGTAGTATACCTAATGAATTACCAACTTCGTCTACTGATAACCCATTAAATACACTACAAGGGATTTTAAAACTTTTCTTACTTCTTTTTTACAGTGGTGAGCACTATTTACAGGTGTTAAAAATTTTTCTTTTTTTTTTAATTGAAGTGAAACAGCTAACACATTTGAATTATTAGTAATTTCTGTAAAAATTTTTGTGGAGTACCATCTGTGTTTTGAATAAAACAATTCTTCAAAAACCTGTAAAAAGCACTTCAAATATATTTCTCAATCTCAAACTCCAACATTTAATCAACACAATATGTTTCTCAACTCAAATCCACAATAATTTTTCAGTATTTTCAAAGGCTGAGATAAAAGAAATATCTCATAATATTTACAGACTAAAATAATTTACAATTTATTTTACAACTTCAATGTACAATTTTAATTTACAACTGCTCAAAACCAAGAACACTATATACATACAGTGAACATACATTATAATACAAAATGCAAAATACGGTATACTCAATATATCCAATGATCTCTCAGTGTAGTACTAGCAGCATAGTCTGCTGCCCTGTCAATCTGTCTACCTGCGACAGTAATGAAAAGCTATCGCTGAGCCATTGTCTTAGTGGTGCACAACATTAACTAAATACAACTTTAAATCACAAAATCATAAGTCATATAAATAGTGGATACTTAAAACCATAGTTAAATTCAAAGACAATGAATGTCATAAAGAATTTAAACTCCATTTCACAATATCACAATAAATATCAATAAATCACACACACAGCTTAACCATGTTCCAAAGTTCAATTTGTCCCAAAAGCTGATGGATAATGAGGAATTCAATTCATCCCAAAAACCGATGGCTAATGAGGAATAACATAGCTAGCTAGCAATAATATGAGTACTCATTTTATTCGTCCTCAACAGACACACACCTCAACACTTCAGCCAGAGAGGGAATTCAATTCATCCCACTAGACAAGCTAGCGAGGAATTCAATCAATATACATGATAGCTGTGGTTTCAAACCATTTACAATGCTTTTCAATCAATAAGTATCCATCAAATATCATTCAAACAATTTTTTACAATTTAAAATAATAATATACAATAGTCATAATTTATTTCAATTGAAAATTCAAAAGAAATAACTGTTGTGCACAAACCTCTGATAACTGTCTCTTGGCCCTGACTCAGTGTTTCCTTCCCCTTTCCTGAGTCTTTGCTAACTGAAACACACAATTTGAAGTGTTTCAGTACTCATTTAAACTGTCTCTAACAATAAGGTTCAATAATTAATTTATTGAATTCTATTATTTTCCTTAGTCAACCTAAAATGTTGACCCTCGATGCACTTTAGGTGAATTAGGTTTTAATGTTACCAATGTGTCATATTTAATAGCCTTTTAGTATTGGTACATGTTACCCAATTCATTTCCAAGTATGTTGCATTTTATTGCAATTTGTCAGATTTCGATATACTAATTTAACCTAGTCGGATGACCTAGTTCCCTCGATTTTCGGGTTTCGGTCCAAACTACAAACTTGTATGTCTATGTCTTATTGCACATGGGCAAAATTTCAGGTCATTCTGAGTTGTGTAGACCAAGTTATGGTCAATCTACCAATGCTGGACAAAATGTACCAAAATGGTAGGTTTAGGTCATTTTTAGGTCACTTTTGGTTCGGCCAGTTTTTGGACCTGAACTTGTTCAAGCTATTTGGCTTGGTTCTGGCCATTTCTGGGCTTTGGTGTCTTCATAAGAATTATAGATATATGTCTAAACTATTCATGATAAAAATTTTAGGTCAATTGGACCTGTTTTGTGTAAGTTATGGTCAAAATACCAACTGTTGCCCAAATGGTCAATTTTCAGGCTTTCAAAGCACTAATCCGGATTTGGTCATTTTTCAAGTCACCTTCTAAGCAGAATTTTAGTTAGCTTCCTTCATGAAAGTTGGCACTTTTTGTGCCTAGTTTCACCTCCAATTGGTCTCATACCAATTGGAGCCACACACTTAAGGTTCTAAACCAAAACATACACTGCCCTATTGTACATTGTTCACCCTTTACCAATTACACATCCTATGCTTACCAAGTTACTCTTCCATGTCATTTCTAGTTTGTACCATAACATAAACACATTTAGCAACTCATTTTTGGTCATTTTGGCAGCTTATAACCATTCTCAACATGCACATTATAGTACAGAATTTTCCAAGTCCAATTACAAACAATTTAACCACATGACATAGCTCATTTACATGTCCATATTCAAACCTTTATACACATATACATGCTGCCATAACAAGCACCATAATTCAACAATATAATTCCATAAATCAAACCATGAAACAACACATTTTGATCTACACTTCAAAGTTGCCAATTTGTACATCTCCTTCAATTAGTTTCCAAGCCTCCAAAATCATACTTTACACTGGGAATTCAAGTACCATACAATCAAACCTATAAATCATCATTCAAACCACTATTTACATGCAAGTATAAACTATTCTTATTGAAGTTCCATGGCTGCCAAAATGTACCTCTCCATTAACTCATCAAATTTCAAAAATCCTTCCACAAATCATCTACCCACAACTCCCATTCAAAGTTTAATGAAACAAGAATTAAAACTACATACTTACCACTTTTGAAATTCTTCAAAACCTCACCAAAACTAAATTTTCTTGTTGCCTGTCTACTACCCAAGTTGTGTAGAACAACTTTAGTGAAGGAATTAAGTGGAAAAATGGGCTTACTTCATGCTTACATGGAGCTTGTAGAATTCGGCCATGGAGGATTCTTTTCTTCTCAGTTTCGGCTGGTTTTGGCAAGGTGAGGAAGATGAGTGATCTGCTATCAAATGAAGTTTAATGGTCCACTTAATGGAGTTAGTGGAGCACTAAGTAAGGATGTAATATTTGTTTTATTCTCAATTTCCAAATTCCCACATTTAACTCCTATCTTTTGCTATTTAAACTATGTACCACCAATTTAATTTTTCATGATATTTTCCAAGTGTAATATCATCTATTTTTAATGGACATTTAGGTCAAAAGACAACTCGGGGTGTCAAATGACCACAATGCCCCTGTTCGGGTTGCATTCCCGATTTTTCGGTAACACAGAGTTTTGTCGTTTTCTCGATTTCCCATTTTTCTTTGTACTAATTAATTAATTTTTCTTTGATATTTCTAATGATATTTATACTTCAATAGGTCTTTAATTATGTCTTAAAAATATTTTTCAGGGTTCTCCGCGGTCCAGGGCTAGTCAACGGTCCATGCCGCAACTTCCCGATGCGGTCACCCATCGCTAGGGTTCTCGGCTCGTTTAACTTGGTTACATTTCATTGCTATTATTTTTTCTTTGTTTTTCTTGTATTTTCTTTTATTGTATTTCATTATTTTATGTCTCCTCACTCATATCTAAGTGTAGTTCTAGGCATCCTAGCTGTCCGGACAACACTGGTCACCGAAAAAGTAGAACACACTACCGAACATAGGGGTGTTACAATTCTCCCCCCCTTAAAATAAATTTTGTCTCAAAATTTTACCTGGCATTAGTCTCTGAACAACTGTGGGTGCTGTCTCCTCATATCCTCTTCACGTTCCCAAGTAGCTTCCTGGCCTGAATGATAGTTCCACAGTACTTTAACCAAGTGTATCTGTTTATTCCTCAGCTGCTTCACCTCATAAGCCAGAATTTCTATGGGTTCTTCATCATATGAGAGGTCTGGATTTACCTCAATTTCTTCAACTGATAGTACAGGAGATGGGTCAAATATGTACCTCCTTAACATGGACACATGGAAGACACTGTGTATCCTTTCTAGCTCTGGAGGTAATGCTAGCCGATATGCCAAAGGACCCACTCTTTCCAGAACCTCATATGGTCCGATAAAGCGAGGACTCAGTTTCCCCTTTCTGCCAAATCTCATAATCCTCTTCCAAGGAGAAACTTTGAGGAATACTTTATCACCCACTGCATATTCAATATCTCTTCTCTTCAGATCAACATAGGACTTGTGACGGTCTGATGCAGCCTTGAGTCTATTTCTGATCAATCTAATCTTTTCCTCTGTCTGCTAAACAATTACTGGCCTAATCATCTTTCTTTCACCTACTTCATCCCAACATAGGGGAGTTCTGCACTTCCTGCCATACAAAGCTTCATATGGAGGCATCTCAATGCTTGATTGGTAGCTATTGTTATATGCAAACTCAATCAAAGGCAAGTGTGTATCCCAACTACCTTCAAACTCAATCACACAAGCCCGTAGCATATCCTCCAATATCTGAATTATCCTCTCAGATTGGCCATCTGTCTGTGGGTGGAATGCTATGCTGAAGTTCAATCTAGTTCTTAGGGCTCTCTGAAGACTACCCCAGAATCTAGAAGTGAACCTAGGATCTCTGTCAGATACAATCGATACTGGCACTCCATGCAGTCTTATAATCTCATTTATGTACAATCTGGCCAATCTCTCCAGGATATAATCCATCCGAACTGGCAAAAAGTGACCAGACTTAGTCAGCCTGTCAACTATAACCCATACTGCATAATGACTATTCTGTGTCCTCGGAAGTCCCGTAACAAAATCCATAGTTATCCGTTCCCATTTCCACTCTGATACTGGCAATGGATGTAACAAACCAGCTGGAACTTGATGTTTTGCCTTTACTTGCTGACAAGTTAGGCATTTGGAAACAAATTCAGCTATATCCCTCTTCATACCCATCCACCAGTAATGTTCTTTCAGCCCTCTGTACATTTTAGTTCCACCAGGGTGCATAGCAAAAGGAGAATCACGTGTTTCCTTCATAATGATCTGTCTCAAGTCAACATCACTAGGAACGCACATTCTGCCCTGATGTAGCAATAAACCATCATCTCTCACAGAGAATTCAGGTTTCTTGCCCTGTTGTACTTCTTTCAGCAGCTTCTTATATTTTTCATCACTCTGAGCAGCCATTCTGATCTGATCAATCAAAACTGGCTATACATGCCATGCAACTACTGTCTATCCCTCATCATCAATCTCCAAACTGGCATGTTGTGCTTTCAACTCATGTACCATGGACAAAGGAGAAACTCTGAGACTTGCCATAGTCTTGCGACTTAAGGCGTCAGCCACCACATTTGCTTTCCCTGGCCGATAGTCTATTACGCAATCATAGTCTTTAATTAGTTCTAACCATCTCCTCTGCCTTAAGTTCAATTCCTTCTGGGTGCCTAAGTACTTGAAGCTCTTGTGATCTGTGTAAATGTAGCATTTCTCCCCATACAAATAGTGTCTCCAAATCTTCAGAGCAAAAATAATAGCTGCTAGCTCCAAATCATGTGTTGGGTAGTTCCTCTCATGCGGTTTTAGCTGGCGTGATGCATAAGCAATGACATTTTGATCTTGCATCAGTACACAGCCTAACCCATTGTGAGAAGCATCACTATAAACTGTGTATTCTTTACCCGGGGTAGGTAAAGTAAGGACTGGAGCTTCAGTCAAACACCTCTTCAACTCATCAAAACTCTGCTGGCATTTATCTGTCCACTGAAATTTTACATCTTTCCGAAGTAGCTTGGTCAGTGGAGAAGCTAACATAGAAAATCCTTTCACAAACTGGTGGTAATATCCAGCTAAACCCAGAAAATTGCGAATTTCTGTGATATTCCTGGGCAGCTTCCAATTTAGGATAGCTTCTACCTTGCTGGAATCTACCTTGATCCCTTCAGCTGACACAACATGTCCCAAGAAGGAGATTTCTTTCAGCCAAAATTCACTTTTCGACAATTTGGCGTATAGCTGTTTCTCCCTTAAAGTCTGCAGTACAATCCGCAGATGTCTGTCATGCTCCTCTACATTCCTCGAATATATCAAAATATCATCAATAAACACCACCACAAATTGGTCGAGATATGGTCTGAAGATAGTGTTCATTAGATCCATAAAAGCAGCTGGAGCATTAGTTAACCCGAATGGCATTACTAGAAACTCATAGTGGCCATATCGAGTTCTGAAAGCAGTTTTTGGAATACTCTGCTCTTGCACCTTCAACTGATAATAACCAGATCGCAAATCAATTTTGGAGAATACAGCTGCACCCTTCAACTGATCAAACATATCATCAATGCGAGGTAATGGATATCTGTTCTTTATTATCACCTTATTCAACTGCCGGTAGTCAATATATAAGCGGAGAGTGCCATCTTTCTTCTTAACAAACAATACTGGCGCTCCCCAACGTGACACACTAGGGCGGATGAAGCCTTTTTCAAGTAGTTCTTGCAATTGTGCCTTCAACTCCTTCAACTCTGCTGGTGCCATTCTGTATGGTGTTATGGAGATTGGATCCACACCAGGCATAATATTAATTTCAACCTGCACTTCTCTTTCCGGTGGTAATCCTGGCAATTCATCAGGAAACACATCTGGAAAGTCATATACTATAGAGATTTCCCTCAATGCTGAACTCCCCACTTGGGTGTCTACCACATGTGCCAAGTATGCTTCACACCCCTTTCTGATTATTTTTCTGGCTAGTGCAGCCGAAATGACGTTTGATGGCAATAACTGCCTCTCTTCATGTATCACCACATCACTGTACTGAGGGAGACCAAAAGTGACTGTCTTCAGCCTACAGTCAATCATGGCGTGATGCCTGGCTAACCAATCCATGCCCAAGATGATATCATAATCTCTGAAGGGCATTTCAATGAGATCAGACAGAAAAATGTGTCCTTGGATCACCAAAGGATAATCCTTATACATTCTATTAACCCTAACCTCTTGTCCTAGCAGACTTGTTACTAGAACCTCAAAGTCCATTTTTGTACATGGAACAGCAATGCAATCAATGATGCTAGCACTCACATAAGAATGGGTAGAACCCGGATCAAATAACACAAACACATCTTGATTAAAAGTTGAGAAGGTACCAGCCACAATATCAGATGTCTCGGCCTCTTCTTTCTGTCTCATTGCATAGACTCTGACTGGAGCACTACCTTGCTCTGATTGATTCACTATGCCTTGGCTGCCTGCTGGGTTACCTCTACCCCTGCCTCTACCTCTGCTAGGTGGTTGTGAACCTCTGGTGATAGGGCTCTGAACTGACCCTTCTGCAGTAGTAGGAGGTGGTCCAACTCTGCGAGTACTGGTGCAGTCCTTGGCAAAGTGTCCTGTGCCTCCACAGTTATAACAGGCTCCAATAGCCTTGTAGCATACCCCACCATGATTTCTTCCACAAGTTTCACATTGGAGGGGAGGGTAGGAACTTCTAGTACTCTGCTGACCAGATAGAGGAGGTTTCTGTCCTGAATATCTTCTCCTACCAGACTTCTTACCACCTCTGCTGTGTCCCCCATGGTTCTTCCTCTTTCCAGTAGGACCACTGGAACTCTGTTCTACCGACTTTCCCTCTTTTTCTGTCTTCTCTAATTTCTTTTTCTCAGGGGCCGATTCAGATTCAATTCTTTCTAATTCCAGTGCTTGAGAAACAAGTTCAGAGAAGTTAGTATGTTTGAATCCGACCACTTGTAATCTGATACTGGGCTTCAAGCCGGTTTCAAACCTCTTGCATCTCTCCCTGCTGGTAGCAAGTAGACTTACTGCATAATGGCTTAGGCGGGAAAATTCCCTTTCATATTCAGCCACCGATCTACTCCCCTATTTCAGACTTAGGAACTCTTGCAGCTTCTGGTCCACATATGCATCAAGGACATTTTTTGTTAAAACTCCCATACAAAATCATTCCATGTTAGCACTGAAGGTTCTACCAGACTATGGGGAATGGTTTTCCACCAGTTATATGCATCCCCCTGTAGCAGAGACACTGAATATTCAAACCTGAGCTCCCCTGTACAATGTAGCTTCTTGAACACCCTATCCATTCTCTCTAACCACTGTTCTGCCTCTAGAGGATCTACTATCCCCTTGAACTCAGTAGCCCCATATTTCATTAATTTGTCATACTGCCTAGTAGAAGACTGTGGTTGTACCACTAGTGTCTGTAGTGGGACTTGAATAGGTACATTACCAACCATCTGTTAAAACATTGTAACCATCTGCTGAGCGAACTGAGCAGGAAACTGCGGTACTGAGGGGGTTGGTGCGGCTGATCCACTGACATTATGTAGGGCTGGGGCATCGCCTTGTACCTCAGCCTCTATAGATTGATCGATTGAATGATCACCCTCTTCCATAGTCAATTCGAGGATCTTAGACCTCCTGAACAAATAACACAAGGAGATTTCCTCCCGTTAGTGCATATTTATAATGTAATTTACTGTATGTATCAAACAATGACATTGAGCTGTTGTACTATAAAGAAAGAATATTCAAATTATAGGTGAAAACAGAATTTAAAAACTAGCTCTAATACCACTAAAACATGTCACACCTTACCCCTCTGTAAGGCATAACATGATCCCATAGTATACCTAATGAATTACCAACTTCGTTTACTGATAACCCATTAAATACACTACAAGGGATTTTAAAACTTTTCTTACTTCTTTTTACAGTGGTGAGCACTATTTACAGGTGTTACAATTTTTTTTTTTTTTGAACTGAAGTGAAACAGCTAACACATTTGAATTATTGGTAATTTCTGTAAAAATTTTGGCAGAGTACCATCTGTATTTTGAATAAAACAATTCTTCAAAAACATGTAAAAAGCACTTCAAATATATTTCTCAATCTCAAACTCCAATATTTAATCAACACAATATGTTTCTCAACTCAAATCCACAATAATTTTTCAGTATTTTTGAAGGCTGAGATAAAAGAAATATCTCACAATATTTACAAACCAAAATAATTTACAATTTATTTTACAACTTCAATGTACAATTTTAATTTACAACTGCTCAAAACCAAGAACACTATATACATACAGTGAACATACATTACAATACAAAATGCAAAATAGGGTATACTCAATATACCCTGTGACACCCCTTACCCGACTACAGTGTAGCCGAGCAAGTTATGCCACTCAGTGTGCCGGAGCACTCTATTTTATCTTAATTCATTTTTATCATAGTTTTTGAAAATAATTTGTGAAATATAATTCATTTATTGAAATTGTAATTTATTTGAGGTTCCGAAAATTTTATAGAAAATCCGGCGAAGTACCGGCTAAAAATGGAGAAAACAGTTCTTCGGAACCTGTGAAAAACACTTCTTATGATCATATTCAATCAATCCCAACTCCAATTATCAACAAAGTCTCAGAATAATTTCATCAATTTCATTTATTTCTCAATCATTCATCTCATGGTACTCATATACAATTCACATTTTGTATCACATCAAGTTACAGCAATTTCTTAATGATTCCTCTATTTGTCATATTATACTCAAATCATAAATAAATTCTCACATGTGATTTATAATCACAAATTACAAGTACTTACATTAATACAAAATTATATTACATTTGTTCAAATACATATGATAAAATAAGAGTTTAATTACCAAATTTACAAAAATCTCAAAATACAAAATGGGACCTAGTGTCCTACCAATGCAATCGTAGTCCGTGAGGTGACACGGACGCTATGCGTAACTATGAATGGCCTTACCCAACTGCGTGGTCTACCGGCCCTCTGTCTAAATCTTCGCACTACGCGTTGCAAAGCGACGCTAAGCATAAAGCTTAGTGGTGCCAATAATACAAGAAAATATAATATGCAAATAAAAATAATAATTTCCTTGCTATTGTGTTCATAAGAATTGACTAATTACTAACTTATTGTTTAGTCGAGGGCTAATCATGTTTTATGATATTAACTTCTTCATGCATTTCGTTAATTATTTTCTTCATGATCTTGAGCTTCTTTGTATTTTTGTAATCATTCCTAATACTTAATTTTCGTATTTTCTTTAATAATCAGTGCAACCACAGTTATACTTTTCCATGCCCAAGTAACCTATACTGGATGACTGGACTGGATAACGGGTCGTTGGCACTGGACACCGCGATGCCTCGGGCTGTCATACCATGGGACGCAGAACGTCTACCACGTATGCAATCAGTATGGCTAAAAAGCCATGATATCACATAATCGGGCATAAAAGCCATGAATACGGGCATAAAAGCCATGAATACAGGCATAAAGCCTTTCGCAGTACTGCTAAAACAATACCCTATTGGCATGCCAAACTATCCAAACCAATCTTGTTAGGTATACTAGGGCATTTGATACTTTAAAATTCTTCAATCTTTGAATTTTAACTTTTGGTGTCACTATTCATTTCATTGGTCAACAAGAAATTTGACTTTTGCATAGAAAGTAGGTACATTGACTTTGGCACTTCAAACATACCACATTTTTCATTTAAAACTTGTTGGAAGTGATCACCATTACCATTTCTAGGCTTAAACCAAGGGAAACAAAATTTTCAGTTTTTAAAGCTTAACTTTACTGTTCCATTAAGCACTGTTACAGTGGGAATTTGAGGAAATGGTAAACATGAAAGTTGTTCCTTATTTTGTCTAGTTAAATTTCTTTTTTTGAATCACTCCATTTGGAGTTTTGTAGCTCAAGTTATGGCCAAAATAAGTTTACTGTTCACGTGTACTGTTCATGCTGAAATTTTGGGTTTTGGCAGATTTTGGTCCAACTTTGGTCAGTAATTTGACCAAGTTAAGTTCATAATTTGGTCTAACTTTCTTCATATGAAATTTTCTACCATGCCTTAGGTTTCTATCGGTTCGAGAATTGCCTAAATCCGAGTTTTCTAGAGGGAGTTATAGTCATCCAAACATTACTGCTCAAATGAAAATCTGCAGAGTTGCAGGTTTGATAACTTAACTTTGCTCAATAATTTGAATGGGTTAATGGCATAATTTGGGGTGATGTTCTTCATGAAAGTTGTTTTTCTATATCATATCTTGTTACTGTAAAATTTTCAAGTCAATTTGACCATTCTACAGTGAGTTATGGCCAAATGAACGGTTGGTCATTCTGCAGGGGCTGTTTGCAGGGTATCCAGATTTGGGCCAACTTTTGGTCCTCTTGCTTTGGTCTTTTGGGCATGGTTTCTTCAGCAAAAATGTGCCATTACAAGCCTAGTTTCATGTCCAATTGGCCAAACACCAATTGGACCAACACAACCAAAGATATGGCAGTCCAAGTGGACTGAAATTTCAGTCACCCTACTGCACTCACAAGGCAGCATACTCATTCACTTTGCCATGCCATTTTTCAGTCCAATTTATGGTCAACATACCTCAAATGGTCACTAATTGACCATTAGAATGTTCTTTAACCATTTCATAAGCCAAGTCAAATTTTCATTCCTAAACCCTAGCTAAATTTCAAAGTTTTCACAATTTCCTTAATTTACTCTTTCATTCTCTATATATATATATATATGTATACACTTTAAACCTAAGCTCTAGTTCACTTTAAGTCCATCAAACACTCCATTTCTATTCCTTCAATAGGGCTGCCGAAATGCATGGCATGCATACACTTAACTTTTATTCATTTGGTTCACAAATTCATACTTATTTTAAGTCATTAACATGGAATAATAGAGATATAAGTGGAATTAGGCACTAACCTCTTGTAGGGCAGAATTTTCCAAGTTTAATCTTCACTTTCTTTCCTTTTCTAGGCTGCCAAACACTTCCCAAGAGGTAGAGACAAGTTTTTAGTGAAGGGACTTAGGGGTTTTAGGGTGAGGAAAGCATGGAAATTTGAAGCTTTTAAGAACCAAAAATGGAGGAGCATGGTGAAGGGAATTCGGCCATGGTGAGAAACAAAGGAGAAGGAGCAGAATTTAGGTTAATTAAATCCCTTTTTAACTTTTATAATGAGCCTTGTTGCTTTATGATTGGCTTAGAGTTTTTTTATGACCTCATGCTTACTTAATAAATCAAATTTACCTTCATTTCTTTTCTTTTCTTTACTACTCATTTTTAATTAAATTTTTAGCAATATTTATTCATATTTTATATCATAATAATTATTTACTTAACTAGACAAGTCGGCCAAAAATCACCTCTGAAGGCGAAATGACCAAAATGCCCTCCGTTTGGCTTAACGGGTCAAAATTGTCTGTACCGATTGAAAAATTTTCCTAAATATTTTCTTGGCATTCTAATGCCATAGGAACCTCAATGACCCTTCTCTGGAGTCCCAAAAATTATTTTATGAATTTTTTCCCTGGTCTAGGGCTCCTCGTTGCGAGAACCGCAACTTACCTCTGGTTACCCATCGCTTGGGCACCGGCTCATTTGACGTAGTTGCATTTTATTTCTAAATTTTTTTCTAAATTTTTCTTATTAATATTTGAGTTAATTATGGTTCCTCGCTTTAGTTTAAATATTTTTCCGGACGTTCTAGCTGTCCGGACCAACACCGGTCACCTGAACAGTATACTGTACGGAGTTGCTACGGGGAGGGTGTTACATACCCAATGATCTCTCAGTGTAGTACTAGCAGCCTAGTAGCCTAGTCTGCTGCCCTGTCAGTTTGTCTACCTGCGACAGCAATGAAAAGCTATCGCTGAGCCATTATCTCAGTGGTGCACAACATTAACCAAATACAATTTTAAATCACAAATCATAAGTCATATAAATAGTGGATACTTAAAACCATAGTTAAATTCAAAGACAATGAATGTCATAAAAAAAATTAAACTCCATTTCACAATATCACAATAAATATCAATAAATCACACACACAGCTTAACCATGTTCTAAAGTTCAATTCGTCCCAAAAGCCGATGGCTAGTGAGGAATTTAATTCATCCCAAAAGCCGATGGCTAATGAGGAATAACATAGCTAGCTAGCAATAATATGAGTACTCATTTTATTCATCCTCAATAGGCACACACCTCAACACTTCAGCCAGAGAGGGAATTCAATTTATCTCACTAGACAAGCTAGCGAGGAATTCAATCAATATACATGATAGCTGTGGTTTCAAACCATTTACAATGCTTTTCAATCAATAAGTATCCATCAAATATCATTCAAACAATTTTTTACAATTTAAAACAATAATATACAATAACCATAATTTATTTCAATTGAAAATTCAAAAGAAATAACTGTTGTGCATAAGCCTCTGATAACTGTCTCTTGGCCCTGACTCAGTGTTTCCTTCCCCTTCCCTGAGTCTTTGCTAACTGAAACACACAATTTGAAGTGTTTCAGTACTCATTTAAACTGTCTCTAATAATAAGGTTCAATAATTAATTTATTGAATTCTATTATTTTCCTTAGTCAACCTAAAATGTTGACCCTCGATGCACTCTAGGTGAATTAGGTTTTAATGTTACCAATGTGTCATATTTAATAGCCTTTTAGTGTTGGTACATGTTACCTAATTCATTTCCAAGTATGTTACATTTTATTGCAATTTGTCAGATTTCGGTATACTAATTTGACCTAGTCGGATGACCTAGTTCACTCGGTTTTCGGGTTTCGGTCCAAACTACAAACTTGTAGCTCTATGTCTTATTGCACGCAGGGCAAAATTTCAGGTCATTCTGACTTGTGTAGACCAAGTTATGGTCAATCTACCAATGCTAGACAGAATGTACCAAAATAGTAGGTTTAGGTCATTTTTAGGTCACTTTTGGTTCAGCCAGTTTTTGGACCTAAACTTATGCAAGCTATTTGGCTTGGTTGTGGCCATATCTGGGCTTTAGTGTCTTCATAAGAATTGTAGATATATGTCTAAACTATTCATGGTAAAAATTTCATGTCAATTGGACTTGTTTTGAGTAAGTTATGGTCAAAATACCAACTGCTGCCCAAATGGTCAATTTTCAGGCTTTCAAAGCACTAATCCGGATTTGGTCATTTTTCAAGTCACATTCTAAGCAGAATTTTGGTAAGCTTCCTTCATAAAAGTTGGCACTTTTTGTGCTTAGTTTCACTTCCAATTGGTCTCATACCAATTGGAGCCACACACTTAAGGTTCTAATCCAAAACATACACTGCCCTATTGTACATTGTTCACCCTTTACCAATACATCCTATGCTTACCAAGTCACTCTTCCATGTCATTTCTGGTTTGTACCATAACATAAACACATTTAGCAACTCATTTTTGGTCATTTTGGCAACTTATAACCATTCTCAATATGCACATTATAGTACAAAATTTTCCAAGTCTAATTACAAACAATTTAACCACATGACGTAGCTCATTTACATGTCCATATTCAAACCTTTATACACATATACATGCTACCATAACAAGCACCATAATTCAACAATATAATTCCCTAAACCAAACCATGAAACAACACATTTTGATCTACACTTCAAAGTTGCTGATTTGTACATCTCCTTCAATTAGTTTCCAAGCCTCCAAAATCATACTTTACACATGGAATTCAAGTACCATACAATCAAACCTATAAATCATCATTCAAACCACTATTTACATGCAAGTATAAACCATTCTTATTGAAGTTCCATGGCTGCCAAAATGTACCTCTCCATTAACTCATCAAATTTCAAAAATCCTTCCACAAATCAACTACCCACAACTCCCATTCAAAGTTTAATGAAACAAGAATTAAAACTACATACTTACCACTTTTGAAATTCTTCAAAACCTCACCAAAACTAAATTTTCTTATTGCCTATCTACTACCCAAGTTGTGTAGAACAACTTTAGTGAAGGAATCAAGTGGAAAAGTGAGCTTACTTCATGCTTGCATGGAGCTTGCAGAATTCGGCCATGGAGGATTCTTTTCTTTTTGGTTTCAGCTAGTTTTGGCAAAGTGAGGAAGATGAGTGATCTGCTGTCAAATGAAGTTTAATGGTCTACTTAATGGAGTTGGTGGAGCACTAAGTAAGGATGTAATATTTGTTTTATTTTCAATTTCCAAATTCCCACATTTAACTCATATCTTTTGCTATTTAAACTATGTACCACCAATTTAATTTTTCATGACATTTTTCAAGTGTAATATCATTTATTTTTAATGGACATTTAGGTCAAAAGACAACTCGAGGTGTCAAATGACCACAATGCCCCTGTTCGGGTTGCATTCCCTATTTTTCGGTAACACCGAGTTTTGTCGTTTTCTCGATTTCCCGTTTTTCTTTGTACTAATTAATTAATTTTTCTTTGATATTTCTAATGATATTTATACTTCAATAGGTCTTTAATTATGTCTTAAAAATATTTTTCAAGGTTCCCTGCTGTCCAGAGCTAGTCAACGGTCCACGCCACAACTTTCCGGTGCGGTCACCCATCGCTAGGGTTCTCGGCTCGTTTAACTTGGTTACATTTCATTACTATTATTTTTTCTTTGTTTTTCTTGTATTTTCTTTTCTTGTATTTCATTATTTTATGTCTCCTCACTCATATCTAAGTGTAGTTCTAGGCATCCTAGCTGTCCGGACAACATTGGTCACCGGAACAGTAGAACGCACTACCGAACATAGGGGTGTTACAATGTGCCCAAGGAATGCAATCTCATTCAACTAGAAGTCACACTTGGACAACTTAGCATACAGTTCTTTTCTCTCAGGGTTTGCAGAACAATCCTTAAATGCTCATCATGTTCTTCCCTGGTCTTGAATACACCTAAATATCATCAATAAAGACCACTACGAACCGATCTAGGTATGATGAAAGATATATTTCATAAGGTCCATGAATGCAACTGGCGCATTTGTTAGGCCAAAGGGCATCACCAGAAACTCATAATGCCCATATCGGGTCCTGAATGCAGTCTTTGGCACATCTACATCCTTCAACCTTAACTGATGATACCCTGATCTGAGATCAATTTTGGAAAATACTCCTGCTCTCTTCAATTGATCAAACAGATCATCAATTCTAGGCAACGGATATTTGTTCTTCACTGTCATTTTATTCAACTGCCGGTAATCGATACATAACCTCAAAGTCCCATCCTTCTTCTTCACAAATAGCACTGGAGCTTCCCATGGTGACACACTGGGGCGTATGAACCCCTTATCCAGTAACTCCTGTAACTGGATTTTCAGTTCCTTTAATTCTGTGGGTGCCATCCTATAAGGAGCAATAGAGATTGGTGCTGTACGTGGCAGTATTTCAATAGCAAATTCGACTTCCCTTTCTGGTGGCAAGCCAGGCAACTCTTCAGGGAACACATCTAGGAAGTCTCTTACTGTGGGTATGTCACATAGATTTGGCTTAACCTGCATAGTATCCACCACATGTGCTAGGTAGGCTTCACAGCCTTTTCTCATCAGTTTTCTTACCACTGTGGCTAAGATGACATTGGACAAGAAATCTATCCTTTCCCCCACAACTGTGATCTCATTACCCTCAAGAGTTTTCAAATAAATCCTCTTCAGTTTACAATCAACTATTGCCCGATGACGTGACAACCAATCCATTCCCAAAATCACGTCAAACTCATGGAAAGGCAACTCAATCAGGTCTGCCAAGAATTCATACCCCTGAATCCTTAACGAGCAACCTTTGTATACTTTGTTCACCACTACACTGTGGCCCAATGGATTAGTGACTAAAATATCTTAGTCACTCTCCCCTACTAATATCCCCCTTTCTTGGGTAGGTTGATGCAGATGTATGAATGAGTGGATCCTGGATCCACTAATGCATGCACAGATGTATTGTAAAGCGAGAACGTACCCTTGATGACGTCCAGGGCATCTTGCTCCTCCTGAGCTCTCATGGCATAGGCTCTGGCAGGTGGTCTACCCTCAGGCCTCTCTACTGGCTCAGATGTAGGCCTCTGTGATGGTCCTACTGCCTCAGATGTAGGCCTCTGTGATGGTCCTACTGCCTCAGATTTGCTAGATTTCCTACCCCTTTGTGGTGCAGGAGTAGGTTTGTCTGCTTGTGTTAGAGCAGTTGTAGCAGTTCTGTGTGGGCAGTTCCTTAACTGATGCTCTGTTGACCCACACTTTAAGCAGGCATCAGTCACTCTCCAACACTCCCCCTTATGCCACTTCAGGCAATGTAGACATGCAGAAGATGTTGGGGCTGGTCCCCTGAACCCCGTCCCTGGAGAGCTGCCCACTAATGGTGTGGACTGACCTCTCCTAAGGGTGAACTGTGGCCTGGGCCCCTAGGACTGAGCCTAACCTTGAGGTTGACCTGAACTCTGTGCAGGTGGACCTTTGAACTTCTTTCCTAGTGCAGGAGATGTGCTAGACTGACCTGGGCCACTCTTCTGCTGTCTCTCTCTTTTGGTCTGTTCACTTATTCTAACCTTTTCAACTTTTATTGCAGCTTCCACTAACTTGGTGAAGTCTGTGATTCCCAAGGCAGTAGTCATGATCTTTATATTGTCATTTAATCCCTCTTCAAATCTCTTGCACCTTTCGGCTTCATTAGGGACTATCTCCCTTCCGTAGCGGCTCAATCTGACAAATTCTTTTTCATACTCTGCCACTGTCAACTGTCTCTACCTCAGGTTAATGAACTCTTTTCTTGTCTCTTCTAAGTATACACTACCCACATATTTCTTCTTGAATTCTGAAAGAAAGAAGTCCCAAGTTATTACTTCTGGCTGCACTTCACTAGATACTGTACCCCACCATTGGTAGGCATCATCTTGCAACAGAGATACAGCAGCTTCTAAATTTTGTTCAGGAGTGCAGTGGAGTTATTTTAAAACTCTGCTTGTTCTGTTCAACCAGTTTTCGGCTACAACAGAATCATCTTCTCTCTTGCCAAAGAAATCCACTGCTCCAAATTTTCTCAATCTTTCCAGGTGTGATTTCTACTGTGGAGGTGGTGGTGGTGATGGTGGCATTACCCCAGCCATTTATCTAAAGAATTCGGCCATTTGTTGGAACATGGCCTGTGGAGGCTGAGCAGGCTCTGTTGGAGCTGGTGGAGCAGGTTCTCCCCTACACCCAGTCTCAGCTACTACAGGTGGAGTATGACTCTCCACTTCCTCCTCAACTGCCCTCTGAGATGTGGGATCCATATCCTAATCAAAATAACAAAGACAAACAGATCTGCATTAGGGTCACCTCGACTCTTACAAATACAATGCATGGTATGGACTCGATCTAGGCCCAGAAACGCCTAAACCGTGCTCTAATACCACTAAATGTGACACCCCTTACCCATCTATAATATAGCCGAGCAAGATATGCCACATAGTGTACCGGAACACCCTCTTTTAATTCAATCATTTTTATTCTTCCTAATTTATTATTATATTTTTTTTATAGTTATGAAGTACAATTTGTGAAATATAATTCATTTCAATCATTTATTGAAGTCATAAATTTATTTGAGGTTCCGCAAGTTTTATAGAAAATCTGGCAGAGTACCGGCTAAAAATGGAGGAAACAGTTCTTCGGAACATGTGAAAAACACTTCCAAAATTTTCAATCAATCCCAAACTCCATTTCATCAACAAAATTCTAATATTTCTCATATATACTCCCATTCTCATTCATTCATTTCATATGAAATTCATATAAAAGTCATAAATAAATATTCACTTGTTCATTCATAAACACAATTTCTATAATTTACATCAATACTAAAATACATTACATAAGTCTTAATTACACATGAGAGAATAAAAGCTAACTACAAAATATCAAAATAAAACCTAGTGTCCTACCAATGCACTGATGACGGTGAGGTGACACGGACACTATGCAGAGCTGCAGAAAGTCTCACCCAGTTTGTGGTCTACCGGGCTCTCAGTCAGTCTCTCCAGAACCTACGCGTGGCAAAAAGCAACGCTCTAAGAAATAATGCTTAGTGGTGCAAATAATAAAATAAAAAGAAATAACAGAAAATAATTATGCAGTGCATGTTCTGATGTCTTATGCAGATAATTTTTCGATCATTATTGGTAATCTTATTTATTTTGTACTCATTATATTCATAATTTCATTAAATTTATTCACTTTCATTTTTAGTTGCCCAAGTAACCTCTACTGGATGACTGAACTAGATAAACGAGTAAACTGGCACTGGGTATCAAGTACCTCAGGCCGTCACACCATCGGTCACATATGTATCTCCCAGTGTGCAACAGAACAGCTAATAAGCCGTAATAAATATTGGGCACAAGGTAAAGTATCATCATAATGTCAAAATGGCTAAAAGCCATGAAATCACAGAATGGCATAATGTCATGTACAGTACTGCTAACTGATGGCATGTCAACCTATCCAAACCAACCTTGCTAGGTGTACTAGGGCATGTTACACTTTTAAACTTTACAATTCTTGAAATTTAGGTTTAGGTGTTACTATTCATTTTCTTAGTCAACTAAAATGTTGACTTTTGTATAGACAATAGGTACATTGGTTCTAATACTCTCAACATACCACATTTTGCATTCTAAAGTTGTTGGTATTGGTTGCCAATACCATTTCTAAGCTTAGTGTTAATTATTCACAATTTTCAGATTTTAAACCTTATGTTTACTGTTCCATTGGTCATTTATACAGTAGGAATTTGGAAAAGTTGTCTTTATGAAAGTTGTTCCTTATTTTATCTAGTTACATTTCCTTTTTTGAATCAATCTATTTGGAGTTTTGTAGCTCAAGTTATAGCCTAAAAACCATAACTGGCCGGATTGGATAGAATCCAAAATTCTGGGCAAAACTGGTTCTGCCAGATTTGGTAACCTAAGTTTGGCTGGCAAATTGACTAGGTTATGATCAGAATTTGAATTTATGTTCTTCATAAAAGTTGTAGGTCTATGTCTCAGCTTTATGCTGGTAAAATTTCAGGTCAATTGGACCTTTTTACACTGAGTTATAACCAAATGAATAAATACTATTCATTTGGTCATTTTGCCCAGGCAGAATGCAAGTCACCCAGATTAGGGCAATTTTTAGGCCAACTTAGTTTGGTTTTCTAGGCAGGGTTTCTTCACCAAAGTGGTGCCATTATGTGTCTAGTTTCATGTTCGATTGGCCTTGCACTAATTGAACCTCTACAACTCCATTTATAACTGCCCAAACCTGCTGAACTCATGCTCGATCCTGCCCAGTCGACCAAGCGACTCACCCATACACAAATGCCAAGCCTCAACTCACTTCAATTCTTCATCATACTTAGCCAAATAGTCACTAATTGACCATTTAAACTTTCATTCACCAACACATGAACAAGATCCAAGTTTTTGTGTCCAAACCCTAGCTCCAATTCAAGGTTTACACAACACATGTCAATTAGGCATACTAATCCATTTCAAATTTATGTCTACACATCAACACCATTTCTAAGCCATTTTAAATCCATCAAAACCATCAACTACCAATTCCATAAAGCTGGCCAAAATTTCATTCTCAATTTCACACATGATTTATCTCAATTTCTGAATTATTTGTTCATATTCAAACTAAATTTTAAGAAATAAATAAGATTAAGTAATTAACATGCACTAACCTCTTTGGTCTCTTTATTGGCTTGTATTAACCTTGGAATTTCTTCACTTTATGATAACCAAAACCTTGCTCTGGATGTGGGGGTTAATATTTGTGAAGGGTGTTTAGAGTTTTGGGGTGAGATGAGTAAGGGTTTCAAGCTTTGAAGCTTGAACTATGGTGGAGGGTCCATGGAGCTGGTTCGGCCAGCCTTTAGCAAGGAAAAAGATGGGTTTATTTTTACTTTCATTTATTCTCTTTTATGTCTTAAAAAGGGGTTTGTCAAGTTTTAATTGGATGGGAGTTTTAATGACATCATTATGATGTCAAAATTTGAGTTTTTTTATCCTTTTCTTTTTCTTTTCTTTTCTACTCATTTTCAATTTAATTTTTAGCAATATTTATTCATATTTTGTGTCATAATAATTATTTACTTAACTGGACAAGTCAGCCAAAAATCACCTCTGAAGGCGAAATGACCAAAATGCCCTCCGTTTGGCTTAACAGACCAAAATTGTCTGTACTGATTGAAAAATTTTTCTAAGCATTTTCTTGGCATTCTAATGCCATAGGAACCTCAATGACCCTTCTCTGGAGTCCCAAAAATTATTTTATGAATTTTTCCCTGGGTCTAGAGCTCCTAGTTGCGAAAACCGCAACTTCTTACTGGGTTATCCATCGCTAGGGCACCTGCTCATTTAACTTGATTGTATTTTATTTCTAAAATTTTTCCTAAATTTTTCTTATTAATATTTGAGTTAATTATGGTTGCTCACTTTAGTTTAAATATTTTTCTGAACGTTTTAGCTGTCCGGACCGACACTGATCACCAGAACAATAGAATGTACGGAGTTGCTACAGGGAGGGTGTTACATGCATCATGAAAAAAGCATAGTTAATGTACGTTCAAATGAAATTATGCATAATAATAAATAGCACAATGAATTTTAATGAAGAATAAGGTTACCTTCTGTTGGTCACTGATAAAGGCCCATCCATTTCCATCTTTAATATGTAGTTTTTCAAATCAACTCCCTTGCTAGCTGCATTTTGCACACTTGAGTTAACGCTATCATTATCATCTACAACCTCAATATTCTTACTAACAACATTCCCATCATTTAAATTAGATTTGGGTGTAACATTCAGGTTTGCATTATCACCTAATTGGTTGTTTTCAGCCTCAAAATTTATGTCACGACCCAACCTATGGGCCGGACCGGCACTAGGACCTGGGCCAGCCTAAAGCCCCCGAGGCCCGTAGTAAGCCTAACTGTTCATTAACCCAACTCTAAGGCCCATTTGGGCCCAATATCAAGAAAACAAACGGACAGAGTCCGGCCATAAAATGGACTTTCCAACGGGGAGTTTTCGACTCACCGGACCTGTAAACATAATAAATACTCAATTGGGGAGCTCAGCTCACCCTCCACATACTCATAGCATCATAAAAGAAATGGGAGCTCAGCTCCCTCATCCAATCCATCAAACAGACATAGAATATTAAGTTTATAGGTCCAACATGATAATAATATTACAGACCAAATTCAAATAATTACTGCTAACACATGCGAAAATTCTAGGAGTAAATAAAATTACACAAATATTGATAAACAACCTGCGAAGTAGAAAAGCAGGTTAACCTCAAAAATATCCTCCTGTGGCCTGGAAAAATATTGAACAGGAGTGAGCGTTCGACTCAGAGAGTAAAATATCAATTTTAACCATAATCTCTATAACTATCTAGAACTAATGCACCCTGTAGAGTGAAATGCAACATCAGCAATAAATTCACATCATAGCATCAAAAGGTAATTTGGAGCACTCACGCACCCTGTAGCATCAATCATAACATATGGGAGTTGATCCCCTATACAGCTCTCTTAAATCTAACCTGGTGCCAGCGAAGAACTCAAGCCAGACTTTCGCTTAATAAATCAAATCGAGGGTCCCAGCGAAGAACTCAAGCCATGACTACCCCTCGAAGGATCGGGTCCCAGCGAAGAACTCAAGCCGTGACTACCCGTCCTATCCATAGTCCACACCACATCACACGCACGCCAACGTACGCACACTGCTCCAAATTACCACAACAATATCATGGCACTTTAACATTTATCAATGCATCATAAATCGTGCCTAGAGTTTAACTACATAAATATATGCATATAAGTGATGCATGGGCATGCTGAACATATAATAATATCGAAATTACAATTAAAATTAATATTTTACTCACAGACTTAACGATGGTCACTGAGGCGGCTGGGCGGAGGAAGAAGGCTGTCCCGGCTCACCTGACAATTACATTACAATTTTTAATATAAAAGACTCAATACAAACAAAGAAAAAGACCAATACCTCCTAAGTCGTGCCGAAAATCCCGTGAGTCTCCCTATACCTATGACCTACCCAAGCGGCAAATTGGCTCATAACACACTTCTATACTCACAATCCATATATTCACGTTCAATCATATCACACGACCCCTCCCGCCCATCAAATCAATCATCCATCACAATATGTAAAATTTCAATTTAGTCCCTATAATTGACCATTTTTGCAAAAACTGCCCAAATCAGCTCTAAAAATTCTAAAACTTTGCCCCGCGGTCCTTAGCAATATTACTAAGCTATTGCAAGAAGAATCATAATTTTCTAAGCTACCACGAATATTTTACGGATTTTTAATCCTATTTAAGCACTAGAAAATTATGAAAAAGCAAGGTTCGGGTTTACCTTTGCCGATTCCGACTTCGGGAACGTGCTCGGGACGTCTGACAATGGGGGGCTAGCCAAAACCTCGGTCCAATTCGGAGACTTTTCGTGTAGTGCATGCGGCGAAATTTGCAGACCCGGTCAACTGTCGAATTTCCGCGAATTGAGGATACCTACACGAAGCCCATAACACGGGGGTTAGTACATAAATTTTTCAGAATTTTCTAAACTCATTTAATGCTCGGAAAAACACTGCGAAGTTCTGTGGGACCCACCGAAAAACGATGTCGAAAAAATTTGAAATTTATGTCGCCGCGAAGCTCTCGACGAGTGGAGCGCACTGGTAGCCTCGGTTTTCTCGTGGGATTCACGATTTTCGAGAAATCTAGCCCAAAAGTCGAAATGGGCTAAAATCTTCCCGAGCAAAAATCGGACAAACCGCTTGATGGATTTCGGCGTTCTTGGTGTCTATGGAAAGCTCTCGCCGAGTAGATGATTTTAGATACCAGACCCGGTCCAATTGGTGGCCGGATCAGCCAAATTTTGGCCGGAGTAGCCGAAACGCCGCGCGCGCGAGGGAGGGAGATCACGCGCATTTTCCGGCCGTTCTGGGCGGCCAGTGGGTGGCAGGTGGCGATCTACTGGGTGGCGTGGGGAGGTGGCCGTGGCGAGGAGGAGGAGAGAAAAGAGAAAAGGAGAGGGAATGACGCAGCGGGGAAGAAAAAGGGAAGAAGGAAAAGGCGGTCCGATTCGGCCGGTCCGTCCGATCGATTCGATTCGATTCAGAATACAAAATTTTGAATTTTTACTCTGCCTCGGGACCGAAAACGAGGTCCAAAAATTCCGAAAAAATTCCAGAAAACTCAGAAAAATACATAGACTCCAAATATATTTTTAGTTATGCCACGTGGTCTTTAAATTAATTTTTTAAAATCATCAAAGTTTATATTTTCGGAAAATCGAACCCGATTTTTAAAATCTGAAAAATCTCAAAAAAATTCCTAAAATTTAAATAAAATTAAAATACCAAAAATGCTCATAAAATTTAAAATTTTGGGGTGTTACATTCTTCCCCCCTTATAGAAAATTCGTCCTCGAATTTTACACAAGGCAGAATAAAGCACATGATTATACATTGAATAGATAAGGGTACTTGCTACGCATGTCCCGTTCTGACTCCAGTGCACTCTTCCAGTCGACTCCTCCACAAAACCTTAACTATAGGGATCTGTTTGGATCTCAATTTGTCTCACTTGGTAATCCACTATGGCTCTGTTTGCTCCTCAAATGTCAAGTTCTCCTTTAGCTCTATCACATCCATTCTGATGCATGAGAAGGATCGGGAATGTATTTCTGAGCATGGAGATGTGAAACACGGGATGAGCGTGAGAAAGGTTGGGTGGTAGCTCCAACCGTAGGCAATCGCTCCAACTCTATCGGTAACCTCAAAAGGTCCGATATACCGAGGTGCGAACTTGCGCTTCTTTGCAATTGTCATGACTCCCTTCATTGGAGAAACCTTCAGAATACATAGTCGCCCATCGCAAACTCCACATCCTCCGTCTCGGGTCCGCATAACTCTTACGCCTCTTGAAAGTTTTGATCGTTCTCTGATTAAAGGAACTACCTCTGAAGTGTATTGCACTAGGTCTACATCATGCACCTTCGCTTCCCCCATTTCTGTCCAACACAGGGGAGACCTACACTTTCTTCCATATAATGCCTCATAGGGTGCCATCCCTATGCTGGAGTGATAACTGTTGTTGTAAGCAAACTCCACCAAAGCTAGCTGCTCATCCCATTGACCTCCAAAATCCAAGACACTCATGCGAAGCATGTCTTCTAGTGTTTGGATTGTCCTTTCGGACTGTCCGTCTGTCTGAGGGTGGAAAGCCGTACTGAAGTTCAACTGTGTGCCAAGTGCCTCCTGTAACTTTCTCCAAAACCGAGAAGTGAACTGGGGCCCTCTGTCAGATATTATGGAAGCCGGAACTCCATGCAATCTGACTATTTCTCGAATATAGAGCCGGGCATACTGTGCCACAGAATATGTAGTCTTCACAGGTAAGAAGTGAGCTGATTTGGTCAAGCGGTCTACAATTACCCATATCGAATCATATCCTCGCGTGGTACAAGGCAACCCAGTCACAAAATCCATAGTGATCATTTCCCACTTCCATTCTGGGATAGGGAGCTCTTGCAGCTTTCCTGACGGTCTCTGGTGTTCAAACTTCACCTTCTGACAAGTCAAGCACTTGGACACAAAGTCTGCTATGTCTCTCTTCATGCCATTCCACCAATAGCTATCTTTCACACCCTGGTACATCTTGGTGGAACACAGGTGGACATCAGCATGCTGTGTAGTGTGCCTCTCGCATGATTTCATTCCCGAGGTTGTCCACATCGGCACACATATCCTAGAACCTTGCACTAAGGCGCCATCATTGGCAAATCCAAACTCACCACCTTCACCTTCTCAGATTTCTCTCTATAATCTTCATCAATTGTTGGTCTCAGGCTGGAAACTCTAACTCTGTCCCTCAAGTCCGGCCTCACCGAAAAGTGAGCCAACAATACCCCTCATCCGAAAGATCTAGGATTAAACCTTGATCCATCAACTCATGTACCTCTGAATCAATGGTCTCTTCTCTCTTGAAATGTGCGCCAAATCGCTGTAAGATTTTCTGCTCAAGGCATCTGCCACAACATTGGCCTTTCCAGGGTGGTACTGGATGGTGCAATCATAGTCTTTCAGAAGCTCCATCCATCTCCTCTGTCTCAAGTTTAAATCCCTCTGTTGGAAGATGTACTTTAAACTCTTGTGGTCGGTGTATATCTCGCACACTTCACCATACGAGATAGTGTCTCCGGATCTTTAGTGCAAAGATTACACGCCATTTCCAAATCATGGGTGGGGTAGTTACGCTCATGCCTCTTCACCGCCTTGAAGCATAAGCCACTACCTTTCCATTCTGCATCAAAACACACCCTAGGCCAACTCTGGAGGCGTCACAATACACGGTGTATCCTTCACCACTCACAGGTAGTGTCAACACAGGGGCAGTGGTTAGACACTCCTTAAGCTTCTGGAAACTCACCTCACAGTCATCTGTCCAAATGAATGGAACATTCTTCCTGGTCAACTTAGTTAGGGGAGCCGCTATCCTGGAGAAATCTTGCACAAAACGCCTATAGTAGCAAGCTAAACCCAGAAAACTTCACACCTCAGTGACTGTTGTAGGCCTAAGCCAATCAGTTACAGCTTCAATTTTCTTGGGATCCACTCGAATACCGTCACTAGAAACCACGTGTCCCAAGAATGAGATGCTTTCTAGCCAAAATTCACATTTTGAAAATTTGGCATATAGCTGGTGCTCCCTCAACGTCTGCAACACCATCCTCAAGTGCCACATGTGTTCTTCCTCGGTCCGAGAGTATACCAGAATGTCATCTATGAATATGATGACAAAACGGTCCAAAAATGGCTTGAACACCCTATTCATCAAGTCCATGAAGGCTGCTGGTGCATTAGTGAGTCCAAAAGACATCACCAAGAACTCATAATGACCATATCTTGTCACGAAGCCGCTTTTGGACACGTCCTCATTCCCGATTCTCAATCGATGGTAGCCCGATCGCAGTCTATCTTGAAAAGAATCTAGCTCCTTGAGCTGATCAAACACATCATCGATCCGAGGAAGTGGATACTTGTTCTTCACAGTCACCTTGTTCAGCTGTCTATAGTCAATACACAACCTCAATGACCCATCCTTCTTTCTCACGAATAGAACAGGAGCACCCCAGGGTGAAGTGCTCGGACATATGAAACCCTTGTCCAAAAGCTCCTGTAGTTGCTCCTTCAGCTCTTTCAATTCTGCTGGTGCCATCCTGTAAGGTGGCATCGATATGGGGTTTGTACGGCACAACATCAATGCAAAACTCTATTTCCTTCCCGGTGGCAACCACGAAGCTCCTGCAGGAAGACATCCATAAATTCTCTGACAACAGGAACATTTTCCATGCTGACACCTTCTACAGATGTATCTCTCACCAATGCCAAATACCCTTGGCATCCACGCCTCAACATTTTTCTAGCACTAATTGCTGACACCAAATTATATGGAGCCACGCTCCTGTCACCATCAAAGCTAAACTCTTCCACACCAGGTATGTGGAAATACACCTTTTTGTTCCTGCAGTCTAAAGTGGCATAATGAGTTGCCAACCAATCCATCCCCAGGATTACATCAAAATCCATTACTGGTAGAGGAACCAAGTCTGCTGGGAGGATCTTTCCATCCACTACCACTGGGCTACCCGGAAAAACCATATCTACATCTATGTTGTCACTAAGTGGGGTAGCTACTGACAAAGGGCACTCTAAAGTTGTAGGGTTTCTACCCAACCTCATGGCAAACACAGGGGAGACAAATGAGTGCGTAGCACCCGAATCTATCAAAACACGAGCCTCATAAGAACAGACCAGAAGAATACCTGCCACAACTACATTGGAAGCCTGAGCATCCTGGTGGGTTAGGGTGAAAACCCGAGCTTGACCCTTACCCTGAGTGGCAGAACCCTAATACTGACCTCTACCTCCTGATCTGCCTCCAAATCCACGTCCCCCTTGTCCTCGGCCCTGTTGGCCATCGAATCGATCGCCGCCATGTTGGAAGTACCCGGATACAACTAGCGAGGAACATTTGCAACAGAACCCTGTGACCCCATCTGTGGCTCACTGAATACGGGGCATTCCCTAGCAAAGTGACCTGGTTGGCCACACCTGAAACATACTCCTGAACCCATCAAACAAGATCCTGAATGTCCTCTTCCACACTGTGCACAAGGTGCCAAGGAGGATCTTGAACCAGACCCAGAACTGCTGTACCCTGAACTGTGACCACTGCTGGATCCGTATCCAGGTCTGAATCCTCGAGGTTTGTGTCTAAAACCACTCTTCTTGTTCCTGCTTTTTCCTCTGTAATTACTCTGGCCACCACTGTCCGGAGTACCCATGGAAGGGACACCGAGGAACCTCTCGCTGCTTTTCTTGGCTCTCCCCTGTCATCCGCAAAGATACCGATCTCTATCTGTCTAGCTCGATCAACTACCACGTTAAAAGACCGATCGACATCATGGCTAGGTTTGCATACCTCTGTCAAGCCCCTTAGGAATCTCTTCACCTTCATAGTTTCAGAGCTCTGCTGCAGGGGCATATCTGCTCAATTCGAAATTGCAGAGCATATTCGTCTCTGCACTGCCATTCTGTCTTAAGGCCTCAAAGGCCCACCGCTTCGATCTCTCAAGCTTTACGCACAAACCGATTGATAAAAAGTTCCACAACCGAGCCCATGTCAAACCCTCCATCCGGTAACACGTAGTCATTCATCCATTGTCTAGGCATAGCCCCATGACATGCCGCATACACTCTATCAATCTTCTATCACCAATCAGACTGCTCTCGCCTGTCATAGAATCCAAAACCGATATGCATCGTCGACACATCATAAGTACCGTGCACCAACTTCTTGAAATTTATGATCTGCTTGTAAGATTCCTCTCTTGGTGCGGTGGATCGCTGCTCTGTGGAGGGTGGACCATATCTTGCGCCATCATGTCGATGGTTCTCTGCACAGGCTAGAGTAGCCGCCATGGGGTCCATGGGACCTGTGCCATAAAGGATCGATCTCAGATCGGGGTAGCCGCTCTACTTGAGCGACTCTAGGCCTCCTACCCGCATCCTCGGGCGGCTCATCCTGTGCCGACACCTCGTCAGCACATCCGTTCTCGTGCGATGGATGCTCTCCTGCTTCTATGCATTTTCCTGAATTTCAGCAGCATTAGCCCACAAAATTCAAAACTGCACATTACATAGCTCTATAGACTCATATTTATACACAATATATGGAGCAGAAACTAGAAGCAAAGACGATAATGCAAGACAAATGTGGACCCTATTTTTCCGCATGTGACTCCTAGTAGACTCTTCCCAACACTTTAGACAAACATTCCCTAAGAATCTGGAGCCTAAGCTCTGATACCACATTTGTCACGACCCAACCTATGGGCCGGACCGGCACTAGGACCTAGGCCAGCCTAAAGCCCCCGAGGCCCGTAGTAAGCCTAACTGTTCATTAACCCAACTCTAAGGCCCATTTGGGCCCAATATTAAGAAAACAAACGGACAGAGTCCGGCCATAAAATGGACTTTCCAACGGGGAGTTTTCGACTCACCCGACCTGTAAACATAATAAATACTCAATTGGGGAGCTCAGCTCACCCTCCACATACTCATAGCATCATAAAAGAAATGGGAGCTCAGCTCCCTCATCCAATCCATCAAACAGACATAGAATATTAAGTTTACAGGTCCAACATGATAATAATATTATAGACCAAATTCAAATAATTACTGCTAACACATGCGGAAATTCTAGGAGTAAATAAAATTACACAAATATTGATAAACAACCTGCGAAGTAGAAAAGCAGGTTAACCTCAAAAATATCCTCCTGTGGCCTGGAAAAATATTGAACAGGAGTGAGCGTTCGACTCAGAGAGTAAAATATCAATTTTAACCATAATCTCTATAACTATCTAGAACTAATGCACCCTGTAGAGTGAAATGCAACATTAGCAATAAATTCACATCATAGCATCAAAAGGTAATTTGGAGCACTCACGCACCCTGTAGCATCAATCATAACATATGGGAGCTGATCCCCTATACAGCTCTCTTAAATCCAACCTGGTGCCAGCGAAGAACTCAAGCCGAACTTTCGCTTAATAAACCAAATCGAGGGTCCCAGCGAAGAACTCAAGCCGTGACTACCCCTCGAAGGATCGGGTCCCAGCGAAGAACTCAAGCCGTGACTACCCGTCCTATCCATAGTCCACACCACATCACACGCACGCCAACGCACGCACACTGCTCCAAATTACCACAACAACATCATGGCACTTTAACATTTATCAATGCATCATAAATCGTGCCTAGAGTTTAACTACATAAATATATGCATATAAGTGATGTATGGGCATGCTGAACATATAATAATATCGAAATTACAATTAAAATTAATATTTTACTCACAGACTTGACGATGGTCACTGAGGCGGCTGGGCGGAGGAAGAAGGCTGTCCCGGCTCACCTGACAATTACATTACAATTTTTAATATAAAAGACTCAATACAAACAAAGAAAAAGACCAATACCTCCTAAGTCGTGCCGAAAATCCGACAGAGTCTCCCCTATACCTAGGACCTACCCAACCTGCAAAATGGCTCAAAACACACTTCTATACTCACAATCCATATATTCACAGTTCAATCATATCACACAGCCCCTCCTGGGCCCATCAAATCAATCATCCATCACAATATGTAAAATTTCAATTTAGTCCCTATAATTGACCATTTTTGCAAAAACTGCCCAAATCAGCTCTAAAAATTCCAAAACTTTGCCCCGCGGTCCTTAGCAATATTACTAAGCTATTGCAAGAAGAATCATAATTTTCTAAGCTACCACGAATATTTTATGAATTTTTAATCCTATTTAAGCACTAGAAAATTATGAAAAAGCAAGGTTCGGGTTTACCTTTGCCGATTCCGACTTCGGGAACGCGCTCGGGACGTCTGACAATGGTGGGCTAGCCAAAACCTCGGTCCAATTCGGAGACTTTTTCAGAAGCAGTCCATTCGCCGAAATTTGCGCATCTTGGCCAATCGCCGAATTTCTGCGAATTGAGGATACCTACACGAAGCCCATAACACGGGGGTTAGTACATAAATTTTCAGAATTTTCTAAACTCATTTAATGCTCGGAAAAACACTGCGAAGTTCCGTGGGACCCACCGAAAAACGGTGTCGGAAAAATTTGAAATTTATGTCGCCGCAAAGCTCTCGACGATTGGAGCACACTGGTAGCCTCGGTTTTCTCGTGGGATTCACGGTTTTCGATAAATCTAGCCCAAAAGTCAAAATGGGCTAAAATCTTCCTGAGCAAAAATCGGACAAACCACTCGATGGATTTCGGCGTTCTTGGTGTCTATGGAAAGCTCTCGCCGAGTAAATGATTTTAGACACAAGACCCGATCCAATTGGTGGCCAGATCGGCCGGATTTTGACCGGAGAAGCCGAAACACCGCGCGCGCGAGGGAGGGAGATCGCGCGCGTTTTTCGGCCATTCTGCCATGCACCGGGTCGGGTGGCAGGTGGCGCGCTGGCCTGGCTAGGTGGTGGGGAGGAGGTGGCTGGCCGGCGGCAGGGGAGGGAGGAGAGAGAAAAGAGAGAGAAAAGGAAGAGGGAACGACGTGTGCGGGGAAGAAAAAGGGAAGAAGGAAAAGGCCGGTCCGATCCGGTCCGGTTCGATTCGGCCGGTTCGATTCAGAATACAAAATTTTGAATTTTTACTCTGCCTTGGGACCGAAAACGAGGTCCAAAATTCAAAAATTTGTAAAACTCAGAAAAATACATAGACTCCAAATATATTTTTAGTTATGCCACGTGGTCTTTAAATTAATTTTTAAAAATCATCAAAATTTATATTTTCGGAAAATCGAACCCGATTTTTAAAATCCGAAAAATCTCAAAAAAATTCCTAAAATTTAAATAAAATTAAAATACCAGAAATGCTCATAAAATTTAAAATTTTGGGGTGTTACAATTTATGCCTTCCTTAGCCTCCACATAGACATGAATATCACTATCCTCATCCCACTTTAGCATCTCCAATACATCAATCATTATATTTGCTAATAAACCAAACTCCATCTTTCTTAGGCTTACTAGGTATATAATATGCCATTTTTGTTATTTAACCATAACCCAATTTCTTAAACTCTTCTCTATTTCCAAATACTCCTTCAAGTCTAGGTTAATGTCTTCTCGAAGGAATATCTCACCCCCTTTATAATCAAAGGTCCCATTTCTATCACTTAGTGACCCATCATAGTACAAAAGAATTGAAATATACATTCTCCTAAACCTTTATAGCCATACAAAATAAACAAAGAGAAACAAAGCACAATTAATAGCAAATTCCACCCATGTTATTTTTAACAAAAGAAGTAATAGTAGCATATCATGTATGCAAAAAAGAGTGCAAATTTCATAAACTGTATAAACAAATGCATACCTCTACATTGAGTTGACCACCAAAGGCACCAATGCTCTTACAACTTCTTTTGCTTTGATGTGGGACTGCACTACAATTGTTGATTGCTTCTTTCCACCAATTAGTTTCAAGATTTTTGAATTGAAAATTAAAATAGTGGGAGAGAGTTGATGAGGGACCACAAGCAGTTGCTTGTGCTAAGGGCAACGAAAAGTTATGTTTTTTATATAACTTTATTTAACACTAATTAGGTTTTTTCAATCTTTTAATTTTGGGTTAAAGATGCTAATGTGGTGTCTTTTGTTAGAGCTAACAGGTTATTTTGATGGTAGGGCACAATTGTAAAAAGTTCACTGTTTAGGATATTTTTGTTTAAAAAAGTTTAGGATAGAATTGTGAAAAACCTCAAAATTCAGGATTTTTTTGGACATTACCCCTTTTATATATTTATCGAAACTAAAAATAGGCAATAATGATATAATAATCAACAAAATAAATTCTCTACATAATCAATTTTTCCCATAATTTCACCAATTGTAAATTCAAATAATTCAAAACACTAATCAGTTGGTGCCACAATAAGGATGCAGGAGATCGGTATGTTGCAAATTAAATATGCAAGATTACTTAAAAAAACCCAATGCATTATAAAATCTTCATACACAATCATGATTGCATTTATATTAGAAGCATATTATATTTTAATTTTTTTTATCTATTTTTAAAAGTTAAAGAACTTATCTATCATAAAGACTTTTTTGATATATTTTTAAAATTTGATTTATTTGATTTTTTAGAAAGTTGAATGGCTTAATTGGACTCTAAAACATTTTAAAGACTTATATAACTATTTAGAATAATTATGATAGCAAAAATAAGTGTTTGTATAACTTTAATGGCTAAAATAAATCTTTTGTTGAATTTTTTAAAATAAAATTAAAATTTAAATATTTTATTTTTAACAAATTCAAGTTAAATTATTTAAATAAAATAAGCAACTAAATTGAAAAACGGTTGACGTAATTTACCGTTGTGAGTTAAGCTAGCTGGACCCGATGACACAAGCAAACCAAAATTTCGTTTCGGGTCGGATTCAGGTCGGTCGTATCGTTCGGTGTTATCCGTACTGTTAATAACCCTAATTTCTTACGGTGACTTCACATATTTATAGTCTACATAACCTGAAGTTCCAAACCTCCTGCACAGCACTCTGCAAAGAAAGCGAGCGGCGACTCTCTTTTGAGGAGGAGAAGACAGTAGCACACACGAATGGTGAGATTTTTTCAACTTCTTTTCGTCTATGATCTTTCTTGCTCAAATATCATGTTTAATCAGCGAGATTTCTCAGCTTTTGATCTTCTCCCTTCGCTACAAAAATATGTTGAGGCTTTTAAGCCTTCTTTTGTATATGAATCCTCTTGTGAATCAAGCTAAGTTATGATTTTCAAATCTAATTAGGATTTTTCTATGTTGATTTTGGCGAGTAAGATTTCTAAATTGGATTTTTTTTTTCTTAGTTAATTAGAGAGAATGAGAGAGATTGCTAAATTAGGTTTTTGAGTTAATTAATGAGTGTAAGAGAGATTGCTAAATTGACTATATGATTTTAGCTGTTCCAGTGAATGTTGTTTTGTTTCCAGTGGCAATCTGTGTGTTGTTTCTTTCGTATGATAAGGATAGACGTAAAAGATGTGAGCTTTGTGCATATCTCAATCTTTATGATTGGGTGAGCTGAGCTTGACTGCGATGTGGGTTATGGATGCGCTAAATGGGTATACTATATTTTTATGACTTCATCATAACAAAGCAGTGTGAAATGTTTTTAAAATTTTGATAATAAGGTGCAGATGCATGAAGTTGAATTTCATCTTAATAAAATTCTAGTCATGGTGTCTGAGGAGTCTTGGTCTTTTGAAAGGTGAATACTTATATATATATATATATATATATATATATATATATATATATATATATATATATAATGCTTATTTTGGTTCCTTTATGTGTGCTTACTGCTCACTTTAAAAATTACCTATTACTACATTGATGGAGAATTTGTTTGTTGGATTTTAAGAAATTTGAAAATTTTTTCTCTATTGTTACTCTATAGATCTGTTTATGTTCTCTTGTTTAAGCCGTAGATTGTATGAACGATTTCAAATGGGATAGAGCTGTAGAGGTGGTCCTTATTTGTGTTGCTAGTTGGTATCAAAAACATTAACTGATCCATCTCAGTAGGGTTTGGAAATAGTGGAAAATTATTTATTTGATTTTTTAGACTGATGTTGCTTTTTCTTATTATAAAAGCTCAACATAAAATTGCTGGAACCCTCCAAATTCTCTGTTTTTGAGTTCTTATCTTTGTGGTGCATTACAGGCAAGAGGGTTGAAGAAACACTTGAAGAGGCTTAATGCCCCTAAGCATTGGATGCTTGACAAACTTGGCGGTGCCTTTGTAAGTTAGCAATCTAGGGTTTAGTGCTTTTATGGGTATCTGTTCCTTTTGTTGTATCTCCTTACTTTTGGTTTGTTTCATCTTTCTTTATGGCGTCAGGCACCCAAACCATCCTCTGGACCTCATAAGTCGAGGGAATGCTTGCCTTTGATCCTCATTCTCCGTAATAGGTTGAAGTATGCTCTCACATATCGTGAAGTCATCGCCATTCTGATGCAGCGACATGTTCTTGTAGATGGGAAAGTTAGGACAGATAAAACATACCCTTCTGGTTTCATGGGTATGTGTGCTTCATCTTTAACACTGCCTTTTTTTATATATATATTTTTGTAATAATCAGATGTTCTAAATGTGGGTAGATTTTATTGATTTCTTTTGTTTGCAGTGGGCTGTTGGCTTGTGGTAGCCTGTGAGGGCTAAATTGTTTGGTCGATAGGATATGACATGAAATGAAATTTGTTAAATTTTTGGCAGGCAGAACTTGATTATGGAATTAGAAATTGCCAATGCTGAATATAACTTGACATAAGAATGTCATTGCTTGTGATTAACTTTCGGTGCAGTATAGCCTGTTGGACTAAACATGAACTCTTTAGGCATTATTAGCTTGCATGACGTAATGTTTATAATGTTTACCTAGCTTTAACTCTGTTTAACAGATGTTGTGTCAATTCCCAAGACAAATGAGAACTTCCGTCTCCTCTATGACACTAAAGGTCGCTTCCGTCTCCACTTCATTAGAGATGACGAGGCAAAGGTTTATTTCTTTTCCTTATGACTTTAAACTTGTTTTTTCAAAAAATGTTTTGCTTCTTTTTTTTCCATGTAATGTTTAATTTCTGGAAGGGCTCTAATTTGATGGATAAAATCTTCAGCTGTATTAGTATATTTGTGTTTTCCCCTTGGATTGTATTGCATTAGTGATGTCAATTGTGCATTAATTCTATATGCAGTTTAAGCTTTGCAAGGTTCGATCCGTTCAATTTGGTCAGAAGGGCATCCCGTACTTGAACACCTATGATGGTCGCACTATTCGCTACCCAGATCCACTAATCAAGGCTAATGATACCATCAAGCTAGATCTTGAGAGCAACAAAATTACTGAATTCATCAAGTTTGATGTGGGAAATGTTGTAATGGTCACCGGAGGGAGGAACAGAGGGCGAGTTGGAGTCATTAAAAACCGGGAGAAGCACAAGGGGAGTTTTGAAACTATTCATATCCAAGACGCAACTGGCCATGAGTTTGCGACTCGTTTGGGCAATGTCTTCACCATAGGAAAGGGGACTAAACCATGGGTCTCTCTTCCCAAGGGTAAGGGTATTAAGTTGTCTATCATTGAGGAGGCTAGGAAGAGGCTTGCAGCAGCCCAAACTGTTGCATAAGAGCTTTGAAATTTTTTTGGGTTATTTTCTGGAGTTTTATTGACGTTGGATGAGGTTTAGTTGCTTTTCATGTTAGGACTTACGTTTGTTAAAGGGAACTAAATATCAAGCTGAGTATTTTTCCTTGTGTGTGATAATGTATTTTCATATGCAACCGTCTCGCATAACTTGTTTTTCTGAGCATCGTTTGCCCTTGAAAAAGAACTAGTAGATGATTGGCGTGCGCCTATCATTCTTTGGGCACACTGCCATCATGCGCAGGCAAGTAAAAATATGGATTGGTTTCTCCTTTTATTTTCTCCCTCCTAATTTTCTTCTAACTTAATACATTTTTGAATATTTTTCCCTTATATTTCTCTTTTTTTAACCCCATTTCGGTGTTTTTATTGTATTTTTTTTCCCTGCATAATTATTAAAATAATGGTAAAAATTAGCTAAAGTAATGCCAAATCAAAATATTGACCAAAAAAATGTGCTATAAAAAAAGTCATGCGAATTGCATGCTAATGAGCATGGTGCTCTTTCCATTTCCAAAGAGAGAATGCCGTAGAAAATGTCAATCAAGGGACCTGACACTTTCTTGTGTAATTTTGAGATATTGAAACCATTAGTATGAGCAGCTGTTTTTTTGTGTTATAGCAAAACATTATTATTTGTATAAATTGATCATGATTATTTATATTTATTTACAAAGTAATTAGAATCTGGACATGGCATACAAATATGAAACCAGATATTGCGTGGAGCTGAAATATCGATGAACAAAATCGTGTTGAAGTTGTAAGATGGCAGTGTAGGTTGAGAGCTAGAAGATGAGAGTGAAGTCTTTTTGCGAGGGAGGGTGGAGAATCTTGAGACGATGAGGAAGGAATGATGGACAAGGGAACAACGTTGAGGTGCAATTGTGGTGGTGAAGGCGAAAATCTTCTTAATTCTCTAGTGACTACTCATCTTATTAGAAATTAAATAAAAATTTTCAATTTTATTAGAAATTAATTTTTTTTATATTTATTAAAAAATTATTTTATTATTATAATAAAAATTATAAAAAAAATATCATGTGATTTCATTTATTAATTTTGTGATAAAAATAAAAATTAGGGGTGAGCAAATTTCGGTTCAAATCAAAAAATCGAATCGAACTGAATCAATAGGTTCGGTTCGATTTTAAAATTCAATCTAATTGGTTTGGTTTTATATTATAAAAATTTAGGTTTATTTCGGTTCGGTTCGGTTTAAAAAAAAATCGATTAAACCGAACTGAACCTGTAACACATTCACTGTAGTAATTTCGTACATTTTACTGTTCCGGTGACCGGTGTCGGTCCGGACAGCTAGAACGTCTGGAAAAATATTTAGACTAGAGTGAGGAGTCATAAATAACTTAAATAATAAGAAGAAAAATTTAGGAAAAATTTTAGAAATAAAATACAACTAAGTTAAATGAGCTGGTGCCCTAGTGATGGGTAACCCAGTGGGAATTTGCAGTCTTCGCAGCTAAGAGCTCTAAACCCGGGAGAAAATTTATGAAATAATTTTTGGGACTCCAGAGAAGAGTCATTGAGGTTTCTATGGCATTAGAATGCCAAGAAAAGGTTTAGAAAAATTTTTCGATAGGTACAGACGATTTTGGCTCAATAAGCCAAACGAAGGGCATTTTTGTCATTTCGTCTTCAAATATGATTTTTGGCTGGCTTGTCCAGTTAAGTAAATAATTATTATGACATAAAATGTGAATAAATATTGCTAAAAATTTAATTGAAAATGAGTAGAAAAGAAAAGGAAAGAAAATGAAGTAAATTTGGAATTATGACATCACATGATGTCATTATAATGCCCCCACCCAATCACTACTTGACAAACAAATTAAAGGGATAAAAATGACATAAAAATGGAACAAAAATAAAACAAGTTCCAGCAGCTTTCTTCCTCATTTCAACCAAACCTCATCTCTCTCTACCACCACCATTTTTGTTCTTCCTTCTCTCTAAATTTTCCTTGCTAATACACCATAAAATTACTTGTTGGCTTCACAAAAATTGGTCTTCACCATTAGAGCAATACTTGGGCAGCAAAAAGAAGAAGGAAAAAGGAAGTTTTGGAGACTTTGAAGAGTGATCAATTGAGGTTAGTGCCTTATTATTCTCTTTTACATCTTTATTTCTTGTTAGAACAACAAATTAAGTAATGAAATGAAAAAAAATTTGAAGCAAACTATCCATGTTAGGGTTTGAGTTAATTTTGTTACCTTGGTGATATGGCTTGAGATTGATCTTGTTGAGATTGTTTGTTGATCATTTGAAGTGTTATGAGCGATAAATTGTAGTTGGGAGTAAGGAGGATGGAATATTGAAAGTGATGTTTCATGTGCAGGAAATTCGGACCTATGAGTCCAGGGTCTTGTTTGACCTATAACTGAAGTTGTGTGACTCTAATTGGTATAAGGCCAATTGGAGGTGAAACTAGACTCAAAATACTCCATTTTTCATGGAGAAACCCTACTCAAATTCTGTCCATAAGTTGACCAATTTGCTGGTCCAATTTGGAAATCCAAACACTAAACCCAGAAAATTGACCAAATGAACATTAGTACATATTCATTTGGCCATAACTTCATTTAGACAGGTCCAAATGACCTGATTTTTGTGTCATTAGAAATATTAGACATAGGTCTACAACTTTCATTGAGAACACTAAGCCCAGAAATGCCTCTAACCAAATGAAATTGCTGGCCCAAGTGAGGTCACCAAACTGACCAGAACCATTCTGCCCAGAATTTTCTGGACTAAAGCTCACCCAACCAGTTTTGGCAAAATAGCCATAACTTGGTCTATAAAAATTCAAATGCAATGAAACCAATGGAAAATGTTTTATAAGACATAGGCCTACATATTGGTCTTTTGGCCAAAACTCAGAACCCAAAGAAATTAGGTCAAATGCTTAAAGGAACTTGGTACATCCAAACCTGGAAATTTGCTCAATTTCATCTGACCCCAGATTAGTTTTAATAGCATATCTTTCACTAGATAACTCCATTTGGGATGAGCCATACCTTTCCAGAAACATAAGACACAGGGCCCCAACTTTGTTTTAGAAACCTTCCTCAAATTATGAACGTACGAACCTTAAAAATCCACTTGCAATCACTAACTTGAACCTGGACCCGGAAGACACAGGGTACGGGAGTTTAGGCCAATTAAATTAATATAATTAATTCTACAAAACTTGGAAAATTGTAATTAAAATTTTTGAGTGACTATAAGACATAGGGAAACAAATTATATGAAGAATACTAAGCCTAAAAGTAATTACAACATGTCCAATTAAATTGGAAAAAGGTAATGCCAAAATCTGCCTAATTAAAGAGACAGAATTAGGAAATGAACCAGTTATGGTTATTTGGCCATAACTTGGGTTGTGTAGATTCAATTGGTGCAAGGCTAACTGGACATAAAACTAGACACATAATGGCACAACTTTGGTACAGAAATCCTGCCCAAAAAACCAAACCAAGTTGACCTAAAAATTGCCCTAATCCGGGTGACTTGCATTCTGCCTGGGCAAAATGACCAAATGAACAGTATTTATTCATTTGGTCATAACTTAGTGTAGAAAGGTCCAATTGACCTGAAATTTTACCAACAGAAAGCTGAGACATAGCCCTACAACTTTCATGAAGAACACAAATCCAAATTCTGAATATAACCTAGTCAAATTGCCAACTAAACTTAGGTCACCAAATCTGGCAGAACCAAATTACCCAGAAATTCTGGGTACAGGTCAATCCGGCCAGTTATGGTAAAATGACCATAACTTAAGCTACAAAACTCCAAATGGAGTGATTTCAAAAAAGAAATGTAACTAGACACAATAAGGAACAACTTTCATGAAGATAATTTTGTCAAATTTCTACTGTACAAATGACCAATGGAACAGTAAACTTAGTGTTTGAAATCTGAAAATTGTAAAGTGACCAACACTAAGCTTTGAAATGGTATTGGCAACCAATACCAACAACTTTAGAATGCAAAATGTGGTATCTTGGTGAACTTAGGTTCAATAAATTTATTTTGTATTAAATAGTCAACAATTTGAGTGAATAGTAATATGAATAGTAATACAAAGACACAAAGTATAAGAACTATATTGTTAAAGGAAATTAAGTCCATAAATTTGAAATCCATGAAATGTTCATGAAATATTCATGGATTGCTTGAAACATGAAAAGTAAACCATCTAATTGATTTGAATAGATAATTAGGGCTTATATGCCCATCACAAATAAAATTCATAAAATGAATAAATGAGAAAGGAAAAAATGTTTTGAATACAATGGGACATGTGAACCATTATTTTGAATTGTGATTAATATGAATGACATAATGAATAAATAAATGAATCATATTAATGTATAAATGAGACATTAGTTCTCATTATTGTAGAAAGGAAAAGTACTTTGAGTACAATGATATAAAAGAATAATTGATGTGAATTGTGATCTTATAAATGATCAAATGAATGTATGAATTATAATTGAAATTTATTATGAAATAATGAAGTCATAAAACACAATATATTAATATTTAATGATATTATGTGCCCTTGTATTGCCTAGACATGTGTGTCAGATTGGATAGTTTGGCATGCCAATAGGGTATTATTTTAGCAGTACTGCGAAAGGCTTTATGCCTGTATTCATGGCTTTATGCCCTCATTCATGGCTTTATGCCCGCACTCATGGCTTAATGCCCGATTATGTGTTATCATGGTTTTTTTAGCCATACTGACTGCATACGTGGTTGACGTTCTGCGTCCAATGGTATGACGGCCCAAGGCACTGCGGTGTCCAGTGTCAACGACCCGTTATCCAGTTTAGTCAGCCTGTCGTAGGTTACTTGGACAGTCTAATTTATTAAAATAAGTTATGTATATTAGCAATTAAAAATGCTAGAAAGTAAATAAATGAGAAGAAGTTTTGAAATAAATTAGATTAGCTCCAAAAATTTATTCCTTAGAATGATCTGAAGTAAATTAAATTAGTTCTAAAAATTTTAAATATTACAAAATGATTGTAAACAACTTAGAAAGTATCAAGGAAGTGATAAAAAGACTAGTAGAAGAATTATAACTTAAATAACATTATAAATGTGACTTTCATAAGAAAATAAGTATAAGTATAAATATTAGATTTATTTGTACATTATATAAATGATTATTGTAAACTTATGAAAGAAGTGATTCTAGAGAGCAACATAAATGACGAAAGATATATCTTATGGCAAATTTCATATAAACACAGTAAAATTTTTTAGTATAGAAAATATGCTCCAATTATTTTTATTTGTATGCATTATTTCTTGTTATATTATTGCATCACTAAACAGTAATGCTTAGCGCGATAGATTTGTTTCCTCGCGCAGGTACTGAAGTTAAAGCTCAGCGAATACTACACAGAGATTTTGGAGTTTTGATCTGCAGAGTGTTCAAGGCTATCACCTCCTCAGCAATGCATGTAGATAGGGCCCATATAGATCATATTATGTATTTTTTTTACATTATAATTAGTTATTATTTGTAATGTAAACTATAAATTGTATGTTGAAATATAGATTATGGAACTGTAATTAATTCTGTAAATCATGTAAATTAATGCAAATTTGAGAATTTTGCTATAAGAATGGAGCATGAATGAATTGTACTAATGAGTACGGATTTGAATTAAATAATGATTTTTGAAATGATGATATGAGTATGGATGAGATTATTATTGGAAAATATTGTTGAATTTTCAAACAGGTGAATAGTAAAACACATCAAACGATAATAAAATAGGGGAAACTCCGTTAGTTTCTCCGTCGAAAAATAATCGATGTTAAATATAAGGAGAACAAAATTTTTAAAGAAATAAAGTGAGATAAATTAGGGTGCTCCGGCATCGAATGTAGCACACCTCGCTCTGTTACACTGTAGCCGGGTGAGAGGTGTTACATTTATTGGTATCAGAGCGCGATTTAGGTGTTTCTGGACCTAGATAGACTGCATATCATGCATTGCATTCATAAGAGTCGAGGTGACACTATTGCAAATCTATATTTCCCATTTATTTTAGGTTAAGGTATGGAATAAGAGAGTGAAGAGACAATGAGATAGCGAATGGAGATGAGAAGGAGACTGTATTTAAGATGAAAAAGGATGAGTACATAACTGTTGGAGGATAGGATTGAGACTAAGGAGAAAGTGAAGTAGGATAACACGGAAAGGTGAAGAAATAAGGAAGTAGTAGCTCCTCGACTATTTACACAGGGTAAATAAAGGTCCCTTAGGCAAATCCCACATCGGCAAAGCACGGAGATGGTCTTGCGCTCAAAAAGTAATGATCTATAAAATGGGAGAACTAATCACTAGAGGTGCCTTTTAGTGGAATGGCCTGGAGAGTTGGAAGAACTCCGGGGTTAAGCATGCTCGCTTGAGAGAAATCCTAGGATGGGTGACCTCCTGGGAAGTTTTCCATTCCACCTATGGGACAAAACCGTGAGGCTTATGGCCAAAGTGGACAATTCCTTTAGTGGTTGGAGCCCAATCATTACAATTGGTATCAGAGCCGCTCGTGTGTCCTCTTGGGCGATGGTGGGGCAAACCTCAGCGAGGACGCTGAGTCCCGAAAGGGGGAGAGAAAGGTCCCTTACGCAAATTCCACATCGGCAAAGCACGGGGATGGTCTTGTGCTCAAAAAGTAATGATCTATAAAATGGGGGAACTAATCACAAGAGGCGCCTTTTGGTGGAATGGCCAGGAGAGTTGGAAGAACTCCGGGGTTAAGCGTGCTCGCTTGAGAGAAATCCTAGGATGGGTGACCTCCTGGGAAGTTCTCCATTCTACCTATGGGACAAAACCGTGAGACTTATGGTCAAAGCGGACAATTCCTCTAGTGGTTGGAGCCCAATCGTTACAGAACCGAATAGTAATTTTATATATTCAAATCGAATCAAGTCGAACTGAATTGATTTTTGAATTGATTTATTTTTATGGGGAATTTATGAATTATATTTAATTATATATATATAGTTATTAGGTTCAAATCAAAATTAAAATTAGACCAAATAACTTGAAAATTAAGTCTAAATGAAAAAATTAATCAAAATTAAAACCGATCGGTTTGAACCGAACCAAACTGATATAGAGCAGTTCGGTTCTATTGGGTTTTTTTTTATCTATTTCAGTTCGGTTTGATTTCTAAAATATATAATTCGGTTTTCATAATTTAATTTGATTTAGTTCAGTTTGAACCAAATGCTCACCCCTAGAAAAAATTACCGAACCACATCCATAAATGATGTGGAAATTAAGAACATAATTTTATAATTTATTTTTACTATTTGAAAAAATGCATTATACCTTTTTTTTTATTTAAAAAAAAAAAACTATTATTCTCTCTCCACTTTCTCTCTTTACAGTTTTTTTTTTTTAAACAGAAAAACGATAAAATTAAAAATGACGATGCACTAATATGATAGTTTTTATTTAGAGGTTAACACATTGCTTAGAAGTTTACAATAACAACCTGAATTTTTCTTAAATAAAAAATTTTAATTATACTATGAGTTAATTATAGTACTATTTTATTTAGCTTTTATATCTTCATTTTATTCATTTTGTTAAATTAATACCATATATAAAGGTGATTTTCAAAACAAATTATTTACGTGTGTTACGTGTGTTATTATTAAATTAAATTATATGATTCTATAAAATTATAGTGGATAAAATTATTAAACTTAATTAAAAATTATTTACATGTGTTATTATTAAATTAAATTATATGATTCTATAAAATTATAGCGGATAAAATTATTAAACTTAACTAATTACATTAATTTGGAGTTAATTATATTATTATATACTGTTTAAAAACTTGATTTGAATTAATTGAAGTAATTTTGGATCCAATTGAATAAAGAAAAGGACTTAATTGAAAAAACCTAAAAAGTTTGAGGATAATTTAAGAGAAATTAAAAGTAAAAAAGTAAAAACAAAAAGAATTTTGAAAATTAAAATAAATCTCCCCTTATGATCTTGTAGAACCCTCGAACCTAATTTAGTATCGTCTTCTCATAACATTACCATAATACTAAGATATTAACGCCACAAAAACAGAAAAAAGGAGTAGTTATCGGGATAATAACTGAGAAAAATTCATAAGAAGGGATGTGGGTGATAACTTATCCTTATAGAGGTCCATTGCCCTTCTGTTACCATAAGCCCAATGACCTTAGTTCGGGATAGTGGATACAAGAGAGGGAATGTGTTAGACATCCTCTCTGCCTGGATTTATTTTAAAACAAGGGTCAACTTCTACTATTGATTCTTAAAGTTTATCTTATTGCTTCCTTTATTAAATTCCCTAGTCATACATTTATGTAAGTCTAAGGCAACACATACATTTGAATTCAACTATTCAAAATAACAAGTACACATGCATAGAAAGTCCTATCATGTGATGTTTTTAAGTTCTTATTTATCCTCTTACCTTACAAGTATATTTTACTAAGTTTATTACATGCTAATTCATTTTACAAGTTATACATTGCATATAAAAGAAAAAGTCATTAGCATTTCAATCTAAAGTGCATGCATAAGAGGGAGAGGAGTGTCCTAATCATGTCAATGTTTCTAGGTTATGTACGTAGGCCCATTAATTACCATGCTTCCCTATATGCATCTTTACTAAGTTCAATTATATGTCAAAGGACCATTTGAAAACATTAAAAATAATCAAAATAAAATTAAGTCCTAAACTAAAGAAACGGGGAGGAGAATAGAGATTAAAATTTAAAAATGGCATTTACAACACATAATCAAAGATAAAATTAATCTTAAAAATTATTATAATGCATTAGGCCCATTAACCTCATGCAAGAGGCCTTGGAGTTCCATCTTGAATTGAGTTAAGTCCACTAAAGGGTCCAATTTGTTCCATGTCAATATAGTTTTGGGCTTCTCCTTTTGGGCTAGGGCTTATTTATATTTCTTAATTATTTTAAAAAATGAAATAATAATTAAGAATCTAAATAATTGAAAATTTCAGAAAATAAATAAATAAAACACAATAAAAAAATAATTAACAAAATAAATTAGAATTAAAATACAACACCTAAAAGAATAGAATTGGTACTCTTCCACAATTTGAGTTTAGCTAGTAGATTGTTCCTTAGCCAAATTCTTAATTTTCTACCTCATTTCTAACTCTTCTAAGTCTCCCAACTCATACAAAATACAAAAATAACTAGTTAGAATCAATTAGGAAATAAAAGATATCTATTTATACTAAAATTCTAATTCTGCCAAAAATAGCAGAACTGAGTACTTAAAAAAATAAATTTATTTCACATAATAAAATAATATAAAAAAATCACATAAAAAATATAGAAGATTCCTGAATAAAAATATGGAAAAAATGAACCACAAATTCATACATTAAAATAACCTATAAAAAATATCAAATTCAGATCTGATGCAAAGAGCATGAAACTGAATAAAAAATTCGTAAAAATCATCAAAAATAGCAAACATGCCTAGAAAATTCTAAAAACTTACCCCATGTTTGCTAACATGTCAAAATAAAAAGAGTGTAAAAAGAAAAACATTTATTTATGCAAGATTTAACTCAGAAAAATAAAACAAGCAGCTATAACTGAAAACTAGACAAATCTGAGCAATAATTTTATAAAAATTATTCTTTTTACTCTATAAATAATATGATAAATATAAAAACACAAGCCTAATATAGACATCTTAAAGGCATATAAAAAAATAACAAATCAAAATAAGTAATCTAAGATATAAAAATTAATTTTGCAAAATCGGGTTACATAGAAACACAATCAGTCATAAACTGAAACTTTAAAAATTCATAAATAATTAAAGAAAATTGGTTTTGATGTGATTCAACAGGCTATTCCATATGGAAAGAACTCAATGAATCTTCTAAAATCATTTTCAAATCCTAAATCTGACAAATACACCATGAAAATTCTTGAATAATAAAAGTGATAAAATTGCAATTAAGAGAGGCTATAGGTGCCCAATCAAAAATATACATTTATTTGGTTGATTTCCTTGGAATTGTGAGGCACCTTTGACACCTTGGAAGTTCTTAGAATGGTAAAAATATCATAAAATAAAATATTTTAGTGACAATTTAAATTAATTAACCTAAAATTATATGAAATCTATTGTGAATTGTGTGCAAATGTAGAGAACTGTGCCTAATTCTTGTAGAATAAAGAAGGATCTACTAGAGAGTAGCCTCACACACACCACAATAATAGAAAATCAATCTAAGAATTTCTAATTTTCAGACACTTTTTCTGTGACACCCCTTACCCGTCTACAGTATATCCGAGTAAGCTATGTCACACGGTGTACCGGAACACTCTATTTTATCTTAATTATTTTTATTCTTCCTTAATTAATTTTTATCATAGTTTTGAATATAACTTGTGAAATATAGTTCATTTAAGTCATTTATTGAAATTATAATTTATTTGAGGTTCCGAAAATTTTATAAAAAATCCGGCAGAGTACCGGCTAAAAATGGAGAAAACAGTTCTTCGGAACCTATGAAAAACACTCCTAATAATCATATTCAATCATTCTCAAACTCCAATATCAAAATCTCAATATAATTTTTATTTTCAACAACATCTCCATTTCTCAATCATTCATTTCTCATGGTACTCATATATAAGCAATAAGTAAATACTCAAAATTTTCCATTCAGAACCACAATTTTCATTATTTACATGAACATCAAAATACATTACATAAGTTCTATTTACACAAAAGAAAATAAAAGTTAGTTACAAAATACCAAAATGAAACCTAGTGTCCTACCAATGCACTGAAGATGGTGAGGTGACACGGACACTATGCAGAGCTGCAAGAGGTCTCACCCAGTCTGCGGTCTACTGGGCTCTCAGTCAGTATCTCCAGAACCTACGCGTGACAAAAGCAATGCGCTAAGCAATAATGCTTAGTGGTGCAATAATAAAATAAAAGGAAATAACAGAAAATAAATATGCATTGAATGTATCGATGTCTTACTTGTTTTGTGCTTGTTATATTCATTATTTCATTAAATTTATCCACTTTCATTCTTTTTAGTTGCCCAAGTAACCTATACTGGACGACTGGATTGGATAAACGGGTAAACTGGCACTGGGTATCTAGTACCTCGGGCCGTCACACCATCGGTCACATATGCATCTCCCAGGCAATGTAATGGCTAATAAGCTGTAATAACAATAGGCATAAGGCCAAATATCAACACAATGTCAGAATGGCTAAAAGCCATGAAATCACAGAATGGCATAATGCCATGTGCAGTACTGCTAACTGAACCCTATTGGCATGCCAAACTATCCAAACCAATCTTGTTAGGTATACTAGGGCATTTGATACTTTTGAATTTTGTAATTTTTGAATTTCAAGCTTTGGTGTTACTATTCACTTCATTAGTCAACAAAAATGTTGACTTTTGCATAGAAAATAGGTACATGGGTTTTAACACTCCCAACATACCACATTTTGCATTCAAAACTTACTGACATTAATCACCAATACCATTTCTAAGCTTAAAACTAATGGAGCAGAATTTTCAGTTTTTATACCCTAATTTTACTGTTCCATTAGTTACTGTTGCAGTGGGAATTTGAGAAAATGATAAACATGAAAGTTGTTCCTTATTGTGTCTAGTTGAATTTCCTTTTTTGAATCACTCCATTTGGAGTTTTGTAGCTCAAGTTATGGTCCAAAAACCACAACTGGCCGGATTGAAAAATTTTAGAACTGACCATATCTATATTGCAGTGAATAGTGATTGAAACTGCCTTGTTGGATAGGTTCTGGTCATAATTTGGGGTAGGTTTCTTCATGAAAGTTGTTGGTCTATATCTTAACTTGTTGCTGTAAAAATTTCGGGTCAATTGGGCCATTCTACAATGAGTTATGGCCAAATGACTGTTCATTTGGTCATTCTGCAGAATCTGATTGCAGGACATCCGGATTGGGGCAAGTTTTTGGTCCACTTGCTTTGGTCTTTTGGGCATGGTTTCTTCACCAAAATTGTGCCATTATGTGTCTAGTTTCATGTCCAATTGGCCAAATACCAATTGAACCTACACAGCCCAAGTTATGGCTGTCCAAACAGGCTGGACTCACAGCCACCCTGCTGGTTTCACTAGGCAGCATACCAAATCAGTTTGTAATTCTATAATTCACTCCAAGTTATGGTCAACTCACCTCAAATGGTCACTAATTTACCATTAAAATGTGCATTCACCATTACATAAGCAAAGTCCAAGTTTCTCTCCAAAACCCTAATTCCCCATTTCAATTTCACACAACACACCTTAGTTAAACACACTAATTCATTATCCATATATATATATATACTTTAAACATCATCTCTAGTCCACTCTAAGCCCATCAAAACAATCAATATTATCCCTTCCTTAGGGCTGCCGAATTCCATGGTGTACATACACATAAGTTTTGTTTCATTTAATTTACACTTTCATACTCATTTTAAGTCCCTAACATGGAATAAGTGAGATATATGCATAAATAAGCACTAACCTTAGTAGGGCAGAATTTTCTCTTATGAATTCTTCACTTTCTTTTGTTTTCGTGGCTGCCAAACACTCTAGCAAGGTTGGGTGACAAATTTTAGTGAAGGGACCTAAGGGTTTTGGGGTAAGAATAGAGAGAAATTCAAGCTAGAAGGAAAAAAGAAAATGGAGGCTTCTATGGCCATGGTGGTGCGGCTGGTTTTGATGGGAGAAGATGGCTGATAGCTTTTAGTTCTTTTCTTCATTTTATCCTCTTTTAAGTGGTGTTTAATAGCTTGTTGAATTTTGATTGGTTGGGAGTAAGTAAATGACATCATGTGATGTCATTATCCCTAATTTCCTTGATTTTTCTTTTCTTTTCTTTTCTACCAAATTTCAATTTAATTTTTAGCAATATTTATTCATATTTTAGATCATAATAATTATTTACTTAACTGGACAAGTCGGCCAAAAATCATCTGTGAAGGCGAAATGACCAAAATGCCCTCCGTTTGGCTTAACGGGTCAAAATTGTCTGTACCGATTGAAATTTTTTTCTAAATATTTTCTTGGCATTCTAATGCCATAGGAACCTCAGTGACCCTTCTCTGGAGTCTCAAAATTTAATTTATGATTTTTCCCCTGGGTCTAGGGCTCCTAGTTGCGAGAACCGCAACTTTTCACTAGGTTACCCATCGTTAGGGCACCGGCTCGTTTAACTTGGTTGTATTTTATTTCTAAAATTTTTTCTAAATTTTTCTTATTAATATTTGAGTTAATTATAATTTCTCACTTTAATTTAAATATTTTTCCGGACGTTCTAGCTGTCCGGACCGACACTGGTCACCGGAACAGTAGAATGTATGGAGTTGCTACAGGGAGGGTGTTACATTTTCTCTTCTAAAAACCTTAAACATAATGATGTATTTATAGAGAGAAGATGATAGGATAAAACCAATCTAATCTAATGAAATTTTAAAAATTAAAAAGATAAAAAAATTAAGATAAATAATAAATAAAAAATGATCTTCTTAATATGTGGAAATTTTATCTTTTCTTTTTTAAGTCTTTTTTTTTCTTTTATTTTATAATAATAATAATAATAATAATAATAATAATAATAATAGTTATCTTCTCTCGCATGTCACTTTTTGATTTTTTTCTTTTTCATTTTATTAATTACTTAAAAACTGTTTTAATAAAGCCCAAAATAGAAACAAGCCCACATCCATTTATAATAGCTTAAATTAAAAGTTTAATGGGCTTCATTATTTAATCTATCTCTATTAAATATTTCCTAGGTCTATTCAAAATCTTAAAAAATATTAGATTAAGCCCAATTAAATAATACAGACTTATGGTCCTTAAAAATAATGCAACTAATTTTTTAAAATGCAAAGTTATTTTATTTTATCAATATTATTGACATTCCATAGTCTCCTCAGTGCTTTAAGATTCCTCACTATCCAGTGGTATTTTCATCACAAAGATCCTTACTGCCTCTACAAAACATGCTTTCTAAGGGTAAAAAAAAAAGGTGTCTATAGATCTCTCTCTCTCTCTCTCTCTCTCTCTACTTGTTTTACCTCTTTCCCTTTCTTCTTCGTTTAATAGTTGGCCAACACCCAACCATCGTTGGCGAAGCCATGTTGTTTGTTCAGCATGCTCCAGCAATGCAAAGGAGACTAGTAGCAACGAGAATGGTCGACGATGAATGGACTTTCCTCAAGGAGAGAGAAAAGCAATGCTGTAACAACACATGCTAAGGGCCGTTATCGGCGCTAGGGATCAGGTTAGCTTAAGGCTATTAGAACCAGTAGCAAGTCTAAAAACCCATTAAACATACACATGTACCTATATCTCACAATCCAAGTATACTCTAAACTTGTAATGCCCCAAATTTATAGACCATATTCATTATATTTTAGCAATTATATTAACTACTGAATATGTTATGTAAATTCACTTAAGTAAGAGGTTAAAGTAAAAAGAGGTAAAAGACACCTATGGACTTAGTTGTAAAGTTACTAAAGTTTGGAGGTAAAATTTAAAATTTTCTAACTTAGCACATAATTGAGTTTAATTATCATTAAGTGTGATTCATTAAGTTAATGAAGTTAGATTAATTCAATTAATCATGATTAGAAAAATTAAGCATAATTAGTTAAATAGTCAAACTTAATGATTAGGAATTTTTAAATATTTACAAGTTTGTCATTCACAATATTTACAAGTTTGCCATTATGGAATTAAAATGATATAAATATCTATTAGTAGAGACAAATCATCATCTTCTTCCTCCTCTTCCAAGTTGGCCAAACCCTCATCTTCTCCCTTCCCACCATTGTTCTTTCTTCCAAACTTGAGTTCCCACCACTTTCTCAACCTTCATTACTTTGAATAGCATAATTAAGCTTCAATTTAGTGAGAGCACATCTTTTAAGCAAGAAATTTTAAGGATTTAGGAAGGTTACCAAGTAATCAAATTGGGGAAAAGCTCAAGGTAAGGGACAATTGAGCTTAGCAAGCATGAATTAATTTTATCATATGATAATCATGGCTATAATTTGTGATGAGAACTTTTTAAATTTTTCAAGGAGGAAGTTCTGTCCAAGTCAACAAGGAACAAAGGAAGGATAATAAAGTTGATTAGAGGTGAATTTGAAGAGCCATGCAAAGATTAGAAGCCTAATTCTTAGTATGTACACTCTTAATACCTCCTTAAATTGTTACTTACGGTTTTCATGCCATTTAGGAGTTTTGGCTAAATTGAATGTAAATGTCTAATTTATAGATAGAGAAATAGTGCTTAGTATGCATAAATGATGTAGTGCCTATTGAGAATCATGTTGCTTTGTATATGTTGAAGTCTGCATTGTGAATAGACATGTTAAGTAATCTAGCTGAATTTGACTAGACTAGACTTTATGATCTATATCTTGAGTTCTATAATTCCAAATGACTTGAAACTTATGGCAAATTAAAGTTAAGACATAAGACTAAAATTTTTGTGAAGGAAGTCTAGTAAAAAATTGTGTGTAAGTAACCGTAAAAATTATTAGAAAACAGGGCACAAAATTTGGAACCTGAGAGCAATGCACTCTAAACAGTCCGGAGTAAAATGGGTATAAATTACCCTAAGAAACTCCAAATGAGGTGATTCTTAATCTGTTAAAAAGCTAAGACATAAAGAAACAACTTTTATGGGAAACAAAATGACAAATTTTGATTGCAACTTATTCAAATTTGGACTCCAAAAATTATCCAGAACCTGTCTTGTGATCAGTAAAATAGCGCATCTGAATATGTCTTGCTTATTTGGACATAACTCACTGTATAAAATTCCAAATGAGGTTAATCTTATCTTGTTGGAAAGCTAAGACATAGAGGAATAACTTTCATAAAGAGAATTTGACAAATTATGACTAAAACTTGATTAAAATTGAGTTTTAAACCCTGTCCAGCAGCTACCTTATATTTTGGAAGAAAAAGGCAGATATGACTAGACCTTGCTTATTTGGCCATAACTTGTGATCTATAAATTAGAATCAAGTGATTCAAAAACCAAATGAAAGTTAAGACGTAAATCTAAAAATCTTATGAAGAAAGTATAAGCTAATTCTTGCATTTACTTAGTCCAATTTCTGATGGAACACTATTTATACATTCAAGAATTTGCAAGATTTTGCCATGTTATTCATTAATGTAAATTGCATATGTATTTAGTATGCTTGAATGCAAAGACTATACAAATATGAAAATGGCAAAAGGATGTTGGCACTTGATAATTATGTGAACAAAGAATGTTGAATTAATGTTAATTATGAAAGTTGAGTCAAGTAAGCCTAGATAATGAGTATAGGATTGGATAGGTGGGCATGCTACCGGTCATAGCCACCGAGTAGTCAGTATCAAGAATGAAAGCCAGTGTTATGCCGGTGAGAGCCACTGAGTGGTCAGTACCGAGAATATAAGCCTGTGTTAAACAGACCAGAACCATCGAGTGGTCAATGTCACGAGTCCCATTATCCAGTCTATATATCGTCTGTCATAGGTTACTATGGATACTGGAGTAAAGCTTGCAATTGTGTTCATAAAGACAATAATTTCAAATAAAATATGATAAAGGCTGACTGGTGAATATAAAGGATTGTTGAGTTGATAAAGTGCATTTAACCTCATCAAATGGTATGATTAATAAGTATGGATTTATTGACCTATATTTATGTCATGATGTGTTATAATTATTTTAAAATTTTTAAATACTCTTGTATGAATATTGTCGACACCATATTTCGGCCGACCCCCAGAATCAATAAACTTCGAAACCGATCCCCAGCACCAAGTATCCCTTTGCCAGCTAATTACATTTCCGATCCCTCTTTGCCAGATAACCATATTTTCGATCTCTCCTCACAAGGAATTGAATCAATGCTAAGTCCTCATGTCAGTTAAAGCCTTACCGGTCTCTCAAATCACTCACCGACCTCTCAAACCAATTGTCAAATCTTCTGAACAGTCAATTATGTTTCCGATCTTTCTTCAACCAACATTAGGCCTTCATGCCACCAGTCCTATTGCCGATCTCCCTTTTAGAAGTTTAGGAATAATCAGGTTAAGGTTCCGATCCGGTTTAATGATGATCTCGATCTTAAGTGTTTAAGCCAAATTTCCAATTTTAATCAAGTCCCGTTTAGCGTTGGTTCCCTATCGATCTCATGCTTATTGTGTTTTCCGATCTCTCACACTTAGGCTAATAATCACTTTTAGTTGCTTCAATATGCTTAGACAACCAAGTGCTTAAATAATTTAGAGATTTTCCGATCACAACCATTCACTGAACAAAAAGGCATTTCATTTTATTTCATTTCAGAATTTATACAAGTCATTCGGCTGAAGGATCACCCCCAACCTGATCTACATTTTGCTCACTTCCTCTCTCACCCTCAGCCTCCTCCTCGCTATCCTCACCTTCGTCTTGGGGACCAGATCGGATAAACACATCAGAGATCGGAAAATAATCAATGCAATAATAACAAAATGACAGTTGTCAAAATAAATTTTATTTCCGAAAAGATCTGATTACATCCTTTGGGCGATCTCTAGAGATCGGATTATATTAAAGGTCTCATTACATTATTTGGGCGATCTCTAGAGATCGGATTACATTGAAAGCAAAATTACATCATTTGGGCGATCTCTAGAGACCGGTGGAACATCCCATCTAAAAGGCCTATGTCAAAGCTTAGTCTCGTGGCTGAGTCAAAAGATGTGTTTGACCAGGAGACCGGCTGTTGACATCGGATAGATGTATAGCTCAGATAGGGGGACTATGACTCTCATGAGAATGAGAGAGGTCGTTATCAAAGTTACCGCTTGAAACCGAGCCGCTGTCGGAACACCCAGTGTGGTAAGGAGCCAGATGAACGCCAAGGAGCAGTCACCGGTGTTAAGGGGAATATTAGCAGTCTTCCCGTTCGAAATCAGTTAGCCATTTGTATCGGTCGAATGATTCGAGATCAATGAGATCGAGGTCCTCGATCCAGGTCGGTAAGTTAGTTCGGTTCTCCCATTGTCATCGAATGAGGTTATCATAATTCTCCGATCACCGGGATCATAAATTTTCAATCGGGGAATAAAGAGGTCCATCGGAAAGGGATCAAAAGCCACAATCATGGCCGGAACTACTGCTGGAGTAGCTAGAACAGGAAAGTAAGAAGGAAGAGAGGAAAATTGAATGCGGAAAGTCCCTTCTGTCAGGGTTATATATAGGGGAAAACCGGGCATTTATTGCTAAGCAGAAAACGAAGCGGACGCTTCTGGAATCGAGGGGAATTAATGCTTTGATCGGACCGGGCCTGATTAAGGGAAGGATCGGAATGATAGAGATCGGAAGAGGGGAGACCGGTATGAAAGATCGAAAAAGGAGCGTGTTAAGAAGATCAGAAAAGAGGAGAGATCGGAAGGAAAAGCGAATAAGACAAATCCCAATAACCGTCGTCAGAATTAGAGCCGAGGTAGTTAAAGCGTTGCGGACGAAATCTCCACTGCACGCCTAAGAATCACCCACAAATGCTGACAGGTGCCAGAGTATGTCATGACAGTCCTGTACATCCCAATCTCCACCGTTAAGCCCACTTGTAAGGACGAGCCAGGAGCCCTTGGATCAAAGAGGAAGACGACAAGGCCGGCGCCTTTCATTCCCAGTCCTTGGATCGCCCAGGTCAGCAAAGTTTGGGACCGTCAGATTAGAAGGAGAAAAGGACAAGTATTCTGAGAATGATCTCAGCCGTTCATTTTAATTCTCTTTAATTCTCAAGCATCCGATCATGTCCTTCAAAATCCAGACCCTCCATCTCCCTCAAGGAAAATCCTGACCCTTCATAGGAAGCCCCCGGTTCCTATAAATACCTGCATGAAAAAACTGTTGAGGGGACGGACAAAAAAAAGGTGGTAGTTACTATAGCGGAAGAACTCTGAAATTTAATTTAGTTCGTTACTCTGCTATTTCTTTAAGCTTTCATAAGAAGAACTTTGAAACCAGTTTTCTGAAGTATTTTCTTAAAAAGGATTTTGAACCCTGAAACTCTCCATTTTCAGCTCGTTCATTATCTCGTAGCGCTCACATTTTCAGTTCCTTGTTATCTTTATTTCCACTTCCATCGTCCACGCTCAATCTCATTTAGACTCGGGTATAATTCTGACTCAATTGCATTTTAGTGAAGCACTCTTTGTTTCGAGGCAAACCTTAGTCTTCCGGTTATCAACCTGCAATTTTATTACGTTTTGTGATTCTGTAGTTAGTTCAATAGATTCGACTCCCTACAGGTCAGTGTTCATATTGCCATTTTATTAAGTTTAGTTCTTGTTTTACGTATTTCCTTTGTTCTTTTTATGCATGTTATTTTCTCTAAGTTCATATCACGCTAAAAAAAATACAAAGAAAGTTTATTCTCCAGTTTATTTCCTTGTCGGCCAATCCATACTTTTGTTAATCTTTATTATTTCTGAACGCCAGTCATCTAGTCCCGAGTAATGTATAAGTGGTTGGATAAAATGTAGGTAACGGCGACTTAAGAGTCCCTTTGAAATAATGAAAGGTCTAAATAATAAGCCAGGAAAATGGTGAAGCCGAATCACTAGAATAACTCGATAGATTATTAGGCAAGACGTCATAAGACAGAGTAAAACCAAACCTTGGATAAATAAATGGAATAGATCGGGTATCGAAAAGTGTTGGTGAGGCGACCACATAGGAAGGTCAGAGAATTCGGTTTGGTATCCCCTGCCCAGTCCTAAGGTACCAATAAGTTAAAGAAGTCTTATTCAGACCCTCCGACACCTTTGAATGTCAGAACCCTTAGCCTTAGGTTCTCTCGATAGGTAAGATTTAGAGAGATCAGAAAAGTCCTTATCCGACTACCATTTAGATAAAAGAAAGCGGAAGATAGTCCTTATCCGATCCTCAACCAGAATTTCAGCAAATAATTTAAAGGAGATCAGAGGAGAGTTCTTATCCGATTCTCAAGCTTAAAAATTTTAAAATAATTTAAAAAGAGATCGGAGGAGAGTTCTTATCCGATTCTCAAGCTTAAAAATTTTAAAATAATTTAAAAAGAGATCGGAGGAGAGTTCTTATCCGATTCTCAAGCTTAAAATTTTAAAATAATTTAAAAAGAGGTCAGAGGAGAGTTCTTATCCGATCCTCAAGATAAAAATTTTAATAAATATTAAAAAAGAACGGAGGAGAGTTCTTATCCGGTTCTCAACCAAAATTTTAACAAATATTCAAAAGAGACCGTAGGAGAGTTTTTATCCGGTTCTCAACCAAAATTTTAATAAATACTCAAGAGAGATCGGAGGAGAGTTCTTATCTGGTTCTCAACCAAAATTTTAACAAATATTGAAAAGAGACCGGAGGAGAGTTCTTATCTGGTTCTCGATCTAAAATTAAAAATGTCTAAACGAGACCGGAGGAGAGTTCTTATCTGGTTCTCGATCTAAAATTAAAAAAAAAATGTGTCTAAAAGAGATCGGAGGAGAGTTCTTATCCGGTTCTCAATCTAAAACTCTAATAAATATTTAAAAGAGTTCGGAGGAAAGTCCACATCCAATCCCCAAAATTTAATTTTAACCAAATAGCCCTTCAAACAAAACTAACATACAACAGTAACTCACTAAGGTTGTCTCATTTACTTATGTATCTGGGTAATCCGAATTTAGTGAAAAATCAAATATTCCTTTTGTCAAAAGGATTAACATTTCCATTCAAGCCCTCCTAACTAATTTATAAAGAATGCAAAGTTAAATCTACTTACCCTTATTAAGGGACGAGGTGGGGTGCCTAACACCTTCCCCACCCGTTTACGGACCCCGAACCTAGATTCTCTGTTTTGAAGTGGTTTCATTTCAATTTATCTTCACAAATGGTTTTCTTTAGTTTCCCTCAAAATTAAAGTGGCGACTCCTCATTCTTTCCCACTTCGGTGAGGGTTCGTTCAGGCGACCGCAAAACACCTTGCGACAGCTTGGCGACTCCACTGGGGATAGTCTTAACCCTGGTCTAGAGGTCCAAAGGTAGATTTAATTTTGCAATCAAATCATAGTTAGGTGGGCTCACTCCTCAAAAATTTTTTTAATTAATTATTGTTATTCATGCTAACTGTTTCGCTTATTTTGCTTGTTTTACTTCCCACAGCACTCTTCATTTAAAAGAAAAAAAGGAAAAATAAAAATCCCCCTGAATGGGGAAGAGGTAAAGGTGTCCCTTCACACACTGAACACTCACACGAAGTCCTCACACACTTCAGCCCTATACTCGGGCTTTCTTACCCTTTTAGGAAAGTAGGAGGGAGTCATGTAGCGGTACCCGTGGGTTTTACCCCGTTAGTATCCGTGAAGGCTTCTGCTCAAATTGAAACTCGTTCTATTCACTGTGATACCCATGGAATTTTCCCGACAGTATCATGGGCATAGAATGGGGCTCTACTATTTATAGTAGGGGCAATTTGGGAACCTGTGGCTTTTTAGAAAATTAGACCTTGAGCTAAACTGTCACGATAGCTGAAAGCCGTAGTAAGCTACCTTATAAGATAAAACTATCCAATTAGGTAGCACCCATCCGGTATCAGGAGTCTCCCTATTCTAGGACAAAAGGGGCATGCTTACTCTTACCCTATTCTGCTTCAGTTTTCTTTTGTTCATTTTTTTTTGGGGGTAATCTTGAATTCTACTGAAACACCTACACATTTTCCTACTTTGATAAATGTGTAGGTGTCACCCTGTCAACAGTATAATTCAAAATTACCTGAATTTATCCTGCTAACGAGTTTTTCCCGCAGGCATCACCAAACCAAAGTCTGTAAAAGGATAAGCATCATTTTTAACATGGCATCCTCGAGTCAGTAGGCAGAAGAAGTTCTTAGACCAGAACAGAATGCTAAACCATTGTTGAACCTATGAGGCGGTTTGGGCCATGGTTTAGCAAAATGGTGAATGAATAGTATGACTCCCGTAGGTATCCCCTCGTTAGAGTTATGCGAAAAGTTGAAAGCGCCATATGGATAAATACCATAGAGGCGTGTTCAATCCAGTCATTCACAGCCAGACTATTGAACGATGCCATGATAAAAGTGATGCAATTATCCTTCTGCAGATTTCATTTCTGGCTCTCAGATGCCACCGTATCCTTTGTCCACATTAGGACCCTATTTAATTTTGATCAAGATTCGCTAAAAATTTCCTTTTTATTATCCCTACAGAAAATCAACATTGCTTCAAACAAAGCAAGTCTGACCGGGCACACAGTTCAACTCAAACGAGTGTACTTAACAAGATCTCGAACAAAGAAGATAATGGAAGATCAGGAGCAAGTACAGAACCTACAAGGGCAAGTGTCCGAGCTGAAAGATCAAGTCTTAGAACTTATGAGACTAATGAGGGAGATGTCCCAGAATAAACCTGCTTCAGAACCTAACTTACCACTACCTCCTCCACCTCCTACAACAAATGATCCACACCAAGCTTCAACTTCTTTTACCTTTTCAGTCACCTATTCCGGACCCGACAATCACTGTCAATCCGGCTACCATGAATAATGACCTACCTTACTCTCATTACCCAACCATTTCAAACACCAACCCATACCCTTCAATTCTAATCCCTCCAGTTCACTCCACCCCTCATCTCCCAACTGGGGGAGCATTTCATTCAGTGGGAGGAGAAAATAAGACGAGAGAAAACGAGAAACTATCTGCTCTAGAAGAGAGATTGAGAGCGATCGAAGGACTGAATATGTATGATTCAGTCGATGTGGCATCGCTTAGACTCGTGCCTGATGTAGTGGTGTCGCCTAAGTTTAAAGTCCCGGATTTCGACAAGTATACCGGGAACTCAGATCCCCGCATTCACCTGGCAACCTACATTGCCAAAATGTCTACCCTAACAGAAGATGACAGGCTTCTCATTCACTTCTTTCACGAGAGCCTCTCGGGCGGCTACGAGATGGTGTATCTGATTGGGCGAGAGCAAACTGCGCTCCTGGAAAGATTTGGCAGATGCTTTCCTGAAGTAGTATAAGTTTAACTGCGATGTGGCCCCCACAAGGAGAGACCTCCAAAACCTAGTACAGAGAGACAGGGAGAGCTTCAAGGAATATGCCCAGAGATGGAGAGAGAGGGCGGCAGAAGTATATCCTCCGGTAACTGACAATGAACTATGCTCCCTGTTCATCGAGACATTGAAGGCTCCTTACTTCAATTTGATGATCGGAAATACTTCCAATAGCTTCTCGGATATTATCCAAGCTGGTGAGAGAAGAGAGGCTAATTTAAGGTTGGGACGGCTGCAGCAGTTGACTAAGAATCCTGCGAAGAAAACTGCCAATTTTGGCAAAAAGAAAGAGGGTGATGTGCATTCTCTCACCCGGCAGAATAACTACTCCCCACTACATCAAAATAACTACCGGCCATATCCTCCCCCTCATGGCCAAACAATCGCAAACATTCCACCTCCTTTCCCAAATTATCCACACCCGCGCCCACAATACCCACCACCTACAAATTACCAACCCAGACCACCTCCTGCACCTACCAAAACCAGGCCACCTCAAAATAACCCCAGACCACCAAGGAACCCCGATCCTCCTCTTCCCCTCCCGCTCAGTGAAATATACCGATACCTTGTCGGTATAAACCAGATAGTACCAGTTCCCCTAGACCCAATTCAGCCACCGTACCCTAGGTGGTATGATGCCACTGCCCGTTGTGAATATCATGGAGGGGCACAAGGGCATTCAACTGACAACTGTGGGGCACTCAGAGGGAGAGTGCACGCTTTAATCCGGAACGGGTGGTTGAAGATTGAAGGGAATGGTTCCCTCCCCAATGTCACGTCAAACCCATTGCCCACTCATGGTACAGGCAATGGCGTGAATATGATAGAACCTAAGGATGAAAGCAAAGAATCTCCTCTAGAACCATCCATCGATGTCATCCACTTGGATTCCTTGTATGAGGCTCTGGTCTCGCCAATAGCTGAGGGGCAAGAACTGGGCAACTGGACAGCAGAGGACATCCCTGTACTTAATTTCGAGTAAAGTACTTTTAGTTATCTACACTTGATCATTTTGTCCATGATGGCAAGTGTAATGCTGTAAATGGACCATTTTCTTATGTCAAAAATGTTAATTAATTAATAGCGCATTTTATATCCAACTCTCTTTTTCTTTCCTTTTGAATTCCATCCTTATAATATATTCCATTTTCGTTTATTCAGGACCGTTCATCAATTAACACCTAATAAATCAATAGACTCTGAAATTCCTCTGGTTAATTTTGAAATCCCTATAACTGCCATTACTTCAAGTGATTCTGAGGTAGAGCTCACAGAAAAAAGGGATGAAAGGGATGAACCTTCCCTAGTGCCTTGTGGAGACGAAACGTGCACCATAAACTTAGGCACCGAAGAAGTAAAAAGGGAACTTAAGGTAGTGGAAAGTGAAGAATTGGGAGATATGATCAGTTTGCTTAAACAATTCCTGGACGTATTTTCCTGGAGTTATGACAACATGATTGGTTTGGACCCCCAGATAGTGACACACAAAATTCCCCTAATTCCAGGGACAACCCCGATAAAGCAGAAGCTAAGAAGAATGAATCCTGACACACTGCTCAAAGTTAGGGATGAGGTCAAGAAACAGTATGATGCTGGGTTCTTGGAGGTAGTCAAATACCCCCAATGGACAGCTAACGTGGTCCTCGTAATGAAGAAGGACGGGAGAGTCAGGGTGTGTGTTGACTACAGGGATCTTAATAAAGCAAGCTTAAAAGATGATTTCCCTCTCCCTCACATTGATGTGTTAGTAGACAATGCTACGGGATTGGACAGATGCTCGTGTATCGATGGGGCATCAGGGTATAATCAAATCCCAATGGATGAGGGAGACAAGGAGAAAACTGCTTTTATCACTCAATGGGGGGTGTTTTGTTATCGGGTCATGCCTTTCGGCTTAAAGAATGCTGGAGCCACTTACCAACATGCTATGGTCACATTATTCCACGATATGATGCATAAAGAAGTGGAGGTGTACGTGGATGATATGATCATCAAATGCCGGGGAGAGGAGAGCCATGTGCAGGTGATGAGGAAAGTATTCGAGAGACTCAGGAAATATTAGCTGAAACTGAACCCTGCCAAATGCATATTCGGAGCTAGATCTGGGAAATTGTTGGGATTCATAGTGAGCGAGAAGGGAATAGAAGTTGATCCGGACAAAGTCCGAGCCATTCAAGAGATGCCATCCCCAAAAACAGAAAGGGAGGTGCGCAGTTTCTTGGGGAAGTTGAACTACATATCAAGGTTTATTTCCAATCTCACTGCGAAAGCTGAGCCAATTTTTAGATTGCTCCGAAAGAACAACACCACTCAATGGGATTCAGTCTGTCAAGAGGCTTTCGAGAAAATCAAGCGATGCTGTCTAACCCACGATATTGGTTCCATGGTGGCGGTGGCGGCGATTCTGTATATGGCAGTCCAACAAAGCTCAATGGGATGTGTTTTGGGGCAACACGATGATACCGGCCGAAAAGAGAGGGCTATCTATTACCTAAGCAAGAAATTCAACGATTGTGAGTCAAGGTACTCGTTCCTAGAAAAAACTTGCTGCGCACTAGCCTGGACAGCAAATCGCCTCAAGCACTATATGTTAAATCACAAGACATGGCTCATTTCCAGAATGGATCCTATCAAATATGTATTCGAAAGCCCATTCGTGCCAGGAAGGATAGCCAAGTGGCAGGTCATACTATCCCAGTATGACATTGTCTATATGACCCGGAAAGCGGTGAAAGGTAGCGTGATCGCCGATCTCCTAGCAGAAAACCCTATCCAAGATTATGAAGCTCTGGATTTTGAGTTCCTCGATGAGCATATTAATGAAGTAGACTGCGGAGAAGAAAAGCCAGCGGATGTATGGGAAATGTATTTCGACGGAGCTGTCAATTTGTCTGGTAATGGAGTCGGAGCTGTATTGGTATCCCCGAATGGGAAGCACTTTCCGATAGCTATCAAGTTGAGGTTTGATTGCACCAATAATGTCGCAGAATATGAAGCTTGTGTAATGGGCCTACAAGCTGCTATCGAAATGAGAATCAGGAAGTTGGAGGTATATGGAGATTCAGCCCTGATCATTTATCAAGTCAAAGGAGAATGGCAAACTAAAGATTCGAAGCTAATCCCATATCAGAAGTACTTATTGGAGTTGATTAAGAAATTTGAAGAAATCTCTTTCACTCACCTTAGTCGAGACAAGAATCAATTCGCAGATGCCTTAGCCACCCTGGCTGTTATGGCTCAAATGGAAGAAGGGCAGACAACTCAAGTATTGAGGATTAAGGCAAGAAGTGAACCAGCATACTGCTTCATGATCGAGGAAGAACCCGACGGTAAACCTTGGTACCATGACATCCTGGTCTACATTAGAACCGGAGAATTTCCCTCGGGGGCAAGCAGAAACGAAAGAAGAATGATCCGAAGATTAGCATTGGGATACTTCCCCAGTGGAGAAACCCTATACAAAAGAAGCTCCAACGGCGAATTGTTGAGATGTGTGGATGCAAAAGAGGCGAAGAGAATCCTTTTCGAAACCCATGAGGGAAACTGTGCAACCCATGCCAACGGGCATATGATGGCTAAGCAAATCATGCGACGGGGATATTTTTGGACTACAATGGAAAAGGATTGCATTGAGTATTTTTGAAAGTGCCATAAGTGTCAGATCTATGCAGATCCGATAAATGTGCCGCCTCACAAATTGTTCAACCTCGTCTCACCATGGCCTTTCGCGATGTGGGGCATCGATGTGATTGGTCCCATCAACCTAAAGGCATCCAATGGGCACAGATTTATCCTAGTAGCCATCGACTATTTCTCCAAATGGGTCGAAGCAACGTCATATGCTCACATCACGCAGAACACATTTCTCAAATTCCTCAGAAATAATATCATCTGCCGGCATGGCCTCCCCAATGAAATCGTCACTGATAATGCCAAAAATTTGAATGGTCCGAAGATTCAGAAATTATGTGATCAGTACAAAATTCGACATCTCAATTCTTCCCCATACTGTCCCCAGATGAATGGAGCGGTGGAAGCTGCAAACAAAAATCTCAAGAGGATAATCCGGAAAATGACGGTCACATATAAGGATTGGCATGATATGCTTCCCTACGCTCTTCACGCATACCGGACTTCTGTAAGGACCTCAACTGGTGCAACTCCTTACTCGCTGGTTTATGGGATGGAGGCTGTATTACCTATTGAGGTTGAAATTCCTTCTCTGAGGATTCTGAAGGAATCGGGGATTAATGAGTCAGAATGGATCCAGTTGAGGTTGGATCAGTTAAACTTGCTGGACGAGAAAAGGTTAGCAGCAGCATGTCATGGCCAGTTATACTAGAGGAGAATGGCTAAGGCATTTAACAAAAGCATTCGCCCATGCGAATTCCAACTCGGGGACCTAGTTCTGAAGAAAGTGTTACCAAATCAAAACGATCCCAGGGGCAAATGGTTGCCAACCTACGAGGGACCCTATGTGGTTAAAAAGGCATTTTTCAGAGGAGCCTTGATCTTGACCCACATGGACGGTGAAGAATTTCCAAGACCTGTGAATGCTGACACCTTCAAGAGATATTATGCCTAAAAAAAAAAAAAACAAAAAAAAAACAAAATAGAGGAGTAGGGGTGAAAACCCGAAAGGGCGCCCCTAGCAAAATGTGTGAAAGAAGGTGAAAACCCCGAAGGGGCGCTTTCTGTAAAATGAGTGAGGAATGAAAACCCGAAAGGGCGTCCTGAAAAGCGAGCGAAAAAAAAAAAAAAAATCCTAAGGGTGAAAACCCAAAAAGGGCGCCCCTGGAACCAGAAAATGGAGAAATAAGGAAGAAGCATAAAACCGAGAAAGGAAATAAATCGTCACAACATGAGACTTCAGAGTACTAGAAATAATGGCAGTTAAGGGACTTCAAAGCCAACTACAAGGAATACGTGAGATTTATCCTTGTACTCTCCTTCCTTGAAACTTTGTTTTTGTTTCTTAAAACCGTAATAAAGCCATACTTTATTCATTTTTGCTTTTATCTTTCCCGTCTACTCACTCTTTAATACTATCCTTCTTCAATCTCTTTATCTAATGCGCTATTAATCAGTTAAAATTTTTGCCATAAGATTAGAATTTGAAAATTGATAACCTCACGTACTTTACTATGAGATTTGCAGGGAATGGCCTAAAAAAAAAAAAAAAAAAAAGAAACTAGAGGTGAAAACCTGGAAAGGCGCTTCTAGTCAAATGGACGAGAGGAAGGTGAAAACCCGTGATGGCGCTTTTCGTAAAGATAAGAAGGAAGTCATAAACAGAAAAGGGGGTTATCCAAAGAAAAGGCGGGCAGTAGGTCAAGTCTTGTAACTCGTCCTCCATTACTCATTGGCCTTCGAGATCCTGTTAAGTACACCTCATCGAGGAAGAACTTATCGTGTTGGGATTAGATTTGCTTTGTAAGTTGATTAAATTTCCTGTTATCAACCTCTGGTTCCTTGATCTAAGTTGATTTAAATTTCCCGCAATTTAAATTTCTTGTTATCAACCTCTGGTTCCTTGATTTAAGTTGATTTTAATTTCCTGCAATTTCAATTTCCTGTTATCAACCTCTGGTTCCTTGATCTAAGTTGATTTTAATTTCCCGCAATTTAAATTTCTTGTTATCAACCTCTGGTTTCTTGATCTAAGTTGATTTTAATTTCCTGCAATTTAAATTTCCTGTTATCAACCTCTGGTTCCTTGATCTAAGTTGATTTTAATTTCCCGCAATTTAAATTTCCTGTTATCAACCTCTAGTTCCTTGATCTAAGTTGATTTTAATTTTCAGCAATTTAAATTTCCTGTTATCAACCTCTGGTTCCTTGATCTAAGTTGATTTTAATTTCCCGCAATTTAAATTTCCTGTTATCAACCTCTGGTTCCTTGATCTAAGTTGATTTTAATTTCCCGCAATTTAAATTTCTTATTATCAACCTCTGGTTCCTTGATCTAAGTTGATTTTAATTTCCCGCAATTCAAATTTCCTGTTATCAACCTCTGGTTCCTTGATCTAAGTTGATTTTAATTTCCCGCAATTTAAATTTCCTGTTATCAACCTCTGGTTCCTTGATCTAAGTTGATTTTAATTTCCCGCAATTTAAATTTCCTGTTATCAACCTCTGGTTCCTTGATCTAAGTTGATTTTAATTTTCTAGCATCTCTAGGTCTCTGACTTAAGTAGGCTCTAATCGCCCAAAATATGGGTCTGAATCTTTACATAATTCCTACACAGAAAAATTTTTTTCCTTTAATAGAAATTATGTAAAGAGGGGCAGCTGTCGACACCATATTTCGGCCGACCCCCAGAATCAATAAACTTCTAAACCGATCCCCAGCACCAAGTATCCCTTTGCCAGCTAATTACATTTCCGATCTCTCTTTGTCAGATAACCATATTTCCGATCTCTTCTCACAAGGAATTGAATCAACGCTAAGTCCTCATGTCAGTTAAAGCCTTACCGGTCTCTCAAATCACTCACCGACCTCTCAAACCAATTGTCAAATCTTCTGACCAGTCAATTATGTTTCCGATCTTTCTTCAACCAACATTAGGCCTTCGTGCCACCAATCCTATTGCCGATCTCCCTTTTAGAAGTTTAGGAATAATCAGGTTAAGGTTCCGGTCCGGTTTAATGATGATCCCGATCTTAAGTGTTTAAGCCAATTTTCCAATTTTAATCAAGTCCCGTTTAGCGTTGGTTCCCTATCGATCTCATGCTTATTGTGTTTTCCGATCTCTCACACTTAGGTTAATAATCACTTTTAGTTGTTTCGATATGCTTAGACAACCAAGTGCTTAAATAATTTAGAGATTTTCCGATCACAACCATTCACTGAACAAAAAGGCATTTCATTTCATTTCATTTCAGAATTTATACAAGTCATTTGGCTGAAGGATCACCCCCAACCTGATCTACATTTTGCTCACTTCCTCTCTCACCCTAAGCCTCCTCCTCGCTATCCTCACCTTCGTCTTGGGGAGCCAGATCGGATAAACACATCAGAGATCGGAAAATAATCAATGCAATAATAATAAAATGACAGTTGTCAAAATAAATTTTATTTCCGAAAAGATCTGATTACATCCTTTGGGCGATCTCTAGAGATCGGATTACATCATTAAAGGTCTCATTACATCATTTGGGCGATCTCTAGAGATCGGATTACACTGAAAGCAAAATTACATCATTTGGGCGATCTCTAGAGACCGGTGGATCATCCCATCTAAAAGGCCTATGTCAAAGCCTAGTCTCGTGGCTGAGTCAAAAGATGTGTTTGACCAGGAGACCGGCTGTTGACATTGGATAGATGTACAGCTCAGATAGGGGGACTATGACTCTCATGAGAATGAGATAGGTCGTTATCAAAGTTACCGCTCGAAACCGAGCCGCTGTCGGAACACCCAGTGTGGTAAGGAGCCAGATGAACTCCAAGGAGCAGTCACCGGTGTTAAGGGGAATATTAGCAGTCTTCCCTCTCGAAATCAGTTCGCCATTTGTATCGGTCGAATGATTCAAGATCAATGAGATCGAGGTCCTCGATCCAGGTCGGTAAGTTAGTCCGGTTCTCCCATTGTCATCGAATGAGGTTATCATAATTCTCAGATCACCGGGATCGTAAATTTTCAGTCAGGGAATAAAGAGGTCCATCGGAAAGGGATCAAAAGCCACAATCATGGCCAGAACTACTGCTGGAGCAGCTAGAACAGGAAAGTAAGAAGGAAGAGAGGAAAATCGAATGAGGAAAGTCCCTTTTGTCAGGGGTATATATAGGGGAAAATCGGGCATTTATTGCTAAGCAGAAAACAAAGCGGACGCTTCGGGAATCGAGGGGAATTAATGCTTTGACCGGACCGGGCCTGATTAAGGGAAGGATCGGAATGATAGAGATCGGAAGAGGGGAGACCAGTATGAAAGATCGAAAAAGGAGCGTGTTAAGAAGATCAGAAAAGAGGAGAGATCGGAAGGCAAAGAGAATAAGACAAATCCCAATAACCGTCGTCAGAATCAGAGCCGAAGTAGTTAAAGCGTTGCAGACGAAATCTCCACTGCACGCCTAAGAATCGCCCACAAATGCTGACAGGTGCCAGAGTATGTCATGACAATCCTGTACATCCCAATCTCCACCGTTGAGCCCACTTGTAAGGACGAGCCAGGAGCCCTTGGATCAAAGAGGAAGACGACAAGGCCAGCGCCTTTCATTCCCAGTCCTTGGATCGCCCAGGTCAGCAAAGTTTGGGACCGTCAGATTAGAAGGAGAAAAGGACAAGTATTCTGAGAATGATCTCAGTCGTTCATTTTAATTCTCTTTAATTCTCAAGCATCCGATCATGTCCTTCAAAATCCAGACCCTCCATCTCCCTCAAGGAAAATCCTGACCCTTCATGGGAAGACCCCGGTTCCTATAAATACCTGCATGAAAAAACTGTTGAGGGTACGGACAAAAAAAAGGTGGTAGTTACTATAGCGGAAGAACTCTGAAATTTAATTCAGTTCGTTACTCTGCTATTTTTTTAAGCTTTCATAAGAAGAACTTTGAAACCAGTTTTCTGAAGTGTTTTCTTAAAAAGGATTTTGAACCCTGAAACTCTCCATTTTCAGCTCGTTCATTATCCCGTAGCGCTCACATTTTCAGTTCCTTGTTATCTTTATTTCCACTTCCATCGTCCACGCTCAATCTCATTTAGACTCGGGTATAATTCTGACTCGATTGCATTTTAGTGAAGCACTCTTTGTTTCGAGGAAAACCTTAGTCTTCTGGCTATCAACCTACAATCTTATTACGTTTTGTGATTCTGTAGTTAGTTCAATAGATTCGACTCCCTACAGGTCAGTGTTCATATTGCCATTTTATTAAGTTTAGTTCTTGTTTTACGTATTTCCTTTGTTCTTTTTATGCATGTTATTTTCTCTAAGTTCATATCACGCTAAAAAAAATACAAAGAAAGGTTATTCTCTAGTTTATTTCCTTATCAGCCAATCCATACTTTTGTTAATCTTTATTATTTCTGAACGCCAGTCTTCTAGTCCCGAGTAATGTATAAGTGGTTGGATAAAATGTAGGTAACGGCGACTTAAGAGTCCCTTTGAAATAATGAAAGGTCTAAATAATAAGCCAGGAAAATGGTGAAGCCGAATCACTAGAATAACTCGATAGATTATTAGGCAAGACGTCATAAGACAGAGTAAAACCAAACCTTGGATAAATAAATAGAATAGATCGGGTATCGAAAAGTGTTGGTGAGGCGACCGCATAGGAAGGTCGGAGAATTCAGTTTGGTATCCCCTGCCCAGTCCTAAGGTACCAATAAGTTAAAGAAGTCGACACCTTTGAATGTCAGAACCCTTAGCCTTAGGTTCTCTCGATAGGTAAGATTTAGAGAGATCGGAAAAGTCCTTATCCAACTACCATTTAGATAAAAGAGAGCGGAAGATAGTCCTTATTCGATCCTCAACCAGAATTTCAGCAAATAATTTAAAGGAGATCGGAGGAGAGTTCTTATCCGATTCTCAAGCTTAAAAATTTTAAAATAATTTAAAAAGAGATCGGTGGAGAGTTCTTATCCGATTCTCAAGCTTAAAAATTTTAAAATAATTTAAAAAGAAATCGGAGGAGAGTTCTTATCCGATTCTCAAGCTTAAAATTTTAAAATAATTTAAAAAGAGATCGGAGGAGAGTTCTTATCCGATTCTCAAGCTTAAAAATTTTAAAATAATTTAAGAAGAGGTTGGAGGAGAGTTCTTATCCGATCCTCAAGATAAAAATTTTAATAAATATTAAAAAAGAATGGAGGAGAGTTCTTATCCGGTTCTCAACCAAAATTTTAACAAATATTCAAAAGAGACCGGAGGAGAGTTCTTATCTGGTTCTCGATCTAAAATTAAAAAATGTCTAAACGAGACCGGAGGAGAGTTCTTATCTGGTTCTCGATCTAAAATTAAAAAAAATGTGTCTAAAAGAGATCGGAGGAGAGTTCTTATCCGGTTCTCAATCTAAAACTCTAATAAATATTTAAAAGAGTTCGGAGGAAAGTCCACATCCAATCCCCAAAATTTAATTTTAACCAAATAGCCCTTCAAACAAAACTAACATACAACAGTAACTCACTAAGGTTGTCTCATTTACTTATGTATCTGGGTAACCCGAATTTAGTAAAAACTCAAATATTCCTTTTGTCAAAAGGATTAACATTTCCATTCAAGCCCTCCTAACTAATTTATAAAGAACGCAAAGTTAAATCAACTTACCCTTATTAAGGGACGAGGTGGGGTGCCTAACACCTTCCCTAAGCGTTTACGGACCCTGAACCTAGAATCTCTGTTTTGAAGTGGTTTCATTTCAATTTATCTTCACAAATGGTTTTCTTTAGTTTCCCTCAAAATTAAAGTGGCGACTCCTCATTCTTTCCCACTTCGGTGAGGGTTCGTTCAGGCGACCGCAAAACACCTTGCGACAAATATTATGAGCATATTATGTTTTAATGTGCATAAGGAAAATTATTTCATTTTAAATTAAGAGTGCACCGCTAAGCTATTTAACTTAGTGCAAAATTTATTTCCTCGCGCAGGTATAGTAGATAAAGTGTAGATTTTGACTGACAAGAGGTAGATTGGATCTGCAGAAAAGTCTAGAGTCACCTTGCCTCAGACTTTTGGGTAGATGCATCATCATCATCCTCGTTGTATAGTTTTACTCATATACATGTATACATTTATGTTGTAAAAAATATTATGTAAACTTTATTTTTGGAAATTGTAATCACAATTATATAATTTTAATTTAGCCACATAAGTTGGTTAATAAAATTGTAAATTAAAGATATTTATTGTGAATATGCAACTTGGGTGAAGAATTGATGTTGATGAGTGATCTGATGATTATTATATGATAGCAATGATATTGTAATTTAGGATTTCATAGGTTATGAATAATGTTATAATAGGTGAATTGTTGAAATTTAGGGAAAACTCTTGTAGTTTCTCCATTTAACAAAAACATATTAATTATAGTAAATCAATTTGGAAAAAATTAGGGGATAATAAATAATGACACAGAAATAGGTGCTCAGTGCACCGAATGTGACATCTCCTTACTCAGTTTTACTGTAGTCTGGATTAGGTGGTGTTACATTTAGTGGTATCAGAGCAAGGTTTAGGAGTTCTTAGACCTAAATAACTAGTTATAACATATGTGTGTGAACATGCATTGCATCTATTAAGAATTGAGGTGACTCCTATGTAGATCTACTCTCCTGTCTATTTTAAGTTGGTAGAATGGATTCTGATATTCCTCGGGCTATTGAAGAGAAAGCAGAGAGTCACACCCCAGAGAGTAGTAGTGTTAGAGGCGTGAGAGATTCTGCAACACCAGTAGCTACTAAGCAGCCTGCAGAACCTCAGTAGTAGTTCTTCCAGTAGATGGCTGATTTATTCAGGTAAGTGATGAGAGCTCAAACATAGCCCACATAGAAATTACCTTTAGAGAAGCTCCAAAAGTATGGGGCCGTGGATTTCAGAGGAACAAGTGAGGATGACCCAACTGCTGCAGAGTATTGGCTGGAGAGGAGTGAGAGAGCTCCCCAGTAGCTACACTACACACCAGATCAGAGCTTGGAGTGTGTAGTCTCACTACTGCAGGAGGCTGCTTACCAGCAGTGGGACACAGTGACCAGGGTAGTTCTGCTAGCTGTGGTGACTCGGGATTTCTTTCTTATGGAGTTTAGAAAGAAGTACATTAGCTGTATTCACTTGGAGGATAGGGTAAGAGAGTTTATTGCTCTGAGGCAGAGACAGCTAACAGTGGCTGAATATGAGAGGGAATTTATCTGGCTAAGTAGGTACGCCAGAGAAATCATTCCCACAGAGGCAGAGAGATATAGGAGGTTCGAGGAAGGCCTTAATGATAGTATCAGACTTCATATTATGGTATTACAGCATACAAATTTCACCCAACTTGTAGCGGTAGCTATGAATGTGGAGAGAGTTCGAGCTAGTGAGCAGAGTAGGAGGGGTGAATAGCAAAAGAGAGGCTTTAGCCAGTCTAACTCCACATTCATAGCGAGTAAGAGGCCTAGAGGGCAATCTAGTCAAGCACTGACTCAGAGGCCAGGACAGGGGTCCAAGTCCACATTTATGAGAGGCCAACTGACAGTATCAGTGGCTAGCACACTAGGACCAGCAATGAGAGGTCCCGCCCTAGTAACATGCACACACTGTGGGAAAAGGCATGGGGGAGAATGCTGGGGATTGACTAGAGCTTGTTATAGATGTGGGGCCACTAACCAACTCCAGAGGAACTATCCTAGGAGGACTATCCCCCCCAGCACAGACAGAAAGTTTGGCTCTTACTGCATAGAGGAGTAAGAAGTTCGGGAGATCTGAGGCAGCCAGTGGCACTGTAAGGCCTGCATCTGAGATAGTGGAGAGACTAGATACTAGAGTGCTAGCACGTGCATATGCATTCAAGCCAGAGAGGAGTGGGATGCACCTGATGTCATAGTTGGTACATTTTCTCTCATTGACTCCATGGTGCATGCATTAATAGACCTAGGTTCAACTCATTTTTACATATGCACTACTGTCCCAGTAGAGAGGGGCTTAAGGGTTGAAACCATTGGGCAGGATGTCCTAGTTACTAACCCTTTAGGCCATAGTGTGATGGTGAATAAGGTCTATAGGGGTTTTCCCTAGAGGATTCAGGAGTACGAGTGTTTGGAAAACCTTATTGAGCTAACTTTTCATGAGTTTGATGTGATTTTAGGAATGGATTGGCTGTCATGTCACCAAGCTATGGTGGATTGCCATTTAAAGAGAATCACATTGAGGACTCTTGATAATAAGGAGATCATTGTTGTGGGGGAAAGGACAGATTATCTGTCTAATATTATCTTAGCCACTACTGCAAGGAGGTTGATATGAAAGGGTTGTTAAGCTTACTTGGTACATATGGTTGATACTAGGAAGGCTAATCCTAACCTTCAAGACATACCAATTGTATGTGAATTTCTATATTTTCCTTGAGGAGTTGGCTGGTTTGCCACCAGAGAAGAAAGTGGAATTTGCTATAGAGGTTATGCCTGGTGTAGCACCAGTGTCCATTGCTCCTTATAAGATGGCACCCATAGAATTGAAGGAGTTAAAAATCTAGTTGCAGGAGTTGCTGGATAAAGGGTTTATACACCCTAGTGTGTCGCCCTAAGGAGCACCAGTATTATTTGTAAAGAAGAAGGATGGGACACTTAGACTATGTGTGGATTATAGACAGTTGAATAAGGTAACTGTGAAGAACAGATATCCTTTACCTAGGATTGATGACTTATTTGATCAGCTAAAAGGAGCAAGTGTTTTCTCCGAGATTGACCTTAAATCAAGGTATCATCAGCTGAGGGTAAAGGAGTCTGATGTGCCTAAAATGACATTCAGAATCCGGTATAGACATTATGAGTTTTTGGTTATGCCATTTGGGCTAACCAATGCACCAGCAACATTTATGGACCTGATGAACCATATCTTCCATCCTTATTTAGATCGGTTTATGGTGGTCTTTATTGACGATATACTGGTGCATTCTAGAGACTGGGAAGAGCATGAAGAGCATTTAAGGATTGTACTATAGACCTTGAGGGAGAAGCAGCTATATGCTAAGTTGTCTAAATGTGAGTTTTGGCTGTATTAGATTTCTTTTTTGGGCTACATTGTGTCAGTTGATGGGATTAGGGTGGATCCTAAAAAGATACAAGCTATTGTATATTAAAAACCACTGAAGAATATGACAAAAATTAGAAGTTTCTTGGGGTTAGCTGGCTATTACAGGAGATTTATGAAGGGATTCTCTCTCATAGCATTGCCATTGACTAAATTGTTACACAAGAATGTTAAGTTTGAGTGGGATGATAAATGTCAAGCAAGCTTTGAAAAGCTGAAAGCGATGCTTACAGAGGCACCTATCCTTACACAACCATTGTTGGGGAAAGACTTTGTGATTTATAGTGATGCCTCTTAGAATAGATTAGGGTATGTATTGATACAGGAAGGGAAGGTAGTTACTTATACTTCTAGACAACTTAAGCCACATGAGAAGAACAATCTCACACATGATTTGGAACTAGCAGCGATTGTGTTTGCATTAAAGATATAAAGGTATTACTTATACGGTGAGAAATGTTATATCAACACAGATCACAATAGTCTTAAATACTTACAAACTCAGAAGGAGCTTAATTTGAGACAGAAGAGGTGGATAGAGTTGTTAAAAGACTATGATTGTATTATTGATTACCACCCCGAGAAGGCGAATGTAGTAGCAGATGCTTTAAGGAGGAAATCCCTAATAGCTTTAAAATCTTTAAATGTCTGCTTGAATTTAGCACGAGATGGAGCTATTATAGCTGAGTTACAAGTGAAGCCTAGTTTGCTATAGCAAGTGTAAGAGGCCTAGAAATAGGATGAAAAGCTAGCAACTATCATAAGGCAAATTCAAGAGGGGAAGGAGAATGAATATGATATCAAGGGAGATAGTAATGCCCTCACTTTAAGTAGTCTGTACATTTTACTATTCCGATGACTACCATTTGTTCGGACAGTCAGAATGCCTAGAACTACAGTTAAACTAGGGTGAGGAGTCATAAAATGATGGAATAAAGGCTAAGAAAAATTAAAGAAAAATATAAGAAATGAAATGTTAATGAGTTAAAGGAGCTGGAGTTAATGAGTTAATGGGTGACCATACCGAGAAGTGACTGTGAAGACATTTGCTGACCCCAGACCCATGACGAGCCCCATGAAATAAATTTTTAGGACTAAATTAAAGGTTTACTGAGATATAAATAACATTAAAAATGTCAAAGAAAATTAAAAAAAAAAATTATTAATCGGTACAGACAAAATAACTCAACAAGCTTAACGAAGGGTATTTTGGTCATTTTAACCCCAGAGTTAGATTTTGACCTAAATGTCAAATAGAATGAGAGAGATTAGAACACATAAAATAAATTAAATTGTAAAATTATGTATGAAAATGAAAAAAGAAAAGAAAAGAAAAAGGAAATGAATTATGATGTAAGCATGATTTCATGCTCACCTCATGCTAACCTAAGCACGATGTACATATTACATTATAAAAATTTAATACATTAATCATAGGATATATATAACATAAGAAGACAAACTTCAATTAATTAAAAGAATTTTCTCCTTCATCTTCTTCCTCTTTGCCGTCCACCATAACCAAAGAACTCCCTTCCATTTTCAAGCTTTTGAGCTTGATTTCTTCCCCTTTCTCACCATATTTTTCATAAATCCCTTCATTAAAAATCAACCCTACACCTTGGAGAAGCTAGTAGTAGTAACAAGAAGGGAAGGAATTGAAGTTTAGTAACTTGAAGAAGTGTCCATTAAAGGTTAGTGCCTAATTCCTCTCCTTTCTTTTATTAAACATTGAATTGGTGTTGAGATGAGTAGAAATTGCAAGGAAACAAAAAAAATTGTAACACCCCCATTTGTATAGCCTGGTATATTTCACTATTTTGGTGACCGGAGTCGGTCCGGACAATTAAGGAGATTAGAACCAAACTTAAGACAACTAGAGAAGCCATAAACACAAATAATTAGTAATTGCCAATTAGTTAAGTATAAACAAGAAAAATGGAACCTAAGAAGTTAAACGAGCCGAGAGTCACAGCGATGGGTGACCTTCTCGGGAACGACTGCGAATTCGATTTAAACTAAAATTTCGAACCGTAAAATGTGACGCCGCGGTCCTTAGGACCATTATGAACACAGTGGAAAAGAGAAAATCACGAAAAAGAACTGTTAAGCCAGTCAAATAATTAGGTCAGGGAGCCGAAAGAAATACTGAATTATTTGTAAACCGGGATGAACCGGCGAGGGGCAATTTGGTCAATTGACCCCGAGAGCTGACTCCTGACCTAACTGTCAAATAAAATTGGAGAAAAGAAAATTTCGGAATCGAGAATTAAATTAAAGAATTAATAGAAAAATAAATAGAAAAAAAAAGAGAAAATGGAAAAGTCAAAAGGTGATGACATTATGCATGACATCATGCATGATGCCATAAAAATAATACTTAATATATTTATTTTATTGGAATTTATGGTCTTCCATAAGATAAAAAGAAAAGAAAAGAAAAAAAATCAACTAAAAGTCTTCTTCCTTTCTCCCATTGTCGCCTCACTCTTTCTCTCTCCCTCACCATAGTTAAACCTCCATTAAAGCTTGCTTCAAGCTTTGAAATCACCATTAAACCTCAAATCCTCCCATAATTGCTTCACAAAAACTTGTTCTAGTCACTTGAGAGGAAGATTGGTCATCAAAGAATTGAAGAAAATTGAGAGAAAGTAAAGATCAAAGACTTCACCTAAGGTTAGTAATGCAAACTTCAAATTTTTAGTTTAATTAGTGTGTGTATAGCATTAAGAACATAGAAATAAACTTAAAATGAAATGAAACAAATTATTGAGAGACTAAATTGAAATTTCGGCCAGCATGAGGGGGAGGGTGATTTGCATGATTTGAATGGTTTGAATGGGTTTAGGAACTTTAGTTAGTTGAATGGTTAGGATTAAAAGCTTTGAAGGTAGCTAAATGCATGAGGTTGGTGAATTAGGGTTTGGACATTAGGGTTTAGAGACCAAAAATGTGAAAAACTTGTAAATGGTTTCTTTGACCTAATATGAAGTGAGAAATGGGTATTTGTGACCTAAAGTGATGTGTTTGAAGTGTTTGAATCGAAGGCCAATTCGGATTGGATATGCAGCATGACCAAATCTCCTTTAAGGGATCAAAAATGAAATTTTACAAGTCTAATTGGTATGAGACCAATTGGGAATGAAAATAGGCACTAAATGACACAATTTTCATTTAGGAAGCATACCCAAAAAGTGACTAAAACCTAGTGAACAAATTGACCAAAGTTGGAAAATTGCAGGCTGCCCTGCACAAACTGATCAAATGAATATTGTTTGTTCATTTGGTCATAACTCAAGCTAGGAAGGTCAAAATGACCTGAAATTTTACCAGTGGTTAGGTGGGATATAGACCTAAAACTTTTATGAAGAACACCAACCCAAATTATGCCATTAAGCCAATCAAATTACTAAGCAAAGTTGAATCACTGAATCTGCAGAACTGCAGCTTTACCATATGAACAGTAAAGTTTCAATGGCTATAACTCTCTCTACAAAACTCCGATTTAGGTGATTCTTGAACCGATGGAAATCTAAAGCATAGTAGAACATTTCATATGAAGAAATTAAGACCAAATTATGGACTTAACTTAATCAAATTGCTGAACGAAGTTGGATCAATAATCTGCCAGAACTAAAATCTGCAGCATGAACAGTAACTGTAATTTGGATATAACTTGAGCTACAAAACTCCAATTAGAGTGATTAAAAAAGGAGAATAAACTTAAGACAATAGGAAACATTTTCTATGAAGGAAGTTTTGCCAAATTCCATCAGAAAAGTGACCAATGGAACAGTGCAACCTTAGACACCAAAACTGAAAATTTGGCAATTTTGCCTAAAAGACCTAAGTTTTGAGAAAATAACCAAAACCAACAAGTTTAGTGACCAAAATGTAGTATGTGGGTGAAGTTGGAGTTCCCATACCTATTAAGCCTTAGAAAGTCAACAAATTGACTTGAATAGTGTAGTAAATAGTAACCCAAACAAAAAAATTTCAAGAACATCGAGTTTAGCACATTAGAGCTAGATAAAAGTGAAGTTAAATTTATTTTTAGGTTTATACTAAGTTATGGTACTAAAACACTGTGAAACTGTGTGTTTCAGCTGAAAAAGACATGGAAGCTCTGAGAGACTGAGTTAAGGCCTAGAGGCGACTCACGTTAGATTTGTGCACAATAAACCTTATTTGAGCCTTTTGTCATTGAAAAATTGATTTAGTGTGATTTATGAAAATTTTAAGTTAATTATGAATTGTGTTGCCATCTTGTAAATGAAATTATGAATTTGGAAATTTATTGGATTTCTCACGAATCATTTGAATAAAATGTTTGAAATTGATTTTTTATTCACACTTAGCATGACAGTATCTTATTATTCCTCCTCCATTTATAGGGTGAGATCGGTTATCTTTCCTCCCTCTCTGGTTTACCAGTTAAGGTTGTAGATCGGATGAGTACTCATTAGCTAGCTAGCCACCTCCCTCATTGATTTCGATTACTAGGGTTGTAGATTGCTTTGTCGTGGTGTACAACGCAGCATTGATCGAAAATTTTTTGTCATGGCTTAAGTTGTGTATGAATTGGCAACACTGTGTTCTTAAATTATTTGACTAAATTGTGTTATTATGAGCTTTGATAATTTGTGAAATGTGATTGAGAAATATGTAAATTGTGTTTTGGCAATGAATGATTTATGTATTGTATTTCAAATTTTTATTGTGCACCACTGAGTATTTTTATACTCAGCGATAGCTTGTTTTGCTGTCGCAAATAAGAGCAAGGAGAAAGCAGCAGAGTGAGTTGCCATCGATATTGAAGATTTCATTGACTTTTTCTGTACAGGTATTGTTTTATATCCTTGTAGTTATTTTGATATAAATACTGTAATGTCATAAGTATCAATGTAAAATGAGCAGTTGTATAATAAGTTATAATAATATTATTTTTGGAACTTCTTTTTGTAAATTAATATTTGTAGTTTATGAATTTCATACTTTATGCACTGTGAATGAAGTTATTAAATATTTTGAGATGATAAACTTTGATTGGATTGTGGAATTATTTTTGAAGTGGATCAAATTGAGTTGACTTGAAATTATTTGGTGGTTAGGAGTTGTGAAAATTTTTTGGAAGTGTTTTTTTCAGGTATTTGAAGAACTGTTTTCTCCAAATACAAACGAAACTCTATCAAAATTTTTATAAAATTTGTGGTAAAATTAAAATGGACAAAATTTTTTACTAGTTTATAAGCTTTGAATAAATGAATTTAATTCCTACCAACATGCTCACCACTTTCAAAATGCAAGAAAATAGTTTTAAAATCCCTTGTAGTGTACTTAATGAATCATCGGTAGGTGAAGTTCGGTAGCTCATTAGGTATTCTACGGGATCATGTTATGCCTTACAGAGGGGTAAGGTGTGACATGTTTTAGTGCTATCAGAGCATGGTTGTGCAATGAATTTTGACTATTTAGGTGAACATTTCTTTGATAAGTACAACTACTCAAGTGTCTTTAATTGATACATATGACATATTTACATCATGAATATGCACTAACGGAGGTCAACCTCCTTGTGCTAATAAAACAGAGGAGCCATTGTCCAGGTTTCCAGTAAAGTAAATTGTGATATAAAAAAAAATTCCACACATGGATAACCTGAATAAATGAACTTTAAAATTTACAATGGACATGACAAGATAACATAGGGTGCTCCAGCACCGAATGTGGCACGTTTTTCTCAGCTATACTGTAGACGGACAAGGGGCGTCACATTTAGTGGTATCAGAGCAGAGGTTTAGGCAGTCTTAGACCTAGATAGATAGTGTGCATAACATGCATGAGCCTTTAATAAAGAGTCGAGGTGACACTAATACAGATCTATTCTTTGTCTATTTTATAGTATCGATGGCATCTGATCCTTCAGAGCACGAGTCCCCTAGACCGGTAGAGGAGGAGGTACCAGTAAAGGGGGAGGTAGAGTCTCATGCACCCACACCTACTCCTAGTGGAGAGCGAAGTAGTAGAGCGAAGTAGTAGAGCCGAGTCATCCCGTGGTGCTGTGGATATAGCACAGCAGGCCTTCCTGGAACAGATGACTCAGCTGCTTCGTCAGGTCACCGGAGCCATACCTCAGCCACAGCCACCTCCACCTCTACAGCCACAGCCACCGCCACCATCACCTGTACAGCCACAGCCACCAACACCACCACCTCCACAGCCACAGTCAGTGCAGAGGTCCCCATTAGAGAGACAGCAGAAATATGGGGCAGTTGATTTTAAGGGCAAGAAGGAGGATGATCCAGCTGCCACAGAGTTTTGGCTGGAGAGGACAGAGAGGGTATTGCAGCAGCTACAGTGCACCCCAGAGCAGCAGTTGGAGTGTGCTTTATCACTACTTCAGGAGGATGCATATCAGTGGTGAGTGACAGTGTCGAGAGAGGTACAGCATGCACAGATCACCTGGGATTTCTTTTTGATGGAGTTTAGGAAGAAATATATTAGCCATGTATACATAAAGGCCAGAAGGAGAGAATTCCTGGCACTGAGACAGAGGCAACTTACAGTCTCCGAATATGAGTAGGAATTCGTAAGACTTAGTGGATATGTATTAGAGATAATGCCCACAGAGGTTGATAAATGCCGAAGGTTTGAGGATGGACTGAATGACATCTCACCACTTCACCGACTTCTCTTTGTTAGTAGCATCAGCTCTTGATGTGGAGAGAGTCAAAGATGAGGAGCAGTCCAGGAGGGACAGACAGCTTGAGAGGGGTTCTGGATCTGGCCAGTCCGGTTTAGCAACCACTGGTAGTAAGAAGCCCAAGGAGTCTCAAGGTCAGATTAAGGGTCAAGGTAAGAGGCAGAGATCTCGGTTTCCTCCGAGGAGAGGAGGAAAGTCTGGTGCATCAGTGGGTAGTTCTTCAAGTGCAGCTGCACGGGGATCAGCCCCGATACCAACTTATACACACTATGGGATGAGCCACCAAAGAGAGTGTAGACTATTGACTAGGGGATGCTTTAGATGTGGGTCTACGGATCACTTCTTGAAGGATTGTCCACAGAGGAGTACTAGTGCTCCCACTGCTCCACCCCAAACAGAGAGGTCTACCACGGCAGCACAGAGTGGTAGAAGACCTGTGAGGTCTGATACAGCTGATCCATCATAGAGGCCTACTATAGAGACTACTGAGAGGCAGGAGGTCAGGGTAACACCTCGTGCTTATGCTATGAGAGCTCGAGAGGAGCCAGAGCCAGCTGATGTCATAAGCGATACCTTCTTACTTTATGATTTATCTGTGTGTGCTTTAATTGATCTTGGTTCCGCGCACTCTTATATGTGTATAACTCCACCAGTTAGTAGAAATGTACAGATAGAGGAGTTAAAGGAGGACATATTGGTTACTAACCCTTTAGGCCATAGTGTCATAGTGAAGAAGTTCTAAAAGTGTTGTCCTCTGAGGATACAGGGTCATGAGTTTCTAGCTGATTTGATTGAGCTACCATTCCATGAGTTTGTTGTGATACTGGGAATGGATTGGTTATCACGTCATCAAGCGATGGTAGATTTTCGGCTGAAAAGGATTTCATTACAGACAAGAGATGGGGATGAAATTACAGTTGTGGGTGAAGGAACGGGTTGTCTATCTACTATCATATCAGCCACAACAGCCAGAAGATTGATGAGGAAGGGCTGTGAGGCTTTCTTAGCACATGTGGTTAATAATAGGAATACTAGACCGAGCTTACCAGATATCCCCACTGTATGTGATTTTCTAGATGTATTTTCGAAAGAGTTGCAGGGTTTGCCACCAGAGAGAGAGGTGGAGTTTGCTATAGAGGTTATATCGGGTACTACACTAATTTCCATTGCTCCATATAGGATGGCACCCACTGAACTGAGGGAGTTAAAAGTTCAGTTACAGGAGCTACTGGATAAGGGTTTCATACCCCGTAGTGTGTCACCATGGAGAGCACCGGTGCTGTTTGTGAAGAAGAAAGACGGTACACTATGGCTTTGTATAGACTACCGGCAGCTGAATAAGGTGACTATGAAAAACAAATATCCTTTACCACGGATAGATGAACTATTTGATCAACTAATGGGAGTCGGTGTATTCTCCAAGATAGATCTTAGATTAGGCTATCACCAGCTGAGAGTAAAGGAGATAGATGTGCCTAAAACTGCTTTCAAGACCCGGTATAAACATTATGAGTTTCTAGTGATGCCATTTGGGCTGGCGAATGCACCAGTGGCGTTTATGGACCTAATAAATCGTATCTTTCATCCCTACTTGGATCAGTTCATAGTGGTCTTCATAGATGATATTCTGGTGTATTCTAAGAATCAGGAGGAGCATGATGAGCACCTGAGAGTAATATTACTGATACTGTGGGAAAAGCAGTTATATGCCAAGCTGTCCAAGTGTGACTTCTGGTTAGATGAGATATCTTTCCTTGGGCACATTGTATTAGCAGATGGGATCAGAGTAGATCCAAAGAAGATTGAAGCAATAATTGAATGGAAGCCTTTAAAAATTGCAACAAAGGTCAGAAGCTTTTTGGGTTAGCTGGTTACTACAAAAGATTTGTGAAGGAATTCTCTCTTATAGCTGCTCCAATGACCAAGTTACTGCACAAAAATGGTAAGTTTAACTGGAATGACAAATGTCAATCTAATTTTAAGAAGCTAAACGCTATGCTTATAGAGGCTCCAGTGTTGACACAGCCAGAGTCAGGAAAAGACTATGTGATCTACAGTGATGCCTCTCATAATGGGCTTGGGTGTGTTCTGATGCAAGAAGGTAAAGTGGTTGCTTATGCTCCTAGACAACTAAGGCCACATGAAAAGAACTACCCAACTTATGATCAGGAATTCACGGCAATAATATTTGCATTGAAGATATAGAGGCATTACCTATATGGTGAGAAGTGCTACATATATACGGATCACAAGAGTTTGAAATATTTACCAACCAAGAAGGAACTCAATCTGAGACAGAATAGAAGGATTAAATTTCTTAAAAATTATGATTATGTAATTGACTATCATCCTTGGAAGGCAAATGTAATGGCTGATGCACTGAGCGGGAAGTCTATAATGGTTTTGAGAGCATTGAATGCTCACTTGTCCTTTGCTCCAGATGGGACTATTTTGGCTGAGTTGCGTGTAAAGCCAAGCTTACTACAGCAAATACAGGAAACACAGATAAGAGGTGAAAAGTTGATGATAATTATGGGTAGAGTTAAAGAGGGGAAAGAGACTGATTATGAGCTGAAAGGAGATGGGTGCCTACATTACAAAGGCAGAATTTGTGTACCAGGAGATGAACAACTAAAGAAGAATATCCTGACAGAGGCACATAGTAGCTTCCATGCAATGCACACAGGAAGTACCAAGATGTATCATGACCTGAAGACACATTATTGGTGGCCTGGAATGAAGAAAGAGATTAGTGATTTTGTAACCAGATGTTTGACATGCCAGCAGGTTAAAGCTGAGCATTAGGTTCCATCAGGGTTGTTGCAACCCATATCTATACCGGAATGGAAATGGGACCGCATCACCATGGATTTTGTCATTGGGCTACCATTGACACAAAAAAAAACATGATACTATATGGGTGATTGTGGATAGATTGATCAAGTCATCTCACTTCCTACCATTTAGAGCCGACTACTCACTGGAGAGGCTAGCAGAAATCTACATGGCTGAGATAGTCCAGCTACATAGAGTGCCGACATCGATCATATTTGACCGAGACCCGAGATTTACTTTGAGGTTTTGGAAGAAGCTACAGGAGTCGTTGTGCTCTCAACTACATTTCAGTACGGCTTTTTATCCTCAGATGGATGGACAGTCTGAAAGGGTGATTCAGGTAACCCTTAGAACTTAGTAAATTGCTATAATTGTTAAAGGAATGATAATAATGACATGACATGAATGATATGATAGGTGTTAGAGGATATGCTTTAGAGCTGCATTATGGATTTTGAAGGAAGTTGGGAAAAGTACCTTCCTTTGGTAGAGTTTGCATATAATAATAGCTACCAAGCCAGCATAAAAATGGCTCCATACGAAGCATTGTATGAGAGGAAATGTAGGACTCCCTTATGTTGGACAGAATTGGGTGAGGAGAAAGTAGTGGGCCCAGACTTAGTGAGACAGACTGAGGAAAAAGTGAAGCTCATCAGAGACAACCTGAAAGCTGCCTCAGATAGACAAAAGTCATATGTTGATCTGAAGAGGAAAGGCATAGAGTATGAGATTGGCGATAAGGTGTTTCTCAAGGAGTCGCCTTAGAAAAAAGTGCCAAGGTTCAGCAAGAAGGATAAGTTAAGCCCTAGGTTTATTGGTCCATATGAGATCATTGAACGTGTGGGTCTAGTAGCCTACAGGCTAGCCTTACCACCTCAGCTGGACAAGATTTATAATGTGTTTCATGTGTCGATGCTCAAGAGATATAGGTCAGATCCTTCACATGTCATTTTAACAGAAGAGATAATTTTGAAACCTGATTTGACATATGAAGAAGAGCCAATTAGAATCTTGGCACGGGAAGTAAAAGAGCTCAGAAATAAGAGAATTTCATAATTACTCAGTTCTTCACATCAGGTAAATTTTGAGGACAAAATTTTATTTAGAGGGAAAAAATTATAACACCCTCACTTTAGGTAGTCCATATATTCTATTGTTTCGATGACTAACGTCTGTTCAGACAGCCAGAATGTCTGAAACTAAAGTTAAACCATAGTGAGGAGACATAAAATGATAGAATAAAGGCTAAGAAAAATTAAAGAAAAATGTAAGAAATGAAATGTTAATGAGTTAAAGGAGCCGGAGTCACGACGATGGGTGACCGTATCGGGAAGCGACCGTGAAGACAGTTGACGACCCCAGACCCGCAAGGAATCTTATGAAATAAATTTTTAGGACTAAATTAAAGGTTTACTAAGGTCTAAATGACATTAAAAATTTCAAAGAAAATTCAAAAAAAAATTTATTAATCAATACAGATAAAATAACCCGACAAGCTTAACGAATGGTATTTTGGTCATTTCAACCCCAGAGTTGGATTTTGACCTAAATGTCAAATAGAATGAGAGAGATTAAAATGCATAAAATAAATTAGATTATGAAATTATGTATAGAAATGGGAAAAGAAAAGAAAAGAAAAAGGAAATGAATTATGATGTAAGCATGATTTCATGCTCACCTCATGCTAACCTAAGCATGATGTAAATATTACATCATAAAAATTTAATACATTAATCATAGGATATATATAACATAAGATGAAAAACTTTAATTAATTAAAAGCATTTTCTCCTTCATATTCTTCCTCCTTACCGTCCACCATAACTAAAGAACTCCCTTCCATTTTCAAACTTTTGAGCTTGATTTCTTCCCCTTTCTCACCATATTTTCCATAAATCCCTTCATTAAAAATCATCCCCACACATTGGAGAAGCTAGTAGTAGTAGTAACAAGAAGGGAAGGAATTGAAGTTTTGGTAACTTGAAGAAGTGTCCATTAAAGGTTAGTGCCTAATTCCTCTCCTTTCTTTTATTAAACATTGAATTGGTGTTGAGATGAGTGGAAATTGCAAGGAAACAAAAGAAATTGTAACACCCCCATTTGTATAGCTTGGTATATTTCACTGTTTCGGTGACCGGAGTCGGTCCGAACAATTAAGGAGATTAGAACCACGCTTAAGACAAGTAGAGAAGTCATAAACACAAATAATTAGTAATTGCCGATTAGTTAAGCATAAACAAGAAAAATGGAACCTAAGAAGTTAAACGAGCCGAGAGTCACAGCGATGGGTGACCTTCTCGGGAACGACTTCGAATTCGATTTAAACTCAAATTTCGAATCGTAAAATGTGACGCCGTGGTCCTTAGAACCATTACGAACACAGTGAAAAAGAGAAAATAACGAAAAATAACTGTTAAGCCAGTCAAATAATTAGGTCAGGGAGCCGAAAGAAATACTGAATTATTTGTAAACCGGGATGAACCGGCGAGGGGCAATTTGGTCAATTGACCCCGAGAGCTGACTCCTGACCTATCTGTCAAATAAAATTGGAGAAAAGAAAATTTCGGAATCGAGGATTAAATTAAAGAATTAATCGAAAAATAAATAGAAAAAAAAGAGAAAATGGAAAAGTCAAAAGGTGATGACATCATGCATGACATCATGCATGATGCCATAAAAATAATACTTAATATATTTATTTAATTGGAATTTATGGTCTTCCATAAGATAAAAAGAAAAGAAAAGAAAAGAAAAAAAAATCAACTAAAAGTCTTCTTCCTTTCTCCCATTGTCGCCTCACTCTTTCTCTCTCCCTCACCATAGTTAAACCTCCATTAAAGCTTGCTTCAAGCTTTGAAATCACCATTAAACCTCAAATCCTCCCATAATTGCTTCACAAAAACTTGTTCTAGTCACTTGAGAGGAAGATTGGTCATCAAAGAATTGAAGAAAATTGAGAGAAAGTAAAGATCAAAGACTTCACCTAAGGTTAGTAATGCAAACTTCAAATTTTTAGTTTAATTAGTGTGTGTATAGCATTAAGAACATAGAAATAAACTTAAAATGAAATGAAACAAATTGTTGAGGGACTAAATTAAAATTTTGGCCAGCATGAGGGGGAGGGTGATTTGCATGATTTGAATGGTTTGAATGGGTTTAGGAACTTTAGTTAGTTGAATGGTTAGGATTAAAAGCTTTGAAGGTAGCTAAATGCATGAGGTTGGTGAATTAGGTTTTGGACATTAGGGTTTAGAGACCAAAAATGTGAAAAACTTGTAAATGGTGTCTTTGACCTAATGTAATGTGAGAAATGGTCATTTGTGACCTAAAGTGATGTGTTTGAAGTGTTTGAATCAAAGGCCAATTCGGATTGGATATGGTCATGCTGCTAGTAGCATGACCAAATCTCCTTTGAGGGATCAAAAATGAAATTTTACAAGTCTAATTGGTATGAGACCAATTGGGAATGAAAATAGGCACTAAATGACACAATTTTCATTTAAGAAGCATGCCCAAAAAGTGACTAAAACCTAGTGAACAAATTGACCAAAGTTGGAAAATTGCAGGCTACCCTGCACAAACTGACCAAATGAATAGTGTTTATTCATTTGATCATAACTCGAGCTAGGTAGGTCAAAATGACCTGAAATTTTACCAGTGGTTAGATGGGATATAGACCTAAAACTTTTATGAAGAACACCAACCCAAATTATGCCATTAAGCTAATCAAATTACTGAGCAAATTTGAATCACTGAATCTGCAGAACTGCAGATTTACCATATGAACAGTAAAGTTTCAATGGCCATAACTCTCTCTAGAAAACTCCGATTTAGGTGATTCTTGAATCGATGGTAACCTAAAGCATAGTAGAACATTTCATATGAAGAAAATTAGACCAAATTATGGACTTAACTTGATTAAATTGCTGAACGAAATTGGATCAATAATCTGCCAGAACTAAAATCTGTAGCATGAACAGTAACCGTAATTTGGATATAACTTGAGCTAAAAAACTCTAATTGGAGTGATTCAAAAAGGAGAATAAACTTAAGACAATAGGGAACATTTTCTATGAAGGAAGTTTTGCCAAATTCCAACACAAAAGTGACCATTGGAACAGTGCAACCTTAGACACCAAAACTGAAAATTTGGCAATTTTGCCTAAAAGACCTAAGTTTTGAGAAAATGACCAAAACCAACAAGTTTAGTGACCAAAATGTGGTATGTGGGTGAAGTTGGAGTTCCCATACCTATTAAGCCTTAGAAAGTCAACAAATTGACTTGAATAGTGTAGTGAATAGTAACCCGAAACATAAAAATTTCAAGAACATCGAGTTTAGCACATTAGAGCTAGATAAAAGTGAAGTTAAATTTATTTTTAGGTTTATGCTAAGTTATGATACTGAAACACTGTGAAACTGTGTGTTTCAGCTGAAAAAGACATGGAAGCTCTAAGAGACTGAGTTAAGGCCTAGAGGCGACTCACGTTAGATTTGTACACAATAAACCTTATTTGAGCCTTTTGTCATTGAAAAATTGATTTAGTGTGATTTATGAAAATTTTAAGTTAATTATGAATTGTGTTGCCATCTTGTGAATGAAATTATGACTTTGGAAATTTATTGGATTTCTCACGAATCATTTGAATAAAATGTTTGAAATTGATTTTTTACACTTAGCATGACAGTATCTTATTATTCCTCCTCCATTTATGGGGTGAGATCGGTTATCTTTCCTCCCTCTCTGGTTTACCAGTTGAGGTTGTAGATCGGATGAGTACTCATTAGCTAGATAGCCACCTCCTTCATTGATTTCGATTAGTGGGGTTGTAGATTGCTTTGTCGTGGTGTACAATGCGGCATTGATCGGAAATTTTGTGTCATGGCTTAAGTTGCGTATGAATTGGCAACACTGTGTTCTTAAATTATTTGACTAAATTGTGTTATTATGAGCTTTGATAATTTGTGAAATGTGATTGAGAAATATTTAAATAGTGTTTTGGCAATGAATGATTTATGTATTGTATTTCAAATTTTTATTGTGCACCACTGAGTATTTTTATACTCAGCGATAGCTTGTTTTGCTGTCGCAGATAAGAGCAAGGAGAAAGCAGCAGAGTGAGCTGCTATCGATATTGAAGATTTCATTGACTTTTTCTGTACGGGTATTATTTTATATCCTTGTAGTTATTTTGATGTAAATACTATAATGTCATAAGTATCAATGTAAAATGAGCAGTTGTATAATAAGTTATCATAATATTATTTTTGAAACTTCTTTTTGTAAATTAATATTTGTAGTTTGTGAATTTCATACTTTATGCACTGTGAATGAAGTTATTAAATATTTTGAGATGATAAACTTTGATTGGATTGTGGAATTATTTTTGAAGTGGATTAAATTGAGTTGACTTGAAATTATTTGGTGGTTAGGAGTTGTGAAAAAATTTTGGAAGTATTTTTTTCAGGTATTTGAAGAACTACTTTCTCCAAATACAAACGAAACTCTGTCAAAATTTTTATAAAATTTGTGGTAAAATTAAAATGGACAAAAATTTTTACTAGTTTATAAGCTTTGAATAAATGATTTTAATTCCTACCAAAATGCTCACCACTTTCAAAATGCAAGAAAATAGTTTTAAAATCCCTTGTAGTGTATTTAATGAATTATCGGTAGGTGAAGTTCGGTAGTTCATTAAGTATTCTACGGGATCATGTTATGCCTTACAGAGGGGTAAGGTATGACATGTTTTAGTGGTATAAGAGCATGGTTTTGCAATGAATTTTGACTATTTAGGTGAACATTTCTTTGATAAGTACAACTGCTCAAGTGTCTTTAATTGATACATATGACATATTTACATCATGAATATGCACTAACGGAGGTCAACCTCCTTGTGTTTGATCTCAGGAAGTAGAAAATTTGGGAAAACGGAATGGAAGAATGAGATCATTCCGTAGAACAATCTGCTGAGGCTGAGGTTCAAGGGGAAGCCCTAGCACTCCAGAACGTGAGTGGGTCAGCTACTCCAGCTCCTACTCCAAAGACCAGCCTCGGTTTATGCACAGATGGTCGTGTTTTTCCAGCAAATGGCGGGAAATGTGCCACCCCAAGCTCAGATGTAAGTACCTATAGCACAACCACAGGCCTCAGCTCGGCATATGAAAAATTGATGAAATTTGGGGCCACCGAGTTTAAAGGCACTGTGGATCCACTAGAGGCAAAACAGTGGTTGGAAAGAATGGAATGGGTTTTCAGGAAGCTGTAGTGTACTGAAGAATTAAAATTTGAATATTCAGTATCTCTTCTCCAAGGGGATGCATATGAATGGTGGAAGACCATCCCCCACAGCCTAGTAGAACCTCCAGTCCTTACTTGGTCAGACTTTTTGAGGGAGTTTCGACAAAAGTGGATCCCCGATGCATATGTGGATATGAAGTTACAAGAATTCCTGAGTTTGAAATAAGGGGACAGAACCATAGCAGAATATGAGAGGGACTTCTCTCAACTGAGCCACTACGCTGGAAGCTTAGTCTCCACCCCCAGAGATAGATGTAAGAGGTTTGAGTCCGGGTTAAGGGCGAATCTAAGAATGCAAGTTGTGGGTTTTCGACATCAGAATTTCACTGAGTTGATCTCACAGGCCCTGGAACTGGAAAGGATAGAATCAGAAGGGGCGGTGAAGAAGGGTACACAAGAGAAAGAGAAGACTGAAAAGACTACTGGACAAGCACCTGAGAGTGGTTCTGGGAAGAGGAAACAGTTTGGGGGATCCAGCTCCCGTAGATCCGCAGAGGCGCATTCTCCGCCAAAGACCACCCCTGGTCGTCACAGACCAAAGAAGCACCCCGAGGAGCTCTATCAGTACGGCAGTGTGAAACTTGTGGTAGAACTCACGGTGGGGTTTGTTTCAAGGCTTGTTTTAATTGTGGAGAGAGCGGACATTTTGCTAAGGATTGTACTAGTCTGCGCCGGTCTGGACCTTCTGCTACATCTGAGGGATCAGCCCAAAACTCTGCACCTAGAGGATCACAGCCAGCTAGTAGAGGTAGAGGCAGAGGCAGGGGTCCTGGTAACACTCCTGGGAGTCAAAGCACTGTTAACCAGCCAGTATCCAGTGGCGCACCAGTCAGAGTGTATACCATGCGTCAGAGGGAGGAAGCTGAAACATCAGACGTAGTAGCTGGTATTTTCTCCATCCTTGACCAAGATGTACATGTGTTATTTGATCCTGGCTCCACACATTCGTATTTTAGTGCTAATGTGATGTGTTATACTGCTATTCAGTGTGTACCAATGGACTATGATGTGCTAGTAACAAGTCCATTAGGCCAGGAGGTCAGGGTAAATAGACTATATAAGGACTGTCCTTTGGTGATCCAAGGACACACTTTTCTGTCTGATTTGATTGAAATGCCCTTCAGAGATTATGATATTATCTTGGGCATGGATTGGTTAGCCAGGCATCATGTGATGATTAACTGTAGACTGAAGACAGTCACTTTTGGTCTCCCTCTGTACGGTGATGTGGTAATACATGGGGAGAGGCATTTATTGCCTTCAAACATCATTTTAGCTGCACTGGCCAGAAAAATGATTAGGAAAGGGTGTGAGGCATACTTGGCACATGTGATAGACACCCAAGTGGATAGTCCAGCACTGAGGGACATTCCTATTGTATGTGACTTTCCGGATGTATTTCCTGATGAATTTCCAGGATTACCTCCAGAAAGAGAGGTGCAATTTGAGATTGATGTTATGCCTGGTGTGGTCCCAATCTCCATAACGCCATACAGAATGGCACCTGCAGAATTGAAGGAGTTGAAAGTGCAGTTGCAAGAGCTGCGTGACAAGGGCTTTATCAGCCCTAGTGTGTCACCTTGGGGAGCGCCAGTGTTGTTTATAAAGAAGAAAGATGGCACTCTCCGGTTATGCATTGACTATCGGAAGTTGAATAAGGTGACAATAAATAACAGATACCCATTGCCCCGCATTGATGACTTATTTGATCAGTTGAAGGGTGCAGCTGTATTCTCCAAAATTGACCTGAGATCAGGTTATTATCAGCTGAAAGTACAAGAGCAGAGTATTTCTAAAACTACCTTCAGAACCAGCTATGGCCATTATGAGTTCTTGGTCATGCCATTCGGGTTAACTAATGCCGGCTGCTTTTATGGATCTGATGAACACCATCTTCAGACCATTCCTCGACCAGTTTGTTGTGGTATTTATTGATGATATATTGGTCTATTCGAGGAATGCAGAAGAGCATGATAGACATCTACAGATTGTACTACAGACTTTGAGGAAGAAACAATTATATGCCAAATTGTCGAAGTGTGAATTTTGGCTGAAAGAAATATCTTTCTTGGGGTATGTAGTATCTGAAAAGGGCATCAAGGTAGATCCTAGCAAGATAGAAGCTGTCCTTAATTGGAAGCCACCCAGAAATATCATAGAGATTCGCAGTTTTCTGGGGTTAGCTGAATACTACCGTCGATTTGTGAAGGGATTCTCCATGTTGGCATCTCCATTGACCAAGCTGCTTAGAAAGGATGTGAAATTTCAATGGACGAACAAATGCCAGAAGAGTTTTGATGAATTGAAGAGATGTTTGACTGAGGCTCCAGTCCTGACTTTACCTACGCCGAGTAAAGAATATACAGTTTACAGCGATGCTTCTCACAATGGGTTAGGTTGTGTGTTGATGCAAGATCGGAATGTCATTGCCTATGCATCACGCCAGCTAAAACCGCATGAGAGGAATTATCCGACACATGACTTGGAGCTTGCAACCATTGTGTTTGCTTTTAAGATCTAGAGGCAGCCTTTATAATCTGTTACAAGTTACTTGGGCACTGATATGAATTTAATTAGACAAAAATCTAGAGGAATAAATATAAAAAAAATCCTGACAAATTTAATTGTTTCCAAAGATCAATAAATATGTAAAAGTTTCAAATTTTATGAAATCATACATAGACTAAATATTTTAGAATATTTTGTTTTATTTTAGTTTAACCACCACTAAGCAATTCGATTAGCGCGTTGGTTTTCCATCACGTAGGTACTGGAGACCAGTCACAGCCGCAGCAGTAGTGCTCTGACAGCGTTTGACCAAACCTGCCATTATCTGCTAGTCACCTCAACAGTTTGTGTTTTGTTGGTAGGGCCCAAGTATTAGATTTTGTATTTTTGGATAATTGTACATAAATAGAATGTAATTATATTTTGGATTGTAAATAAAATTGTAAATTATTGTGTATGACTTTTTATATGAATGAAATATATATCATTTTCTTGAGATTATATGAATAATTGTGGATAACAAGATACATAAGAAAGTGAATGGAATATGAATTATGTTAACAGATGAATAGTGAAACCCGTAAGATGCTAATAAAACAGAGGAGCCATTGTCCAGGTTTCCAGTAAAGTAAATTGTGATATAAAAAAAAAATTCCACACATGGATAACCTAAATAAATGAACTTTAAAATTTACAATGGACATGACAAGATAACGTAGGGTGCTCCGGCACCGAATGTGGCACATTTTTCTCAGCTATACTGTAGACGAACAAGGGTCGTCACATTTAGTGGTGTCAGAGCAGAGGTTTAGGCAGTCTTAGACCTAGATAGATAGTGTGCATAACATGCATGAGCCTTTAATAAAGAGTCGAGGTGACACTAATACAGATCTATTCTTTATCTGTTTTATAGTATCGATGGCATTTGATCCTTCAGAGCACGAGTCCCCTAGACTGGTAGGGGAGGAGGTACCAGTAGAGGGGGAGGTAGAGTCTCATGCACCCACAACTACTCCTAGTCGAAAGCGAAGTAGTAGAGCAGAGTCATCCCATGGTGCTGTGGATATAGCACAGCAGGCCTTCCTGGAACAGATGACTCAGCTGCTCCGTCAGGTCACCGAAGCCATACCTCAGCCACAGCCACCTCCACCTCTATAGCCACAGCCACCGCCACCATCACCTATACAGCCACAGCCACCACCACCACCTCCACAGCCATAGTTAGTGCAGAGGTCCCCATTAGAGAGACTGCAGAAATATGGGGCAGTTGATTTTAAGGGCAAGAAGGAGGATGATCCAACTGCCGCAGAGTTTTGGCTGCAAAGGACAGAGAGGGTATTGCAACAGCTATAGTGCACCCCAGAGCAGCAGTTGGAGTGTGCTTTGTCACTACATCAGGAGGATGCATATCGGTGGTGGCTGACAGTGTCGAGAGTGGTACAGCATGCACAGATCACCTGGGATTTCTTTTTGATGGAGTTTAGGAAGAAATATATTAGCCATGTATACATAGAGGCCAGAAGGAGAGAATTCCTGGCACTGAGACAGAGGCAACTTACAGTCTCCGAATATGAGCAAAAATTCGTAAGACTTAGTGGATATGTATTAGAGATAATGCCCACAGAGGTTGATAAATGCGGAAGGTTTGAGGACGGACTGAATGATAGCATCAGACCGATAGTTACATCTCACCACTTCACTGACTTCTCTTTGTTAGTAGCATCAGCTCTTGATGTGGAGAGAGTCAGAGATGAGGAGCAGTCCAGGAGGGACAGACAGCGTGAGAGGGGTTCTGGATCTGGCCAGTCCGGTTCAGTAGCCACTGGTAGTAAGAAGCTCAAGAAGTCTCAATGTCAGATTAAGGGTCGAGGTAAGAGGTAGAGATCTCGGTTTACTCCGAGGAGAGGAGGAAAGTCTGGTGCATCAGTGGGTTGTTCTTCAAGTGTAGCTGCACGGGGATCAGCCCTGATACCAACTTTTACACACTGCGGGATGAGCCACCGAAGAGAGTGTAGACTATTGACTAGGGGATGCTTCAGATGTGGGTCTACGGATCACTTCTTGAAGGATTGTCCACAGAGGAGTACTAGTGCTCCCACTGCTCCACCCCAAACAGAGAGGTCTACCACGGCAGCACAGAGTGGTAGAAGACCTACGAGGTCTGATATAGCTGATCCATCATAGAGGCCTACTATAGAGACTACTAAGAGGTAGGAGGTCAGGGTAATACCTCATGCTTATGCTATGAGAGCTCGAGAGGAGCCAGAGCCAGCTGATGTCATAAGGGGTACCTTCTTACTTTATGATTTATCTGTGTGTGCTTTAATTGATCTTGGTTCCACGCACTCTTATATGTGTATAACACCACCGGTTAGTAGAAATGTATAGATAGAGGAGTTAAATGAGGACATATTGGTTACTAACCCTTTAGGCCATAGTGTCATAGTGAAGAAGTTCTAGAAGGGTTGTCCTCTGAGGATATAGGGTCATGAGTTTCTAGCTGATTTAATTGAGCTACCATTCCATGAGTTTGTTGTGATACTGGGAATGGATTGGTTATCACGTCATCAGGCGATGGTAGATTTTCGGCTGAAGAGGATTTCATTATAGACAAGAGATGGGGATGAAATTACAGTTGTGGGTGAAGGAACGGGTTGTCTTTCTACTATCATATCAGCCACAACAGCCAGAAGATTGATGAGGAAGGGCTGTGAGGCTTTCTTAGCACATGTGGTTAATAATAGGAATACTAGCCCGAGCTTACCAGACATCCCCACTGTATGTGATTTTCAAGATGTATTTTCAAAAGAGTTGCAGGGTTTGCCACCAGAGAGAGAGGTGGAGTTTGCTATAGAGGTTATATCGGGTACTACACTAATTTCCATTGCTCCATATAGGATGGCACCCACTGAACTGAGGGAGTTAAAAGTTCAGTTACAGGAGCTACTGGATAAGGGTTTCATACCCCCTAGTGTGTCACCATGGAGAGCATCGGTGCTGTTTGTGAAGAAGAAAGACGGTACACTATGGCTTTGTATAGACTACCGGCAGCTGAATAAGGTGACTATGAAAAATAAATATCCTTTACCACGGATAGATGATCTGTTTGATCAACTAATGGGAGCCGGTGTATTCTCCAAGATAGATCTTAGATTAGGCTATCACTAGCTGAGACTAAAGGAGATAGATGTGCCTCAAACTGCTTTCAGGACCCGGTATAGACATTATGAGTTTCTAGTGATGCCATTTGGGCTGACGAATGCACCAGTGGCGTTTATGGACCTACTTGGATCAGTTCATAGTGGTCTTCATAGATGATATTCTGGTGTATTCTAAGAACTAGGAGGAGCATGATGAACAACTGAGAGTAATATTACTAATACTGCGGCAAAAGCAGTTATATGCCAAGCTGTCCAAGTGTGACTTCTGGTTAGATGAGATATCTTTCCTTGGGCGCATTGTATTAGCAGATGAGATCAAAGTAGATCCAAAGAAGATTGAAGCAATAGTTGAATGGAAGCCTCTAAAAATTGCAACAAAGGTCAGAAGCTTTTTGGGTTAGCTGGTTATTACAGAAGATTTGTGAAGGAATTCTCTCTTATAGCTACTCCACTGACCAAGTTACTGCACAAAACTGCTAAGTTTAACTGGAATGACAAATGTCAAGCCAATTTTAAGAAGCTAAAGGCTATGCTTATAGAGGCTCCAGTGTTGACACAGCCAGAGTCAGGAAAAGACTATGTGATCTACAGTGATGCCTCTCACAATGGGCTTGGGTGTGTTCTGATGCATGAAGGTAAAGTGGTTGCTTATGCTTCTAGACAACTAAGGCCACATGAAAAGAACTACCCAACTTATGATATGGAATTGACGGCAATAATATTTGCATTGAAGATATAGAGGCATTACCTATATGGTGAGAAGTGCTACATATATACGGATCACAAGAGTTTGAAATATTTGCCAACCAAGAAGGAACTCAATCTGAGACAGAACAGATGGATTAAATTTCTTAAAAATTATGATTATGTAATCGACTATCATCCTTGGAAGGCAAATGTAGTGGCTGATGCACTGAGCAGGAAGTCTATAATGGTTTTGAGAGCATTGAATGCTCACTTGTCCTTAGCTCTAGATGGGACTATTTTGGCTGAGTTGCGTGTAAAGCCAAGCTTGCTACAGCAAATACAGGAAACACAGATAAGGGGTGAAAAGTTGATGATAATTATGGGTAGAGTTAAAGAGGGGAAAGAGACTGATTATGAGCTGAAAAGAGATGGGTGCCTACATTACAAAGGCAAAATTTGTGTACCAGGAGATGAACAACTGAAGAAGAATATCCTGACAGAGGCACATAGTAGCTTCCATGCAATGCACCCAGGAAGTACCAAGATGTATCATTACCTGAAGACACATTATTGGTGGCCTGGAATGAAGAAAGAGATTAGTGATTTTGTAACCAGATGTTTGACATGCCAGCAGGTTAAGGCTGAGCATTAGGTTCCATCAGGGTTATTGCAACCTATATCCATACCAGAATGGAAATGGGACCGCATCACCATGGATTTTTTCATTGGGCTACCATTGACACAAAAAAAACATGATACTATATGGGTGATTGTGGATAGATTGATCAAGTCATCTCACTTCCTACCATTTAGAGTGTAACACCCCTCACCCGCCTACAGTATAACCAAGCAAGGCGTGCTACAATCGGTGCCGGAGCACCCTAACTTATCTTAATTTTTTTTTTAATAATTTTGAATTCATTTAATTTAATATCAATTATTTTTCGACGGAGAAACCAGCGGAGTTTCTCCTATTTTATTATCGTTTGGTGTATTTCAATATTTACCTGTTTGAAATTCAACAATATCTTCAAAATAAAATCTTATCCATGCTAATCATAATTATCTCATCTCATTCTCATAATTTTCTTATATTTAAAATCTCATCTTTACATTTCAATTTCATAATCATTTCCATACATTCCCATTCATACTAAATTCATATGTAAACATTCTCAAATTACATAAGCAACATTTTCAAATTTCCTTAATTTACATAGTTTACAAAATAATTACAAAATTTCATAATTTACATAATATATAAATTAATTACTTATGAAAAAGCTAATTAATTAATTTACATCGCATTCCTATTAATTACCTGTTCATAATCTACATTATAATACAATATCTATCATTTTATACAAAATACAAAATATGATCTATATGGGCCCTATCTACATGCATTGCTGAGGAGGTGACAAACTTTGACACTCTGCAGATCAAAACTCCCAAAATTCCCAGTCAAACGTCCTTTGGGTTCTAGCTTCAGTACCTGCACGAAGGAAACAATTCCATCGCGCTAAGCATTGCTGCTTAGTGGTGCAATAATATAAAAAGAAAATAATATACAAATAAAGATAGAAATAAAACATAATTTAAATAATTAAGATTTATTTATACTTCACATGCGGTTTCTAAAATTTAATATGTTTTATCCTAATTTAATCTTCTTTGAAAGTGTTTATTTCGCCAATATACAGTAATAATGTACAAAGAAAAATGATCTAAAAATAATAAATTTATGCTTATATTATTATGTAAGTCACATTTGCAATATTTATGTATGTTATAAGTTTCTTTGCTAATCTTTTAGCAATTTATCAATACTTTCTAGGTTGTCTCAGATTATTTCATAATAAGTAAATTTTAATATCGGTCCAGTTCATTTCGATTCTTTCTAATAAATAACTATTCTAATTTATTTTAGGTCATCTTACTCATTTATTTAATTTCTAATATTTTTTTATCACTAATATTCTTAACTTATTTCAATAAATTTCACTGCCCAAGTAACCTATGGCAGGCTGACTAAACTGGATAACGGGTCGTTGGCACTGGACATCGCAGTGCCTCTGGCCGTCATACCATGGGACACAGAACGTCAACCACGTATGCAGTCAGTATGGCTAAAAAGCCATGATAACACATAATCGGGTATAAAAGCCATGAATGTTGGCATAAAGCCATGAATGCGGGCATAAAGCCATGAATACGGGCACAAAGCCATGAATACAGGCATAAAGCCTTTCATAGTACTGCTAAAACAATACCCTATTGGCATGCCAAACTATCCAATCTGACACAAATGTCTAGGCAATACAAGGGCACATAATATCATTAAATATTAATATATTGTGTTTTATGACTTTATTATTTCATGATAAATTTCATAATTTATACATTCATCATAATATTCATACATTCCTTACATCATTCATATTAATCACAATTCACAACAATGGTGTTCATATACTATTGTACTCAAAATATTTTTCCTTTCTCTTATAAAGAAAACTAATGTTCCATTCATATTTTCATGTGATTCATTTATTCATTACAATATTTATATGAATTCATAACTCATACAAGGTGTTATTATCTTATTTGTAATGGAAACATAAATCCTAATGTGAACCTCATCCCATTTATACTCAACAATCGATCTAGGTTAATGTCATTTCATATTCAAGTGGTATTACTTATGTTTTATTAGACCTACTAGTAATGGGAATAACTCTTAACTATATACTCACATAACTTAAATGTTCATTAAGTCATTTAGGTGAATTACTATTTCTATTTCAAGTAATCCATGAATGTTTCATGGATTCCAAATTTCATACCATAATTTCCTCTACCAATTTAGTTATTATACTTTATGTCTTTGTATTACTATTCACTCAAATTGTTGACTTTTTAATGCATAATAAATTTATTGAACCTAAGTTCTCAAAGATACCACATTTTGCATTCAAAATTTGTTGGTATTGGTTGCCAATACCATTTCCAAGCTTAATGTTAATTGGGCAGAATTTTCAGTTTTCATGCCTTGTGTTCACTGTTCTATTGGTCAATTTTGCAGTGGGAATTTGGCAAAATGATCAACATGAAAGTTGTTCCTTATTTTGTCTAGTTAAATTTCTTTTTTTGAATCACTCCATTTGGAGTTTTGTAGCTCAAGTTATGGTCATTTGACCATAACTGGCCGGATTGAAATTTTTCTGGACTGACCATATCTACAATGCAGTGAACAGTAACTTCAACTCACTTGTTGGATAGGTTCTGGTCATAATTTGGGTTAGGTTTCTTCATGAAAGTTGTTGATCTATATCTCAGTTTGTTGTGGGTAAAATTTCAGGTCAATTGGACCATTCTACACTGAGTTATGGCCAAATGACCAAACACTATTCATTTAGTCATTCTGCAGAAACAGACTGCAGGTCACCCGGATTGGGGCAAGCTTTTGGTCCACTTGGTTTGGTCTTATGGGCATGGTTTCTTCACCAAAGTTGTGCTATTATGTGTCTAGTTTCATTTCCAATTGGCCAAACACCAATTGAACCTCTACAATTCAAGTTATGGCTGCCCAAACCTGCTGGACTCATGTCCAATTCTGCAGGTCACCTAAGGTAGCCACACTAAACCTAAATCCCATCACTAAACACACTTCACTTCTTGTTTACCAATAACCAAATGGTCACTAATTGACCATTAAAACTCAATTTCATCATTACATGATCAAAGTCTCAATTTCATGCTCAAACCCTAACTCAAATTTCCAATTCATGGCATACACACACCAAACTCATACCAAATCACTTTATCCATCATCTATACTCATCAATAATATAATTAAGCCACTTAATTTCATCAAAAACCAACAATCCTTAAACTTTCTCATGGCTGCCAAATTTAGAGATTTCATTTACTCAAGTTTTCCTTTTAATTTCACACAATTTCTACTTGATTTAGCATGCTTACAAGATTAAAGAAAGAAAAGAAATTGTTTAGGGCACTAACCTCTTGTAGCTCAAATCCAAGCCAACCAAGACTTTAATTTTTCTTTACTTTCTTACTCTTTCTTGGCTGCCAAATACTTCTCCTTGGTGTGGGTATAATTTTTAGTGAAGGGAGGATAAGGTTTTAAGGTGAATTGAAGTGGGAAATGAAGCTTAAGGGAGCTTTAATGGTGGAACCTCTTCTCTCTCTCTCTCTCTCAACGTTTTTGGCTGCCCAAAGGTTGAAGATGCAGATTGGTTTTTCAATTTTTTTTTTGTCTCTTTTATCTCTTTTAATGAGTTTAACAAATTGTGATTGGTGGAGGAAATTTAAATGACATCATATGATGTCATAATTAGCATTTTCTTTCATTTTCTTTTCTTCTCTTCTCTACTCATTTTCAATATAATTTTTAGCAATATTTATTCATTTTTTAGATCATAATAATTATTTTCTTAACTGTACAAGTCGGCCAAAAATCATCTCTGAAGACGAAATGACCAAAATGCCCTCCGTTTGGCTTAACGGGCCAAAATTGTCTGTACCGATTGAAAATTTTTTCTAAACCTTTTCTTGGCATTCTAATGCCATAGAACCCTCAATGACTCTTCTCTGGAGTCTCAAAAATTATTTTATGAATTTTCTCCCGGGTCTAGGGCTCCTAGTTGCGAGAACTGCAACTTCCCACAGGGTTACCCATTGCTAGGGCACCGGCTTATTTAACTTGGTTGTATTTTATTTCTAAAATTTTTCCTAAATTTTTCTTATTAATATTTGAGTTATTTATGACCCCTCACTCTAGTCTAATTATTTTTCCAGACATTCTATCTGTCCGAACCGACACCGGTCATCGGAACAGTAGAATGTGCGGAATTATTACAGTGAGAGTGTTATATAGAGCCGACTACTCACTGGAGAGGTTAGCAGAAATCTACATAGCTGAGATAGTCTAGCTACCTAGAGTGCCGACATCGATCATATTTGACCGAGACCCGAGATTTACTTTGAGGTTTTGGAAGAAGCTACAGAAGTCGTTGGGCTCTCAACTGCACTTCAGTACGGCTTTTCATCCTCAGACGAATGGACAGTCTGAAAGGGTGATTCAGGTAACCCTTAGAACTTAGTAAATTGCTATAATTGTTAAAGGAATGATAATAATGACATGACATGAATGATATGATAGGTGTTAGAGGATATGCTTCAGAGCTGCATTATGGATTTTGAAGGAAGTTGGGAAAAGTACCTTCCTTTGGTAGAGTTTGCATATAATAATAGCTACCAAGCCAGCATAAAAATGGCTCCATACGAAGCATTGTATGAGAGGAAATGTAGGACTCCCTTATGTTGGACAGAATTGGGTGAGGAGAAAGTAGTGGGCCCAGACTTAGTGAGACAGACTGAGGAAAAAGTGAAGCTCATCAGAGACAACCTGAAAGCTGCCTCAGATAGACAAAAGTCATATGCTGATCTGAAGAGGAAAGACATAGAGTATGAGATTGGCGATAAGGTGTTTCTCAAGGAGTCGCCTTAGAAAAAAGTGCCAAGGTTCAGCAAGAAGTGTAAGTTAAGCCCTAGGTTTATTGGTCCATATGAGATCATTGAACGTGTGGGTCTAATAGCCTACAGGCTAGCCTTACCACCTCAGCTGGACAAGATTTATAATGTGTTTCATGTGTCGATGCTCAAGAGATATAGGTCAGATCCTTCACATGTCATTTTAACAGAAGAGATAATTTTGAAACCTGATTTGACATATGAAGAAGAGCCAATTAGAATCTTGGCACGGGAAGTAAATGAGCTCAGAAATAAGAGAATTTCATTGGTGAAAGTCTTATGGAGACACCACAACACGGAAGAGGTGACATGGGAGAGCGAGGAGACAATGAGGTAGCAGTTCCCTCAGTTCTTCACATCAGGTAAATTTTGAGGACAAAATTTTATTTAGAGGGAAAAAATTATAACGCCCTCACTTTAGGCAGTCCATATATTCTATTGTTTCGATGACTAACGTCTGTTCAGACAGCCAGAATGTCTGAAACTAAAGTTAAACCAGAGTGAGGAGACATAAAATGATGGAATAAAGGCTAAGAAAAATTAAAGAAAAATGTAAGAAATGAAATGTTAATGAGTTAAAGGAGCCGGAGTCACGACGATGGGTGACCGTATCAGGAAGCGACCGTGAAAACAGTTGACGACCCCAGACCCGTAAGGAATCTTATGGAAAAAATTTTTTGGACTAAATTAAAGGTTTACTAAGGTATAAATGACATTAAAAATTTCAAAGAAAATTCAAAAAAAAATTTATTAATCGGTACAGATAAAATAACCCGACAAGCTTAACGAATGGTATTTCGGTCATTTCAACCCCAGAGTTAGATTTTGACCTAAATGTCAAATAGAATGAGAGAGATTAAAATGCATAAAATAAATTAGATTATGAAATTATGTATAGAAATGGGAAAAGAAAAGAAAAGAAAAAGGAAATGAATTATGATGTAAGCATGATTTCATGCTCACCTCATGCTAACCTAAGCATGATGTAAATATTACATCATATTAATCATAGGATATATATAACATAAGATGAAAAACTTTAATTAATTAAAAGCATTTTCTCCTTCATATTCTTCCTCCTTACCATCCACCATAACTAAAGAACTCCTTTCCATTTTCAAGCTTTTGAGCTTGATTTCTTCCCCTTTCTCACCATATTTTCCATAAATCCCTTCATTAAAAATCATCCCCACACCTTGGAGAAGCTAGTAGTAGTAACAAGAAGGGAAGGAATTGAAGTTTTGGTAACTTGAAGATGTGTCCATTAAAGGTTAGTGCCTAATTCCTCTCCTTTCTTTTATTAAACATTGAATTGGTGTTGAGATGAGTAGAAATTGCAAGGAAACAAAAGAAATTGTAACACCCCCATTTGTATAGCTTGGTATATTTCACTATTTCGGTGACCGGAGTCAATCTGGACAATTAAGGAGATTAGAACCACACTTAAGACAACTAGAGAAGCCATAAACACAAATAATTAGTAATTGCCAATTAGTTAAGTATAAACAAGAAAAATGGAATCTAAGAAGTTAAACGAGCCGAGAGTCATAGTGATGGGTGACCTTCTCGGGAACGACTTCGAATTAGATTTAAACTCAAATTTCAAACCGTAAAATGTGACACCGCGGTCCTTAGGACCATTACAAACATAGTGAAAAAGAGAAAATCACGAAAAAGAACTGTTAAGCCAGTCAAATAATTAGGTCAATGAGCCGAAAGAAATACTAAATTATTTGTAAACCGAGATGAACCGACGAGGGGCAATTTGGTCAATTGACCCAGTGAGCTTACTCCTGACCTAACTGTCAAATAAAATTGGAGAAAAGAAAATTTCGGAATCGAGAATTAAATTAAAAAATTAATCGAAAAATAAATAGAAAAAAAAAAGAGAAAATGGAAAAGTCAAAAGGTGATAACATCATGCATGACATCATGCATGATGCCATAAAAATAATACTTAATATATTTATTTAATTGGAATTTATGGTCTTCCATAAGATAAAAAGAAAAGAAAAGAAAAGAAAAGAAAATCAACTAAAAGTCTTCTTCCTTTCTCCTATTGTCGCCTCACTCTTTCTCTCTCCCTCACCATAGTTAAACCTCCATTAAAGCTTGCTTCAAGCTTTGAAATCACCATTAAACCTCAAATCCTCCCATAATTGCTTCACAAAAACTTGTTCTAGTCACTTGAGAGGAAGATTGGTCATCAAAGAATTGAAGAAAATTGAGAGAAAGTAAAGATCAAAGACTTCACCTAAGGTTAGTAATGCAAACTTCAAATTTTTAGTTTAATTAGTGTGTGTATAGCATTAAGAACATAGAAATAAACTTAAAATGAAATGAAACAAATTGTTGAGGGACTGAATTGAAATTTTGGCCAGCATGAGGGGGAGGGTGATTTGCATGATTTCAATGGTTTGAATGGGTTTAGGAACTTTAGTTAGTTGAATGGTTATGATTAAAAGCTTTGAAGGTAGCTAAATGCATGAGGTTGGTGAATTAGGTTTTGGACATTAGGGTTTAGAGACCAAAAAGGTGAAAAACTTGTAAATGGCGTCTTTGACCTAATGTGAAGTGAGAAATGGTCATTTGTGACCTAAAGTGATGTGTTTGAAGTGTTTGAATCAAAGGCCAATTCGGATTGGATCCAGCAGCATGACCAAATCTCCTTTGAGGGATCAAAAATGAAATTTTACAAGTCTAATTGGTATGAGACCAATTGGGAATGAAAATAGGCACTAAATGACACAATTTTCATTTAAGAAGCATGCCCAAAAAGTGACTAAAACCTAGTGAACAAATTGACCAAAGATGGAAAATTGCAGGCTACTCTACACAAACTGACCAAATGAACAGTGTTTGTTCATTTGGTCATAACTCGTGCTAGGCAGGTCAAAATGACCTGAAATTTTACCAGTGGTTAGGTGGGATATAGACCTAAAACTTTTATGAAGAACAGCAACCCAAATTATGCCATTAAGCTAATCAAATTACTGAGCAAAGTTGAATCACTGAATCTGCAGAACTGCAGATTTACCATATGAACAGTAAAGTTTCAATGGCCATAACTCTCTCTAGAAAACTCCGATTTAGGTGATTCTTGAACCGATGGAAACCTAAAGCTTAGTAGAACATTTCATATGAAGAAAATTAGACCAAATTATGGACTTAACTTGATCAAATTGCTGAACGAAATTGGATCAATAATCTACCAGAACTAAAATCTGCAGCATGAACAGTAACTGTAATTTGAATATAACTTGAGCTACAAAACTCTAATTGGAGTGATTTAAAAAGAAGAATAAACTTAAGACAATAGGGAACATTTTCTATGAATGAACTTTTGCCAAATTCCAACAGAAAAGTGACCAATGCAACAGTGCAACCTTAGACACCAAAACTGAAAATTTGGCAATTTTGCCTAAAAGACCTAAGTTTTGAGAAAATGACCAAAACTAACAAGTTTGGTGACCAAAATGTGGTATGTGGGTGAAGTTGGAGTTCCTATACCTATTAAGCCTTAGAAAGTCAACAAATTGACTTGAATAGTGTAGTGAATAGTAACCCGAAACATAAAAATTTCAAGAACATCGAGTTTAGCACATTAGAGCTAGATAAATGTGAAGTTAAATTTATTTTTAGGTTTATGCTAAGTTATGGTACTGAAACACTGTGAAACTGTGTGTTTCAGCTGAAAAAGACATGGAAGCTCTGAGAGACTGAGTTAAGGCCTAGAGGCGACTCACGTCAGATTTGTGCACAATAAACCTTATTTGAGCCTTTTGTCATTGAAAATTTGATTTAGTGTGATTTATGAAAATTTTAAGTTAATTATGAATTGTGTTGCCATATTGTGAATGAAATTATGACTTTGGAAATTTATTGGATTTCTCACGAATTATTTGAATAAAATGTTTGAAATTGATTTTTGATTCACACTTAGCATGACATTATCTTATTATTCCTCCTCCATTTATGGGGTGAGATCGGTTATCTTTCCTCCCTCTCTGGTTTACCAGTTGAGGTTGTAGATCGGATGAGTACTCATTAGCTAACTAGCCACCTCCTTCATTGATTTCGATTAGTGGGGTTGTAGATTGCTTTGTCGTGGTGTACAACGCGGCATTGATCGAAAATTTTGTGTCATGGCTTAAGTTGTGTATGAATTGGCAACACTGTGTTCTTAAATTATTTGACTAAATTGTGTTATTATGAGCTTTGATAATTTGTGAAATGTGATTGAGAAATATTTAAATTGTGTTTTGGCAATGAATTATTTATGTATTGTATTTCAAATTTTTATTGTGCACCACTGAGTATTTTTATACTCAGCGATAGCTTGTTTTGCTATCGCAGATAAGAGCAAGGAGAAAGCAGCAGAGTGAGCTGCTATCGATATTGAAGATTTCATTGACCTTTTCTGTACGGGTATTGTTTTATACCCTTGTAGTTATTTTGATGTAAATATTGTAATGTCATAAGTATCAATGTAAAATGAGCAGTTGTATAATAAGTTGTAATAATATTATTTTTGGAACTTCTTTTTGTAAATTAATATTTGTAGTTTGTGAATTTCATACTTTATGCACTGTGAATGAAGTTATTAAATATTTTGAGATGATAAACTTTGATTGGATTGTGGAATTATTTTTGAAGTGGATTAAATTGAGTTGACTTGAAATTATTTAGTGGTTAGGAGTTGTGAAAAATTTTTGGAAGTGTTTTTTTCAGGTATTTGAAGAACTGTTTTCTCCAAATACAAAAGAAACTCTGTCAAAATTTTTATAAAATTTGTGGTAAAATTAAAATGGACAAAAATTTTTACTAGTTTATAAGCTTTGAATAAATGGTTTTAATTCCTACCAAAATGCTCACCACTTTCAACATGCAAGAAAATAGTTTTAAAATCCCTTGTAGTGTACTTAATGAATTATCGGTAGGTGAAGTTTGGTAGTTCATTAGGTATTCTACGGGATCATGTTATGCCTTACAGAGGGGTAAAGTGTGACATGTTTTAGTGGTATCAGAGCATGGTTTTGCAATGAATTTTGACTATTTAGGTGAACGTTTCTTTGATAAGTACAACTGCTCAAGTGTCTTTAATTGATACATATGACATATTTATATCATGAATATGCACTAACGGAGGTCAACCTCCTTGTGTTTGATCTCAGGAAGTAGAAAATTTGGGAAAACGGAATGGAAGAAGGAGATCATTCCGTAGAACAATCACGAGGTGAGGTTCAAGGAAGCCCGACACTCGAGCGTGAGTGGGTCAGCTACTCCAGCTCGTACTCCAGCACCGCAGTTCCCCGCTCAGTTTGTACAGCAGATGGCTGCGTTTTTCCAGCAAATGGCGGGAAATGTGTCACCCCAAGCTCAGATGTAAGTACCTATAGCACAACCACAGCCTTCAGCTCGGCAATATAAAAAATTGATGAAATTTGGGGCCACCGAGTTTAAAGGCACTGTGGATCCACTGGAGGCAAAACTGTGGTTGGAAAGAATGGAACAGGTTTTCAGGAAGCTGTAGTGTATTCAAGAATTAAAATTTGAATATTCAGTATCTCTTCTCCAAGGGGATGCATATGAATGGTGGAAGATCATCCCTCACAGCCTGGTAGAACCTCCAGTCCTTACTTAGTCAGACTTTTTGAGGGAGTTTCGACAGAAGTGGATCCCCGATGCATATGTGGATATGAAGTTACAAGAATTCCTGAGTTTGAAACAAGGGGACTGAACCATAGCAGAATATGAGAGGGACTTCTCTCGACTGAGCCACTATGCTGGAAGCTTTGTCTCCACCCCCAGAGATAGATGTAAGAGGTTTGAGTCCGGGTTAAGGCCGAATCTGAGAATGCAAGTTGTGGGTTTCCGACATCAGAATTTCGCTGAGTTGATCTCACAGGCCCTGGAACTGGAAAGGATAGAATCAGAAGGGGCGGTGAAGAAGGGTACACAAGAGAAAGAGAAGACTAAAAAGACTACTGGACAAGCACCTGAGAGTGGTTCTGGGAAGAGGAAACAGTTTGGGGGATCCAGCTCCCGTAGATCTGGCAGAGGCAGATTCTCTGGCCAAAGACCACCCCGGTTTGGTCAGCAGACCCAGCAAGCACCCCGAAGAGCTCTATCAGTAAGGCAGTGTGAAACTTATGGTAGAACTCACGGTGGGGTTTGTTTCAAGGCCACCGGTGCATGTTTTAATCATGGAGGGAGCGGACATTTCGCTAAGGATTGTACTAGTCCGCGCCGGTCTGGACCTTCTGCTACATCTGAGGGATCAGCCCAAAACTCTGCACCTAGAGGATCACAGCCAGCTGGTAGAGGTAGAGGCAGAGGTAAGGGTCCTGGTAACACTCCTGGGAGTCAAAGCACTGTTAACGGCCCGATTATCGATGGCGCACGATCGAGTGTATACCATGCGTCAGAGGGAGGAAGCTGAAACGTCAGACTAGTAGCTGGTATTTTCTCCATCCTTGACCAAGATGTACATGTGTTATTTGATCCTGGCTCTACACATTCGTATGTTAGTGCTAATATGATGTGTTCTACTGCTATTCGGTGTGTACCAATGGACTATGATGTGCTAGTAACAAGTCCATTAGGCCAGGAGGTCAGGGTAAATAGACTATATAAGGACTGTCCTTTGGTGATCCAAGGACACACTTTTCTATCTGATTTGATTGAAATGCCCTTCAGAGATTATGATATTATCTTGGGCATAGATTGGTTACCCAGGCATCATGTGATGATTGACTATAGACTGAAGACAGTTACTTTTGGTCTCCCTCTGTACGGTGATGTGGTAATACATGGGGAGAGGCATTTATTGCCTTCAAACATCATTTTAGCTGCACTGGCCAGAAAAATGATTAGGAAAGGGTGTGAGGCGTACTTGGCACATGTGATAGACACCCAAGTGGATAATCCAGCACTGAGGGACATTCCTACTGTATGTGACTTTCCGGATGTATTTTCTGATGAATTGCCAGGATTACCTCCAGAAAGAGAGGTGCAGTTTGAGATTGATGTTATGCTTGGTGTGGACCCAATCTCCATAACGCCATACAGAATGGCACCTGCAGAATTGAAGGAGTTGAAAGTGCAGTTGCAAGAGCTGCTTGACAAGGGCTTTATCAGCCCTAGTGTGTCACCTTAGGGAGCGCCAGTGTTGTTTATAAAGAAGAAAGATGGCACTCTCCGGTTATGCATTGACTATCGGAAGTTGAATAAGGTGACAATAAAGAACAGATACCCATTGCCCTGCATTGATGACTTGTTTGATCAGTTGAAGAGTGCAGCTGTGTTCTCCAAAATTAACCTAAGATCAGGTTATTATTAGCTAAAAGTACAAGAGCAGAGTATTTCTAAAACTGACTTCAGAACCTGCTATGGCCATTATGAGTTCTTGGTCATGCCATTCGGGTTAACTAATGCTCCGGTTGCTTTTATGGATCTGATGAACACTATCTTCAGACCATACCTTGACCAGTTTGTTGTGGTATTTATTGATGATATATTGGTCTATTCGAGGAATGCAGAAGAGCATGATAGACATCTACAGATTGTACTACAGACTTTAAGGGAGAAACAGGTATATGCCAAATTGTCGAAGTATGAATTTTAGCTGAAAGAAATATCTTTCTAGGGGTATGTAGTATCTAAAGAGGGCATCAAGGTAGATCCTAGCAAGATAGAAGCTGTCCTTAATTGGAAGCCACCCAGAAATATCAGAGAGATTCGCAGTTTTCTGGGGTTAGCTGGATACTACCGTCGATTTGTGAAGGGATTCTCCATGTTGGCATCTCCATTGATCAAGCTGCTTAGAAAGGATGTAAAATTTTAGTGGACGGACAAATGCTAGCAGAGTTTTGATGAATTGAAGAGATGTTTGACTGAGGCTCCAGTCCTGACTTTACCTACGCCGGGTAAAGAATATACAGTTTACAGCGATGCTTCTCACAATGGGTTAGGTTGTGTGTTGATGCAAGATCGGAATGTCATTGCCTATGCATCACGCCAGCTAAAACCGCATGAGAGGAATTATCCGACACATGACTTGGAGCTTGCAGCCATTGTGTTTGCTCTTAAGATCTAGAGGCAGCCTTTATAATCTGTTACAAGTTACTTGGGCACAGATATGAATTTAATTAGACAGAAATCTAGAGGAATAAATATAAAAAAAATCCTGACAAATTTAATTGTTTCCAAAGATCAATAAATATGTAAAAGACTCAAATTTTATGAAATCATACATAGACTAAATATTTTAGAATATTTTTTTTTATTTTAGTTTAACCACCACTAAGCAATTCACTTAGCGCGTTGGTTTTCCATCACGTAGGTACTGGAGACCAGTCACAACCGCAGCAGTAGTGCTCTGACAGTGTTTGACCAGACCTGCCATTATCTGCTAGTCACCTCAACAATTTGTGTTTTGTGGGTAGGGCCCAAGTATTAGCTTTTGTATTTTTGGATAATTGTACATAAATAGAATGTAATTATATTTTGGATTGTAAATAAAATTGTAAATTATTGTGTATGAATTTTTATATGATTGAAATATATATCATTTTCTTAAGATTATATGAATAATTGTGGATAACAAGATACATAAGAAAGTGAATGGAATATGAATTATGTTAACAGATGAATAGTGAAACCCGTAAGATGCTAATAAAACAGAGGAGCCATTGTCCAGGTTTCCAGTAAAGTAAATTGTGATATAAAAAAAAATTCCACACATGGATAACCTGAATAAATGAACTTTAAAATTTACAATAGACATGACAAGATAACATAGGGTGCTCCGGCACCGAATGTGGCACGTTTTTCTCAGCTATACTGTAGACGGACAAGGGGCATCACATTTAGTGGTATCAGAGCAGAGGTTTAGGCAGTCTTAGACCTAGATAGATGGTGTGCATAACATGCATGGGCCTTTAATAAAGAGTCGACATGACACTAATACAGATCTATTCTTTGTCTATTTTATAGTATCGATGGCATCTAATCCTTCAGAGCACGAGTCCCCTAGACCGGTAGAGGAGGAGGTACCAGTAGAGGGGGAGGTAGAGTCTCATGCACCCATACCTACTCCGAGTCGAGAGCGAAGTAGTAGAGTAAAGTCATCCCGTGGTGCTGTGGATATAGCACAGCAGGCCTTCCTGGAACAAATGACTCAGCTGCTTCGCCAGGTCACCGAAGCCATACCTCAGCCACAGCCACCTCCACCTCTATAGCCACAGCCACCGCCACCATCACCTGTACAGCCACAGCCACCACCACTACCTCCACAGCCATAGTCAGTGCAGAGGTCCCCATTAGAGAGACAGCAAAAATATGGGGCAGTTGATTTTAAGGGCAAGAAGGAGGATGATCCAGCTGCCGTAGAGTTTTGGCTGGAGAGGACAGAGAGGGTATTGCAGCAGCTACAGTGCACCCCAGAGCAGCAGTTGGAGTGTGCTTTATCACTACTTCAGGAGGATACATATCGGTGGCAGGTGAGAGTGTCAAGAGTGGTACAGCATGCACAATTTCTTTTTCAGGGAGTTTAGGAAGAAATATATTAGCCATGTATACATAGAGGCCAGAAGGAGAGAATTCCTAGCACTGAGACAGAGGCAACTTACAGTCTTCGAATATGAGCAGGAATTCGTAAGACTTAGTGGATATGTATTAGAGATAATGCCCACAGAGGTTGATAAATGTCGAAGGTTTGAGGACGGGCTGAATGACAGCATCAGACCGATAGTTACATCTCACCACTTCACCGATTTCTCTTTGTTAGTAGCATCAGCTCTTGATGTGGAGAGAGTCAGAGATGAGGAGCAGTCCATGAGGGACAGACAGCGTGAGAGGGGTTCTGGATCTGGCCAGTCCGGTTCAGCAGCCACTGGTAGTAAGAAGCCCAAGAAGTCTCAAGGTCAGATTAAGGGTCGAGGTAAGAGGCAGAGATCTCGGTTTACTCCGACGAGAGGAGGAAAGTCTGGTGCATCAGTGGGTAGTTCTTCAAGTGCAGCTGCACGGGGATCAGCCCCGATACCAACTTATACACACTGCGGGATGAGCCACCAAAGAGAGTGTAGACTATTGACTAGGGGATGCTTCAGATGTGGGTCTACGGATCACTTCTTGAAGGATTGTCCATAGAGGAGTACTAGTGCTCCCACTGCTCCACCCCAAACAGAGAGGTCTACCACGGCAGCACAGAGTGGTAGAAGACCTGCGAGGTCTGATACAGCTGATCCATCATAGAGGCCTACTATAGAGACTACTGAGAGGCTGGAGGTTAGGGTAACACCTCGTGCTTGTGCTATGAGAGCTCGAGAGGAGCCAGAGCCAGCTGATGTCATAAGGGGTACCTTCTTACTTTATGATTTATCTGTGTGTGCTTTAATAGATCCTGGTTCCACGCACTCTTATATGTGTATAACACCACCGGTTAGTAGAAATGTACAGATAGAGGAGTTAAAGGAGGACATATTGGTTACTAACCCTTTAGGCCATAGTGTCATAGTGAAGAAGTTCTAGAAGGGTTGTCCTCTGAGGATATAGGGTCATGAGTTTCTAGCTGATTTGATTGAGCTACCATTCCATGAGTTTGTTGTGATATTGGGAATGGATTGGTTATCACGCCATCAGGCGATGGTAGATTTTCGGCTGAAGAGGATTTCATTACAGACAAGAGATGGGGATGAAATTACAGTTGTGGGTGAAGGAACGAGTTGTCTTTTTACTATCATATCAGCCACAACAGCCAGAAGATTGATGAGGAAGGGCTGTGAGGCTTTCTTAGCACATGTGGTTAATAATAGGAATACTAGCCCGAGCTTACCAGACATCCCCACTGTATGTGATTTTCAAGATGTATTTTCGAAAGAGTTGCAGGGTTTGCCACCAGAGAGAGAGGTGGAGTTTGCTATAGAGGTTATATCGGGTACTACACTAATTTCCATTGCTCCATATAGGATGGCACCCACTGAACTGAGGGAGTTAAAAGTTCAGTTACAGGAGCTACTGGATAAGGGTTTCATACCCCCTAGTGTGTCACCATGGAGAGCACCGATGCTGTTTGTGAAGAAGAAAGACGGTACACTATGGCTTTGTATAGACTACCGGCAGCTGAATAAGGTGACTATGAAAAACAAATATCCTTTACCACGGATAGATGATCTGTTTGATCAACTAATGGGAGCCGGTGTATTCTCCAAGATAGATCTTAGATTAGGCTATCACCAGCTGAGAGTGAAGGAGATAGATGTGCCTAAAACTGCTTTCAGGACCCGGTATAGACATTATGAGTTTCTAGTGATGCCATTTGGGCTGACGAATGCACCAGTGGCGTTTATGGACCTAATAAATCGTATCTTTCATCCCTACTTGGATCAGTTCATAGTGGTCTTCACAGATGATATTCTGGTGTATTCTAAGAATCAGGAGGAGCATGATGAACACCTGAGAGTAATATTACAGATACTGCTGGAAAAGCAGTTATATGCCAAGCTGTCCAAGTGTGACTTCTGGTTAGATGAGATATCTTTCCTTGGGCACATTGTATTAGCAGATGGGATCAGAGTAGATCCAAAGAAGATTGAAGCAATAGTTGAATGGAAGCCTTTAAAAATTGCAACAAAGGTCAGAAGCTTTTTGGATTAGCTGGTTACTACAGAAGATTTGTGAAGGAATTCTCTCTTATAGCTGCTCCACTGACCAAGTTACTGCACAAAAATGCTAAGTTTAACTGGAATGACAAATGTCAAGCCAATTTTAAGAAGCTAAAGGCAATGCTTATAGAGGCGCCAGTGTTGACACAGCCAGAGTCAGGAAAAGACTATGTGATCTACAGTGATGCCTCTCACAATGGGCTTGGGTGTGTTCTGATGCAAGAAGGTAAAGTGGTTGCTTATGCTTCTAGACAACTAAGGCCACATGAAAAGAACTACCCAACTTATGATCTGGAATTGACGGCAATAATATTTGCATTGAAGATATAGAAGCATTACCTATATAGTGAGAAGTGCTACATATATACGGATCACAAGAGTTTGAAATATTTGCCAACCAAGAAGGAACTCAATCTGAGACAGAACAGATGGATTAAATTTCTTAAAGATTATGATTATGTAATCGACTATCATCCTTGGAAGGCAAATATAGTGGCTGATGCACTGAGCAGGAAGTCTATAATGGTTTTGAGAGCATTGAATGCTCACTTGTCCTTAGCTCCAGATGGGACTATTTTGGCGGAGTTGCGTGTAAAGCCAAGCTTGCTACAGCAAATACAGGAAACACAGATAAGGGATGAAAAGTTGATGATAATTATGGGTAGAGTTAAAGAGGGGAAAGAGACTGATTATGAGCAGAAAGGAGATGGGTGCCTACATTACAAAGGCAGAATTTGTGTACGAGGAGATGAACAACTGAAGAAGAATATCCTGACAGAGGCACATAGTAGCTTCCATGAAATGCACCTAGGAAGTACCAAGATGTATCATGACCTGAAGACACATTATTGGTGGCCTGGAATGAAGAAAGAGATTAGTGATTTTGTAACCAGATGTTTGACATGCCAGCAGGTTAAGGCTGAGCATTAGGTTCCATCAGGGTTGTTGCAACCCATATCTATACCAAAATGGAAATGGGACCGCATCACCATGGATTTTGTCATTGGGCTACCATTGACACAAAAAAAACATGATACTATATGGGTGATTGTGGATAGATTGATCAAGTTATCTCACTTCCTACCATTTAGAGCCGACTACTCACTGGAGAGGTTAGCAGAAATCTATATAGCTGAGATAGTCCAGCTACATAGAGTGCCGACATCGATCATATTTGACCGAGACCCGAGATTTACTTTGAGGTTTTGGAAGAAGCTACAGGAGTCGTTGGGCTCTCAACTGCACTTTAGTACGGCTTTTCATCCGCAGACGGATGGACAGTCTGAAAGGGTGATTCAGGTAACCCTTAGAACTTAGTAAATTGCTATAATTGTTAAAGGAATGATAATAATGACATGACATGAATGATATGATAGGTGCTAGAGGATATGCTTCAGAGCTGCATTATGGATTTTGAAGGAAGTTGGGAAAAGTACCTTCCTTTGGTAGAGTTTGCATATAATAATAGCTACCAAGCCAGCATAAAAATGGCTCCATACGAAGCATTGTATGAAAGGAAATGTAGGACTCCCTTATGTTGGACAGAATTGGGTGAGGAGAAAGTAGTGGGCCCAGACTTAGTGAGACAGACTGAGGAAAAAGTGAAGCTCATCAGAGACAACCTGAAAGCTGCCTCAGATAGACAAAAGTCATATGCTGATCTGAAGAGGAAAGACATAGAGTATGAGATTGGCGATAAGGTGTTTCTCAAGGAGTCGCCTTAGAAAAAAGTGCCAAGGTTCAGCAAGAAGGGTAAGTTAAGCCCTAGGTTTATTGGTCCATATGAGATCATTGAACGTGTGGGTCTAGTAGCCTACAGGCTAGCCTTACCACCTCAGCTGGACAAGATTTATAATGTGTTTCATGTGTCAATGCTCAAGAGATATAGGTCAGATCCTTCACATGTCATTTTAACAGAAGAGATAATTTTGAAACCTGATTTGACATATGAAGAAGAGCCAATTAGAATCTTGGCACGGGAAGTAAAAGAGCTCAGAAATAAGAGAATTTCATTGGTGAAAGTCTTATGGAGACACCACAACACGGAAGAGGTGACATGGGAGAGTGAGGAGAAAATGAGGTAGCAGTTCCCTCAGTTCTTCACATCAGGTAAATTTTGAGGACAAAATTTTATTTAGAGGGAAAAAATTATAACGCCCTCACTTTAGGTAGTCCATATATTCTACTGTTTCGATGACTAACGTCTGTTCAGACAGCCAGAATGTCTGAAACTAAAGTTAAACCAGAGTGAGGAGACATAAAATGATGGAATAAAGGCTAAGAAAAATTAAAGAAAAATGTAAGAAATGAAATGTTAATGAGTTAAAGGAGCCGGAGTCACGACGATGGGTGACCGTATCGGGAAGCGACCGTGAAGACAGTTGACGACCCCAGACCCACAAGGAATCTTATGAAATAAATTTTTAGGACTAAATTAAAGGTTTACTAAGGTATAAATGACATTAAAAATTTCAAAGAAAATTCAAAAAAAAATTATTAATCGGTACAGATAAAATAACCCGACAAGCTTAACGAATGGTATTTTGGTCATTTCAACCCCAGAGTTGGATTTTGACCTAAATGTCAAATAGAATGAGAGAGATTAAAATGCATAAAATAAATTAGATTATGAAATTATGTATAGAAATGGGAAAAGAAAAGAAAAGAAAAAGGAAATGAATTATGATGTAAGCATGATTTCATGCTCACCTCATGCTAACCTAAGCATGATGTAAATATTACATCATAAAAATTTAATACATTAATCATAGGATATATATAACATAAGATGAAAAACTTTAATTAATTAAAAGCATTTTCTCCTTCATATTCTTCCTCCTTACCGTCCACCATAACTAAAGAACTCCCTTCTATTTTCAAGCTTTTGAGCTTGATTTCTTCCCCTTTCTCACCATATTTTCCATAAATCCCTTCATTAAAAATCATCCCCACACCTTGGAGAAACTAGTAGTAGTAACAAGAAGGGAAGGAATTGTAGTTTTGGTAACTTGAAGAAGTGTCCATTAAAGGTTAGTGCCTAATTCCTCTCCTTTCTTTTATTAAACATTGAATTGGTATTGAGATGAGTGGAAATTGCAAGGAAACAAAAGAAATTAATAAGTTTATGAAGAAGTAAATTTTGGCAGCCTTAATGAGAATGGGGACTTTGATGACTTTAATTGATATAAATTGAGTTAGTGATGTTGAGTGATGAAGTTAAATGTATTAGAAATTGAAGTGCATTGAGTATGTTTGAGATTGAAACTTTGAGTTAGGTTTTTGACCTAATTATTGGGGCTTTTGTGATATTGCTTGAGATTGACCTTGTTGGGATTAATTGTTGCTTATTAGAAGTGCTATGAATGCTATGTGTAGTTTGGGAGATTGGAGGAAATTGAATTGGGAGTGTACTCTTCATGCAGGTTGTGGGACTTTTTGAGTCTAGTGTTGTTTTTGACTTATAACTTGATTTGTGTTGCTTCAATTGGAGATGAAACTAGGGCCAAAATGCTTTATTTTTTATGAAGAAACTATGCCCAAATTCTATTTATAAATTGACCTAATTACTACTTGAATCCGACTTACCAAATCCTGAACCAAAAAAAATGACTAAATGAACAGCAGCTGTTCATTGAGCCATAACTCTCTCTAGAAAGGTAAGATGACCTGATTTTTACACCATTGGAAATGTTAGACATAGGAGCACAATTTTCATGAAGAACACAGAACCCAGAATTGCCTCTAACCAAACCAATTTGCTAGCACAATTTAGGTCACAAAACTGTCCAGAACCAAATTGCCTAGAACTTTTTGGACATAGGCTTATCCGACCAGTTTTGGCTAAAAGGCCATAACTTAGTCTAAAAAAAATCCAAATGCAGTGAAAATAATGAAAAAATATTTATAAGACATAGATCTACAATATTGATGTTTTGACCAAAACCCAGAAACCAAGGAAACTAGGTTAATTGATTAGGTAAAATTAGCATGTAAATTCTGGAAATTGCCTAAGTGACCTCTTGACCTCAGAACAGTTTTTAGAGCATATCTCCCACTAGGAAACTTCAATTGGAATGAGCCAAATTATTCTAAAAACCTTAGAAATAGGGCTCCAACTTTGATTCATAAACTTTCTTAGATTATGAGTGTAAGGACCCTAAAATTAGAGTTAAAGCTACTGACTTGAACCTGAACCCTAATGGTATAGGGTACATGAGTCTAGGCCAGTAAATTGGCCATATCTCAGTCTATACAACTCGAAAAATTGTAATTAAAAAATTTGAGTAATCATAAGACATAGGGTAACAACTCTTATGAAGAACATTAGGCCTAAAAGTGGCTGTAACATGTCTAATTAATTAGACAAAAATGAACTCCAGAATCTGCCTGAATTTGGACCTAGAAAAAGACTATGAACTAGTTATGGTTATTTGATCATAACTTGAGTTCTAAAACTCCAAATGACATGATTCAAAAATGAAAAAAAAGACAATACATAGAGGGACAACTTCCATGAAGGAAGTGTGGTCAAATAGTGGCCACATCTTGACCAATTTGCTAGGTATAAATAATACACCAAATTTGGACCTAAAGAAAGGTTCAAGAAATTGTTTAATACCTAATATGTAAATTACCTACTTGAATTACTAAATGCTTAAATTACATGGAAATATATGTGGGACCTACTTGCCACTACAAATGGACATAAATTTTATGTAAAGTAATTAATAATATTAATTTGCCCAAAGTATACCTAGACTCGTATATATAGCTTGGATACCACTTAGGGACTACCGATTGCAATACTGCTCACATGAATGATCATTGATAGGCAACAAATGTCTGAGATGGTTGTTCTACTGGCTTTATGCCTACCTGCTGGCCTTGTGCAAAACATGACTTATGTATACTTGATAGATATATGGATGTTTAACTAGTATATTCCCTGGTATCCAGCCTTTATAATATGTTATAGGTTACTTGGGCACTGATATGAATTTAATTAGACAAAAATCAAAAGGAATAAATATAAAAAAATCCTGATAAATTTAAATGTTTCCAAAGATCAATAAATATGTAAAAGAATCAAATTTTATGAAATCATACATTGACTAAATATTTTAGAATATTTTGTTACTTTTATTTTAATTTATGCACCACTAAGCAATTCGCTTAGCGCGTTAGTTTTCCATCGCGTAGGTATTGGAGAATTTGACCAGACCTGCCATTGTCTGGTAGTCACCTCAGTAGTTTGTATTTTATTGGTAGGACCCATGTATTAGATTCTGTATTTTTGGATTATTGTACATAAACAGAATATAATTATATTTTAGATTGTAAATAAAATTGTAAATTATTGTGTATGACTTTTTATATGAATGAAACATATATCATTTTCTTGAGATTATATGTGTTAGACCTAGGTGTCTTAACCCATATTTTGATGATAATAAATAATTAGTGTGCTGCTAATATACTTTGGAAGTATTTGTGTTGAGCTTGTAGGCCATAGACTTAAAATTGCCAAATTGCTTCAAATCAAAGTTAAGGAAGTGCAACATAAGGAAGCAAACATTTATGGGAACCTACAATGTAACTTTTATTTATTTTATATCTTGTAAATCTCATTTTATTAATTATGTTGGCTCAATTCCAGGTGGTACTAAGAATATATTGTTCAACTTAGTTTTTACCTAATTTTTTATTAAGGGAAAATTAAATAAATTTTTCAAATATGCAAAATTAATTTTGAGAAGTATTTTAGTTGCAAAATACATTGAATTAGCTTTCCAATGGTTCAAACGGATCAAAAATCCAAGTTCGGATAAAAAAGTTACGAGTTTTTTAAACTGTTAATTTCCTAGTGTCTTTACTTGTAATTTTTTCTTGACCAAGGGGGACTAAAATAAAATCTTCACATTTGAAAAATGCAAATTTGCTTTTGAAAGTGTTTTCATTGAAAAGTTTCTCAAATTAGTTTTCCAACGGCTCAAACGGATCGAAAATCCGAGTTTCGGTCAAAAAGTTATGCATTTCCGAAGCCTAAGTACCCTTTTGACACTTTTTGTCTGAAGAGCACTTCAGCAGCCGAAGTTCACTCTTTAAATCATAGTTTTTAAGCGTTAAAAGTCATTTTATCCAGAGAACACTCCGACAGTCGAAAGTGAGAACTTCAGCAGCCGAAAGTGACTTTTCAAAAGCAATTTTTTGGCACTTCAACCTTCGACAGCCGAAGTAAATAACTATGGCAGCCGAAACTGGGTTTCTGCAACTCCAATGAGCTTTGGGTGGTTGAATGGCTAGTTTTGCATTTAATGCGGCCCCAATGACTTTTTTTTTTTTGCAAAAACTATAAATAGACACCATTTATAACTGGAAACAAGTTAAGACAACAACAATCTTTTGGAAATTTATTGGGTTCAAAAGATTTTGTTCATTCTCTCTCTCTAGAACTTGAGCTACCATAGTTAATGTTGAGAACTTGATATTTGAGTTGTAAATGAAGGAGCGGAAGCATGAAAAACACAAGTTTAGATCATTGAATTCAAAAATTTTTCATCTAGGGTCACATGCATCATGCAAGATTCATTTTTATCTATTTGATTTCAATGATAAACAGCATATTAAAACTCTTTTAATATATTTTTGGATCTACATTTGCTATTTAAGATTTTAGAATTAACATATTAATTCATTAGAACCCTAAATTAGATCAAGAATAGGTGCACTAATCTTTTGATGCACTGTAGTATGTTTTGCACCTTTGGGATGCGCCTAGGACACCAGATGTTGTCCCTCTAGCTTGTCCACACTAAGATCACCAATGGCAGTCCCTTAAACAGCTTCTAAAGCTTTTCTAATCAATTAAAAAATCAGGTTTTACCTTTTGAGAGATTACAGATGTAAACAGACCACTAGAAACATTTTCTAGTATTTTTAATTCAAGAGATTGTTGGTAAATCTCTTTGAATTAATGAGAGATGAAGAAGATGAGATGAAGAAGATGAGAAGAAGAACACTCCAAGGGTGGCGACACCAAGAGAATACAGCAGCTTGTGTTTTTAGATTTTCATAACAATACATTATATTGCTAGGTCACCACTTTAAACCCTTGCCACATGTCACCTTCTAATTGGCTCTAGGTTTAATTGACCTAATCACATTGTGCCAAGTGTCAAATCTATATTTAATCTTGACTTTAATCATCTTACATGATTAAATGACATGTGGTAAGCTTATTTGTAGTGCCATGTGTCACCATCTCATGGTGCCACATGTCACTCTGTAAAATGACCAAAATACTCATGTGTCTTAATTTTGAGTTCTCAACCCAAAATAATTATTTCTCTTCTTCTAATCAATTTATATCAAATATAAATTAATTAATTAATTAATCTCTATTAATTAATTTCTCATTAATTAAATTCATATTTAAACACTTTAAATATAAATTTAACTTATATTATAAATCCAATAACCTAGATTTGGTTTCAAGTCACGCTAGAGACTTTGCAATTTAATTGCAAACCAAACCTATTTAATTAATCAATTAAACTCTTTAATTAATTAATTAAATCATATTTAATTTGGTGATTACTTGTGTATGTGTGTGACTTATTAGGCTTATCACTAATTGGCAATGAGACATGATATCAACTCTTAATATCATCAGAACTCTTTCTTACCATAAATGATTTCTCTAAATCATTTTATGCACCTCATAGACTATGGTTAACACCTAGCATAGCATGCCATGGCCACCCAATCAGTAATAAGGTTTACCTTAAATGAACCTATAATCATATGTTACCATGCACTAGAATCTTTCTGTTACAAAATCCCAATTCGAGCTGGAGTCATGGTTTATGTCAAACCCCATTTGCTATGAATATTATGTTCTCTTTTAATTCCAGTTCTTGATTAAAAAGATTTTCTCATCAGAAACTCTTTTCTGAATAAATCTATTTGTCTTGACCAGGAACTTAAAATATCAAGAACAATTAAATGAACATAGGATTTTATCCCTATTTACTTAGGGTAACAGATTCCATCTTGATCAACACCTACCTCCATATATAACTAGTAAGAGCCAACACATGCCCATATACCCATACACAGTACAAGTATGAAAGCAGTATCAAACTCAAACCACCTATATACAAGATAACTGTGTTATCTCAGGTCTAAAGATTATATGCACTAATATGATTTATGACAATACATTGACAAGAGTAAACTTCATGTGCTTATCATAAATGTCACTGGTTCGGCCTACTTATCATGTATAAGTGCCTATCATGTTTGTTATATGGCATGAGACTCACCATTCCATCTTATTTACATCTCATATAAATAACTTGGGAACAAACATGATTACAATCTTTCTGGATAAGTCATGTCCTTATTATGAAGTATCATCGATTGTGAACCAATTTATGATACTTTGTGCTAGAAATACTGTCACTCATATTCTTAACAACTTAAGAATAGAATTTCTAACAAAATATCAAAGGACCTTTTCTATTACACATAAATTTATTATGTAAATGGAAAAGTGAAAATGCCTTTTATTAATAAAACATGTATAAGATACATACAAAATGATATGCTCTAGGGCATACTACTAATAATCTCCCACTAGCACTAGAGCCACTCATTACAATATCTTAGACCCATCTTCTCAAGATGTCAGTCTAGCTGAGTTTGTGACATAGGCTCAGTGATTGGATCAGCTGGATTTTCAGCTGATGCTATTTTCTACATGGCTACATCGCTTCGCCCAACTATTTCTCTGATAATGTGGTAGCGCCTTTCTATGTGTTTGGATTTCTGGTGAGATCGGGGTTCCTTAGCCTATATGACTGCTCCATTGTTGTCACAGTGAAGTGGAACTACTGACTCAATGGAAGGAACTACTGCAAGTTCTGTCACGAACTTCTTTATCTAAATAACTTCCTTTGCAGCATCTGATACAACAATATACTCAACCTCGGTGGTGGAATCTGCAGTCGTACTCTGTTTGGAACTCTTCCAACTGAATGCACCTCCATTACAAATGAACACATACCCAAAGGTAAACTTTCTATCATCAATATCTGATTGGAAATCAAAATCAGTATAACCATCCAATTGCAAGTCACCACCTCCATATATCAAGAATAAATCCTTAGTTCTTCTCAAGTACTTAAGGATATTCTTGACAGCTATCCAGTGTTTTAAACCTGGATTGGATTAATACCTGCTAGTCAAACTAACAGCATATGCGATATCTAGCCTAGTATACAACATTGCATACATCAAACTTTCAATAGCCAAAGCATATGGAATCCTGGCCATTTTATCTCTTTTTTCAGGTGTCTTTGGAGACATCTCTTTAGAAAGGTGCATATCATGTCTCATTGGTAACAATCCTCTCTTGGAATCAAGCATGTTAAACCTCTTTAACACCTTTTCCAAGTATAGACTTTGGGATAAACCAATTAATCTTTTTGCTTTATCTCTATAGATGCGAATCCTAAGAATATAGGTTGCCTCCCCTAAGTCTTTCATGGAGAATGTATTTGACAACCATACCTTTACAGTTGTCAACATACCTGTGTCATTACCCATCAACAGAATATCATCTACATATAAGACAAGGAAAGTGACAGCACTATCACTAACCTTCTTATATACACATGGCTCATCCTTATTTTTGATAAAACCAAATGATGTAATGGCTTCATCAAAACGGATGTTCCAACTCCTCGAAGCTTGTTTCAACCCATAAATGGATCGCTTTAGCTTGCATACTTTGGAACCATCTTGGGATTCAAAACCCCTAGGTTGTTCCATGAAAATATTTTCTTCAATGTATCCATTGAGAAAAGCTATTTTGACATCCATCTGCCAAATCTCATAATCATAGTATGCAGCTATTGCTAATAGAATCCTAATTGATTTAAGCATGGCAACAGGTGAAAAAGTCTCCTCATAGTCGAGTCCTTGCCTTTGGCGAAACCCTTCCGCTACCAGCCTTACTTTATAGGCCTCTACCTTTCTATCAGAACCAATTTTCTTATACATGGAATCAATCTTGGATTTCATAGTATCAATCCATTTTGAAGAGTCTATATCTGATATAGCTTCTTCATAGATAAGTGGATCATCTCCATGATCTACTTCTTCATGAGTGGACAACTCTTATTCTTCTTCATGAAGGAAACCATATCTCACTGGTAGGTGAGATACCCTGGTTGTTCTATGAGGAACAGCTGTAGATGTTTCATCAATAGGTGTAGGTTGACTAGATGGATCTATATCTATCTGATCTATTGGTTGGTCAGAATTCTCCAATTCCAACTCTATTTGCCTTCCTTTTCCTCCTTCTTGAACAAACTGTTGTTCAAAAAATGTGGCATCTCTACTTATCACAACCTTTTGTGATGTAGGCAAATAAAATAATATCCAAAACTATCTTTTGGATATCCAACAAATCGACCCTTTTCTAATCTGATTTTCAGTTTATCTGTGTTCAGCTTTTTGATATAAACTGGACAATCCCAAATCTTAACATACTTAAGACTTAGTTTTCTTCCATGCCATATCTCATAAGGTGTGGAAGATACTTATTTTGATGGAATCCTATTCAGAATATCCAAAGTTGATTCTAATCAAATCCCCAAAAGGAGATTGGCATATCAGTATAGCTCATCATAGTAAATACCATATCCAATAGGGTATGATTTCTCCTTTCAGATACACCATTCAGCTGTGGTGTTCCTAAAGGAGTCAGTTGGGAAACAATGCCATACTCTCTCAAGTATTCATCAAATTTAGTACTTAAGTATTCACCTCCACGATCTGATCAAAGAGCTTTAATACTTTTTCTTGTTTGATTTTCTAATTTAGATTTAAATTCTTTGAACTTTTCAAAGGATTCATGTTTGAATTTCATCAAATACAAATACCCAAACCTTAATTTATCATCAGTAAAGGTAATAAAATAATAAAAACCACCTCTAGCCATTTCTTTAAATGGACCACATGCATCACTATGTATTAGCTCCAAAATATTTTCAACTCTGAGCCCTTGTCCAACAAAGGGTGATCTAGTCATTTTACCCTGAAGGTAGGATTCACAGGTTGGAGTAGGTTAAGAACCCAATGAGGATAGATCCCCATTTTCTCCAGTTTTGTAATCTTATATTCTGCAACATGACCTAACCTTAAGTGCCAAATATATTTTGAACTTGAGTTGATTTTCACTATGGCATTGCATTAGTCATTTTGCCCTGAAGGCAGGATTCACAGGTTGAAGTAGGTTAAGAACCCAATGAGGATAGAATCCCCATTTTCTCCAGTTTTATAATCCTATCTTCTGCAACATGACCTAACCTTAAGTGCCAAATATATTTTGAACTTGAGTCGATTTTCACTATGGCATTGCATTCATTTAGATTACTTGCATTCAATTTGTGTTTTTCATTATTATCCAAATAATAAAGACCATCATTCATATAACCCGAACCAATATATTTATTTCCAAAATAAATATTGCAAACATCATCGGTGAACTGAAATTCATAGCCATTTCTAGTCAAACTAGATATAGAAATTATGTTCTTAAAAGCATCAGGTACTTATAAAATATTATCCAAACACAAAACATGTCCAGACATGTAAAAAGATTTAGATCCTATGGCTAAAGCTTTAACAGTTGAGCCATCGCCAATTCGCAGTCTAACATCTCGAGAATGCAAGCTGCTACTATTTGCTAGTTCCTGCATATCATAAGAAATGTGAGAACTGGCACCAGTATCTAAAACCCAAGCTGTAGATGAACTATGAGTATCATCAGAATCTAAATAACAAGATATGGACATACCTTCTGAAAGTGTATCCTTCTTATCCTTCAGAGAAGCAAGATACTCTGGGCAGTTCCTTTTCCAGTGCCCATCCTTCTGGCAGTGGAAACACTTTCCTTTGGCTCCATCAGCTTTAGTCTTCCCTTTCTGTTTAGCTATTTTCTTGAAAGGAGCAGGAATCTGAAGTTTCTTTTTCTTATTGCCCTTCTTCTTGTTGGACTTTCCAGCAGTAGAAGATGCAATCAAAGCTACCTCTTTTCCTTTATTGCCCGACATATTTTTTTGGGCAATAACCAGCATGTTGAGTAAACTAGCCAAGGTGCATTCCTGATTAGTCATATGAAAATGTGTCACAAAATTCCCCAATGACTCAGGAAGGGACTGAAAGATCAAATCCGTCTGCAGTTGGAAATCCATGTTAAAGTCAAGATGTTCCAGTTGCTCAATCAGCCAAATCATCTTGTGGATATAATCCCTAACATTTTGTCCCTCAGACATCCTCATGCGGAACAGCTGCCTAGATATCTCACACCTAGCATTCCTGTTGTGCTGACCATAAAACTCTTGTAGGTGAATGAGGATCTCACTCGCACTCTGCATGTTCTCATACTACTTCTGTAACTCATTACTCATAGAAGCAAGCATGTAACACTTGGCTTTCATATCATGCTCCTTCAACTTGTTCAAAGTTTCATGTTCCTCTTGAGTGGCCTCTGGAGGTAAGGGACCAGGAACATTTGAGTTTAGAACATATCCTATATATTCAAGGTTTAGGACAAGTTTAAAATTTCTTAGCCAATCAGATAGATTAGGTCCTGTCAACCTATTTCGATCAAGTATGCTTGCAAGGATATTGGATGGTGGTGGTTGTTATGTGCTCATTATTATCAGAAAATTAACTTCAGAAAATTAACTCCAAAAAAAACCAAATTAATTAGTAAATATATCATGTATTTAACCAAATGATTATGGTCTTTTAATCAAATTGGTCCTCCCACAAACTTAGCGAATCCTACACTTCCAAAGTAGAAAATGGAAATCCCAGTTAGATGGATTTCTAGTGGGTGATTGAGTGCTTATAATTCTATTGATCATCCTCAGGTACATCTATTATTGAAATTACAATAAACTATAAGTGAGCAACTTCTTGCCCATCAAATCTCATGTGAGGTGCAATCCTTTACCTAGCCCCTAATGCTCAAAATCTCAAGTACATCCATTATTGACTTATCTTGCATTAGTTAAGTTGATCCCATTGAGCCAATAATTATGCAAATAATTTTAATGTCCTCAGGTACATCCAAAAATTGGCCACCAAACCATTTACATATTTACAACATCTCATGCTTAATAATTATTCTTAAGAAAATCTCTTAAATTAATTGCATCATATGCAACTATTTAAAATTTCTTAAAATAATTATCCCAATAGAGGGCCCATGTTATAATTACTTTAATTATACCATTTCCAACTTAATCATTTGTTTGGAAGATTTTGTGGTCGTCCTAATTACTATTAAGGTATCACTTTGCACATTATTCAATTAGCATGCATATATCATATACTTGCATACATTCTCACACATCTCATGCATTCATGGATAATAAATATGGTATGATCATAAACTTTCTAAGGGATTCAATTCTGAGCCACCAAGAATTGAATCAGGGCATTCCTAGGTGCATTTCATTCATTCATATTACAAGAGTTGCTGAAGGAGTACATAATCAACACTTGATCTTGAATTCCTCACACTTGTCCCACCAATGCTCTTGACCTCCTTGATCTTCTTACAATCCAATTATATAGTAATCCTTGGCATACCAAGGCGAATTTATAAGAACTAAATAAATGAAATTACAACCAAAAAATATTACAACCTTTATAATACATGCCCAAAATAAATTAAAATAAATTAATTAATTTACAACCCAAAGAAACATAAAAGAAATAAATCCAATCACATTGGTCTTTTATAGTCTATGACCATCCATCATGCGTATCACTATTTAACATTAAATAAAACATACATACTTAAATTAAATTGAATATCCCATATTCAACTTAAAAATCCAGATTTGAATATGATTCAAAAACATTTAAAAATTTAGATTTGAATCACATTCAAACAACTTTAAAAATTCAGATTTGAATCACATTCAAATAACTTTCAAAATTCAGATTTGAATAACATTCAAACAACTTTAAAAATTCAGATTTGAATCACATTCAAACAACTTTTAAAATTCAGATTTGAATCAAAATTTAATTATGTGATTAAAACAACTAATTAAACATTTTAATTAGTCATAAGATGAACCTTAGAACATGTAATAATTGCAGATTCCAAGGCCAAACCATGCGCACCACTTTGGAGACTGTTGATGTGCACCATTGATGCTGATCAACCTCATGCCGCAACCTTTGCTTTTGCAACTAGCAATGAATAATCATCTCATGATCAAATCACACAATTAAATCATATATTAAACAATCTAAATGGCAAACATAGTGGCTCTGATACTAATTAAAGGAGCGGAAGCATGAAAAATACAAGTTTAGATCATTGAATTCAAAAATTTTTCATTTAGGGTCACATGCATCATGAAAGATTCATTTTTATCTATTTGATTTCAATGATAAACAGCATATTAAAACTCTTTTAATATATTTTTGGATCTACATTTGCCATTTAAGATTTTAGAATTGATAGATTAATTCATTAGAACCCTAGATTAGATCTTGACAGGTGCACTAACCTTTTGATGCACTGCAGTGTGTTTGGCACCTTTGGAATGCGCCTAGGACACCAGATGTTACTCCTCTAGCTTGTCCACACCAAGATCACTAATGGCAGCCCCTTGAATAGCTTCTAAAACTTTTACAATCAATTAGAAAATTAGATTTTTCCTTTTGAGAGATTACATATGTAAACAAGACACTAGAAACAATTTCTAGTATTTTTAATTCAAGAGATTGTTGGAAAATCTTTTTGAATTGATGAGAGATGAAGAAGATGAGAAGAAGAACACTCCAAGGGTGGCGGCACCAAGAGAATACAGCAGCTTGTGTTTTTAGTTTTTCATAACAACACATTATATAGCTAGGTCACCACTTAAAACTCTTGCCACATGTCACCTTCTGATTGGCTCTAGGTTTAATTGACCCAATCACATTGTGCCAAGTGTCAAACCTATATTTAATCTTGATTTTAATCATCTTACATGATTAAAAGACATATGGAAAGCTTGTGTGTAGTGTCATGTGTCACTATCTCATGGTGCCACATGTCACCCTGTGAAATGATCAAAATACCCCTGTATCTTAATTTTGAGTTTTCAATCCAAAATAATTATTTCTCTTCTTCTAATCAATTTATATCAAATATAAATTAATTAATTAATTAATCTCTATTAATTAATTTCTCATTAATTAAATTCATATTTAAACACTTTAAATATAAATTTAACTTATATTATAAATCCAATAACCTAGATTTGGTTTCAAGTCACGCTAGAGACTTTGCAATTTAATTGCAAACCAAACCTATTTAATTAATCAATTAAACTCTTTAATTAATTAATTAAATCATATTTAATTTGGTGATTACTTGTGTATGTGTGTGACTTATTAGGCTTATCACTAATTGGCAATGAGACATGATATCAACTCTTAATATCATCAGAACTCTTTCTTACCATAAATGATTTCTCTAAATTATTTTATGCACCTCATAGACCATGGTTAACACCTAGCATAGCATGCCATGGCCACCCAATCAGTAATAAGGTTTACCTTAAATGAACCTATAATCATATGTTACCATGCACTAGAATCTCTCTGTTACAAAATCCCAATTCGAGCTGGAGTCATGGTTTATGTCAAACTCCATTTGCTATGAATATTATATTCTCTTTTAATTTCAGTTCTTGATTAAAAAGATTTTCTTATCAGAAACTCTTTTCTGAATAAATCTATCTGTACTGGCCAGGAACTTGAAATATCAAGAACAATTAAATGAACATAGGATTTTATCCCTATTTACTTAGGGTAACAGATTCCATCTTGATCAACACCTACTTACATATATAACTAGTAGGAGCCAACACATGCCCATATACCCATACACAGTACAAGTATGAAAGCAGTATCAAACTCAAACCACCTATATACAAGATAACTATGTTATCTCAGATCTAAAGATTATATGCACTAATATGATTTATGACAATACATTGACAAGAGTAAACTCCATGTGCTTGTTATAAATGTCACTGGTTCGGCCTACTTATCATGTATAAGTGCCTATCATGTTTGTTATATGGCATGAGACTCACCATTCCATCTTATTTACATCTCATATAAATAACTTGGGAACAAATATGATTATAATCTTTCTAGATAAGTTATGTCCTTATTGTGAAGTATCCTCGATAAATTCATTGTTCTGAGAGTTCCTTCAAAGTTGTTGTGAGCACCGATTGTAATTTTGAGTGTAATAAAGCTTTAAATAGCTCTTGAGTGTAAAGGGATTTGTAAAAGAGTAAGGGTTTGCTCTTGTGGTGATTGTAAGGGGTTTATTCTTCACCCAAAGAAGAATTTTAGTGGTGTTAACTCTCAAGGAGGGCCTTGAGGAGAGGACGCAGGCTTGGGATAGCCGAACCTCTATAAATCACTTGTGTTATCATTCTTCCTTTTCTCTTCTTTGTGTTTAAATTTCTTTTAATCTTTACTTTTGCAATTAGAACCCAATTCACCCCCCCTCTTGGGTTGCTACAAGGGACAACAATATGAATAATTATGGATAGCATGATACATAAGAAAGTGAATGGAATATGAATTATGTTAATAGGTGAATAGTGAAACTCGCCAGATGCTAATAAAACAAAGGAGACACTGTCCGGATTTCCAGTAAAATAAATTGTGATATAAAAAAAAAATTTTCCACACATGGATAACCTGAATAAATGAACTTTAAAATTTATAATGGACATGACAAGATAAGATAAGTTGCTCCGGCATCGAATGTGGCACTTTTTACTCGGCTATACTATAGACGGGCAAAGAGCGTCACAGAGATAGTTATTTGTATTATAAAGGAAGAATATATGTACCTGATGATGAGGGAATTAAGAAGAGCATTCTCAAGGAAGCACATAGCAGTATTTTTGCCATGCATCTAGGGAGCACAAAGACGTATCAAGAATTGAAAACTCATTATTAGTGGCCTGGTATAAAGGGGATATTGTAGATTATGTGACTAAATGCCTGATATGTTAGCAAGTTAAGGCAGAGCATCAAGTTCCATCAGGATTGCTGCAACCAATATCGATACCAGAGTGGAATGAGATTGCATCACCATGGATTTTGTTATTGGTCTCCTTATGACCTTCTAACACAGAAGAAGCATGATACTGTATGGGTGATAGTTGACAAGTTAACCAAGTCTGCTCATTTTCCACCTGTTAAGACCAACTACTTATTGGAGAGATTAGCTGAGTTATACATTAATGAGATAGTCCGGTTACATGGAGTGCCTGCATCGATCATTTCTGACAGAGATCCGAGGTTTATATCACGATTATGGAAGAAGTTGTAAGAAGCTTTAGGCACTCAGTTGCATTTTAGTACTGTTTTCCACCCTCAAACTGATGGTCAGTCAGAAAGAGTGATCTAGATACTTGAAGATATGCTTAGAAGTTGCATTATTGATTTTGAAGGAAGTTCGGATAGATATCTTTCATTGATGAAATTTGCCTACAATAATAGTTATCAATTCAGCATAAAAATGGCACCATATGAGGCCTTGTAAGGAAGAAAATGCAGAACACCTCTGTAATCAAAATTCTTAAAATGTAAAATCGAATCAAACCAAACCAAACCAAACTAAATTATCTTAAAAATCAAACTAAATTACCAACTTAATGCAGTTCAGTTTATCAGTTCAAACTGAATAATACTCATCTTTAGTATTGCACGTTTTTCTAATGCAACTTATGTTTCGTTCTTACTATTAGTCAACTATAATTTCAATAAGACATTTTCCTTGCTTAATTAAAAGTAATATAAATTAAAGTATTATTAAAGTTCAAAGTAATTAAGGAAAATAAATAATTAAATAATTAATTTATTGACACAATAAAAGTTAAATACCTTATACAATAGTAAATTAGACTCTGTTTGGTTCAATTTTATGGTAAAATTTATTTCATTTGCAAATGAATTCTATGATAGAATCCATTTACAAATGAATTTCTTTATTTGGTATATTTTATATTAAATATAAAATTTATTTCAAATAAAATAAATTGTATTTAGAATAAATAAAATAAAATAATATAAAATAAGAAGATAATTTTATCACTTGAAATATATGATTTTAAATTTGAAATTCATTTGTAAATTTTGATATAATTTGACTTAGTTATAATAAATTTTATGGAATTAATTATTAAGAATTCTCAATTTTCATTTGAATCAAATGCTAAAATTTTAGATTTATAAATTAATTTATCAAAATTTTATGAAATTCATTTATATCAAACACTAATGTCAACATTCACTTCTTTACTTTTTCTTTTTTATTGTAATGCAATATTATTTTAATGTACATCCTTTCTACTTAATAAAAGTATTTAATTTATTATGAAATAAAAAAAATACAACAACTTTATTATGAGAATTTCTATTAAATAATTTATAAATTTATTTTTAATAAAAATTCATGCGTAGCATGAAAAATCGACTAGTATTTTTACGAAGCGAATTGCATGAGAGATTCAGGATTGAAAAACACTTTTTCCGTCTATGTCCACGAAATGAAAATTAAAATGGGCTAAAAATAGGTATCAGGTGCGGAGTGGGCCGGGTTCCGAACAATTGCCATTGCTGTTTAAAGTTTTAGCCCATGTTTAGAACCATCGTTAAGCTAAAAAATTCTCCCAGCAGCCGTACTTTTTGCGTCGCTTTCTGCGCTGTTATCGTTCTCCCTTACATCGCTGTCGTTCACCATTGCCGTTCTTACGTAACTCTCGTCGTCGCTGTTTTTCACAACTTCGACGCCATCGCGGAGCGGTTTAGTTGAAGTGAAGGAGGCCTGACTGCCTTGTCCACATCACGGTCGCTGTACAGTGTAGGTGAATTGGCTTCTGTTTTTAGTGTATCAATGGCTTCAGAATTTAGTAACCAATCGGCTGGACAATGAGTTTGGTGCTGCCGTTATTAATATTTTGATGGTTTTTAGTCTTATATTCCCCTTCTATCTAATTTAGATAATTTATATAAATCATTTTGACCGTTCAAAATTTTAGGGAAGGGAAATGAGAATTGGGAACTGTATAAAGATTGTTGCAATTGCAAGAATGTTAAGTTGCCAAATGCACTTTTTTTTATTGAAAAGAAAAGGGTTCCCATTTTTTTTTCTGTGTTTTTTTAGTTAAATGAACTAGTAACTAGTTTAAGCGAGGAGAAAATACTGAGTTTGAGTGAGAACAGGTGTGTCATATTATGATAAATTAGGGTTGTAGGCTAGTTCTCAATGCCATGCATGTCATTGAAATTTAATTATTTGTTTTAAGTGAAGGAACAAATGGAAGATCAGTGGAATTAAATTTTCTGTGAATGGTGCAGATATAAAAGTGCTCTGAATGATTTGAGCTCAAGTTTGGCTCATTTGCTATGCAGTGCCAGTCAGTCCATTTCAGCAACTTTGGTGAATCTATGATGATTTTGTTTGTAGCTTTAATGCATTTAGTAATAGCTAAAATGACATTCTTTCTTCTTCCGGTACCTTTTGAAGCTTAAGGCATAGAAGATTCACTCTGCTTTACTTGCTCAAAATGAACATGAAGTTGGGTGGTCCACTTTAATATTATACTTTATAGATATTGGATATGTTGATTCTGATAAACAAGGGTGGTGGTGCAAGACTAAGGTTGATTTATTCTGATGTGGAAATTGTGACTTCAAACTGTGGATTCTTGTGACACAATCTGGCTGCATTAGCCCTAGCATAAAGCCTGCAATGGATGAAGCCTTGTTTACTGGGATGCTGCATTTAATATTTTAATGAAGCTTTTAACTGATTGTTGATTTTGATTGGTCTGTTACATCATCTTATGCAGATAAAATGGGTGATAGTGATTTGAGGACATGGGTGTCTGATAAGCTAATGTCATTGCTAGGGTATTCACAGGCCACGGTTGTTCAGTACATAATTGGCCTATGTGAGTTACTTCTGCACTCTTTATTTTGCTTGTTATATACGTGAGTGTGTGTGAGAGTGCATGTGACATTTTTCGGGTTCATAACTTATCTGAGAACTGAAAATAATGAAAATAGTGGAAGTATAATTTTCATGTGTAATAGATATAATGTATTGAGTTAGAAGTCACTTCTATGCAGCTAAGCAAGCAAATTCCCCAGCTGATGTGCTGGCCAAGATGGCAGAATTTGGATTTTCATCATCAACTGAAACCCGTTCTTTTGCTGAAGAACTTTTTTCTAGAGTACCCCGCAAACAATCTGGTTTAAGTGTGAGTTCTTATTTGATGAAATGGAGTTGCAAATTTGGCTAGCGTCTTAGGCTTTGTTGCTATAACATTTCTCTTTCCCTTATTACACATATATTTACCTTGTTTTCCCAGCTTTATCAAAAACAAGAAAGGGAAGCAGCTATTTTAGCAAGAAAGCAGAAGACATATACAATTTTAGATGCAGATGATGACGATGATGACAATGGTGGTGGTGGTGGTGGTGGTACTGTTTTTGATGACAAGTCTTCAATTGCATCTGCCTCTGAGCCCAGAAGAGCTGATACACATAAGAAGCGATTTAGGAAGAAGATTGATAGTGAGGAGGATGATGACCATGAGGCAAATTATTTATATTCTTACTGATAGAATTTGCTTTTATTAACAAGCTGGCTTATGTCACTTCTAACAACATGCCTCTTTTTCTTTCTTTCTTTATCATTTTGGCCCAATGCAATGCTGCAGTTGCTCAGAGAAGTGGAAGAAGACAGGCAAGTTAGACAGCGGACTTCTCAATATGAAGAGGATGGTTCTGAGGTATCTCCAGTTCTTGAGATGCAGGCCCTTTTTTAAATGGTCATATTCCTTGTTCCATTCATTAAAATTTTTTATAAAGAAAGCTGTTGCATAATTTTTTTATAGTAAGATTCTCATAATGAGTTATGACGTTATTGATCACAAATACTTGAATGAGTTCACAAAGTTTATTTATTTATTTATTTATTTTTTTTGTGACTGATATATATTTAGATTTTTTATTTATTATTTCCTGTAAAATTTAAATATGGCATTTATGTCTTCTGGCTTGCAGTCTGAGGAGGAAAGACTGCGTGATCAAAGAGAAAGGGAGCAATTAGAACAAAATATCAGAGAACGTGATGCTGCTGGCACTAGGAAGGTACATATTTGCGCATAATGATCTAGATTGGTATTTTAGTTGCAATTTTGCTGTTATTACTGGGATCTGATTGGACTTTCTATGTTTTGCTAGTTTATTCTCTCTCTCTCTCTCTCTCTCTCTCTCTCTCTCTCTCTTTTATGTGAATTTGTTGAAAACGTTGCATCTTAAATGCAACCTTTGAATATTCTTCCTCATCTCACATCTATCTGCAAATCCATTTATAATTACTGGCTTCATAGCTGGCCCACTTGACATGGAAAAGACTTGGCTAGGATAACCTGGATTGTGGAATGTTTTCATGTCTTGCCAACAAATATTACTTGCTAACATGTTTAATGTTGTAGCTTGATGTCACTGATATTGCTTATTTATTTATTTATTTTTTACAGCTAACAGAGCCAAAGTTGACAAAAAAGGAGGCAGGTATAATATCTTAAACAGTTTTGTGCAAACAAACACACAATTAAGAAGGCCTTTTACACATTATAGTTCATTTGAATTGCGTTATCTCATCTTCCCTCCTTAAGCTTTTTTCCTTCTTCTGGTGCAGCAGAAGAGGCATTTCGAAGATCACTGGCTTTGGAGGAAGATGGCATTGACACTTTGAGGTTTGTCATTTGTGCTTTAGTATCTGTTGCATTTTTTTGAAGTTGTATATATATATATATAAAAAATATAATTGAGCTGTTCTAATCCTCTTTTCTTGGCTTTGATGCAGAAAAGTGTCAAGACAAGAGTACCTAAAGAAAAGGGAGCAAAAGAAATTGGAAGAACTCAGGTATCATAGAATACATATAGCAGTTAACCATATTGCATGTTGCTGTTGCCTTGGTTTAGTCTTTCTGGTTATAGACTAGACTACTTTAGCCAAAATGTGAAAAAAAGAAAAGAAAAGAGAACATATGGTTGATTAGTTGCAAAAATTTTAAACTTCTACCTGCAAATCATAGCCATCAAACGGGCATGAGGGGTGCTTGGGGGCCTTTTCACAATGTTTTGAGGGATATGAGGTACTCATTTATTAAAATATGTGGAAAACACTTGCACCATGTTTTGAAATTGCAAGTTGTAGTACTTGAATACAAAAAATCCAGACATTCATATTAAAGCATCACCAGTATTAACAAGAAGATGCACTAATAGAGATCATTTGTGCTTGATTGTCAGCATTAAGTATTGTGCACAGAACAATGCAGACAAAAATAAGTTACATTTTGTGTTCACATTATCAGTCATGAAAGAAATACAATGATAAAGATCATTTGTGCTGAGAGAGCATCAGAAATAAAAGAACTGAAAGATGAAAAAGAAAGATGACTGGGACATTAGAGCTCTGGTGCAGATAAGATATAAAAAATGGACGTGTAGTGACATAGAAAAAACAAAAAGAAAACTGAAGAAGAAGATAGAAGGATGGATTAGAAAAAGTGATGGTAGCATCCAATCATGCAGAGCAAAGGCATAAAGTAGTAGAAGCAGGAGCAGCAGGTGGGGGAGGAGGCCATGAATGTGGAACCAAATTGCAAAAGCATGAACTAATAAATTACTAAAACAAATAAAAAATAAAATAAAGAAATAACAATCCCTTAAGCCCCTTAGGCATGGCATTTCTAGGTTTGTTAACTATGCTGCAAATTTGGACTGGAAAATAAAATGAAATTTCTCTAGCCTTTCAGGCACCCGGCTGGACACCTAGACATGTGCCAGAGTGTTACTGGCACCTCTAGGCATTGGGTGCCTCAGTGTGCCTTATCAACTATGCTGCAAATTTCAGTTAACTGGTGCATATGATTTTGTATTTCTCTGTTTCTACGTCTTATCATTTTCATTTATGCATGTGTGTTTCAGGGATGACATAGAAGATGAACAATATCTATTTGATGGCGTGCAACTTACTGAGGCAGAATATCGTGAACTAAGGTAATATTTTTGATTTATTTCCCATGTTAATATTTACTTTTTCAATAGAACTTCCTTCTACATGTAAACAGTATACCGTCTCCCCTTTTTCTTTTCATTTACAAACTGAAACTAGATGGCTGCAAAATTAAAAAAAAAAAAATTATGAGTTGTTGATAGGTGTATGATAACAATCATCCTAGAGAGTTTGTGATGAAACTTGAAACTTTATTGGGTGATGTGATTTTAACTGGTGCATGCAAATGGGCAATGGCTTCACTCTTTCCTACTCTCCCTTTCTCCCCTCGCTTAAATCCATGTGATATCGAAACCTAGGTTCTCAATTTAAATATCATAATTCAACTTAGAACTCAATAACCTTTAGAGGCCTTCTAAATATTGTCTAGATCATAATGGAAAACAAGGGAACCAATTTGATATTCCCAGATTCGTTATTATTATTCTATAATTACTGCTGTAATTGCCGTAACTACCAATATGGACAATACAGTTTGATATAGACAATACAGTTTGATATTGTGGTTTGGATCTCCAGATTTTTTTTTTTGCTTCTCTCTTTCTCTCTCTCTCTCTCTCTCTCTCTCTCACACACACACACACACACACACTCACACTTTAAATCTTAAAAAGAAGAGGAAGTAGGAATGAAGGAGGGAGGGAGGCGTGCACTCTGGGCTGTGCTATAAGTAAAGAGAAATGTATTGTTTCACAATTTCTTTTCTTTGCCTTATTGTTCTTTTAAAGCCTTAAAATTCATAGAGCATAGTGCTTGTGCTTTTACTTTCATTCATCTTATATGTAACATAGGTTGAATCTTTGTTGTTATTAAACTAATATTAAAGAGAAAATAATATTGCAAGATATATTGTTAAGTATTTTTGAACAAAATTTATTATGTAAATGGCTAAAATGATTTTTTTGTGGAAAGTGATATTAGATGTTGAGTATACGTATATTTGATATTTGATCAGAAATTTGAGCCATTTTGCTATTATATAGGAAAAATACTATAGTGTTGTCAGTTGTTACTGTTACACCTTGATTGTGACATCCGGAAATGGACATGATGAAATTGTCGATGTGTTTGTGATTATGTCTGCAATTCCAAGCCTTGATATTAGGGGCTATAAACTTATTTAAAAAAAAAAAATTGTTGAGTGACTCTACTAAGGCATAAAATTATGATCAAGTTTCCTACTAATAGAATCACCAAGGAAGAATAATAGTTGGGAATAGGTTATTCTCTCAAGACAGGCTTGGATTACGATTAGAGCTTGGGGTACGTCCATGGGGAGAAATATGTACTCTGCAGTGCTGTTCTTCCCCTCCTTTGATGAAAGTTTGACCATTAACAATCAACATAGAGGATGGTAGAGATCAAATTCCGTTGCCTTTCTTATGTCATTATACTTTGAATGGTTAATAGAATAACAATTTCCTAATCATTACTATTACGTACTGTGTTAGTTTTCTGTTAGACCACATTAACATTTTATTCCTTAAGAACCTTTTCTTTGCTATTGTAATGCTCTAGGCCCTTGAACTTTTTATATTGGGAGTTTCCAGTTGATGCAAAAGTTTGTTGACATGCCATCTTCTTTTAATCTTCTATATACCTGTAGGGGTAATGATGAAAGCCTAGCCGAATTGCTAAGGAAGGGCATTTTAGGTTCAGCTAAGCATGAAGGATCTATTTTACCAACCAAGATTAACTCCAGCAACTCAAACACACTTAAACATTACCAAACACACTTAAACATTACCAAACAAACCACAACACTAATTTGGAGAAGAGAAGCCATGAATATATTAATTAACAAAAATAGATTACAAAGAGTCAAAACACTTGAAACAAAATGGCAACTTGTGCCAAGTAATTTCAAGTATATGCCTAAGACAATACAAGTGACAAACTTGTATTGAATCTAAGTTCTAGGTGGAACTTAGCAAAGAACATAACCTCACTTAAGAGTATTTGAGTTTAAGCTCTTGCAAACTCTCTCTAATGGAGTTCTAAAAACATAAAACCTTATCTGAAAATTGACAAAAGGAAGATGAAGGAGTTTATATGGTTGTTTGGCCAAGCATGGCAAATGCCTAATGGTCTATGATTGGCTGATTATTACACAATACCTTTCCTTAAATGTTTGAATAACTTAACTACAAAAGAAAGGCCTCCAAAGTCAGATTTCTTCCCCCAAAGTCTGCTATTGTCTTGTAACCAGATTTGAAACTTTAGCTTTTACTAAAAATGCAAAAAGGTTGGATAATGACATTTCTCACTCATCACTTATACAATGGATAATGATTGAACCAAAGTGGTAGGTGAGCATGCCAACACATCGTTCACATGTGCTGCCACCTAATCCAAGCTGCCATGTCACCATCCACATGGCATGCCAAGTCAGCAAGCCTCCAAATAGCTTCCTCCCAATTCGGACAAGCTAGGATCACCTTGAATATGTAGTTGCAATATTGTAAAGCACTCCAATTGACTCTCCTTAGTGTTGGCCGAATGTGTTAGGGTTCTTGCTCCATGATTGGTGCTTGCAAAGTTTTGGCTCTTGACCTTGTTATGGCTCCTTTGAATTGTGGTGCTTCAAGGTCCACCATGATGTCGTCATTAGTTGAGCAAAATTCGGTTTGAACCGAAATAACAGACCTAAGTAAACTGAACCGAAATTAAAATTTGGTTTGGTTTAATATGTAATTTAGTTTAGTTCGGTTTTATTGTAATCAATGGGTTTGTGGCTTTTCTTCTATCAATGCTCTGTTAATTCCTAATTTATTCTTGTTAGAGATCTGAGAAGCCTAAAACGCTTGGGGGAGAATCTTTCTTGATGGGCCTTGTAAAAGAACACACTTATGGACTTGACATCACATCTAACCTAAAACTTTAAGGCAATGGGTCTATGGGTCCTTCTCACTTATTTATCTCTTTCTCATTTTGTTCTGATGTGGGAATTCCACACTTGCATATTCTTAACAATCTTCTCCTTAAGTGTATCTTTTTTACATTGGGCTTACTAAGCCTGCTTCTCTTTGAACAGAATTGAACAGAAGCCTTTCTTAACACGAGTATTATGGTGTCACCAAGAGTCCAATTACTCCACCAAACCCATCCGAGCATGCACCTTTAAGAGCCATGCTGAAGTCATTATGTGTACTGAGAGTCTCCACTTCATCGGTCTACTCTTCTCCAAAAGAGTGTCTTCCTACTTCATTAGGTCTACTAGGAGTCTCTGACTCTTCCATTCACGTATCAAAGTACTATGGGAATCATTTACTATCGTCTCCATACTTGTTTCTGCCGAACTATCAGCTCTGATACCACTTATTAGAGATTCGGGGAGCCTAAAGTGCCTAGAGGAGAATCCTTATTGATGGGCCTTGTGAAAGAATACATTCATTGGCTTGACACTACATTTAGCTCAAAACCTTAAAACAATGAGTGTATGAGTTCTTTTCACTTATATGTCTCTTATTTATTCCATCTCTTTTCGATGTGGGAATTCCGCACATGCATATTCCCAATAATGGATTTGTGGCTTTTCTTCATATCTCATTTTATTTTTTAGTATTAGTTTTTTTTAAGGTCAAATTTTAATATAGTATTATTTTTGTTGATTGATTTGCAATTAATATTTGATTTCAATTTCTGAGAGATTAAGATTTGTGACTTGAGATTTGAGAGAAAAGGGAGAAACTTAGCAACCTGAAATCGATCTCTCTGCCCTCCTATTCTCAAAACTGAAGTTTTAAACCGAACCAAACTGAATTAATTTGGTTCGAATATTTAGTAAATCAGTTTTGGTTTGGTTTTATTTTTTAAGCGTTTCAGTCTATTCGATTACTTCGGTTTTAAATTGAACCGACATAATGCTCACCCCTATTAATACCTGTTTCTTTTTTCATCTTTTTGTGCATAAGCTGTAACATAATTACCAGAATCACTACAACCCGTTGAGTTTCGTGATCTGATTCGTGCGTCCCAAGTTGTCGGATGTTTGCGTTCCAATTTCGTTAGGGAACGCAATCTGAGTTGCTAAAATGAGCGAACCATAAATTAACAAGAATGAGCGAAACATAAATTAACAAGGAAAGATGGCGTGGATTTAAGGAGGATGAGAATAACAAGAAGAAGAAGGAGGTGGAGCCGAGAAGAAGATGAAGCAACAGCAAATCATGAAAAACTTACGGTTAAAAATGGCAACATCCAGGTAGGAGGAGAAGCCAGAAGAAGAACAGAGCAGCTGAAGAAGCATAAAGAGAGAAATGAACTGGCCTTTCAATTGCCTATTTTAATTATTAAACTACACCTGGCACATTCTATCAAAAAAGACTATAGCTGGCACATATAAAACAATAATTACAGTCATAATTAATTATAATGCCAATTTAATATTTATAATTAATAAGGATATATACTTCTACCAATTCTTTTATCACCGTTGAATGCTATTTTTTTTTAATTTTTATTTTCCTTTTTTAAAATTGATCTGTTTTTTCATTTTAATTCTTATAAGAATGAAATTATTATTAAATTTTTTTTTGTCTATTTTAATTATTAAACTAACCTATTTAGCTATTGAGCTTTTAAAATTATTAAAATTAAATAAAAATATACAAAATAAGATATTAGAAGTAATAAGAATTAAAAAGAAAATTAAAAAATTATTAATTTTCACTCAACAAACCCAAGATATTATTTAAACGTTTGGCATCTCCAAAGAGCGAACCGATTAAACCTACCCCCAAAGTACCCAATATATTGCTAAGAAGTGTATCGTGTTCCTGTCCCCGTGCCGCAACCTGCTGCGTACTAACTATGAGCTGTAACTTGATTCATGAAAGAGAACTCTTTATCATTTGGACATTGGTTATTGTGATGCTAATATTTTTATTTTTTCATGATTATTTATTCTTAAGTATTTTAGCAATTATTTTTTTTTTGAGTCTAAGAAGTCAAAGGTGCATGCTTGTACCTTGTCCTAGGCTCAAGGACACTTGTGTTTTACTGTGACTTGCACCTTTAGTAAGTATGCTCTATGCAATATCTGACTCAATTAGTTGCTTCTTAGTGCCAGTTTAGATTCTTTGTTTTTTATATGTTCATATATATCATATTTGTGGCTTGTGAGGCATTCCCAAACAATGACTTCATGTGATTGTAGCATTAATCACCTGAGCTAACATCTGTTTCTGGTTAATTATGTTTACTATATTGGGTTGTAAATTTGTAATGTGAATGCAATGCAACAGTGATGTCATACATCAACTTCAGAAAGTTCCTGGTTTTGATACAAGTATGTGACTCAATAAGAAACCATGAACTATCTTTTACCATTTATGCCTTGTTTTTGAGTTTCTATGACATATAATTTTTGATCATTGACCACTTTTATTTCTGAGCTACTGAGCAAGTGCATGGATTTAATTTCCACATGTCGTAAATAGTCCTAAACATTGTCATCATCTGTAATTCTGGTGAGTTCAGTTGCCATAACATACAGTGTAGTAAGCATAATCTATTTCTTCTTTTGGCAGATACAAGAAGGAAATATATGAGCTTGTGAAGAAGAGATCTGAAGAGGCTGATGACATAAATGACGTAATTAACTGCTTATTAATTTTACGGTGGTGGTTGTTCGGTATAATTTTTGTTACATTGTTCATTTATTTGTCACAGTAATACATGTTTTTTAGTGATTTAAATGACGATTCTTAGCAGAGTCCTATGCAATAATTTTTTGCATTAAACACGTCAAATGGGTATTAGAATAAGTATTTTTCTTGCAAAAGGTTGAGAGATGATCATTTTACAAAATTTGCTATCTAGTTCTGTAGATCATCACATCTGTACGATCCTAAGCATTTTCTTTTCTCACCTTTGTATAATTGTAGATTTATACAAGGTCTAATCACCCATAAACCCACTGCAATTTGTGTATACTTGTCATTATGTAGTTGTGGAAAGTCATCCTGAGTCACAAACAAGAAATTTTCATAGGAAAGCTATGAGGTTGAGTAAAATGTGAATTGATGTAGCTGTGGTTGAAAAAGTTGGAGAGTTTAAACTATTTAGGCCTTTTTTAGTTTTAGAGAATGTTTTCTGTTCCCATTTCCAGTCTTCTTTTTCCATTTCTCAGTTTTCCAATTTTCCAAGCTGAAAATTGAAGAATTAGAACATTTTTATTCGTCTAATTTTTCCTATGCTTCATTTTTTGTTTTCCATTATAAGATTTTATTTAGACTTTGTTAAACAAGTACTAATTCATTATAAATATTGATTATTTAGATGCAAATATATAAATAATTTTGTAATTTAATCACAATTATAAATTTTGTTAATTTGAAAATATAATTCGGGCCTAAAATTATCATGACAATTGAATTATTTTAAAAAATTCAAAATTAATATATATATATATATATATATATATATATATATATATATATATATATATATATATATATATAAATGAGCAAGTTCTCTGAAAGGCAAAGACAAAAAAACACTATAGAAGAGTAGTTTTTAATTAATTTTGATACTGCCTCTTCTTTATGGAAAAAACCCAGTGTAAAATTTTAATTTGAAAAATTGTTAATATGTATATATTCTTAATTTAAAAAAGAAAAGAAAAGGTGCTGCTGGGTTTCAAACCTTGCAGCAACGTACAAAAGCTAAAAATTTAAGCCAACTGATCATCAATCTAAATTTAGCTGACATTTATTTATATATTACACATAAATGAAAGGAAACTAGAAAAAAAGGAAAAAATGTTGCTTCTGGGATTTGAACTCAAAAAGGTGCCAAAGAATGGAAAATGCTTTGTTTTCCAATTTTGACAAGCAACTCTTTGGAAATGAGCAAAACAAACAGTTTAACTTAGTTTTCTTGTAGTCTAAATTTGTAAAACTTCAAAAATTGTATTATAAATTTTCATTTGTAAATTTTTTCACAGCTAAATACCAAATCCTGTTTTCCATAGACCATTTTCTAGTTCTCTTTGAATAATTTTTTGGAAAACAAGGGTTTTTTTCCCCACAAATACACTGTGTTGGAAGTAAGATGTAACTTCTCCCTATTCTTTTCCTGCTTCTTTGTTATAATCTTTCTTCCTTTCTCGTAACTTTTACATGGTTGGTGGAGTTGAAAAAAACCTTCATGGTTCTATATGATGCATTCACCTATTTTCCATTCATGTATTTTTTGTGTGGTCATTTTACATCAATGTTGTTAACTTATTGCATACTGCTGTTCCACATTCTTTCTGAAAGGGCAGTACAGAATGCCAGATGCATATGATCAGGAAGGAGATGTCAATCAGGAGAAGAGATTTGCTGTGGCTTTGCAGCGCTATAGGTCAGTTTAAAAAAAATACTGCTCTTGATCGAGACCACTGAAATAATTTGACACATTACATAAATTTTATTTTATTTTTATTTTTTAGTAAATTTCAGTGGTAGTGGCTAGTGCAATACTTTCAATATTTGACTGGTTGGTTTGTCTTTTTGGCTATCTTGTATAGGGACCCTAGTGCTGGCGAAAAAATGAATCCATTTGCAGAACAGGATGCTTGGGAAGATTATCAAATTGGTAAACTCGTGACGGTTTTATCATTTTTTTTAGCATTTCTTTCTACTGCTACACAGTTTTGGGACTAATTATGAACTCATCATTATCCTCCAGGGAAAGCAACATTGAAATTTGGTTCAAAGGATAAAAAGCAAAGATCTGATGATTATCAGTAAGTTTGGATATCCCTCGACTGTCACATCATTGATGAAAGTTTTGACTTAGCATTTCTTCTTATTTTGTGTTGTTTTACGTTCTTATTTCATTTTTCAATACCTTATTTTTCATCTTTGTTTTTCTCTTATTTTTCATTTTTGTTTTTCTCTTTCTGAATTTAAATGGTCTTACATGTTCTTTTTCTCTCATGTGAATAACATAATTAGCACTATGAATTTGTTTAGGTTTGTCTTTGAGGACCAGATTGAGTTTATCAAGGAATCCGTGATCGATGGTGACAAGGTAGATCCATTAATCTCTAAGTTACAGAGAGATGTGTGTCATTGTCAAGTTTTCCTTTGAAATTCACAAATAATTGCCTTAATTCTCGCATGCAGTTTGATAATGAAGTGCCTGGTGAGTCCTTGGATTCCTCTAGGGCAAAATCAGCTTTGGAGAAGCTTCAGGTGTGTTTTTTTTTACTACATATGTTTTGCCTTCTTTTCCTAATGGGATTTTCAACCTCTTTTAATTTCCCCTGTACCTTACTGGAAGTTAGTGCTGCCACTGGAAACAATCTGGCATGCATTAGTTTTAGCCAAATAAGGATGTTGAATACTTGAATTTTGGTCCTCAATTTTTGCTCAAATAAGGATTTTGAATTTTGATCTTCAATTTTTGCTTTCTCGCCTATGTAGGGCTTTCCTTTACACTCTGTTTGGGAAATTTTTTAGTGGGAAAGGAAAATAAAGAGTGGAAAATAAAGAATATTTTCCTTTTGTTATTTTCTTTGCTCTTGTTTGGATAGAAAGGGAGGAAAATAAAGAGAGGAAAGAAAAGTATGATAAATTTACAATTTTATCCTATGTATTTTTCAAAAAAAAAAAAACTTTAGAAAAGGGTAATTTTGTAATTTTAATGTATAAGTATACTTTTCTCCCATACTTTTATTATTTTCTCTCAAATTTGGAGAGAAAATAACTAGAGGAAAATAAGATTTATTTTCCTCTCCTCCCTAATTTTCCCCTATTTATTTTCCTTCCTCCCCCTTTTCTACCCATCCAAACATAGTGTTAGTTTTATATTTAATCTTATAGTTTTATATTTAATCTTATTTTCCTTGTGCCATTGGGAAAGGGCAGTGTTTTTTTAAAAAATTTTTTTTTTCTTTCTGAGAGAGGCAAGTTGTTCATGTTAGTTATCAGTGGAAAGGCAAGTTAATAACTAGCCAAGTTATCAACTCTTGATACAGAATTACCCTGAATCTGCACTGTTGTATCCTCCAGAGCTAGTTAATCCAGTTCCCATGTGGAATCGCCCACACCATAACCCCACCAGATCAAATTTTGAGGTTGATAAATTTTCCCTTTTTGTTTTTCTTCTATTTGGTTTGAACTCGATTTCTTTCTTATTAACTCTTAAACCATCTCTCCTAAGCAGCATTCTCCTTTCCCTTTCTGCATCTCCAATCCTTTTTTCTAAACTTCCTATCTATCTAAATGGCTAATGCCCTTTAATAAAGACAGTTGATTTTCACATCACTAAAACTCTTAATTCCTTCTTTTTTTCCCCTGTTTAGTTTTAATTAATTTTAGTTTTGCAGCAACAACAAAACTGGCAGAACCTTCAATGACGTGCTCATGCCACCACCCTCTAACTAGTGGACCCTTGTATATAGCTTGCACTTTAAGGAGAATAGATTAATGATCAGGCCTTGGGATGAGCTTTTGAAAGATATTTTTCTTCCTAATCTGCTGTTAACAATAAATGGTCAATGCGGGATTTGGAAGGATTCTCCCTAGAATTAAGAGTGTTAGATCAAATAAATCGTTACATTTATATATAGCATAGATTGCATAAGAGATGTCCTCTATTATCCTTACCATTGTCTTTTGTTGATGAGTTGTACCCCCATGGTGCTCTTTATTTATTTTTTAAATAGGAAACTCATAATAGTACTTGGTATTCTGTTGATTGATTAGACAAAACAAAATTGCATTTGATAGAGATTAGGAACAGAAAGTTAATAAAATAAATGGAAGAGGGCTACTTTTGTATTACTTAGCAAAATAACGTATTACAACTCAAAAACTCTTACAATCCACTCCAGAAATGGCTTAACAAAGCAACTCTAAGGAATTCCCTAAGAATTCTCTTAGCCAAGCAATAGCCAAAAAGTAAAATAACAGAATTATGCATGCCCCCATTACTTTCTTCCTTTTTCTTTAAATAGATCTCTCATGTACTGGATTGTTGTTATTCCTGCCTGCCACTTGGCCCCTATATTCTTGCCGCAGTAACCCTCATGTCCCTCCATAAGCAACCTTGAGGCTTCTAGAATCCCTTTGCTGTTGGTGCCTTTAAATTTCTTCCTTGAATATACCCTCAATTGCTTTGGCCCATCTAGTACTTGGCCCAATTGATGCGTCCCACATCGGTTCTGCAGGGAGGCCTTGGGTGTTATATATATGGGTTTGCAAACCTTCCTTTGTGAGCTAGCTTTGCAGGTGGAGTTAGGCAGATTCATATCATTTGATATTAGAGCCTTACTCTGTATGGGTTGACGTTCTTCGGGAGAGGTCGGGGTGAATGAGTCATGACTCTGGTTGTTTCACGAGGACGTTAAGTCTAAAGGGGTCGAGAATGATGCGTCCCTCATCGGTTTTGGATACAAGTCTTGGGTGTTATATATATGGGTTTGCAAACCTCCTATTGTGAGCTAACTTTTGAGGTGGAGTTAGACAGGTTCATATCATCAATTGATGATTATCCCTATCATTGCTGCCCTCATTAACAACAGCCTTGTCCTCAAGGCTGAAATTTGGAAACTCGTTTCTGAAATCTTCCAATGCAAATTAGGTAGCTTCTTCATTGGAAAGACCTTTCCAACGGATCAACACTTGCTGAGGGGGATTAGAGGCTCCTCCCACATTACGATAGTGTAAAACTTCTACAGGTTCAAAATGGATATCATCATGCATCATATCTTGAGGCGTTGAGCTGTAATTGAATGGTTTCCCACTACTTTCTTAAGCTGCGAAACATAGAACATAGGATGAACTCTGGCCTCCATTGGTAATTTTAGCTTATAGGCTACTTGCCCAATGTTAGCAACTACTTGGAAAGGCCCATAGTAATGAGCAACAAGCTTCGGAACTACTCTAGCATGCACAGAAGTTTGGCGATGAGGTCGATATTTAAGGAATACAAAGTCCCCAACATTAAATTGAACATCCCGACGATGAAGATTTGTAGCTTTAACCATCCTTTGTTGAGCTCTAGTAAGATTATATTGCAACTGTTGAAGTAGCTCATCCCTAGCACTTAACTCCTGCGCTACTGCTTCCACCTTAACCTCACTCGGTAAATACTTTACGAGAGAAGGGAGTGGACGACCATATACAACTTCAAAGGGAGTCAATCCAGTAGCCATATGAAAATTTGTATTAAACCAATATTTTGCCCAATGTAAATACTTACTCCAATGTCGTGGCTGTTCTGATGAAAAGCATCTTAAATAAGTCTCTAAGCAACGATTTAGTACTTCTGTTTGCCCATCAATTTCGAGGTGATAAGTACTCATTTTCAATTGAGTCCCTTGCAGCCTATAGAGTTCTTACCAAAAATTGCTAAGAAAAAGTGGATCACGGTCACTAACAATGGATTGGGGAATTCCATTAAGTTTCACAATTTCTTTATTAAATATTTCAGCGACCCCTTTTGCGGAGAAAGGATGCTTCAATCCAATGAAAGTGATAGTATTTTGAAAGTCTGTCAGTAACAACAAAAATATAATCTATTCCATGTGACTTAGGAAGCCCAGATATAAAATCCATTGATATGTCTTCCTATATTGTTGAAGGGATGGGAAGGGGCTGCAATTATCTAGCTGGATTAGTAGCTTCATACTTGTTCCTTTGACACACATCACATTCGTCAACAAATTGTTGAACCTCTTCAACATACCTTTCCAATACACATTCCCTGCCAACCTTCTATAAGTTTTGTATGCCCCTGAATGTCCTCCCATCACTGTAGAATGAAATTCTTTCAATAGAATAGGAATTAAGAAAGAATTAGCAGGTCGTACCAATCTACCATGATAAAACAGCCTTTGTTGAATCAACTGGTAATAAGGATGAGAAGTTGGCTCTTTAATAAGTTCAAAAATTATTTTTTGTAGATCTGAATCTTGTTTGACTTTAGAATCCAACTTATCCAAATCCAACCACACCGGCATAGAAATAACTCGACACTGCATGTCTTCCGCACAGCGTGATACGGCATCTATTGCCTTGTTAATTACTCCTGGCTCATAGACAATTACAAATTCATGCCCCAAAAGCTTTGCCAACCAATTTTGCTGCGCTGGAGTGGTAATTGGTTGTTCCAATAGATGGCGAAGACTGTGGATCCGTATGAGTTGTGAATTTCCGGCCCACAAGGTAAGGATGCCAGTGGCTTATAGCTAAAACAAGAGCCATCATCTCCTTCTCATACATAGATTTAGTTAAGGATTGTTCCGAAAGGGCTTTGCTACAATAAGCAATTGGTCTTTTGTCTTGCATTAACATAGCATCGAGCCCCCTACTAGAAGCATCACACTCCACTACAAAGGGTTTCTTGAAATTTGGCAGGGGCAACACAGGAGAAGTGATAATGGCAGTTTTCAATTCCTCAAACGCTTTTTGAGCTTGCGGAGGCCAAGAAAACTGAGTCATAGGTTGTTTCTTGAGTAACTGAGTTAAGGGTTGAGCCATTTTCCCATGGTCCCTTATAAATCTTCTATAATAGTCTATTAGGTCCAAGAATCCCCTTACACCCTTAATGGATTTTGGATTAGGCCATTGCAACACACTAGCTTTCTTTACCGGATCCATTGCCACACCCTTAGATGATATTATATGTCCTAGATATTCTACCTGGAGCCGTCCCAAAAATGACTTCATGTTAGCAACAAACTGAATCCTTTCAAGAATTTGCAACACTTGCCGTAGGTGCTGTAAATGCTCTGGCTAGCTTCTGCTATACATCATCAAAAAATACTGGCACAAAATGGCGAAGGCACAGTCTAAAGTTGTCGTTCATAGTAGATTGAAAGGTGGCTGGTGCAACCCAAATGGCATTACCAAAAATTCGTAATGGCCAGTATGGGTGCGAAAAGCAATTTTAGGCACATCAGCTTCCTTAACTCTGATCTGATGATATCTCGAACGCAAATCAATTTTGGAGAAAAATTTAGCTCCATGTAACTCATCCAACATCTTCTGAATCACAGGAATAGGGTGTTTATCTGGCACTGTCACCCGATTGAGGGCTCTGTAATCCACACAAAATCTCCAACTTCCATTCTTCTTTTTCACTAACAGGACTGGACTGGAGAAGGGACTTGAACTGGGATGAATTATTCCTGCAGCCAACATTTATGCCACCATTCTTTCAATTTCATTCTTTTGCCAATGACTATAATGGTAAGGTTGTACGCTAACTGTTGCTGTAACTGGCTGCAACGGTATAGCATGATCAGTTTGTCTTTCTGGTGGAAGACCTGAAGGTTCATTGAATACTCCGTCAAACTGCTCAATCAAAGACTGCATTTATTCTCTCTGATCTAAACTTAACTCAGTATCCATGCCATGAATTGGTTCAAGCCCATTCGTTTCCCAAAGGACAGCATAATAATCCACATCCACCATTTTTTCTAGAGCCGAAACTGATACCATTGTTCTTGTGAAGGATGGCTCTCCTTGCAACATGACTTTAGCTCCACAATGAAGGAATTCCATCATCATTTTAGCCCAATTAACCTGCACATCGCCAAGTTTCTCTAGCTAAGCAATGCCCAATATCACATCTATTCCAGCCAAAGGAAAAAATAACAATTAGTTTGAATGACCATTGCATCCAAAGAAATCATTAAATTAGGACATAGACCTGATGACTCTGTTTGGTGACCATCGCCCAATCTGACTCCGAAAGAAGTTGGAACCACATGAAGATTCAACTATGATACGACACGATCGGCCACAAAATTATGGCTAGTGTAATCATGATAATAATTGAGTGTCCTTGTAATTTCCCATGGATCTTTATGGTGCGAGGACTGGAAATTCCCTCGACAGGATAAAATGGAAGCTCGAGTTGAGCAAGTTGGCTTTCCTTCATCCGTGCTTTCTCTGATTTCTTTTCTTTTTCTCCCTCACTTGGCTTCTCTTCATCTTCTCCAACAATCAGCGCCCTCAGCGTCTTATTTGGACACTCGCGCATAGTGTGGTAAGGCTGCTTACATCGGTAGCACAACCCTTTAGCTCTTAAGTCTAGGAATTGCTGGTGGGAATAATGCCTAGTTCCCTTGTTTCGAATTACCCCCACTGTTGTGCTCTTATCCTGGTTTGGTGGAGCTGGTAATCTTAATGGGCCTGTATTGTTTTTATCTGGAGATCTAGAGTCTTTTTGATATCCCAAGATTGATGGGTCTTAGTTGAAGTGATTTCCGGAGGTCTGGATGGTGTAAATCTAATTGAATGACCCAACCCATGAGTCCTTCCTCCTCTTCCCTTGTATTCTCCCTGATTACCCTTATCTCCTTTCCTCCAGAAAAACGAATAAGTACCCTCTCGATCTCCCTGGCTATCTTCATGGTGCGAAATAAATCTGTGGTTTCATAAGAATGAATTTGGACACGAATATCCGATTTCAATCCATTCAAGAAATACACCAAATAGTGCTGGTCCATTATACCTGAAACTTGAGAAGCACACTCAATGAATTCCTCAATATAAGCTTCCACTGATCCCTCTTGTTGTACTGCAGCCAATCTTTCAAATGGGCTAGCATATTCATCACCTCCATACCGTTGTAAAAGTTCCAATGACAACCTTTCCCACGACATGGCTGGAGTACGTTGCTTAACCCATCTCATCCAGTGAAGTGCTGGAACATCCATGCAAACCGGAGCCAGAGTGACTTTTTTCCTCGTCAGGAATATTGTGAACAGAAAAATATTGATCAGCCCTTGTGAGCCAACCAACAGGATCGGTTCCATCAAAGTTTGGAAGTTCTACCTTCTTAGCTATAAGCTGGGATTCATCTATTGGCATCTGGGCTATTGGAATCACATTTGACGATGACGCCCCTTGAGTGGTAAGACCTCCCAGAGATCCTAGGTTATTAGGACTATGCCCATTTGTTTCTTTCCCTTTGATTAAGGTAGCTAAATTAGCTAACATTGTTTCAATCCCATCCAACTTGTCCAACTTTTGTCTATGTTGTAATAATTCATCCCTCATTCCATTAAACTTCTTGTCTTGTTGTTCTCTTTCTAAACTAAACCTTCGAAAATTTTCTTCCAATGCTGTTACGTTCCTCTCTATTGCTACAACTCGTGAATCCATTCGTGTGTTTGGCATTCGGCAGGTTGGACCAATTTGATGGAGATTAGGAACAGAAAAGAAATAAAATAAATAGAAGAAGAGGGCTACTTTTGTATTACTTAGCAAATGGCGTATTACAACTCAAAAACTCTTACAATCCAGAAATGGCTTAACAAAACAACTCTAAGGAATTCCCCAGGAATTCTCTTAGCCCAAGCAATAGCCGAAAAGTAAAATAACAGAACTACGCATGCCCCCATTACTTTCTTCCTTTTTCTTTAAATAGATCTCTCATGTACTGGATTGTTGTTATTCCTGCCTGCCGCCTGGCCCCAAAATTCCTACAGCAGTAACGTCCTCATGTCCTTCCATCAGCAACCTTCAAGCTTCTAGAATCCCTTTGCTCTTGGTGCCCTTAAATTTCTTCCTTGAATATAGCCTCAACTGCTTTGGCCTATCTGGTACTTGGCCCAATTGATGATTATCCCTATCAGCATTTGAGTATATGGAAGTTGAGTATTACATTTTCTTGTAATGGAATTTGAAAAATATAGAAAGAAAATTGTCTTAACATATTTAGGAATTTTGTTATAAGGCATTTCAAATTATCACGTTAATAAAAGTAAGAAATGTAGCATTTTCTTAAAGAAATGTAGCATTTTCTTAGTGACGGTCAGGTATTTAAGAGTCATGTATTTAAGTGATCCCTTTCAATAGATTATATTAAAAGGTCTTGGTGCTTGATATTTACTTGTCTTAACGTTATAGCCTTTTGGGGTCAATGGTTATTGACATGGCATTAGAACCTGGTTTCTGGTTTTGATTTGGATTTGTGAGTTTAGCTGTTGTTTAAGGTTCATCTGCTAGTGGACCTAGGTTGTGATTTGATGTCATTTGATTTTTGAGTCATAAATGTAAATATAGCAAAATATACCTGATTGACATTTGCGAAATGTGGGGATAAGCATGTTTATGTATCATCTAGAGACTGAAAGCTTCAGTATTGATGGCTAGGTAGCAACGATCATTTGCACAGTATTAAGTATCAGTTCTTGACGTGGTAATTGGAAGCTTGTTATTTTCTTATTAGAACATGTATGGTAATTCGAGATCTTATTTGTAACAATGAATGCCCAGTGGGAGTGATGGGTGCAATACTATGTCTTGTAGTGTGCCAGTTGCCATATCATATCATCTGATTGAGAATGTTATTAGAATTTCTGAGATTTAACTGTTATTAATGCAGGAGGAGAGAAAAACTTTACCTATATATGAATATCGAGAACAACTTCTTGAGGCTATTGAGAGGTTTCAGGTTTTCTACTCTCCTGGTTACATTTTGACTTTTTTTTCACCAAAATCCAATGTCTTCACACACAGCATACACATCAACCGCTTGTTTTGGAGTCTATGCAGCATGCTATTTAACACAAAAAAGAGTACCATGTGGTTTCTCACTTCATCACTCAAGGGAGAAAGCTTGTTTTTCATCAAATAGGTACCCTTTGGTTTATCGCTGTTACTTTGTCCCTCGTCCTGTTAATGATGTGCTGATTTGCATCCACTATTAGATGGGGCAAGGACAAAGTAACGTCATGAAACCATCGGGTACTGTTGATGAAAAACAAACTTTTGCCCCTTAAATTGATAAATTGTAAAACCAAATGGTGCACTATCCCTAATAATTATGTACTATGCATGCATGTGTGGATGTCTTTATTCAAGTTGTAGTTATTTTGATTAAGTTCTGGTGCAGGTTCTTGTTATTGTCGGAGAAACTGGTTCTGGAAAGACCACTCAAATTCCGCAGTACCTTCATGAAGCTGGATACACCAAGCGCGGAAAGGTCTGTTCTTTACTGTGTGTTTGATGGTAGATTTTACTGGAAATTCTTTCTTGTTATGATTCTGTTGAACTTTCAGTCACTTCTGAAAGCGTATCAATAGCCATTTAATGGTCACAATTCTTTCACGCATACTGATGCAGGATAGATTTGGGTATCTTCCTGCTGGTGTTTAAATGATGGGCAGTTTCAGTAATTGGTGGATTTTAGAGATCAGATATAAAGAAGGGGAATGCTAAACTAAATGAAACCTACCACATGAGAGAGTGCATGAATTTTTTATGCACCCTCCATGTGAAGTGTTTCATGCTGAATAGTATGATCCTATAGAAAACTAGTTGAAAATTCGAACTTCAGAATTTTTTTTTTGTTCTTTTTAAGTGAACAACTGCTACAGTTTTATTTATTTTTTTATAATTTATTTGTTTATCCTTAAACTATTTTTTATGAATTATATTATAAAGCATTACATTATTTTAACAATACATTTAAATAGAAAAATTGAGTGCGGGAGTTATAAAAATTAATATAGTAATACATTTGTAACAAACCATTATTTAGGTAATGGATGTATTAAAATTATTAAGGATAGTAAATTTAGAAAAATTTTGATATAAATGTGTGCTTTCAATTATTTTAGGAGCATTTTTGTAATTTTATAATTCACATTGATTCATGTTTGGCAATTTTGAAAAAAATTTGAAGACCATGGTGGGCCTATAAATCTGTTTGTGTCTCACAGGTTGGTTGTACACAGCCAAGGCGGGTTGCTGCTATGAGTGTAGCTGCTAGGGTTTCTCAAGAAATGGGCGTCAAGCTTGGTCATGAGGTATGCAGCCTGCTTTCAAGTCTTGTGCTTTTGTTGGTCATGAGTTTATGCCTGTTTCATCTCATGCACCAAATTGTGCTATATGCATTATCTGATCTAGACTTGTCAATTTCATTCTAGTACCATACCTAGAACTCCTTGCTTTAAAATGTTACAATGTCAATTGTACCATTAGTTTGGATTTTAACACGCATCTTCTCCTGTTATTATTGTTTTTTTCTGAAATTTCTCGTAACCCTTTTTCTGTCCATTGAATAAACTTTAAGAGATGATTTATTCAAAATTGTTAAAATATTGTGTGAAAAGATCTTGGAGAAGTTTTAGATATAAGGTCGAGCCTTTTAAACTATAATTGATAGATTAAGCTCACAATTTTTTCACTTGACAAGGGTTGTCTTTGAAGCCGCATATTCATAATTTCTTAGAAGAAATTTGAGAAGAAATTTAGTGAGGTCTTCAATTTCAGTGACTTATAAAGTTTGGGATTGACATTGTGATGTTTCAATGTATGAAATTCAATTTGTAGTAATCCCCAAAGTTATGGCGATGCAGCAGCTCCATCATGTCTCTAGAAATTTTTTGCTCTTTAAAAACCTAAGGAAAATAATTTGGTCTTAGAATGAGTATCTTTTAACTAAGCCTATTTGGTGGGGACTATATGATTCCTGTTCAGTATATGTTACTCTATATGTAGTATTGTTTTATGAGTTTTCCAAGTTTGGGATTTCTACTCCTAGTAGGATTAGTTATCAAGTCTATAGATACCTATAACCTATGTAACCAGTTATTTTTTAGGTCTTTTGGAATTATAATGCTTGATTTGAAAGTCTTGCTGCCCCTCTCTTTGTTCTTTCTTTTCTCATCTCCTTTTTCTTCTTAATTATTCTGCTACAGTATGATGGGCACAGCTACCTTTCAACTCACCTTATTTTTTTTTCCTAGACCTAATTTCAACTCCAAAGCAGTATTTGATTCTGCATCCTTACAACTCTAAATTCACAAATCCTTCTCCATCCTAAGATAATTCAATTGCTTGAATTTGCCGACCATAAACCATTAGTAGGCTGGTTGTCAACCTGTCTTAGCTTGGTGTTATTATCCCAATAATATGTTTCTATACCCTGGTGGTTTCATTGGTGTGAAAAAAATTGAGAGAACATGTTTATGGCTGGGGGTTTATTGCATTTGGGTAGTTGTATAAATTAATTTTTTGCTGATGAATGGGCAACAGTAATCTTTCCCATGTTATCTTTAGGTTGGCTACTCCATTCGTTTTGAAGACTGCACATCTGAGAAGACCCTTCTGAAATATATGACAGATGGAATGCTCCTACGTGAATTCCTTGGTGAGCCAGATTTGGCAAGCTACAGGTGGTTGTGCTTCACTGGCTCCTTAATGGTTTCATTCTTTGGGTTTTGCTGGTTTACTTACATTGTCTAGTAATTTATTAGTGTCGTGATGGTGGATGAGGCACATGAAAGAACTTTGTCGACTGATATACTATTCGGCCTAGTAAAGGCAAGTACATTGCTCCAATGTTATGATCATATCACAACCACAAAAAAGACATTTGTACATTTGTTTTTGGCCTTCTGCATTAGTTTTTAAGAGTCTATTGCACCCCTGATGTTTTATTTTGATCTATTATTCCTTGACCTTTTATTTTTTACCTATTGCACCATTAATTTTTATTCTTATAATCAATAAGCACAAGTTGCTCTACTTGTTTATGAATAATTGAATAAATCATCAATTTCATGTTTATGATGGCTGGACAATTATCAATATCATATTTAATCCATTATTCACCAATTAATTGGGAAAATTATGTCTATTGGTTAAAGAAAAATTGATGGTGTAATAGGTCAGAGGGTGTGAAACACTTTCTTAATTAGTTTAGGGGTAAGTTTATTTATTAAGCCTTCTAGGCTGCATTTGGTTGCAAGGACTGGACTGGACAGGACAAATCCTCTGGACCGGACTGGTTGCGTTTTGTTGTGCACTGAGACAGGACAAGATTGTCCCAATAGTGATTTTGAGTTCTCCTAGAAATAGATGGACAAACTTGTCCTTGTTTTGGGACAAGCGTATTCATGAAAAATGCCCTTATGTATAAAAATGTAGTTTAATTAGTATATATTTTATTAAAATTTTCTAAATAATTTATTAAATTAAAACAATAATATTAAATTCAAATAAAATTATTAAAATATAATAAAATTTTAAAATTAAATATAAAAATATTATTTTAGAAAAAATTAAAATAAGATGAAAATTAATGTTTTATTTTATTTATAGACGTAAAATTTTGAAATAAACTAATAATTTATAAATATTATTTGTTTGTTGTTATTTAATATTATTTTATCAGAGTTTGTCAAAAATTTATAGAATGTGAGTTTATATGAGTTTGATAGTTGAACCAAGTGTTTGTGTCACACGTAGAAGGACTAGGTTGGGAAATAAGTGAGAATAGGTCAAACGAATATGGGTCAAGAGTCATGGAAGTCAACTAAGAAAATTGGAGGGAAAAGTTCTTAGAAATAGAAGTTAGTTGTAGAAAACAGTTACTGAGAATTGCGTCTGGAGTATTGGCGAGAATCAGTGTATAAAAGAGCTGAGAAAACTATCTATTTTGAATTCTATCAATAAAATTACTGTTCTCTGTCTAATTCTCTGTTTCCACTATAATTTCTCTTTTGTTCTATCCTTTTCTTCCATTCTTTCTCCTTGATTCTTCTCTAGTTCCTGCTGTAACTGAATAGTTAGTGTTTCAATCCAAACAGTTAGACAATCAAATAATTTGACAGAATTAGAGGAATTAATGTCATTTTGGACAGTGTAAACTGTCCTGTCTCAAACGCAAGACAATACAAATATTTTTCTTTTCTTGTACTGTCCAGTCCCACATTGTCCTGTCTAGCCAACCAAATGCAGCCCTAGGGTAGTCAGATATACGGAAAGCTCATTATCACCTTGGCGTTCTGGAAGCATAGAGTTTTTATTATCTTTTCCATTTAATATCTGAAATCTGATGCTTGTGCATGACAGGATATAACCCGTTTCCGACCTGACTTGAAGTTGCTTATTTCAAGTGCAACACTTGATGCTGCAAAATTTAGTGATTACTTTGATTCAGCTCCAATTTTTAAAATTCCTGGAAGGAGGTTTCCTGTTGAGATACACTATACAAAAGCACCAGAAGCTGATTACCTTGATGCTGCAATTGTAACTGTTCTTCAAATCCATGTGACACAACCCCCAGGAGATATTTTAGTCTTCTTCACAGGCCAGGAGGAAATAGAGACGGCAGAGGAAATTTTGAAGCATAGGACCAGAGGTTTAGGGACAAAAATTGCAGAGCTTATTATCTGCCCTATATATGCAAATTTGCCAACCGAGCTTCAAGCCAAAATATTTGAACCTACTCCGGAAGGGGCCCGGAAGGTCGTCCTTGCAACAAATATTGCTGAAACATCTTTAACAATTGATGGGATCAAGTATGTCATTGATCCTGGCTTTTGCAAGATGAAATCATATAACCCTAGGACAGGGATGGAGTCATTGCTTGTAACACCTATTTCAAAAGCTTCAGCCATGCAGCGTGCTGGTCGTTCTGGACGAACAGGTCCAGGAAAGTGTTTCCGGTTGTACACGGCCTATAACTACAATCATGACTTGGATGATAATACTGTACCAGAAATACAAAGGACAAATCTTGCTAATGTTGTGCTCTCTTTGAAGAGTCTTGGAATTCATGACTTACTAAATTTTGATTTTATGGACCCTCCACCTTCTGAGGCATTACTAAAAGCCCTGGAACTCCTGTTTGCACTGAGTGCACTAAATAAACATGGTGAGCTGACTAAAGTTGGTCGAAGGATGGCTGAGTTCCCACTTGATCCTATGCTATCCAAAATGATCGTTGCTTCTGATAAGTATAAGTGTTCAGACGAGATAATCTCTATTGCTGCTATGCTTTCTGTTGGAAATTCAATATTCTATCGTCCAAAGGACAAACAAGTTCATGCGGACAATGCCAGAATGAATTTCCACACAGGAAATGTGGGAGACCATATATCTCTTCTCAAGGTTTGTACATATGTGGTAGATAATTTTAATTTTAAGAGCATTGGTGGTATTATCTTATGGTTTATGTCCTTTGTATTGTTGTCGTTTTTAGGTGTATAATTCTTGGAAGGAAACTAATTATTCTACACAATGGTGTTATGAAAATTATATTCAGGTATGGCCTAATATTTTCAGATTCATTATGATAGTTACTGTTATCTCATCCACTTACATTTTGTACTTATAGAAAGAGATGATTCTCCTTAATTTCAATTAATCTGTACATGGGTATATATATACAATTGATTCCTATAATTGTGTTCTACTAATTAGGAAGAAATCCTAAATAGGAATACAGAATACAGAATATACAGAGAAATAATGTAATGATTGACTTTCCATAATACTCCCCCTCAAGTTGGAGCATAGATGTTAATCATGCCCAACTTGTTACAAATGTAGTCAATTCTAGCTCCATTCAGAGCTTTTGTGAAAATATCTCTTAACTGCTATCCAGTTTTGATGTGTCATGTTGAGATGATCTGTTGTTGAATCTTTTCACGAACAAAGTGACAATCAATCTCAACATGTTTGGTCCGCTCATGAAACACTGGATTAGAAGTAATATGGAGAGCAGCTTGATTATTACACCACAATTTTGCAGGCAGAGAGGTCTTAAAACTTGTCTCATCTAGTAAATGAAGTATCTACATTACCTCATGTAGAAAGAGATAATTCTCATTGATTTCAATTAATCTGTACATGGGTATATATATACAATTGATTCCTATAATTGTGTTCTACTAATTAGGAAGAAATCCTAAATAAGAAATCCTAAATAGGAATACAGAATACAGAATATACAGAGAAATAATATAGTGATTGATTTTCCATAATATAGTGATTGACTTTCCATAACACTCCCCCTCAAGTTGGAGCATAGATGTTAATCATGCCCAACTTGTTACAAATGTAGTCAATCTTAGCTCCATTCAGAGCTTTTGTGAAAATATCTCATAACTGCTCTCCAGTTTTGATGTGTCCTGTTGAGATGATCTGTTGTTGAATCTTTTCACGAATAAAGTGACAATCAATCTCAATATGTTTGGTCCGCTCATAAAACACCGGATTAGAAGCAATATGAAGAGCAGCTTGATTATCACACCACAATTTCGCAGGCAGGGGGGTTTTAAAACCTGTCTCATCTAGTAATTGAAGTATCCACATTACCTCACATACAGATTGTGCCATGGCTCTGTATTCGGATTCAGCACTAGATCGAGAAACTACACTCTGCTTCTTGCTTCTCTAAGACACGAAATTTCCTCCAATAAAAATGCAATATCCAGTAGTTGACCTCCTGTCAACCTTAGATCCAGCCCAGTCGGCATATGAAAAACATTCAACATTCAAATGCCCATGATTACCATATAGCAAACCTCTTCCTGGAGCGCCCTTGAGATAACACAAGATTTGTTCCAAAGCTTCCCAATGAGCAATAGTTGGGGAAGACATAAACTGACTTACCACACTAACGGCATAAGCAATGTCAGGACGAGTGACTGTAAGGTAATTCAATTTTCCTACCAATCTCCTGTATCTCTCTGGATCTTCAAATAACTCACTATTCCCTGCTAATAGTTGTAAAGTTGGAGTCATTGGTGCGCTACAAGGCTTAGCACCTAATTTTCCTGTCTCTGTCAATAGATCGAGGACATATTTTCTTTGAGACAAGAAAATACCCTTCTTACTTCTCATAACTTCGATACCCAAGAAATACTTTAACAATTCCAAGTCTTTGGTCTGAAACTGAGTTTGGAGGAAGGTTTTAAGAGATGAAATACCTGCAGAGTCACTGCCAGTGATGACAATGTCATCCACATAGACTACCAAGAGAATTAGACCAGCCTCAGATTGCCTATAAAATACTGAGTGATCACACTTACTCTTTTGCATACCAAATTCATGTACTGCTTCACTGAATCTCCCAAACCATGCCCTAGGACTTTGTTTCAAGCCATAAAGAGACTTCCGAAGCCTACAAACTTTACCCAACTCCCCCTGAGCAACAAACCCAGGTGGTTGCTCCATATACACCTCCTCCTGAAGATCACCATGAAGGAAAGCATTCTTGATATCCAATTGATGCAGGGGTCAATCATATGTAGCTGCTAAAGAGATAAACAAGCGAATAGAAGTAAGTTTAGCTACAGGAGAAAAAGTATCAGAGTAATCAACCCCATATGTCTGAGCATATCCCTTTGCTACAAGGCGTACTTTTAACCTAGCCACAGAACCATCAGGATTTACCTTTACTGTAAATATCCATTTACAACCAATAGCTTTCTTACCAGTAGGCAAAGGCAATAGTTCCCATGTACCATTAGCATCTAAAGCCTCCATTTCCTCTTTCATAGCATCACACCAGCCAGGATGAGACAGTGCCTCATCAACAGTATTAGGGATAGGAACAGAGTCTAAAGAAGTAACAAAACACCGAGAACAAGAAGACAATTGATTATAAGAAACAAAAGAAGAGATAGGGTAAGTACATGAACGTTTACCTTTACGAAGAGCAATGGGTAAGTCTAGATCAGAATCATGATCAGTATGAGGTACAGGATCTCCCAACGAAGTAGCTGGTGGAGGATCTGAGTCAGGAATCTCTAATCTCCTGGAGTAAACATGAACAACGGGAGGTCGAGTAGGTCTAGAGACAGAAGGAACAGGCTGTGAGAGAGGACTAGAAATTGGTTGGACAGTATATATTAAGAGATCATCCTCCTCCCCCTGACTCTCATACACAGATGATGGAGGAAAAAATGGAGTGGACTCAAAAAATGTGACATCTGCAGAAACAAGATAACGAGTAAGAGTAGGAGAGAAACAACGGTACTCTTTTTGGAGCCGGGAGTATCCAAGGAAGACACATTTGAGAGATTTTGGATCTAATTTAGTAACCTGTGGACGAACATGACGCACAAAACAGGTACAACAAAAAATATGGGGTTCAATAGGGAACAAAGATTTTGTAGGAAACAAAGTAGTATAAGGAATATCCCCATTAAGGACAGAAGACAGCATATTATTGATAAAAAAACATGCCGTAGAAACTGCATCCGCCCAAAAATGTTTAGGTACTTTCATCTGAAAAAGAAGAGCACGAGTTACCTCAAGAAGATGACGATTTTTTCTTTCGGCTACGCCATTTTGGGATGGGGTATCCACACAGGAAGACTGATGAAGAATGCCATTTTGTGTCATATAAGGCTGAAATTGTGCTGAAAAGTATTCTTTGGCATTGTCACTTCTTAATATGCGCACATAAATATTAAATTGAGTTTTGATTTCATTACAAAAGGCACAAAAGATAGAAAACAATTCAGAACGATTCTTCATTAAATATAACCAGGTAACACGAGAGTAATCATCAACAAAAGTAACAAAATAACGAAATCCAGTTTTAGATGTAACAGAACAAGGACCCCAAACATCAGAATGAACTAACTCAAAAGGGGATGAAGCCCGTTTATTGACTCTAGACACAGAAGGCAAACGATGATGTTTTGCAAACTGATATGACTCACATTCTAGTACTGATAAAGACTGAAACTGAGGACATAGCTTCTTCATGGTAAACAAAGAAGGATGGCCCAATCTACAATGAGCTTCAAGAGGTGTTAAGGTACTGGAGCAAACAAGCGACCGTGGTACATGATTTTTCAGAATGTAAAGACCACCTGACTTACGTCCTCTACCAATAATCTGCTTCGTCGTAAGATCCTGAAACAAACACTGGTCAGGAAAAAAGGAAACAGAACAATTTAAGGTACGAGTAAGTTTACTAACAGAAAGTAGATTAAAAGAGAATTTTGGTAGACACAAAACAGAAGACAAAGAAATTGACGAAGTCGGGTTCGCAGTTTCAGAACCCATGACACAAGAAGTAGAATCATCAGCTAAAGTAACAGTAGAGGAAGTGAGATTAGACTGAAAAGTAGATAGAAGACTAGAATTACCTGTCATATGATCTGTCGCACCAGAATCAATAACCCATTTGGATGAAGAAGACACAAGGCATGTAGTGGATTTACCTGACTCAGTGATCGCAGTGACAGGGGAACTGGTAGGCCTTAGAGATGCCTGATACTAGGAAAATTGTGCAAAATCCTCTGCAGATACCAAAATAGTTTTCTCAGAGGAAGATACTGTAGAATTCTCTGCTGCCATATTTGCCATTTGTGATCGCTGATTTTTCCTCTGAAGTTGCGGACAATTATATTTTGTATGGCGAGGCTCATGGCAATAATAACAAATGACTCCTCTTGAGTCCTGATTAGAACTAGCCTCTCCATTACGCTGATTACTTCTGTTGCCTGTAATTCCTCTACTTCCTCTTCTATTACCCTGTTGTCCATTTGGATTACGGCTAATAAGAGCACTACTGGCAGGCTGTGAAGATTGAGTACTCTCTGTACGAAGGACCCGTGTGAACGTTTCATGCAAGGAGTAAATTTCAGAATTGGAGAGAATCTGAGATTTAGCAGTCTCATACTTTGAAGGAAGGCCTGCAAGAAAACTCATAACAGCCAGTTGCTCCCGTTGGGCCTGCTGAACTTTCACATCAGGACTAAAAGGCAACAATACATTAAGTTCCTCATATACCCGTTTAAAATCCATAAAATAAGCCGTGAGAGGCTTATTCTCTTTCTCAGCACGGTAGAATGCCTTACAAACATCATAAATACGGGAGATATTCCCTTTATCAGAATACAGAAAATCTAAATAATCCATCAATTCCTTAACAAATTCACAGTGATTAATTAAACTAATTACCTCACTATGAATCGAGTTCCGAAGCTGCAAAAATAACCGAACATCCTCCCTTAGCCAAGTTTGTCGTGTATCATCAGTGGGTGGATCTTTAGTAAGGTGATCATCCTTATCAATGCTACGCAAATAGACCCTAACAGTCTTACTTCACTCCAGGTAATTCGAACCATTAAGTTTGTGTTCCGTGATCTTAGTCATCACCGGAATCACATCAGAAATAACATTCTTATTGTCTGCCATTTGTTGAGACAAAGAAAACTAACCGAGACGCTAATCCAAAGTGCTTATAGCAGCAAAATAACCCAAAATCACAAATCAAGCAAATACCGAAATAGGATCTTAGAGCCAAACCTTAGAAGTTCTTTAATGGCATACTGGATCAGGCAACAGCACACAGTGGTGGAATGAGGGGGTTGAGGCGACGCCGGCGATGTTGATCGGGGTTGAAACGGCCCTGAGCTGGGTAGTGAGAACAAATAGTCACCCTCGATTGATGACCTGCTCTGATACCATGTAGAAAGAGATAATTCTCATTGATTTCAATTAATCTGTACATGGGTATATATATACAATTGATTCCTATAATTGTGTTCTACTAATTAGGAAGAAATCCTAAATAAGAAATCCTAAATAGGAATACAGAATACAGAATATACAGAGAAATAATATAGTGATTGATTTTCCATAACATAGTGATTGACTTTCCATAACACCTCACATACTGATTGTGCCATGGCTCTGTATTTCGATTCAGCACTAGATCGAGAAACTACACTTTGCTTCTTGCTTCTCCAAGACACCAAATTTCCTCCCACAAAAACGCAATATCCAGTAGTTGACCTCCTGTCAACCTTAGATCCAGCCTAGTCGGCATTTGAAAAATATTCAACATTCAAATGCTCATGATTATCATATAACAAACCTCTTCCTGGAGCGCCCTTCAGATAACACAAGATTTGTCCCAAGGCTTCCCAATGAGCAACAGTTGGGGAAGACATAAACTGACTTACCACACTAACGGCATAAGCAATGTCAGGACGAGTGATTGTAAGGTAGTTCAATTTTTCTACCAATCTCCTGTATCTCTCTGGATCTTCAAACAACTTGCTATCCCCTGCTAACAGTTGTAAATTTGGAGTCATTGGTGCACTGCAAGGATTAGCACCTAATTTTTTTGTCTCTGTAAATAGATCGAGGACATATTTTCTTTGAGACAAGAAAATACTCTTCTTACTTCTCATAACTTCAATACCCAAGAAATATTTCAACAATCCCAAGTCTTTGGTCTGAAACTGGGTTTGGAGGAAGGTTTTAAGAGATGAAATACCTGCAGAGTCACTCTCAGTGATGATAATGTCATCCACATAGACTACCAGGGGAATTAGACTAGCCTTAGATTGCCTATAAAATACTGAGTGATCACACTTACCCTTTTGTATACCAAATTCCTGTACTGCTTCACTGAATCTCCCAAACTAGGCCCTAGGACTTTGTTTCAAGCCATAAAGAGACTTTTGAAGCCTACAAAGTTTACCCAACTCTCCCTGAGCAACAAACCCAGGTGGTTGCTCCATATACAACTCCTCTTGAAGATCACCATGAAGGAAAGCATTCTTGATATCTAATTGGTGCAGATGCCAATCATATGTAGCTGCTAAAGAGATAAACGAGCGAACAGAAGTAAGTTTAGATACAGGAGAAAAAGTGTCAGAGTAATCAACCCCATATGTCTGAGCATATCTATTTGCTATAAGGTGTGCTTTTAACCTAGCCATAGAACCATCAGGATTTACTTTTACTGTAAATACCCATTTGCAACCAATAGCTTTCTTACCAGTGGGCAAAGGCAACAGTTCCCATGTACCATTAGCATCTAAAGCCTTCATTTCCTCTTTCATAGCAGCACACCAATCAGGATGAGACAGTGCCTTACCAACAGTATAAGGGATAGGAACAGAGTCTAAAGAAATAACAAAACACCGAGAACAAGAAGACAATTGATTATAAGAAACAAAAGAAGAGATACGGTAAGTGCACGAACGCTTACCTTTACGAAGAGCAATGGGCAAGTCTAGGTCAGAATCATGATCAGTATGAGGTACAAGATCTCCCAACGAAGTAGCTGGTGGAGGATCTGAGTCAGGAATCTCTAATCTCCTGGAATAAACATGATCAATGGGAGGTCGAGTAGGTCTAGAGACAGAAGGAACAGGCAGTGGGAGAGGATTAGACATTGGTTGGACAGTATATATTAAGAGATCATCCTCCTCCCCCTGACTCTCATACATAGATAATTGTGGAAAGAATAGAGTGGATTCAAAAAATGTGACATCTGCAGAAACAAGATAACGATTAAGAGTAGGAGAGAAGCAACGATACCCTTTTTGGAGCCGGGAGTACCCAAGGAAGACACATTTGAGAGACTTTGAATCTAATTTAGTAACCTGTGGACGAACATCACGCACAAAACAGGTACAACAAAAAATACGGGGTTCAACAGGGAACAAAGATTTTATAGGAAACAAAGCAGTATAAGGAATATCCCCATTAAGAACAGAAGATGGCATACGATTGATAAAAAAATATGCCATAGAAACTGCATCCGCCCAAAAGTGTTTAGGAACTTTCATATGAAAAAGAAGAGCATGAGTTACCTAAAGAAGATGTCAATTTTTTCTTTCGGCCACGCCATTTTGGGATGGAGTATTAACACAGAAAGACTGATGAAGAATGTCATTTTGTGTCTTATAAGACTGAAATTGTGTTGAAAAATATTTTTTTGCATTGTCACTTCTTAATATGCGCACAGAAATATTAAATTGAGTTTTGATTTCATTACAAAAGGTACAAAAGATAGAAAACAACTTAGAACGATTCTTCATTAAATATAACTAGGTAACACGAGAGTAATCATCAACAAAAGTAACAAAATAACGAAATCCAGTTTTAGAAGTAACAGAACAAGAGCCCCAAACATCAGAATGAACTAACTCAAAAGGGGATGAAGCCCGTTTATTGACTTTAGACACAGAAGGCAAACGATGATGTTTTGCAAACTGATATGACTCACATTCTAGTACTGATAAATACTGAAACTGAGGACATAGCTTCTTCATGGTAGACAAAGAAGGATGGCCCAATCTACAATGAGCTTCAAGAGGTGTTAAGGTACTGGAGCAAACAAGCGACCGTGGTACATGATTTTTCAGAATGTAAAGACCACCTGACTTACGTCCTCTACCAATAATCTGCTTCGTCGTAAGATCCTAAAATAAACACTGGTCAGGAAAAAAGAAAACAGAACAATTTAAGGTACGAGTAAGTTTACTAACAGAAAGTAGATTAAAAGAGAATTTTGGTAGACACAAAACAGATGACAAAGAAATTGACGAAATTGGGTTCGCAGTTTCAGGACCCTTGACACGAGAAGTAGAACCGTAAGTTAAAGTAACAGTAGAGGAAGTGTGATTAGACTGAAAAGCAGATAGAAGACTAGAATTACCTGTCATGTGATCTGTCGCACCAGAATCAAGAACCTATTTGGATGAGGAAGACACAAGGCATATAGTGGATTTACCTGACTCAACGATCGCAGTGACAGGGGAACTGGTAGGCTTTAGAGATGCCTGATACTGGGAAAACTGTGCAAAATTCTCTGCAGATACCAAAACAGTTTTATCAGAGGAAGACACTCTAGAATCCTCTGCTGCCGTATTTGCCATCTGTGATCGCTGATTTTTCCTCTGAAGTTGCGGACAATTATATTTTGCATGGCTAGGCTCATGGCAATAATAACAAATGACTCCTCTTGAGTCCTGATTAGAACTAGTCTCCCCATTACTCTGATTACCTCTGTTGCGTGTAATTCCTTCTCTACTTCCTCTTCTATTACCCCATTGTCCATTTGAATTACGGTTAATAAGAGCACTACTGGCAGGCTGTGAAGATTGAGTACTCTCTGTACGAAGGATCCATGTGAACGTTTCATACAAAGAGGAAATCTCAGAACTGGAGAGAATCTGAGATTTAGCAGTCTTATACTCTGAAGAAAGGCCTGCAAGAAAACTGATAACAGCCAGTTGCTCCCGTTGGGCTTGCTGAACTTTCACATCAAAACTAAAAGGCAACAATACATTAAGTTCCTCATATACTCGTTTAAAATCTATAAAATAAGCCGTGAGAGACTTATCCTCTTTCTAAGCACGGTAGAATGCCTTACAAACATCATAAATACGGGAGATATTCCCTTTATCGGAATACAGAAAATCTAAATAATCCATCAATTCCTTAACAAATTCACAGTGATTAATTAAACTAGTTACCTCACTGTGAATCGAGTTCCGAAGATGCAAAAACAACCGAGCATCCTCCCTGAGCCAAGTTTGTCATGTATTATCAGTAGGTGGGTCTTTAATAAGGTGATCATCCTTATCAATGCTACGCAAATAGACTCTAAGTCTTACTCCACTCCTGGTAATTCAAACCATTAAGTTTGTGTTCCGTGATCTTAGTCATCACCGGAATCACATCAGAAATAACATTCTTATTGTTTGCCATTTGTTGAGACAAAGAAAACTAACCGAAACACTAATCCAAAGTGCTTACAGCCGCAAAATAACCCAAAATCACAAATTAAGCAAATATCGAAATATGATATGAGAGCCAAACCTTAGCAGTCCTTTAATGGTGTACTGGATCAGGCAACAGCACACAATGGTGGAATGAGGGGGTTGAAGCGACGTCGGCGATGCTGATTGGAGTCGAAACGGTCGGTGAACGCACCTCCACGTGCCGGCGAGTGAAGAAACGGCGAGAACCTGAGTTGGGCATGTGAGCCTCACTCGCTTGGATTCCGGTGACCAGATCAGAGGGGACGGCCAGTCGGCAGCCAAGGTCTCTCCTGAGCTGGGTGGTGAGAACAAATAGTCACCCTAGATAGATGACCTGCTCTAGTACCATGTAGAAAGAGAAATAATATATATACAATTGATTCCTGTAATTGTGTTATACTAATTAGGAAGAAATCCTAAATAAGAAATCCTAAATAGGAATACAGAATACATAATATACAGAGAAATAATATAGTGCTTGACTTTCCATAACAGTACTATGTTGCAAGTCTTTGTTTGGGCACCCTGTAAAGATGAGTCCTAAGGCTTGATGCATCATACTTCCAATTTTGGATTGTGTGAATGAAGCCCATAATCAGATGTAGGTATAGGGCTCTAGTGTTTCCTTTTTCTATTCCTCGTTGTGGAAGAGAATTAGAGTAGCAAGGTAGGGAGGAGAAAATAAATAAGAGAACTAAGTTGGAATAGAAGAATGGTGATTATGAGAAAATCATGTAATTGATTGGCAAAATCAATGGCTTGATTAAAGCTTATATAGGTTTATTGATATAGGATGTCATATAATCTTTGTATCTTCCATTATGAATATGGGGTCTCATGTATTATATTAAAACAGAAGTGAATGAAATGTAGCCCTTTTCAGGTTTTGTATTCGTGGACATATACTCTCAATAGCGGAACCACGTAGAACTTTCACTTATTATTTTGTCCAATCTTTTCTATAATTCTAAATTTCAACATGTTATCAGAGCTTAGGGTTTAAGTCCCAAAGCTATTTTTCTCCCATATTCTCCTTTTTCATTTTAGCCTAGGATTTGAGTCCCAAAGCTATTTTTCTCCCAAATTCTCGTTCTTCTTCATTTTAGCACTAGGGTTGAGTCCCAAAGCAATTATTCTTCTAAATTCTCTTTCATGGATTTAGAGCTTTGGTATTGAATCCCTTCTCTGAAATTCTCTTTCATATTTTTCTTCTATTTTTCTCCTATGTTTCTTGAAAAGAAACAGATCTAGAAGTACACATATTCAGAACACCGCTGCAGGACATCATTCAAGTCTCATTGGCCACCTAAACAGGACCACAAGTTGTCGGCGAGGGCACCTATAATCTCTAGAAGCTCGTTGCCGGATAAAAGCAAGCTTGATTATGGATCAATAACTTCAACAAAAATCTCACCAAAGGGAAGTGTTGGAATTTATGAGATTTTTCCTTAATTGATGGGATATGTCTCATATTGAAGAATCTTATGAATATTGAACTGATTAGTAAAATCAATGTCATGATTACAGCTGATATAAAGGAGTGAATATGGTTTATTGAGAGGATGCCATATACCATTATAAATATGGAGTCTTATATATAGCAGACGGTTCTGCATCACACACACATGCACAGAATCTCCTTCCCATATCTCTCATTCACAAATTTCATCAATTTGAACTTGTGAAGATTGTAGTCTGAATGAATGAAAGTCGGTTTTCAATCAAGAACTTAGGAATTCAATTAAAGAAAAAAAAATTTAATGACAAAAAAATATTGTTGAACTGATGTTATTTTTTCAATCTTCAAATATCTTCTTGGGGTTGGAAAGTGAGGTCTGAAATTTAAGATGACCATTGAACTCATCTACTGTTGTTTAAAGGCATTTAGTTGCATAGATACTTTTAGATTGCGTTTTAAAATGTAACTCTGTTGTTGATGCTAAGGGTATAAAGATTATCTTGATTGTGTTCAATGGTTTTCTTGCTGATTTATGGTCTCATAATGGAGTAGGGCTGTCTTTTAAATGTTAAGGAGGTAAATCTTATGAATCTATGTGCATATTTTAATATTTTAAACTAGGACAGCACTATTATTTTTCATCTTGGATTTCGAATAGGCTTCACATATCTATATCTGATCCTTTATACTCTTGTAATCCTTACTCTTTAAGGTCAGGAGTATGAAACGAGCTAGAGATATACGAGACCAGTTGGAGGGCCTTTTGGAAAGGGTTGAAATTGACCTATCATCCAATCTCAATGATTTAGATGCCATAAAGAAATCCATAACATCTGGTAAAATTTATTGTTGCCATCCATTCCCTGTAACCTGGAACCTTCTTTGTTTTGATGTTACAGTATTGTAGTTGATTTTGGCTCTTCTTTTCAGGTTTTTTCCCTCATTCTGCAAGGCTGCAGAAGAACGGATCGTACAGAACAGTGAAACATCCTCAGACAGTTCACATACACCCCAGCTCAGGGTTGGCACAGGTAAAGATTTGTCCGTTAATTAATTTTATGGTGAGCTAAGGTGGGTTTACTCAAGTTAATTGCTTCAAAACCTTTCTGAAAGTTAAAACGTTTTGCTTATATCTGTAATATCCTTAACAGTGGATTGGACCCTGAATGCCTTTTCATTTCTTGCTTATGTTATTTTGCTTTGCTGATGTGAAAATATCACTATTAACACCTTTTCTTTTCTCTTTTCTTTTTCGGGGTTGACTCAGTAGAGGAAAGAGGGAGGGAGGGAGGAGGGGTGGGGGGTGGGGGGGGGGTTGGTTGGTGGGTGGTAAAGGGGTTTGGGGAAGGCCTCGTAGGGTGTAAACTGCATATAAAAAAAAGAAATTGCTTTATTTGAAAACTTCACTTGTTAGTTAGGCATATAGGTTGATAATGCATGGATTGATGGCTATACATGTTGGAATTGGGCTAATATCCTGAAAACATCCAATGTTATTAAATGATTTGAGTGTTGTGTTAGAAATGCACCTTGTGAGAATTACAAAATTGGGTTCATTTCTCGTTCTATTTTTTAACTTTCAGGTGCTCCCAAGATGGGTCATATACCATGAGTTGGTTCTTACAACCAAGGAGTACATGAGGCAGGCAAGTGCTACAACATATAATTTCAGATGTTTTCCACTTCTTTAGCAGCTTCTTTTGGCATATCATTGATGTGATAGCTAAATTTAGGATGATGAATTTGCAGGTAACTGAGCTGAAGCCAGAGTGGCTGGTAGAAATTGCTCCCCACTATTACCAGCTGAAGGATGTTGAAGATCGTAATCTCTCTCTCTCTCTGTGTGTGTGTGTGTTTGTGTGTGTGCACGCGTGTATGGTCTTTTCTCTCTCTCTTAATAGCCCTTTGCGATCTATATCGGTTTTGAAGACCTTTTCAAGAGCCGAGTTATCAACCACTCAAGTCATCTCTCCTTTTCTTGATGAAGGATTTCATACTTTCCAAATACTCCCCAACTCTAGAAAATAATTTCAAACTGATTTTACAGTTCGTCAGTTCCAATAATGTCTTTTGGTTATGACTGCCCAGCATCATAGTAAATGGCTTGTCTAGTTGGAATAACTGAGCTAGAGATATTTGGAAGCATTTGGAAGATACATGCAAGTGCATTTTTTTTGTCATATTATTGAGAAGCTTTTAATTATGTAGCTTGGATGATGGTTTTAGAGATCAAATATACTGTTGAAAGACGGTGACGCCTTAAGAGTTCCTGGTAATCAAATTTTGGTAGACGCTGCAGGAATTTACCTTCCATTGGATGTGAAATTCTGTTTCAGTTAGCATTTTTTATCTTCTTCAGTTTGCATGTGTTATCTTCGTTCTTATGGTGGTTTACTGCATTGAGCAATCATATTTAGAAAATGCAAAAATGGGATGGCATTCTAATCTAATTTTGTTGTATGAATGTAACAGCGGGGTCAAAGAAAATGCCAAGAGGCGAAGGACGTGCATCATAGCTGGGTTGTACAGACAATGATGGGGGCGTGGTCAGTCTTGCGGGATGAGAAGTCTAAATACAAATTTTGTAAATTTTGGTAGCAAGTAGGTATTAACAATTTCACTCTCCATACTTGTTTGTATATTTATAATCTGGCTTGTTGAGGAAGTTGTTTGTAACTAAACTTTAAAAGAAGCAATATATTATTTAAATAGTAATTTTCAATCCAACAGCGTATTTCTTTTTATTTGCGTTGGTCTGAGAGTTAATTTGAAATCCTCTTGAGATGATCTGTATTTGCTTGCTTATTCTGGCCACCTGGTTTTCTCCCACCGGCTCCAACGCCCTTCGTTTTTGGATAAGAAGAGGGATTGATTCGCCATTTCAGCTCTCTTGATGAATAATTGGGAAAATCAGTCATTTGACTCATTTGTTATATAAAATTAAAAAGTGTTATTTTATTTTTTTGTTATATTTTAACTTTGTATGTACTTATTAATTTTACACAATTATTTAATTAGATAAAATTAATTATTATTTGAGAAAATTAATTGGTTTAGTTTAAAATTGAAAATTATTGCTCAAAGGATGCAATACGGCTAATAATTTTTATTTGATATATATATATATATATATATATATATATATATATATATATATATATATATATATATATATATATATTAATTATTATTAATTTCACAGTTTCATTGTGATAGTCTTTTATTAATCAATTATAAAGACATTCCATAAAAAAGGAAAAAAATATAACATTAATTAATTAAAGATATACCTATAAATTAATAATTATTATTGACAATAAAAATATAAATAAAAAAATAAAAAAAAAATAGTTACATATGCATATTCACCCATCCCTCTCGTCCCTCTATATACGCTAAAAGTTTACTTCACTATATGTTAAAACTGGTATAATGAGATAATTTATAATTTTTATTTTTTAATTTAATTTTTAATTATATTTTAAATAAAATAAATTATTATTATTAAATTAATTTTTAATTAAAATCTCTTTTATTTAATTAAATTAAAAATTTTTTTACCTGTTATAATAATAAATTTTTATTAATTTATAGTATAATTAATTAAAATGTCTATTTAATTTTTTTTTGTACATATATTAATAGTAGCTTTTATGATTACTTCGATTAAAGTATAATAAAATTATTTTATTTAAAAAATAATTTAAATTTTATAAAATTTTTATATTTTATCTCATAATTTATATATCTACGCATTATAGTAAATATATTATATTAATAAAAAAATAATGATATTAAAAAATATATAAATATAATTTTTATTATTAATATAATAAAAAATGAATTGAATTATTTAATTTTAATAATAATGAAAATATATAACATTATTATTAATTAAAAATAACAAAAGTATTATATCTTTAAATTTTTATAAAGTGATTTTTTTTATTAATCTGATATACTTTTTATAAAATAATTATTATTTTACATAAATTTATGATATACGATAAATATATTTTATAAAAATTAAAATTTTAAAATATTATTATTTTTTATTAATAAAATAAATATTAAAAATATATATTATTTTTTAAAAGATAAATTTCATAATTTTGATATTATAATTTTTCTTTTAATCATCTTTACAAGTAGTTAAATTTTCAATATAATCATATTGGCATTCTACTTTGAAATTCTACTTTTATATAAAAATATAGTTGAGAGATAATTTATGTATAAAAATTTAGATATTTAATAAACATTTGAAAATATTTATGTTAAAAATTAATGATAATAAAATGTAACTCAACTCAACTCAACTCAACTAAGCCTTTATCCCAAAAATTTGGGGTCGGCTATATGGATTCGCTTTTTCCACTCTGAACAATTTTGGGTTAAATCCTCAGAAATGTGTAATGCTTCTAAGTCATGCTGTACTACTCTCCTCCAAGTCAATTTAGGTCTACCCCTTTTTTTCTTTCTATCCTCTAGCCTAATGTGCTCTACTTGTCTAACTGGAGCCTCCGTATGTCTACGCTTCACATGACCAAACCACCTCAATCTCCCTTCTCTCAACTTATCTTCAATTGGCACCACTCCTACCTTTTCTCTAATACTTTCATTACGGACTTTATCTAGTCTAGTATGGCCACTCATCCACCTTAACATTCTCATCTCTGCAACTCTTATCTTAGATGCATACGACTCTTTCAGTGCCCAACACTCACTACCATATAGCATAGCCGGTCGTATGGTCAGACGGTAAAATTTTCCTTTTAATTTATTGGGAATCTTACGATCACATAAAACTCCCGTGGCACGTCTCCACTTCAACCATCCGGCTTTAATCCTATGACTAACATCCTCCTCACATCCCCATCTACTTGAAGGATCGAGCCTAGATATTTAAAGTGATTACTTTGGGACAGTGCCACTCCATTCAAACTAACTCCTTCCCTATCACCAGTTTGGCCTTCACTGAACTTGCAATGCATGTATTCTGTCTTCGTTCTACTTAACTTAAAACCCTTTGACTCTAGAGTACTTCTCCAAAGTTCTAGCTTTCTATTGACTCCTTCTCATGTCTCATCTATCAGAACAATATCATCCGCAAACATCATGCACCAAGGAATATTCTCTTGTATATGTTTCGTCAGTTCATCTAAAACTAATGTAAAAAGGTAAGGGCTTATGGCTGATCCTTGGTGTAATCCAATTGAGATCGGAAAATCTCTTGTGTCCCCTCCCACTGTGCGCACAATAGTAGTTGCTCCTTCATACATATTTTTCAATACTTGTATATACCTAATAGATACCCTCTTTTGTTCTAACGCATTCCATAAGACCTCTCTTGGAACACTATCATAAGCCTTCTCCAAATCAATAAAAACCATGTGTAGATCTTTCTTCCCATCTCTATATTTCTCAATCAAGCTTCTAATGAGAAAGATCGCTTCCATAGTTGAACGACCAGGCATGAAACCAAATTGATTGAGAGAGATAGAAGTATCATGACGTATTCGATGCTCCACAACTCTCTCCCACAACTTCATAGTATGGCTCATGAGTTTAATTCCCCTATAGTTTGAGCAACTCTATATGTCTCCCTTATTTTTAAAAATAGGTACTAAAATACTCTTCCTCCATTCATCAGGCATTTTCTTTGAGTTTAGAATCTTATTAAATAATTTAGTTAACCATGCCACTCCCATATCTCCCAAATACTTCCACACTTCAATTGGTATTTCATCTGTCCACAGCTTTACCTACTTTCATTCTCTTAAGTGCTTCCTTTACTTCTAAAGATCTAATCCTTCTAGTATAATTTACATTCTTTTCTATTGTTCTATAATCTATATTCACGCTTATTTCCATTTTGACTATTATTAAAGAGATAATTATAATAATTTCTCCATCTTTCTATTATGTCCTCATCTTTCACCAACCCTTTTCCTTCTTTATCCTTCCTGAAACTATCTTGATTTAGATATTGACATTTCATTTCTATACTCCTTTCTAATCTATAAATATCTTTCTCCCCTTCTTTAGTTCCAAGTTTCTCATATAACTTTTCAAAGGCACGTGCTCTTGCTTGGCTAATGCCTTTTTGCCTCTTTCTTTGCTATCTTGTACTGTTCATATGCCTCATTATTATCACATTTAGGTAATTTCTTATACCATTCCCTTTTTCTCTTCAACGCTTTTGTACTTCCTCATTCCACCACCATCTCTCTTTTGAGGGTGGTCCATGTCCTTTAGACTCCCCAAGTACTTTTCTAGCTACTTCTCTAATCTTTGATGCCATCTGTATCCATATATCATTGGCCTCCATATCTAGCTTCCATACTTCGGACTCAAGAAGCTCATTTTTGAACTTCACTTGCTTTACTCCTTTGAACTCCCACCACTTTGTTCGAGCTACACTATTTCTTCTGACCTTACTTGAATTGTTCCTAAACTTAACATCCAAGACCACCAACCTATGTTGACTTGTTAAAGCCTCTCCTGGAATGACCTTGCAATCCTTGCATATAGCTCTATTTGTCTTCCTGGTTAAGAGGAAGTCGATTTGGCTTCTATGTTGCCCACTTTTGAAAGTCACTAAATGTGACTCTCTTTTTATAAAGTAGGTATTTGCTAGTATTAGGTCGTATGCCATAGCAAAATCCAGGATGCTTTTTCCCTCCTCATTTCGACTGCCAAAACCAAAACCTCCATGAACATTCTCATAACCTTGCCTATCACTTCCTACATGTCCATTCAAATCTCCACCAATGAAAATATTCTCTTCATTCGGTATGCTTTGCATTAAATCATCCATATCTTCCCAAAACCTTTGTTTACTCTCCTTTGTCTAGTCCTATTTGTGGGGCATAAGAACTAAATATATTAATTGTTTCTCCATCTAGTACTAGCTTTCCTACAATAATTCTATCACCTACTCTTTACACAGCTACTACTGCGACTTACAAAGTCCTGACTAAGATTATCCCCACTCAGTTCATGTTTCTATCCTTTCCATTAAAACACAATTTTTACCGTGAATTACCCACTTCCTTACTTTTCTCTCCTACCCATTTAGTCTCCTGAATGCAAGCAATATTCACCCTTCTCCTTTCCAAGGTATCCACTAGCTCCATTAATTTTCCTGTAAGTGATCCAACATTCCAAGTACCAACCCTGATCCTCCTCCTATCCTGCTCCTTCCTAATTGGTCTCCTTCTATGATATCTTCTATTATTTTCTATGTCTATCTTGTGTTCTGTTCCACTATTTGTTCTATTATCTGTCTTATGGACTAACTTCTTTACCCACACCCGTCCATGATGTGGGAACCCTTGCTCACTTAACACGACACCCGGGCGCCGGCATGGCGCGTCGCTTTCGATGAACGCCCTACACCCTTGCATATTTATCACTACACCCGGGCTCCGATGTAGCGCGTCGTTAGTAGAGGACGCCCCAACGTTTATATCATTTGAATCCATATCATAGGGTGTGACGAAATTTTTACGCTGGTTGTCACCTACCGCAACCCTCCTCCTTTATCCGGGCTTGGGACCGGCTAAGCGCAAACTACTTAGGCGGAGTTGATAATAAAATGTAAATAATCAAAATATTAGTTATAATTGCATTCGATATATAATAATAATGAAATAAAATATTAAAAAGTTTAAGAAATATTAAATAAAAAATTTATAAAAAAATGTAATTAAATAAATATTAAGTAAATATATTTAAATAAATAAAATTTGAAAATGATAATAATAACTTTTGAAAAAAAAAAATAAAAGGAAAGTAAATTAAAAAAAGAGAATTGAGAGCACGTAGATGAAATGAAAACATTTGATGAGAGGAGACTGATTAATATGTATTAAATGTTTCATATGACGTATTATATATGGACAAATAAATATAAATTATTTAAATAAAAGTTTAATTTTATAATTAAATATTATTTAATTAAAAAAGGTAATAAAAGTATTTAAATTCAATTTTTATAATAGTAAAATATTTCTCATTTATTTAATCGTTTCAATTCAATGACCATAAGGTAGCTATAATAATAATAATAATAATAATAATAATAATAATAATAATAATAATAATAATAATAATAGGAAAGTGAAATAAAAAATATTAAATTATTAACATAAAAATTAATACATACTAATTATAAATAAGCTAAATCTTTAAATTTTATTTTTATAACTTTTATGTAGGCTATATTTTTTATCTCTCAAATTTTTTAACAAAGATTTTATAATAAAAATAATAAAAAATATAATAATATAATAAAATATTAATTAAATATATGAATTAATTTAAGGTTGATTAATTTATATGACAGTTGATTATGAGATCACAAATTACTGATCAATTTTCTTAAAGTTAGTGGCCATCACAACCTTTTATTATTATTATTATTATTATTATTATTATTATTATTATTATTATGGAAGATGACATGTGGTAAATAATATTTTTGCATAAATAAATTTATAAAAATAATAATATAAATAATTTTTAAATATTTTATACAATAAGAAAATAATTTTTAAAAATAAAAGTTTAAAGAAAATAATAATTTAAATAATAAATGTTAAGGTAGAATTATTTTTTTTAAAATATCAAGTGATATTTTGAGAATATCACATCATTATATATATATATATATATATATATATATATTTTAAGCATCCTACTTGCCTAAGTATATAAGCTGAAGTGCGCTCTTAGTGCTCTTAGTGTACTTTAATATCTTTTTGTAAAAAAAAAAAAAAAAACTTTAATATCTTAAGAACGGACATGGAGCAGTCTCTATTCTCCTCGCCATACTATTTTGTTACTGAATGGGTTAGTTTGCATATACCATAAAAATAAATTTAATGAAACTAAGAATTCTTTTTTCATTTTTTAAACACTAAAAATCAAAAGTAAGTATATTTTATTTATATAAATTTATTTAATAATCGGGCAGCAATAATAATAATAATAAATCAAAAGCGTTTCTAGTTGTAGCTTTATTAATGTTGTGCAGCACTAGCTGGTTGAATGTGTTGAATTTGAATAGACTTAGAATTTTTCAATTTTTTCTATTAAGACTGTTTATTTCATAGAAAATATTTTCTTGAAAAAATATATTTTACAATTTTAGTGTTTGGGACATTTAGAAAAATAAAATAATAAAAAATATTTTTCTAATCAAAAGAAAAATTAAGTTATTTTTAAGCAAAATGACTTTTTTTTTAAAATAAAATTATTTTTTAAACTTTAATAATCTTATTAAAATATGAATGTTTATATATTTATGATATAAATACATACTATTAATTTAATATTAAAACTAAGCAATAGAAAATAAATTTCCAGGCAAAATATTTTCCACTCTTCAAATCTTTTTGAAACACTCTTCTGCTGTTAGATAAATCCTAGGTTTTTTTTTTTTTTTTGAAAAATAAGGAACCAGGAAATCATTAATGAAAAACTAACTGGAATAAGGATCTACTTGCAATCTCCTCGGAAGGTTACTTCCATAATTAAGATTATTACTCGTAGCCAGAACTTCCATGGCTTGAAGATTTATGATATCCCTAAAATCATAAAAAGATAGCATCTTGTTTATATCTTTATAAAGAGATACCGGAAATTCAAAAGAAAAAAACTAAAAACTGTTAAGAGGCAACTTATTTTATCAATGTTTCCTTCCTTCCATGTGATAATAGTTTCCTTTTCCACCCTTGAAAATGCCTTGCTACTTTCTCCTTGATTTCTTTGAAGGTGGTTGTTTTTGATTTGTTTACCAATGTTGGCTTAGGTATTTGTCTTGTCCTTGTAACACCCTCACCGCTGGTAGTCCATACGTTCTACTGTTTCGATAACTAATATTTGTCCGGACACTTAGGATGTCACACCTTACCCCTCCGTAAGGCATAACATGATCCCGTAGAATACTTAATGAACTACCAAACTTCACCTACCGATAACTTATTAAGTACCCTACAAGGGATTTTAAAACAATTTTCTTACATTTTGGAAGTGGTGAGCATTTTGGTAGGAATTAGAAACCATTTATTCAAAGTTTAAATACTAGTAAAAATTTTTGTCCATTTTAATTTTGCCGCAAATTTTATAAAAATTTTGACAGAGTTCCCTCTGTATTTTGAGAAACCAGTTCTTCAAGGACCTGTAAAACGCACTTCCAAAAATATTTCACAACTCCCAACCTTCAATAACTCAATCATCTCAATTCAATGCACTTCAAAATAATTTCACAATACAAATCAAGTTTTCTCATCTCAAAATATTTAATATTTTCATTCACCAAGCATAAAGCAGAAAATCCATATATACAAATATTAAATTTACAGAAGAGAATCCAAAATAATATTATTACAATTTATTTACAACTGCTCAACTACATTGATACATACAACATTTTTATATTTACATCAAGATTATCTACAAGGGTATAAAATAATACCCGTACAAAATGATCAGAGTAGTCCTCGATTTAACAGCAGCTCACTCTGCTGCTTTCTCCTTGCTCTTATCTGCGACAGCAAAATAAGCTATCGCTGAGTATAAAAATACTCAATGGTGCACAATAAAAATTAAAAATACAATAAATAAATTATTCATTGTCAAACACAATTTAAATATTTCTCAGTCACATTTTGCAAATATCAAAGTCCATAATGACACCATTTTGTCAAATAATCCATTAAACACAGTTTAGTCAAACAATTTCATAATCACAGTGTTGCCAAAGTCATACACAACTTAAGTCATGACACAAAATTTCCGATCAATGCCGTGTTGTAGACCACGACAAAGCAATCTACAACCCCATTAATCGAAATCAATGAGGGAGGTGGCTAGTTAGCTAATGAGTACTCATCCGATCTACAACCTCAATTGGCAAGCCAGAGAGGAAGGGAAATAAACGATCTCAACCCCATAAATGGAGGAGGAAATGTGATATTGTCATGCTAAGTGTGAATCCAAAATCAATTTAAAATAATTATTTTCAATCATTTATGAGAGATCCCAAACAATTTTCAAAGTCATTTTTGTAGTCAGAAAGTGGCAACACAATTCATAAATAACACAGCGACTTCATAAAGTATAGCAATTCAAATTTTCAATTGGAAAACAATTATATAAATTTATTGTGCACAAACCTGACTGGAGTCGCCTCTAGGCCTTAACTCAGTCTTTCAGGGCTTCCAAGTCTTTTTCAGCTGAAACACACAATTTCACAGTGTTTCAGTACCATAACTTAGCATAAATCCAAAAATAAATTTCACTTCATTTTAACTAGCTCTATTGCGTTAAATTCGACGTTCTCGAAGTTTTTGTGTTTTGGGTTACTATTCACTACACTATTCAAGTCAAATTGTTGACTTTTTAAGGCTTAATAGGTATGGGAACTCCAACTTCACCCACATACCACATTTTGGTCATTAAACTTGTTGGTTTTGGTCATTTTCTCAAAGCTTAGGTCATTTTGGCAAAATTGCCAATTTTCGGTTTTGGTGCTCCGAAGTTGCACTGTTCCATTGGTCAATCTACTGTTGGAATTTGGCAAAACTTCCTTCATAGAAAATGTTCCTTATTGTCTTAAGTGTATTCTCATTTTTGGATCACCCCAATCGGAGTTTTGTAGCTCAAGTTATAGCCAAAATACAGTTACTGTTCACGTGCACTGTTCATACTGCAACTATGGTTCTGGCAGGTTTTTGATCCAACTTTGTTCAGTAATTTGATCAAGTTAAGTTCATAATTTGGTCTAACTTTCTTCATATGAAATGTTCTACTATGTCTTAGGTTTCCATCGGTTTAAGAATCACCTAAATCAGAGTTTTCTAGAGAGAGTTATAGCCATTCAAACATTACTGCTCAAATGGCAATCCTGCAGTTTTGCAGGTACAGTAACTCAACTTTGCTCAATAATTTGAATGGGTTAATGGCATAATTTGGGTTTGTGTTATTCATGAAAGTTTTAGGTCTATATCTCATCTAATCACTGTTAAAATTTCAGGTCAATTTGACCTGTCTAGCTAGAGTTATGACCAAATGAACAATTACTGTTCATTTGGTCAGTTTGTGCAGTGGCAGCCTGCTCTCATTTCACTTTGGTCAATTGGTTCACTAAGTTTTGGTCAGTTTTTGGTCATGGTTCCTTAATGAAAATTGTGCTATTTTATGTCTATTTTCATCCCCAATTGGTGGCATATCAATTGGACTTGTAAAATTTCCGTTTTGGTCCTTCAAAGTTGGTTTGGTCATGCTGCCAGCAGCATGACCATTTACCTCCGAATTTAACTTAATTTCCTATCATTCCCACACAACTTATTTGGTCATAATTGACCATTATTTCACTTCACAATAGGTCAAACATGCCATTTATGCATTTCTCCAAATTTTGGTTCAGAAACCCTAACATTCAAACCCTAACTCATCCATCTCATGCATTTAATCACAAGTAGTGCACTTAGTCTTAACCATTCAACTAATGAAAGCTTTTAAACTCATTCTAATGCATCAAACCATTCAATTTCATACTCTCCTCAACCAAGCCGAATTTCAGTTTGGTCCTTCTCCCATGTTTTTATTTCATTTCATAAATTCTAAGTTCATGTCAACCATTGCATATGCATTTAAAGAAGTAAAATAATAAGTTAGCACACTAACCTTTTTTAAATCTTCAAAACCCTAACTTTTGCTCTTCTTTCTTCTTGTAATCTCCTTCTTAAGTAGTAATAACAAACTTTAGTAGAGTTTTTAGGGGAGTTATGTTGATTAAGTGGAGAAAATCAAGCTTAATTGTAAGCTTAAATGGAAGGATTTCATGGAGGGTTTTGGGAAGAAAGTGGGGCGGCACTTTGGGAGAAGAAGAAGACTTTTTTGTTTCTTTTTTTCTTTTGTTTTCTTTATTTACTTTAGTTATGGAAGACCACCAAAATTCCTAATTAATTAATTTATTAATTATACCTTTTATGACATCATGCATAATGTCATCACCTTTGACTTTTCCATCTTCTTTTTTTTTTCTATTTATTTTTTTCTATTAGTTCTTTAATTTAATTCTCGATTCTGAAATTTTCTTTTCTCCGATTTTATTTGACAGTTAGGTCAGGAGTCAGCTCTCGGGGTCAATTGACCAAATTGCCCCTTGCCGGTTCATCCCGGTTTGCAAATAATTCAATATTTCTTCCGGCTCCCTGACCTAATTATTTGGCTGACTTAACAGTTCTTTTTCGTGATTTTCTCTTTTCCACTGTGTTCATAAGGGTCCTAAGGACCGCAGCGTCACTTTTTACGGTACAAAATTTGAGTTTAAAACGACTTCGCAGTCGTTCCCGAGGAGGTCACCCATCGCTGTGACTCTCGGCTCGTTTAACTCCTTATGTTCTGTTTTTCTTATTTATACTTAACTAATTGAACATTACTAATTATTTGTGTTTATGGATTCTCTAGTTGTCTTAAGTGTGGCCCTAATCCCATTAATTGTCCGGACCGACACCGGTCACCGGAACAGAAAAATATACCAGGCTATACCAATAGGGGTGTTACAATTCTCCCCCCCCCCCCTTAAATAAATTTCGTCTCGAAATTTTACCTGGTATCAATCTCTGAACAGCTGTGGATGTTGTCTCCTCATGTCCTCCTCTCGTTCCCAAGTAGCCTCCTGGCCCGAATGATGGTTCCACAGCACTTTTACCAACGGTATCTGCTTGTTCCGTAGCTGCTTCACCTCATAAGCCAGAATCTTTATGGGTTCTTCTTCATATGTGAGGTTTGGATTCACTTCTATTTCTTCTACTGGTAGTACATGAGATGGGTTTGATCGATACCTCCTCAACATAGACACATGGAAGACATTATGTATCTTCTCCAACTCTGGAGGTAGTGCCAACCAATATGCCAAAGGACCCACTCTTTCCAATACCTCATATGACCCGATAAAACGAGGACTTAGTTTCCCCTTTCTGCCGAATCTCATAATTCTCTTCCAAGGAGAAACCTTGAGGAAAACTTTCTCACCCACTGCATACTCAATATCCCTTCTTTTCAAATCAACATAGGACTTCTGACGGTCTGATGCAGCTTTAATTCGACCTTTGATCACCCGGATTTTCTCTTCAGTTTGTTGAACAATTTCGGGTCCAATCATTTTTCTTTCACCCACGTCATCCCAACACAACGGGGTTCTACATTTCCTGCCATACAAAGCTTTATATGGAGGCATCCCAATGCTTGATTGGTAGCTGTTATTGTAAGCAAACTCAATCAAAGGCAAGTGTGTATCCCAACTACCCTCAAACTCAATCACACAAGCCCGTAGCATGTCCTCTAAGATCTGAATTACCCTCTCAGACTGGCCATCTGTCTGTGGGTGGAATGCAGTACTGAAGTTCAATCTAGTTCCTAGGGCTCTCTGAAGACTACCCTAGAATCTAGAAGTGAACTTAGGATCTCTGTCTGATACAATAGATACTGGCACTCCATGCAGTCTCACAATCTCATCGATGTACAATCTGTCTAAATTGTAGTCCATTCAGACTGGCAGAAAATGAGCAGACTTAGTTAGTCTGTCAACAATGACCCATACTGCATCATGACTCTTCTGTGTCCTCGGAAGTCCCATTACAAAATCCATCGTTATTCTCTCCCATTTCCATTCTGGCACTGGTAGTGGGTGTAACAATCCAGTGGGTACTTGATGCTCTGCCTTTACTTGCTGACAAGTTAGGCATTTGGACACAAATTTTGCCACGTCTCTCTTCATACCCATCCACCAGTAATGCTCCTTTAGCCCTCTATACATTTTTGTACCACCATGGTGCATAGCAAAAGGAGACTCATGTGCTTCCTTCAAAATGATCTGCCTCAAATCAACATCATTAGGAACACACATTCTGCCCTGGTGTAGTAGTAAACCATCATCTCTGATTGAGAACTCTGGTTTCTTGCCCTGTCTGACTTCTTTCAACAGCTTCTGATACTTTTTATCATTCTAAGCAGCCATTCTTGCATCGGGAAGTTGCGGCGAGGACCGTTGACTAGCCCTGGACCATGGGGAACCATAAGAAATATTTTTGGGACCTAATTAAAGGTCTACTGAGGTATAATTGACATTGAAAATGTAAAAAAAAATTAGTAAGTCAGTATAAACGAAAAACGAAAATTAAAGAAATCGACGGGTCAAGGATTAAATCGGTGTTACCAAAAAATTTGAAATACAACCCGAAAAGGGGCATTTGGTCAATTGACACCTAGAGTGGACTTTTAACCTAAATTTCCATTAAAAATAAGTGGTATTAAATTTTGAAAATCACATAAAAAATGAAATTATATATGAAGTGTAATTAAGGGAAGTAAAGGGGGTATAATTAGAAATATTAAAACTTGATTATAATACTAATATTTCATTCATTAGTGGGGGTATAAATACACATAATGGGATAGATTTCTCCACTAAACCATTTCATTTTCTTCAAATCCTCTCCCATGGCCGAAATTGAACTCTCAAAGCTCCCATGGCCGCCCCACATGCAACCCTGAACAAATATGAGGGACTTATGTAATTGTCTAAAAATTGGTAGCCATGAGGATATGGGATTTGTCAATTTCATGAATTTGAATGGTGATTTGTGTTGTTGATGAATAAGTAAATGTAGGCCATGTATAGATTGATGGAAATAATTGTGCCAAAATTTGATGGAATGTGTATTATGTTGACATTGACCAATTGATTTAAGGTATTGTATTGACTATTGAGGATTTGTGTATACTGCTGGAAAGTGACCAAATTGAGATTTATTTGATGACAATTAGAAGTGCTTGTATGTAATTGGATGTTTGGAAGTTGGAGGAATTTTGTTGGGAGTGAAATTGTTTGTGCAATTGAGAATTGGTTGAGGGCAGTGTGCATTTTGAGCCCTAACCTAATTTATGTGTCACACCTTATCCCTTGTAAGGCACGACATGTTCCCGTAGCATACCTAATGAATTACAGAACTCCACCTACCGATAACCCATTAGTTATGCTACAAAGGATTTTAAAACAAACCATAGCTTTTGATCTTATCAATTCTTTTGCGGAAAACTGCAAGAGAATAGTTAAAATTCCATGTAAACATTCATTGGAAATAATGATAGACTAAATATTGCAAAAGTTACATTTTCATAAGTCTCAAAGTAAAATACAAAATAGTTACAAACTCAAAATGTGATAGCAATGCAATGCTTTTAAATACAAACTGCTCAATGTCCGTACATCCATACATATAAGTACAAAACACATCCAAAGGAATCACAAGGGTATACCTAACGTAAATACCCATAAGCAATACCAAAATGCTACTTTCAAGTCTCTCACTCGGCAGCCTTCTCCTTTCCCTTACCTGCGACAGCATAAAGAAGCTATCGCTGAATATATCACTCAGTGGTGCACAACTAATAACTTTAAAACTTAAGGTAAAACACAATTTGTCAAAGTATAATAAATCACATTTTTCTTAAGTATGAAAACTTCACAATAGTTCTAAGTCCATAAAGGCCATTTATTGGAATAACATTTCAAATGAGAAATCACACTTCATAAATCACAATTCACAAAGCATTAGTGTTGCCAACATCAACACACAGTTTAGGCCATGACACAAAATTTCACGATCAATGCCATGTTGTACACCACGACAAAGCAATCTCAACCTCACTAACTGTTATTAATGAGGGAAGGGCTAGCTAGCTAAAGAGTACTCATGTAGTCTTACCCCACTAACCGTTATTAATGGGAGACATAATCAATATCAATTATCAACTCCAAGTAGCTGTTACTATTGGGGAGTTCCGAAAGGGACTGTCATGCTAACTGTGGTTTCAAAACAGTTTCCAAAAATTTCTCACTCAACAATCACATTTATAAACCAATAAACACATTTAAATTCATCATAATATCCATATAAAGGTGGCAACACCCAAATTTCTTAAATGCAAGAGAAAAATCATATTTCAGTCAAAGCAAACTTGTTCAAAGCAAACTCGTTCAAAGCAAACTCATTCAATTTAACACATTCCAAGCAATTTACAAGTTTAAAAACGAAGAAAAGGTTAGTTGTGCACAAACCTTCAATAATTCTCCTTCCTTGTTACCTACTTCTCCTTGTCCGTTCCAACTTCTTTTTCTACTGAAAATACACAAATATAATACCTCAATACCAATCTCAATTGCTGCCAATAACTCATTACATGCATGTCTAATGCATCCCAAGTTAGCTTTGAAAATTTTAGAATATTTTGGTTTTGGGACAGCTTGGTGCCCCAATCTTTGAACCTAATTTTTACCTAGTTTCGATCATAATTTGGTGAGATGTTCTTCATGAAAATTGTTCATTTAGGTATTAACTTTATTTTCCTTTTTGAATCGCCTAATTCGGAGCTGTGTAGCTCAAGTTATGACCAAAACAGGGTTACTGTTCACATCACTATTCATCCTGCAGATTCAGTTCTGGCAGATTTATTGATCCAACTTCGTTCAGCAATTTGATCAAGTTAAGTCCATAATTTGGTCTAATGTTCTTCACACGAAATGTTCTACTATGTCTTAGGTTTCCATCAGTTCAAGAATTGCCTAAATAGGAGTTTTCTAGAGAGAGTTATGGCCATGCAAATTTTACTGTTCATATGGTAAATCTGCAGATTTTCAGATTTCTGCAGATTCGATGATTCAACTTTGCTCAGCAATTTGATTGGGTTAAGTCCATAATTTGGCCTCAAGTTGTCCATATGAAATATTCTACTATGTCTTAGGTTTCTATTGGTTCAAGAATTGCCTAAATTGGAGTTTTCTAGAGAGAGTTATGGCCATGCAAAATTTACTGTTTATATGGTCAAATTCTGCAGGTTCCAGATTTCTGTCTCCAAGTTCAAGCCAAGTTTTAGGCAAGTTCTGGGTAGTTTCTGTTAGTAGTATGCCCTAGAGCATATCATTTAGTATGTATCTTGTATATATTTTATTAATAAAAGGCATTTCCACTTTTCCGTTTACATAATATATTTATGTGTAATAGAAAAGGTCCATTGATATTTTGTTAGAAATATTATTCTTAAGTTGTTAAGAATATGAGTGACAATATTTCTAGCACAAAGTATCATAAATAGGTTCACAATCAAGGATACTTCATAATAAGGACATGACTTATCCAGAAAGATTGTATTCATGTTTGTTCCCAAGTTATTTATATGAGATATAAATAAGATGGAATGGTGAGTCTCATGCCATATAACAAACATGATAGGCACTTATAAATGATAAGTAGGCCGAACCAGTGACACTTATGACAAGCACATGGAGTTTACTCTTGTCAATGTTTTGTCATAAATCATATCAGTGCATATAATCTTTAGACATGAGATAGCGCCGATATCTTTTATATAGGTAGTTTGCGTTTGATCTCGCTTTCATACTTGTACTGTATGGGTATATGGGCATCTGTTGGCTCCTACTAGTTATATATGGAGGTAGGTGTTGATCAAGATGGAATCTGTTCCTCTAAGTAAATAGAGATAAAATCCTATGTTCATTTAATTGTTCTTGATGTTTCAAGTTCCTGGCCAGGACATATAGATTTATTCAGAAAAGAGTTTCTGATGAGAAAATCTTTTTAATCAAGAACTGGAATTAAAAGAGAACATAATATTCATAGCAAATGGAGTTTGACATAAACCATGACTCCAGCTTGAGTTGGGATTTTGTAACAGAGATTCTAGTGCATGGTAACATATGATTATAGGTTCATTTAAGGTAAACCTTATTACTAATTGGGTGGCCATGGCATGCTATGCTAGGTGTTAACCATGGTCTATGAGGTTCATAAAATGATTTAGAGAAATCATTTATGGTAAGAAAGAGTTCTGATGATATTAAGAGTTGATATCATATCTCATTGCCAATTAGTGATGAGCCTAGTAAGTCACACACATACACAAGTTATCACCTAATTAAATATGATTTAATTAATTAATTAAAGAGTTTAATTGATTAATTAAATAGGTTTGGTTTGCAATTAGATTGCAAAGTCCCTAGCATGACTTGAAACCAAATCTAGATTATTGGATGTATAATATAAGTTAAATTTATATTTAAAGTGTTTAAATATGAATTTAATTAATGAGAAATTAATTAATAGAGATTAATTAATTAATTTATATTTGATATAAATTAATTAGAAGAAGAAAATAATTATTTTGGGTTAAGAACTCAAAATTAAGACACAGGGGCATTTTGGTCATTTCACAATGTGACACGTGGCACCATGAGATGGTGACACATGGCATAACACATAAGCTTGCCAAATGTTTTTTAATCATGTAAGATGATTAAAATCAAGATTAAATATAGGTTTGACACTTGACACAATGTGATTGGGTCACTTAAACCTAGAGCTAATCAAAAGGTGACATGTGGCTAGGGTTTAATGTGTTAACCTAGCTATTTAAGTGTGGTTATGAAAAGAAAACATAACCAGCAGCCTCTCCTCTCAATTGTCACGCCACTTTGAGCCTCTCCAGCCATTCTTCTTCATCTCTCATCAATTCAAAGAGATTAGCCATCAATCTCTTGAATTAAGAACACTAGAAATTGTTTCTAGTGTCCTGTTTACATCTCTAATCTCTTAAAAGGCAGAACTTGAATTTCTAATTAATAGAAAAGGCTTTAGAAGCTGTTCAAGGGCTGCCATAGGTGTTCTTGGTGTGGACAAGCTAGAGGGACAACATCTGGTGTCCTGAAGACGAATCTCAAAGGCATGCACACGCTGCAAAGACATCAAGAGGTTAGTGTAATCGTTCTTGATTTAATCTAGTTTTCTAAAATTAATCTGATTAATTTTAAAATCTTAAATGGCAAATACAGATCCAAAAACATATTAAAAGAGTTTTAATATGTTGTTTATCATTGAAATCAAATAGATAAAAATAAATCTTGCATGGTGCATGTGACCCTAGGTGAAAATTTTTGAATTCAATGGTATAATCTTGTGTTTTTCACGCTTCCGTTCCTACAATTGGTATCAGAGCCACTATATTTGCCATTTAGATTGTTGATTATATAATTTAATTGTGTGTTTGATCATGAGATCAAGAGATTCATTGCTGGTTGGATCATGAGATGTGGCGTCACACATGGAGAAGCCACCATTGGTGGCGGCAACAATGGTTCCATGGGTGATTCAAGGTTTGGCTTTTAATTCTGCAATTGTTGTATGATCTAAGGCCTATTCTTTGACTAATTAAAGTGTTTAATTAGTTGTTTTAATCACACAATTAAATTATGATTCAAATCAGAATTTTAAAAAATGTTTGAATGTGATTCAAATATGAATTTTAAAAGTTGTTTGAATGAGATTCAAATCTGAATTTTTAAAGTTGTTTGAATCATATTTAAATCTGATTTTTTAAAATTGATTCAATAAAATTCAGATCTGATTTTTAAAAAAATATTTGAATGTGATTCAAATCTGATTTTTTAAAAAATGTTTGAATGTGATTCAAATCTGAATTTTTGAAGTTGTTTGAATGTGATTCAAATCTGAATTTTTAAATTTGTTTGAATGAGATTCAAATCTGAATTTTTAAATTTATTTGAATCATATTCAAATCTGTATTTTTAAGTTGAATATGAGATATTCAATTTAATTTAAGTATGTATGTTTTATTTAATTGTTAAATAGTGATATGCATGATGGATGATCATGGACTATAAAAGACCAATGTGATTGGATTTATTTCTTTTATGTTTCTTTGGGCTTGTAAATTAATTAATTTATTTTAATTTATTTTGGGCATGTATTATTAAGTTTGTAATAATTTTTGGGTTGTAATTTCATTTATTTAAGTTCTTGTAAATTCGCCTTGGTATGCCAAGGATTACTATGTAATATTGGATTGCAAGAAGTTCAAGGAGGTCAAGAGCATTGGTGGGACCAGTGGGAGGAATTCAATATCAAGTGTTGATTATGTACTCCTTCAGCAACTCTTGTAAAATGAATGAATGAAATGCACCTAGGAATGCCCTGATTCAATTCTTGGTGGCTCAGAATTGAATCCCTTAGAAAGTCCATGATCATACCATATTTACTGCTTATCCATGAATGCATGAGATGTATGGGAATGTATGCAATTATATGATATATGCATGCTAAATGGATAATGTGCAAAGTGAGACCTTAATAGTAATTAGGATGACCATAAAATCTTCCAAACAAATGATTAAGTTGGAAATGCTATAATTAAAGTAATTATAACATAGGCCCTCCATTGGGGCAATTATTTTAAGAAATTTTAAATACTTGCATAAGATGCAATTAATTTAAGAGATTTTCTTAAGAATAATTGTTAAGCATGAGATGTTGTAAATATGTAAATGGTTTAGTGGCTAATATTGGATGTACCTGAGGACATTAAAATTATTTGCATAATTACTGGATCAATGGGATCAACTTAACTAATGCAAGATAAGTCAATAATGGATGTACCTGAGATTTTGAGCATTAGGGGCTAGGTAAAGGATTGAACCTCACATGAGATGTGATGGGCAAAGAGTTGCTCACTTATAGTTTATTGTAATTCCAATAATGGATGTACCTGAGGATGATCAATAGAATTATAAGAATTCAATCACCCACTAGAAATCCATCCAACTAGGATTTCCGTTTTCTACTTTGGAAGTGTAGGATTCGCTAAGTTAGTGGGAGGACCAATTTGATTAAAAGACCATAATCATTTTGGTTAATTACATGCTACATTTACTAATTAATCAGTTATTTTCTCAGCTAATTTTACGATAAAAATGAGCACAAAACAACCACCACCATCCAATATCCTTGCAAGCATACTTGATCACAACAGGTTGACAGGACCTAATCTGTCTGATTGGCTAAGAAATTTGAAACTTGTCCTGAACCTTGAACATATAGGATATGTTCTAGATTCAAATGTTCCTGGTCCGTTACCTCCAGAGGCCACACAAGAGGAACATGAAACTTTGGACAAGTGGAAGGAGCATAATATGAGAGCTAAGTGTTACATGCTTGCTTCTATGAGTAATGAGTTACAGAAGCAACATGAGAACATGCAGAGTGCGAGTGAGATCCTCCTTCATCTACAAGAGTTGTATGGTGAGCACAGCACGAATGCTAGGTATGAGATATCTAGACAGCTATTCCGTATGAGGATGTCTGAGGGACAGAATGTTGGGGATCATGTCCACAAGATGATTCGGCTGATTGAGCAGTTGGAACATCTTGACTTCAACATGGATTTCCAACTACAAACGGATTTGATCCTTCAGTCCCTTCCTGAGTCTTTTGGGAATTTTGTGACAAATTTCCATATGACTAAACAAGAATGCACCTTAGCTGGTTTACTCAACATGCTGGTTATTGCACAAAAGAATATGCCAGGCAATAAAGGAAAAGAGTTAGCTTTGGTTGCATCTTCTTCTGCTGGAAAGTCCAATAAGAAGAAGGGCAATATGAAAAAGAAACTTCAGATTCCTGGTCCTTCCAAGAAAATAGCTAAACAGAAAGGGAAGACCAAAGCTGACAAAGGCAAAGGAAAGTGTTTCCACTGCCAACAGGAAAGTGTTTCCATTGCTAACAGGAAAGTGTTTCCATTGCCAGTAAGAAAGTGTTTCCATTGGCCAGAGTATAGTGATCTAAAAGAATACAATGCCATGGTAAAAACCAACTCAAGTTCAAAATATATTTGGCACTTAAGGTTATGTCATGTTGCAGAAGATAGGATTGCAAAATTGGAGAAAATGGGGATTCTATCCTCATTGGGCTCTGAGCCTACTCCAACTTGTGAATCTTGCCTTCAGGGCAAAATGACTACATCACCCTTTGTTGGACAAGGGCTAAGAGCTGAAAATATTTTGGAGCTAATACATAGTGATGTATGTAGTCCATTTAAAGAAATGGCTAGAGGGGGTTTTCATTATTTTATTACCTTTACTGATGATAAATCAAGGTTTGGGTATTTGTATTTGATGAAATACAAACATGAATCTTTTGAAAAGTTCAAAGAATTTAAATCTGAAGCAGAAAATCAAACAGGAAAGAATATTAAAGTTCTTCGATCAGATCGTGGAGGTGAATATTTGAGTACTAAATTTGATGAATACTTTAGAGAGCATAGCATTGTTTCTCAGCTGACTCCTCCAGGAACGCCACAGCTGAATGGTGTATCTGAAAGGAGAAATCGTACCCTATTGGATATGGTACGTAGTATGATGAGCTATACTGATATGCCAATCTTCTTTTGGGGATTTGCATTAGAATCAGCTTTGTATATTCTGAATAGGATTCCATCAAAATTAGTTTCTTCCACACCTTATGAGATATGGCATGAAAGAAAACCAAGTCTTAAGCATGTTAAGATTTGAGGTTGTCCAGCTTATATCAAAAAGCTGAACACTGATAAATTGGAGACCAAATCAGAAAAAGGTCGATTTGTTGGATATCCAAAAGATAGTTTTGGATATTATTTTTATTTGCCTACTTCACAAAAGGTTGTGATAAGTAGAGATGCCACATTTCTTGAACAACAGTTTGTTCAAGAAGGAGGCAAAGGAAGGCAAATAGAGTTAGAATTGGAGAATTCTGACTAACCAACAGATCAGATGGATATTGATCCATCTAGTCAACCTATACCCATTAATGAAACATCTACAACTGTTCCTCGTAGAACAACCAGGGTATCTCACCCACCAGTGAGATATGGTTTTCTTCATGAAGAAGAACAAGAGTTGTCTACTCATGAAGAAGTAGATCATGGAGATGATCCACTTACCTATGAAGAAGCTATATCAGATATAGATTCTTCAAAATGGATTGATGCTATGAAATCCGAGATTGATTACATGTATAAGAATCAAGTTTGGGATCTTGTTGACCCACCTGAAGGTATTGTACCTATAGGGAACAAATGGGTTTTCAAGAAGAAAATTAGTTTTGATGGAAAGGTAGAGACCTATAAGGCAAGGCTAGTAGCGAAAGGGTTTCGCCAAAGGCAAGGAATAGACTATGAGGAGACTTTCTCGCCTGTTGCCATGCTTAAATCAATTCGGATTTTATTAGCAATAGCTGCATACTATGATTATGAGATTTGGCAGATGGATGTCAAAACAGCTTTTCTCAATGGATACATTGAAGAAAACATTTTCATGGAACAACCTAGGGGATTTGAATCCCAAGATGGTTCCAAGGTATGCAAGCTAAAGTGATCCATTTATGGGTTGAAACAAGCTTCGAGGAGTTGGAACATCCGTTTTGATGAAGCCATTAAATCTTTTGGTTTTATCAAAAATGAGGATGAGCCATGTGTATATAAGAAGGTTAGTGACTGTGCTATCACTTTCCTTGTCTTATATGTGGATGACATACTGTTGATAGGTAATGATACAGGTATGTTGATGACTATAAAGGTATGGTTGTCAAATACATTCTCCATGAAAGACTTAGGGGAGGCAACCTATATTCTTGGGATTCGCATCTATAGAGATAGAGCGAAAAGAATAATTGGTTTATCCCAAAGTCTATACTTGGAAAAGGTGTTAAAGAGGTTTAACATGCTTGATTCTAAGAGAGGATTGTTACCAGTGAGACATGGTATCCATCTTTCTAAAGAGATGTCTCCAAAGACACTTGAAGAAAGAGATAAGATGGCCAGGATTCCATATGCTTCGGCTATTGGAAGTTTAATGTATGCAATGTTATGTACTAGGCCGAATATCGCATATCTTTATTAGTTTGACTAGCAGGTATCAATCCAATCCAGGTTTGGAACACTGGATAGCTGTCAAGAATATTCTTAAGTACTTGAGAAGAACTAAGGATTTATTCTTGATTTATGGAGGTGGAGACTTGCAATTGGATGGTTATACTGATTCTAATTTCCAATCAGATATCGATGATAGAAAGTCTACCTCTGGATATGTGTTCATTTGTAATGGAGGTGCGATCGGTTGGAAGAGTTCCAAGCGAGCACGATTGCAGATTCCACTCGAGGTCGAGTATATTCTCGCATCGAGATCTGCAAAGGAAGTCGTTTGGATAAAGAAGTTCGTGATGGAACTTACAGTAGTTCCTTCCATTGAGTCGCAGTTCCACTACTCGTGACAATAATGGAGCGATCATCTGAGTTAAGGAACTAAGGTCTCACCAAAATCCAAACACATAGAAAGGCACTACCACATTATCGGACATATAGTTGGGCGAGGCGATATAGCCATGCAGAAAAATAACATCAGCTGAAAAATTCAGCTGATCCATTCACTAAGCCTTTGTCACAAGCTCAGTTAGACTGACATCTTGAGAAGATGGGTCTAAGGTATTGTAATGAATGGCTCTAGTGCTAGTGGGAGATTGTTAGTAGTATGCCCTAGAGCATATCATTTAGTATGTATCTTGTATATATTTTATTAATAAAAGGCATTTCCACTTTTCCGTTTACATAATATATTTATGTGTAATAGAAAAGGTCCATTGATATTTTGTTAGAAATATTATTCTTAAGTTGTTAAGAATATGAGTGACAATATTTCTAGCACAAAGTATCATAAATAGGTTCACAATCAAGGATACTTCATAATAAGGACATGACTTATCCAGAAAGATTGTATTCATGTTTGTTCCCAAGTTATTTATATGAGATATAAATAAGATGGAATGGTGAGTCTCATGCCATATAACAAACATGATAGGCACTTATAAATGATAAGTAGGCGAACCGGTGACACTTATGACAAGCACATGGATTTTACTCTAGTATATGTTTTGTCATAAATCATATCAGTGCATATAAACTTTAGACCAGAGATATCACAGTTATCTTGTATATAGGTAGTTTGAGTTTGATCTCGCTTTCATACTTGTCTGTGTATGGGTATATGGGCATCTGTTGGCTCCTACTAGTTATATATGGAGGTAGGTGTTGATCAAGATGGAATCTGTTCCTCTAAGTAAATAGAGATAAAATCCTATGTTCATTTAATTGTTCTTGATGTTTCAAGTTCTGGCCAGACATATAGATTTATTGAGAAAGAGTTTACGATGAGAAAATCTTTTAATCAAGAACTGGAATTAAAAGAGAACATAATATTCATAGCAAATGGAGTTTGACATAAACCATGACTCGGCTTGAGTTGGGATTTTGTAATGAGAGATTCTAGTGCATGGTAACATATGATTATAGGTTCATTTAAGGTAAACCTTATTACTAATTGGGTGGCCATGGCATGCTATGCTAGGTGTTAACCATGGTCTATGAGGTTCATAAAATGATTTAGAGAAATCATTTATGGTAAGAAAGAGTTCTGATGATATTAAGAGTTGATATCATATCTCATTGCCAATTAGTGATGAGCCTAGTAAGTCACACACATACACAAGTTATCACCTAATTAAATATGATTTAATTAATTAATTAAAGAGTTTAATTGATTAATTAAATAGGTTTGGTTTGCAATTAGATTGCAAAGTCCCTAGCATGACTTGAAACCAAATCTAGATTATTGGATGTATAATATAAGTTAAATTTATATTTAAAGTGTTTAAATATGAATTTAATTAATGAGAAATTAATTAATAGAGATTAATTAATTAATTTATATTTGATATAAATTAATTAGAAGAAGAAAATAATTATTTTGGGTTAAGAACTCAAAATTAAGACACGAGGGCATTTTGGTCATTTCACGATTGTGACACGTGGCACCATGAGATGGTGACACATGGCATAACACATAAGCTTGCCAAATGTTTTTTAATCATGTAAGATGATTAAAATCAAGATTAAATATAGGTTTGACACTTGACACAATGTGATTGGGTCACTTAAACCTAGAGCTAATCAAAAGGTGACATGTGGCTAGGGTTTAATGTGTTAACCTAGCTATTTAAGTGTGGTTATGAAAGAAAAACATAACCAGCAGCCTCTCCTCTCAATTGTCACGCCACTTTGAGCCTCTCCAGCCATTCTTCTTCATCTCTCATCAATTCAAAGAGATTAGCCATCAATCTCTTGAATTAAGAACACTAGAAATTGTTTCTAGTGTCACATTTATCTCTAATCTCTTAAAAGGCAGAACTTGAATTTCTAATTAATAGAAAAGGCTTTAGAAGCTGTTCAAGGGCTGCCATAGGTGTTCTTGGTGTGGACAAGCTAGAGGGACAACATCGGTGTCTCAAGACGAATCTCAAAGGCACAGACATATGACAGACATCAAGAGGTTAGTGTAATCGTTCTTGATTTAATCTAGGGTTCTAAAATTAATCTGATTAATTTTAAAATCTTAAATGGCAAATACAGATCCAAAAACATATTAAAAGAGTTTTAATATGTTGTTTATCATTGAAATCAAATAGATAAAAATAAATCTTGCATGGTGCATGTGACCCTAGGTGAAAATTTTTGAATTCAATGGTATAATCTTGTGTTTTTCACGCTTCCGTTCCTACAGTTTCTAGGTTGGGTCTCTTCATGAAAATTCTAGGCCTATGTCTTAAGTTTCATTCCCAATTGGTTTCACACCAATTGGAGTTATGTAGCTCAATTTATGGGCTGTCAAACACACTGAACTCAATGTGCAAATTCTGCCCTAGGTTCAATTTTTCATTTCTTCAATTATTTCCACTAACCAACCTCAATTCACATTTAATTCACCCAAAATGACTATAATTTAGCATTGACACATCAATGGCACTTTCTAGCACAAACCCCACAATTTTCAAACACCAAAATTTGTAATTTTCCCTAATCCTACCATTTTATTATCTCCATTCATCAACCCAATGTCAATTCAAACCAAATAAACCTCAAATGATCATAATTTAACACTACACACTCTAATTTCACTCTCTAGCACCAAAGCTCCAATTTTCTCATGAACCCTAATCTCCCATAATTAAATTTATACACATTTCATGCAATCCCATGAAATCTTACTACTCCCAATCATGCATACTACCTCAATTTAACTTAGATTTATCATCAATTTAACTAAAATACATCAAAACTCTAAATTTCTCTAAGTTGGCCAAAACACTAGTTTAGATTTCCATACATGTTTCCTTTCAATTTCTCATGTTATTTCATCACACCCAAACTTGATTTAAAGCATACTTGGTAAATCAAGCATGAAAGAGAGAGCTTACCTCACTTGATGATTTTTCCCACTTCCAATCTCTTCCAAATCTTGTTCCTCTTCTAGTCTCTTGTTTCCCCTTGCTTTTAATCTCTAAATCAAAGATTAATTTGATGTTCTCTACCAATTAGATGGAAAACCCATGGAGGAAAAGCAAGGAATTGAGTTTTGAGAATGGGTGTCAATGGAGAAAGAAGGAAGAAGAAGAAAGAAAGAAAGAAAGAAAGAAAGAAGGAGAGAGAGTGGGTGGTAACTAAATGGGAAAGAAAGGGAAGAAATGGCTTTTTAATTTATCTTATCTTTTATATATATTTATTCCCAAAATTAGTTTATTTCAATTAAAAATTTTAATTGTGTCAAAAATGTCATAAAACTTACAATTTTATTTCCTTTCTTTTCTTTTTATATTTACACAAAATTTTCCTCAATATTTCTTCATAATTCAATAATTTATTTTTATTTAATTAAATTGACCTTTTGGTCAAAAAAATCAACTCTTAAAGTGAATTGACTAAAATGCCCCTTATCGGGTCATAATCCCTCTTTTACAAAATACCTGGTGAATCGTTATATTTTTGGGTCACTTGAATTTTTATTGTACCTATCTCAATTAATTTTCTATTTATTTTTGGTCCTCAAGGTGTCTTTGAATAGTACTAGTCACGGACAAAAAATGGTACTATTCATAACTCGGAAGTTCGGGGTGTTACATTATGTGAACCCAATTGGTATGAGGCCAATTGGAGGTAAAACTAGACATAAAATGTGACAACTTTTGTAGAGAAACTTTGTTTAAATTCTGTCCAGAAAGTGACTCAAAAAGTGGCCAAATCCGGATTGCCATTAGTGAACCCAAAATTTTTGACCATATGAACAGTAGTCAATTAAATGACCATAACTTACTCAAAACAGGTCCAAATGACCTGAATTTTATACCGATGGAAAGCTTAGATGTAGGGCTACAACTTTGGTAAAGATCACAGAACCCAGAAATGCCATTTATTAAGTCAAATTTCTTGCACAAGTTGAGGTATCAAAACTGTCCAGAACCATTGTAACCTAGAATTTTACCATATGAATAGTAGTCACTCATTGGACCATAACTCACTTAAAATCAGTCCAAATGACCTGAAATTTATATCAATGGAAAGATTAGACATAGAGCTATAACTCCTATGAAGACACAAAATGTAACACCCCTATTTGTATAGCTTGGTATATTTTACTATTCCGGTGACCGATGTCGGTTCAGACAATTAAGGGGATTAGAACCACAACTAAGACAACTAGATAAGCTCTGAACACAGATAATTAGTAATTGTCAATTAGTTAAGTATAAATAAGAAAAATAGAATATAAGAGGTTAAATGAGTCGAGAGTCACAGCGATGGGTGACCTTTTCAGGAAGGATTGCGAAGTTGATTTAAACTCAAATTTCGAACCATAAAATGTGACGTTGCGGTCCTTAGGACTATTGCGAACACAGTGGAAAAGAGAAAATCACAAAAAAAAATTATTAAGCAGGTCAAATAATTAGGTTAGGGATCCGGAAGAAATATTGAATTATTTGTAAATCGGATCGAACCGGAGATGGGCAATTTGGTCAATTCACCCCTAGAGCTGAATCCTGACCTAACTGTCCAATAAAATTGAAGAAAAGAAAATTTCGGGATCAAGAATTAAATTAAAAAACTAATGAAAAAAAGGAAAAGAAAAGAAAAAGTTTATTACATCACCCTCGCCTCACAATTATGACATCATAACTCAAAAATTTATTTTCCCACCATATTTGACTAACTCAATGATGAAGAAGCACCAGTGCCTATGCCATTATTTAGAGGACCCATCACCAGAGCTAGAGCTAGAGAGCTGCAAGCATTGGTGTTGGAGCATTGTGAACACAAGGGGGATCAAAATTGCCATGTTGGACTTTCTTGCATATTGTTGGAATCTAGGTGGATCATTCTCACACAAGTTGGCATGGGAGACTTGACAAGTGGCACCACATCAGTGTGACTTCACCACATTAGCATGACTTGGCACAAGACCATTCGGCTAAGTGGATTGGAGGAGCTTCTTATGCTTATTTGGATTTGTCATGTGCTGACACTTTTTATTGGTCCCAACTACATTAAAAAAAGGCTGCTACCACCTAAAGTGTTGCTGCCACCTTATGGTCTGCACTACATAAAGGGCTGTCATAAAGCAAGTAGTCCCAAATGGTCCCCCCCCCTATGGAGACGCCCCATCTGATTGAGGAGCCTTGTATTTTTGTCTTTTTAGCCATTTTGGCACACTTTTAGGGTTTTGGCACACTTTTAGGGTTTTAGAGATACTATATATAACCCAAGATATTAAGATTGTATTTGGCAGCCTTCATTTTTTCAGTTTTAGTGTGAGCATTAGGGAGAGAACTCCATTGCTGGAGCTTGAGTTTCTTCTATGTTTCTTGAAAGAACTTGGATTCTAGCAACATGAACCCCTTGCTAGTCTTATTTTGATGATCAATATGCTTTAGCTTGTTACTATTTGTGTATTGACACTTGGGTTTTCAATATGAAATTCTATCTTGTTTGGATGATTAAAGATCTTGGTTCCAATCTTTAGATGTTGTGTTTCTTGGCATCCTAGGAGTGCTCATCATTTTGGTATCAAAGCCTTGGCATCTAACAAGGTATTTATCCATTAAAACTATTTTTTTCTTTTCTGTTTGGTTAACTATAATAGTCAGCCATTGTAGGACCTTTAGATATCTATTAATTTCTTCATCTGGTACCTTGTTCTTTATAGCCAAATCAAATTTGCATTTTAGGGTACTGATTTTTCTTCTTCTTTTTTTTTGTTTGAACTCTTGCTGATTGAAACTTGGCAGTGTTAATTTTAGTGTAGGATTTTGCTTAATCTTAGATTAAATCTCTTGTTCATCTTGTTTTCCTTGAGTTTGTCTGTAGGATTAGAGTTAATTAAGCTGAAACCTATCTTTGATACTAGCTATTTTCCTCTTGAGTTATATGATATCAAGTCTGAGTATGTTAAATTGGGTAATTAATGCTTGGGATGTGCCTGTGTGCTAGTAGGTAGAGCTTGATTTGGAATGCCAAAGTACTTGAGTGGTATTAGTAGTTGATTCTGCAATTTTTATCCTTTGCATCAGTATAAAAGAAAAAAAAAAAAGGAGATTGGATTGTAAATGAAAATCCTTGAATTAGCTACTGCACATATTGCTGAGTTGTGTTGTGCTGAAAAATTGGCAAGCTGACATAAGTGATGAAATTGTGAATTATGAAGTTAAACATTGAATTTGAGCTTGATAATTTACCAACATCTTTGGGTATTACTAGACACCTCACATGCCATATTTGATGTGAAAATTCCACTGTTTGCATATTAAACCAAATTTTGCGGCAGACCTAATCAAATTTCGTTCACCTAGTAAACCCATCCAGAAACTCCTGAAATTTTACTAGTAGTTAGTTAGTATTGGGCTGCCTATGTCTACCAAATTTTAGATCAAAATATATTCGTTTGTGTGGTGAACCAAAATTATTGCATATTTTTGGTTAATTATGTGAACTGCTGGTATTTGTGCAAAGTTGGCTATGAAATTGGAAGTTTGAGCTTGATATCATTCTATTGGGTTGTCTCTCATACAGTTTTCAAAAATCATACAATTTAGTTCACATTTGCTTCTACTTTTAGTGTCTTCCATTTCTTTGTCTCTAGTGTCACACTCGCTGGTTATTGCAATTTCGTTTCTTCCAGTTTTGTTTGTTGATTATTTTTGATAAAATTAGCAAGTATTTGTGCTTGTTTGCGAATTTTAGTTCCCAAAGGAACAAGGGAAGCAAACTCTTGAGTGGTAAAAGGCATGAGTGTGTGAGTGCCAAAAGAGGGTAAGAGCCTGAAATTTGTGCGAAAACACTTGAGCTAAACACTTCAGAGGGTGAGCCATTTCTACTAACTTCATTTTCTTACAGCCAAATCATGTCTCAATTCCAAGAGACAAGTGGTAGTAGTGGAGGTAATGAAGAAAAAAGGGAGTTTCCTGATGATTGAGTTTTTAAAGAATCCGTAGCACAAAGCTTTGAAAAGATGAATTTGCAAATGAATGACTTTAGAGATGAATTGGATGTATTGAGGGGAATGAGAAATGAAATGACCAGGTTTATGGAAGAGATGAGAAGGGACAGAGAAGATAGAAATAGGAGGAATGATGGGGGAGCAAATGTGGGAAATCAGAATAGAAATGAAGGTAGATTTTGGGCAGAACATAGGAATGAAGGGTATGAAGAAGCTGAATGAAATGATGATGAGTACGATGAAGCTTATGACTATGGCAACTACCATTATGGTGGAAGAGCGTATAGACCACCTAGAGGGGTAAAGGGCCTAGGGGAAGAAGGGGTGGCAGAAATTTTAGGTTCGGTGATCATTGGGATAGAGATGGGAATGAGGAGAGAGTTGATGGGAATTTAGCTAGTATAAAAATGCAAATTCCACCTTTTCATGGGAAGGATAATCCAGATGTTTATTTGGAGTGGGAGAGACTGGTGGATTTGATTTTTGAGTGCCACCATTATTCTGAAGAGAAGAAAGTGAAGTTAGCAGCTGTACAATTTAAAGAGTATGCAATTGTATGGTGGGATCAGTTGTTGAGTAGGAGGAGGAGAAATGGGCAACGAACCATGGAGACATGGGACGAAATGAAGGGAATCTTGAGAAACAGGTTTGTGCCACCTTACTACCATAGAGAGTTGCTTCAAAGGTTACAAAACTCACTCAAGGTACTAAAAGTGTCGAAGAATACTATAAGGCTATGGAGATAGCTTTGATTAGAGCTGATGTTGAGGAGGATTGGGAAGCTACAATGGTTCGCCCTTTGAATGGGTTAAATCCTAAAATTGCTAATATTGTGGAGCTGCAACCTTGTGTGGAGGTGGAGGATATGCTACAAATGGCACTTAAAGTGGAGAAGCAACTAAAAAGGAAGAATGTGGCTAGATATGCACCAGCCAACCATTCGGCTCCTAGGAGTAATTGGAAGTCGAATTGGTCTGCTCCTTCAAGGGTGGAGAAAGAAGTTCCCAAATTCAAAAAAGAAGAATGGAAAGGAAAGGAGAAAGTAGAGGAGAAGAACAAGGGAGTTCCTACTAGGACTAGAGAATTGAAGGGTTTTAAGTGTTTGGGAAATGGACATTATGCCTCACAATGTCCAAATAAAAGAGTGATGGTTGTTAGGGAAAATGGAGAGTTAGAAAGTGAAGAGAAAAGGGAGGAAGAATCTCATAATGTTGATGAGCATGAGGATGATTGCTACGATGAGGGAGATCAGCCACCTATGGATGGCAATATCCTTGTTACCATGCGCACACTTAGTGCACAAGTGAGTATGGAGTGTGGTGATGAAATGCAAAGGGAGAACATCTTCCATACTAGGTACTTGGTGAATGACAAGTTGTGTAGTGTGATTGTAGATGGTGGGAGCTGTTGTAATGTGGCTAGTTCACTCTTGGTGGACAAGTTGGGTTTGCCTACTACTACACATCCAAAACCATATGGCTTGCAATGGTTGAATGATTGTGGGAAGTTGAGGGTTACAAAACAGGCGGTGGTGCCATTCACCATTGGTAAGTATCATGATGAGGTACTTTGTGATGTTGTGCCTATGGTTGCTACGCATCTTTTGTTGGGCTGTCCATGGTAGTATGACAGAAGTGTTGTGCATGATGGTAGGAAGAACAGGTACACGGTCACTAAGGAAGGTTGAACATACTCATTGCTTCCTATGACACCAGCTCAAGTGCATGAAGATCAAATGAGGATTCTTAGATCCATTAAAGTAAAGATAGAAACTTGGAGAGAAAAACTTAGAGAGGCCGAGCTGGATGAGAGTGAAATGAAAGAGAAGAGAGAAGAAAAAGAGAGAAAAAGAGAAACAAAAGAAAAGAAAATGAGAGCAAATGAGACAAAGGAAAGCTCGGGGCAAAAGGAGAGTGGAGAGAAAAGAATGAGTTTGTATGTGAAGGAAAGAGAAGTTAGAGAGGCTTTACATTCAGGAAGACCTCTTTGCGTACTTATGTACAAGGAGGTTAATTTATGTGTTACTGACCTTGAATCACATTTGCCTAGTGATGCTTTGTCTCTTATACAGGAATATGAAGATGTCTTCCCGAATGAGTTGCCACCAGGATTGCCACCTATCAGAGGGATTGAGCACCAGATTGACTTAGTACCTGGAGCACAAATACTGAATAGACCAGCATACAGAACAAATCCTAAAGAAACAAAGGAGTTACAAAGGCAAGTGGAGGAGCTTATGGAGAAGGGCTATGTTAGGGAGAGCATGAGCCCATGCGCTGTACCTGTGTTGCTAGTGCCTAAGAAGGATGGGAGTTATCACATGTGTGTGGATTGCAGGGCCATCAATAAAATCACTGTAAAGTATAGACACCCAATCCCTCGCCTTAATGATATGCTTGATGAGTTGCATAGTGCAAGTGTGTTTTCTAAGATAGATTTGAAAAGTGGTTACCACCAAATAAGAATGAAAATTGGTGATGAGTGGAAAACTGCTTTCAAAACTAAATATGGGTTGTATGAATGGATGGTGATGCCATTTGGGCTCACAAATGCTCCTAGCACTTTTATACATTTGATGAATCATGTGTTAAGGAATTTAATTGGAAAATTTGTTGTTGTGTATTTTGTTGACATTTTGATTTATAGCAGTAACATAGAAGAGCATTTGCATCACTTGAGACTTGTTTTTTATGTGTTGAGAAATGAGAAATTGTATGTGAATGCGAAAAAGTGTTCATTTTGCTTGGATAAGGTTGTTTTTCTTGGTTTTGTTGTAAGTAGTAAAGGTGTACAGGTTGATGAAGAGAAAATCAAAGCCATTAGAGATTGGCCAATTCCTAAGAATGTGTCTGAGGTTAGGAGTTTCCATGGATTGGCTAGTTTCTCTAGGCAATTTGTTCTTAATTTTAGTACAATTACTGCTCCTTTTGAATGAATTGGTGGAAAAGAATGTTGCATTTGAGCGGAAAAAGAAACATGAACATGCATTTTCTGAACTTAAAGATAGATTGTGTTCTGCACCCTTGTTGAGTTTGCCAGATTTTGATAAAACTTTTGAGATTGAATGTGACGCAAGTGGTGTAGGAATTGGTGCGGTTCTCATGCAAGAGAAACGACCAATAGCATATTTTAGTGAGAAATTGCATGGAGCTGCCTTGAATTACTCTACTTATGATAAGGAGATGTGTGCATTAGTTAGGGCCTTGGAAACTTGGCAACATTATTTGTGGCCTAAAGAGTTTGTCATACATTCAGATCATGAATCATTGAAGCATATTAAGAGTCAAAATAAGTTGAGTAGAAGGCAAGCTAAATGGATTGAATTTTTGGAGTCATTTCCATATGTGATTAAATACAAGCAAGGAAAAGAGAATGTTGTAGCTGATGCACTTTCTAGGAGACATGCACTTTTGTCTACACTTGATGCTGAATTGCTTGGTTTTGAGTTCATGAAAGAATTGTATGTTGATGATGCAGATTTTTGTAATGTATATGCTGCTTGTGAGAAAAGTGCATTTCAGAAATTTTATAGGCATGATGGATACTTGTCTAAGGAGAATAAATTGTGTGTGCCTAAATGCTCTATGCTAGACTTGCTTGTTTTGGAGTCACATAGTGGTGGTTTGATGGGACATTTTGGTGTTGCTAAGACTTTAAACATATTGCAAGAACACTTCTTTTGACCACATATGAGGAAAGCTATTGATCAAATGTGTTCTAGGTGTGTTGAATGTAAGAAAGCAAAGTCTAGAGTAATGCCAAATGGTCTTTACACACCCTTGCCTGTTCCTAAGGAACCTTGGACTGATATTTCTATGGATTTTATTTTGGGTTTGCCTAGGTCTAGGAGAGGTCATGATTCTATATTTGTGGTTGTTGATAGATTTTCTAAGATGGCACACTTCATACCGTGTCACAAAGCAGATGATGCCACATACATAGCCAATTTGTTCTTTAAGGAGATAGTCAGGTTACATGGTATACCTAGGACTATAGTGAGTGATAGAGATGTTAAGTTCCTAAGTCACTTTTGGAGGGTGTTGTGGGGTAAGTTAGGTACTAAACTGTTGTTCTCAACTACTTGTCATCCCCAGACTGATGGACAAACAGAAGTAGTGAATAGAAACTTAACTACTTTATTACGTGTGATGGTTAAACAAAATTTGAAATCTTGGGAAGATTGCATTCCTTTTGTTGAGTTTGCTTATAACAGAGTAGTGCATTCTTCTACTGGATTTTCACCATTTCAGATTGTGTATGGATTTAATCCATTGACACCATTAGACTTGTTGCCTTTACCTGTTGATCATATTAATAGTCTTGATGGTAAAAAGAAAGCAGATTTGGTTAGGAAATTGCATGAGCAAGCTAGGTTACAAATTGAAAAGAAAAATGCACAATATGCTACTCATGCTAATAAGGCCGAAAGCCTCTTGTGTTTGAACCAGGTGACTTTGTTTGGGTGCATTTAAGGAAAGAGCGGTTTCCAAACCTAAGAAAGTCGAAATTTCAGCCAAGGTGTGATAGTCCATTCAAAGTGCTAGAAAGGATCAACAACAATGCATACAAGATTGATTTACCTGGTGAGTATGGTGTTAGCAATTCTTTTAACATTACTGATCTTTCCCCTTGCATTGATGCAGGACCAAATTCGAGGACAAATTCTTTCAAAGGAGGAGGGGATGATGAAGAAGCACCAATGCCTATGCCATTATTTAGAGGACCCATCACCAGAGCCAGAGCTAGAGAGCTGCAAGCATTGGTGTTGGAGCATTGTGAACACAAGGGGGATCAAAATTGCCATGTTGGACTTTCTTGCATATTATTGGAATCTAGGTGGATCATTCTCACACAAATTGGCATGGGAGACTTGACAAGTGGTGCCACATCAGCGTGACGTCACCACATCAGCATGACTTGGCACAAGACCATTCGGCCAAGTGGATTTGTAACACCCCTATTTGCATAGCCTGGTATATTTCACTATTCCGGTGATCGAAGTCGGTTTGGACAATTAAGGGGATTAGAACCACACTTAAGATAATTAGATAAGCCATAAACACAAATAATTAGTAATTGTCAATTAGTTAAGTATAAATAAGAAAAACAGAACATAAGAAGTTAAACGAGCTGAGAGTTACAGCGATGGGTGACCTTCTCGGGAAGGACTGCGAAGTCGATTTAAACTCAAATTTCAAACTGTAAAATGTGACGCCGTGGTCCTTAGAACTATTATGAACATAGTGGAAAAGAGAAAATCACGAAAAAGGGTTGTTAAGCCAGTCAAATAATTAGGTCAGGGAGCCGAAAGAAATATTGAATTATTTACAAATCGGGTTGAACCGGCGAGGGGCAATTTGGTCAATTGACCCCGAGAGCTAACTCCTGACCTAACTGTCAAATAAAATCAGAGAAAAGAAAATTTCAGAGTCGGGAATTATATTAAAGAACTAAGGAAAAATAAATAAAAAAGAAAAAAAAAAGGAAAGGAAAAGAAAAAGGTTATTACATCATGTGTGACATCAATGATGATGTCATAATTAAAATTATTTTTCCTACCAAATTTGACTAAGTTAAAAATCTATTAAGTAAGACAAAAATAACATAAAAAAAAAGAATCACTCTCATCTTCCTCCCTAAAAATAGCTGGCTCCTCTCCCTCATTTCACCATGAAGGAAACTCCATTAAAGCTTGCTTCAAGCTTTTAAACCTCTACTAAACCCCAATTTCTCCCATAATTACTTCATAAAACCTTGTGTTTGGGCTTTGAGAAGAAGATTGATCACCAAAGAAAGAAGAAAAGAAGAAGGAAATTGAAGAATTAGCATCCAAGTTGACATTAGTGATTTGAGTTGCAAAATTTAGTTTATTAGTTGTGTTTAGAGCTTAACTAACTTAGAAATAAACTTAAAATGAAATGAAATTAATTGTTGAAGGACCAAGCTGAAAATTCAGCCAGCTAGGGTTGCTATGCATATGCTTGTGTTTTGATTGAATTTAATATGTTAGGCAAGCTTGTATGAATGTGGAAGTGAGATTGACATGCTTAGATTTGGTTAAATGTAACTACTAGTGTGGTTAGGGTTTGGCACCTAGGGTTTAGAGGCAAAAATGTTAGAAATGGTAAAATGATGTGTTTGACCTAGTTTGAGGTGAGAAATGGTCATTTGTGACCAAATGAAGTGTGTTGGAAGTGTTGGAGTTGAGTTTAAATTCGGATTCAATGTGGTCATGCTGGTGGTAGCAGGACCAAGGTCCCTTTGAGGGACCAAAACTGAAAATTTATAAGTCCAATTGGTATGAGGCCAAGTGGGAATGAAAATAGACACAAAATGACACAATTTTTATTTAGGAATCATGCCCAAAAAGTGACCAAAACCTAGTGAACAAATTGACCAAATACGAAAATTCTCAGTCTGACCTGTACAAAATGACCAAATGAACAATGTTTGTTCGTTTGGCCATAACTTGAGCTAGGCAGGTCTAAATGACCTAAAATTTTACCAGTGGACAAGTGAGATGTAGATCTAAAACTTTCTTGAAGAACACAAACTCAAATTATGCCATTAACCAAGTCATTTGGCCACCCAAAGTTGGTGACCTAAAACTGCCAGAACCAGAATTTGCCCAGAAATCTGGGTTAAGTCCAATCCGGCAGCCATGGTTCAAATGGCTATAACATGAGCTACAAAACTCCAATTGGAGTGATTCAAAAAGGCGAATAAATTTAAGACAATAGGAAACATTTTCTATGAAGAAAGTTTTGCCAAATTCTAGCAGAAAAATGACCAATGGAACAGTGCAACTTAAGATACAAAAACTGAAAATTTGCAAATTTGCCTAAATGACTTAGATTTTGAGTAAACAAACAAAACCAACAAATTTAGTAACCAAAATGTGGTATGTGGGTGAAGTTGGAATTCCCATACCTATTAAGCCTTAGAAAGTCAATAAATTGACTTGAATAGAGTCATGAATAGTAACTCGAAACACAAATTTTAAAGAACGTCAAGTTTAGCACATTAAAGTTAGGTAAAAGTAAATTTAAATTTGTTTTTGGATTTATGCTAAGTTATGATGCTGAAACACTATGAAACTGTGTGTTTCAGTAGAAAAGAATACCGAGAAGGAACCCGAAGTGTCGAGTCAAGGCCAAAAAGGCGACTCATATAAGGTTTGTGCACAACGTATAATTTGTCACACCCTACCCCTCTGTAAGGCATAACATGATCCCGTAGTATACCTAATGAATTACCAACTCCGTCTACTGATAATCCATTAAATACACTACAAGGGATTTTAAAAACTTTTCTTACTTCTTTTACAGTGGTGAGCACTATTTACAGGTGTGAAAGACTTTGATGAACTGAAGTGAAACAACTAACTCATTTGATTTATTTGGAATATCTGCAAAAATTTTGGCAAGGTGCCATTTGTATTTTGGACAAAACAGTTCTTCAGAAAACCTGTAAAAAGCACTTCAATATATTTTCAAATCTCAACTCCAACATTTTTATCAACACAACACATTTCTCAAGTCAAATCCACAGTGATTTTCAAAGACTAAGATACAAAGATATAACACAATTTTTACAAGCCAAATAACTCATAATTATTTTACAACTTTCTCAGTACAACTTAAATTTACAAATTGCTCAAAACCAAGAACAAAATATAACTACAGTGAATATACATTACATTAAAAAATGCAACTTGTGTTATACTCAATATCCCAAAAAATCTCTCAATGGCTATACTAGCGACCTAACTGCTCACTGCCTGTCTCTCTCTACTGCGGCAATAAAGCTATCATTGAGACAATGTCTCAATGGTGCACAACATTAACAAAATACAAATTTTAAATCACAATTCATAAATCATATCAATAGTGGATACTTAAAACCATAGTTAAATTCAAGACAATAAATGTCAACAAGAATTTAAACTCCATTTGTTAATATCACAATAATTTTCAATAAGTCAGATCATGGTTGAATTCAATAGACAGTATATATCAATAAGAGTTTAAATCAATTTCACAATCTCACAATACATAATAACACAATTCGATCAAATAATCAAGAATACAGTGTTGCCAATCTATAACACAATTTAGTCCATGATACAATTTTTCCTTATATGCAGTGTTTTACACCACTACAAGATATGCTCAACCCTATAATCGATATAAATGATGGATTAATCTATCTATATAATTATAACTCATCCATACTCACCTCGGTGGGAAGTCAAAGAGGGAGGAACATAATCATACTCACCCTGGACTAATAAGTCAAAGAGGAGGAATAATCACACTCACCCCATTAATGGAGGAGGAACATATTATCGATGTCATGCCAATTGTGAGTCAAAACAATTCCAAACATTTTATTCAAATGATCCGTAAGAATCCAATAAATTTCCAAAGTTATAATTTCATTCACAAAATGGCAACACAATTCGTAATTCACTTCAATTTCCACAAAAACCATTTCTGATTGCTTTTCAATCAATAAGTATCCATCAAATACCATTCAAACAATTTTTCACAGTTTCAAACCATTCACAATGTTTTTCAATCAATAAGTGTCCACCAAACACATTTCCACAATTTAAAACAATGATATGCAAATAGTCAATATTTATTTCCATTGAAAATAATTCAAAAGAAACAGTTGTTGTGCACAAACCTCTGATATTTGTCTCCTGGTCTTGACTCAGTATTTCTTTCCCTTTTGCTGAGTCCTTGTTAACTGAGAAACACAATTTGAAGTGTTTCAGTGCTAAATTAAACTGTCTCTATCGATGGTGTTTGGTAAATAATGCACTGAACTCAATTATTCACTTAATCACCTAATATACCGACCCTCGATGCGTTTTAGGTAAATTAGGTTTTAGTGTCATTAATATGTCACACTCGATAGGGTTTTAGGTTTGGTATGTTTTACCAAAGTAATTTCCTTGTTTAGTGCATTTTAATGCAAATTGGTGGATTCCGGGCCACTGGTTTGACCTAACCGGATGACTTAGTTTCCTCGGTTTTCGGGTTTTGGTCAAAACTACAAACTTGTAGATCTAGGTCTTATGGACCGCGGTGCAAAATTTTAGGTCAATCCGAGTTAATTAGACCAAGTTATGGTCATTACACTCTTGCTGGTCAAATGGTACCATTTTAGGTCAATTTTAGGTCAAATTGGTCAATTCTGGTTCGGCCAGTTTTTGGACCCGAACTTGTGCAAGTTGTTTGACTTGCTTATGGTCATTTCTGGGCTTTGGTGTCTTCATAAGACTTGTAGGTATGGGTCTTAACTATTCTTGGTTAAAATTTCAGGTCAATTGGACCTGGTTTGAGTGAGTTATGGCCTAAACACTCACTGCTGCCCAATTGGTCATTTTTCAGGTCCTAATTGCACCTAATCCGAATTGGTCATTTTTTTAGGTCACCTTGCAAGCAGAATTTTGGCATGGTTTCTCAATGAAAGTTGGCACATTTTGTGCCTAGTTTCACCTCAATTTGGTCTCATACCAATTGAGGTTACACATTTAAGGTTATAGGCTAAAATGTGTACTGCCCTCAATATGCTTTTCACACCCCATTCAACACACATATTTACCTTGCAAAGTTTACTTCCATACCCTACCAAATCAGTTTTGGTACATTACCAAAAGCACTTTCTACTTTACATTAACATTATTTTGGGCAGATTCCAATCAGCCTCAACACACCAATATCATTCACAATTACAATTTCTAAGTACTATTACAAACACACCTAACCATTACAAATTTTACACATACTTTACAAGATCAATCTACATACATATCATCAATCCTTCTAGGTTAATATTCTGCATACATTTCCTTCAATATATACCATTACTCAAGTGTCCCCAAGCTGCCACAAACCATTCTTCAACATCAAAGTGCCGTCCATTTTACAATTTCCCATCCAAGTGCATAAATCACCACATAAACATGAAATAATTCACTAGGTTACTAATTCATCATGATCAACACCATTTATCATCAATTATATGCACAAATATCTCATCAAAAACGTGACTCATGGCTGTCCAAAATGAAAACAACAATAACCCTTCAAACTCAAAATTTTCTTTCACCAAACTAACACCCATAACATGAACATAAACTTTAACAAAGAAATTCTCAAAAATGCAAACTTACCTTTAATTGTAACTTGCTAAACCTTCATCAAACTTCTCAAAATTAGTATCAATATCTTCCTTGTGATGTGTAGACAAAGTTTAATGAAGAACACTAAGAGGTTGGAGTTGAAAATGGAGAGTTAAGAAAGCTTGCATGAAAAATGGCTATGGAGTTTCCTTCACTCTTCAATTCGGCAATTTGAATGCAAATGAGGAAGATGACTTATTCAGCTGCATTTTAAGTGTACACATGTCCCACTATGTATTTAATTAATCCCTTAGTGGTCCACTTAGTCACTTAATCATATAATAAAGTAATTATTCATTTATTCCACATTTAACCCATAATTTCCACTATTTATTTTAGGTACCACCAATTTAATTTTTCATTTTATTTTCTAAGTGTAATACTATTTATTTTTAATGGACATTTAGGTCAAAAGACACTTGGGATGTCAAATGACCATAATGCCCTGCTCGGGTGGCATTCTGATTTTTCAGTATTCTGGGTTTTGTCTGTTTTCGATTTCTCATTTTTCTTTGTATTAATTATTTATTTTTTCTTTGATATTTCTTATGATATTTATTCTTCAAAATGGGTCTATTTATGTCCCTAAAATGTTTTCCAGGTTCCCATGATCCAGGGCAGATCCAACGGTCCACGCCGTGACTTCCAGTCTGATCACCCATCGTTAGGTTTCCCGGCTCGTTTAACTTGATCACATTTCTTTGCAATCATTTTTCCTTTGTTTTTCTTGTACTTTCTTTTCTTTTATTTCATTATTTTATGTCTCCTCACTCTCATTGAAGTGTGGTTCTAGGCATCCTAGTTGTCCAGGACAACACCGGTCACTTGGAGCAATGAACGCACTCACCGAACTTAGGGGTGTTACAATTCTCCCCCCCTTAAATAAATTTCGTCCACGAAATTTTACCCAGTAATCATCTTACAATAGTCATACGTTTATTTTCTCCTTTCTATATGATCGTAAGACTTTTAACAATCTAATACAATGTTTACTTTGTTTGGATAACACCAATCTCCTCTTACTATTATGTTGTCTAATATATCACTCACGTTCCTTCTTGAATGACCCTTGAGGTCATATTAGAATCATTCATCGTGCATTGGTCCTCGACCATTCTAGTTCATAGTCTTCCTCACATTCGAATATTTCTTTGTTACATATGAATCAACTGCTCAAGTATCTACTTCCATAACTCTTTTTATCTGTCAATATTCTATAACTTACTTCCTTTTATACTGAACTATAACCTTTCGATATTTTAACTTTTGAGTTTTAGATCCCTAAGTAGGATTTTCAAACTTATTTCTAACAATTAAATTCTGTCCTGGCATAACTATGCCAAAACAGATGCCGTTGGCAACTATTCTCATCTAGGTGTACTATCGGTTAGTACGTAGCTCTACACAATAATCTCAAGTTAGTCTTCATGTCTGCGACTTACGGTATAAACATCAAGAACATTGCATAGTTACTACGATACATCCCAATAGATCAAACTTTGTTATCTTTTATTCTTTTTGAATTCACTGATATTCGAATCTTATTCTGATTACAATATCCATTAGCAATTTCTAACAGTAACCTCCTTGCCCTTATCAAGAGCAATTCCATTACTGCATCTTACTTTTACGTCCTCTTGCCTTACATTAAGTAGGCTCACTAATTAGCTTTATAATTTATGGTGTGTTAGAAAATACTTTTCAGCGATAAACTCTTTCAAAACTAATTTCACTTATTATCACAATCCTTATCTTAAGGGCTAATCACTAATGCGTCAAAATTTATTCCTCTGTAAACGAATAACAACAGAACATATAGTTCTAACACTAATGTAAAAATATGAAAATTCCAGGTCAAACAATACATATATATATCTCAGTTGCTAATTGAGAAAGTACCAGCAATGATGTCAAAAGTCTCGTCTCTTTTCTCGTCAGATATAGCGTATACTCGTTGAAGCATCACCTGCTTTGGCTGATTCACAAGAGTCGACTTCTAGGTGTACTACCCCTACCTCTACCTTTGCCTCTACTAAGCGATGGTGAACTCTTTGGGGTAGAAACTTGGGTTGATCCCTTTTGTGTAGTAAATTTTCCATAACGACCTGTATTTACACAATCCTTAGCAAAATGACCAGTCTCTCCACAATTAAAGCATGCTCCTACGGCTCTATAACATACCCCACTATGTGGTTTACCACAAGTTTCACAAAGTCGATCTGACAGCGCATTTCTGGGTTTCTGTTGAGTTTGCTGATCGGATCGAGGTGGTTTCTGTCCATAAGATCTATCTCTATCGGACTTCTTACTATCTCTGTCGTATCCCCCAAAGTTTTTCCTCTTTCCAATAGGACCACTAGAACTCTGTTCTGCTGACTTTCCCTCTTTTTCTGTCTTCTCTGATTTCTTTTTCTCAAGAGCCGCTTCAGATTCAATTCTTTCTAATTCTAGTGCTTGAGAAATAAGTTCAGAGAAGTTGTTATGTTTGAATCCGACCACTTGTAATCTGATACTAGGCTTCAAGCCGGTTTCAAACCTCTTACATCTCTCCCTGCTGGTAGAAAGTAGACTTACGGCATAATGGCTTAGGCGGGAGAATTCCCTTTCATACTCAGCCACTGATCTGCCCCCCTGTTAAGACTTAGGAATTCTTGCAGCTTCTGGTCTACATAAGCATCAGGGACATATTTTTGCCTGAATTCCCTGAGGAAGTCATTCCATGTTAGCACTGCAGGTTCTATCGATCGTGGGGATGGTTTTCCACTACCATAAGCATCCCCAGTAGCAAAGATACGAGTACTCAAATCTAAGCTCCTCTGTGCAATGCGCTTTCTTGAATACCCTATCCATCCTCTCTAACCATTGTTACGCCTCTAGAGGATCTATCATCCCTTGAACTCTGAGCCCCATACTTCATCAATTTGTCATATTGTCTAGCGTAAGATCGTGGTTGTACCACCGGTGTCTGTATTGGGACTTGAGTAGGCACATTACCATCCATTTGTTGGAACATTGCAGCCGTCACGAGCGAATCGAGCAGAATCTGCAGATCTGCGGGGTGTCTTCTTTGAACCACTAACATTATGTAGGGCTGGGGCATCCCCTTGCACCTCAGCCTCTATAGATTGATCGACTGAACGATCACCCTCTTCCATATTCAATGCGAGGATTTTAGCTTTCCTGAACAATAACACAAGGATATTTACTCTCGTTAGTGCATATTTATCTTCAGAATGTATCGTATGTATCAAATAATGATATTGAGCAGTTGTACTATGCAGAAAGAACATTCAAATAACAGGTGAAAACAAAATTTAAAAACTTTGCTCTGATACCACTAAAACATGTCACACCCTACCCCTCTGTAAGGCATAACATGATCCCGTAGTATACCTAATGAATTACCAACTCCGCTTCATCGATAATCCATTAAATACACTACAAGGGATTTTAAAAACTTTTCTTACTTCTTTTACAGTGGTGAGCACTATTTACAGGTGTGAAAGACTTTGATGAACTGAAGTGAAACAACTAACTCATTTGATTTATTTGGAATATCTGCAAAAATTTTGGCAAGGTGCCATTTGTATTTTGGACAAAACAGTTCTTCAGAAAACCTATAAAAAACACTTCAATATATTTTCAAATCTCAACTCCAACATTTTTATCAACACAACACATTTCTCAAGTCAAATCCACAGTGATTTTCAAAGACTAAGATACAAAGATATAACACAATTTTTACAAGCCAAATAACTCATAATTATTTTACAACTTTCTCAGACAACTTAAATTTACAACTGCTCAAAACCAAGAACAAAATATACATACAGTGAATATACATTATAGTACAAAATGCCACATGTGGTATACTCACTATACCCAAAAATCTCTCATTGGCGATACTAGCGACCTAGCTCACGCCTGTCTGTCTCTCTACCTGCGACAGCAATAAAAAGCTATCGCTGAGACAATGTCTCAGTGGTGCACAACATTAACCAAATACAAATTTTAAATCACAATTCATAAATCATATCAATAGTGGATACTTAAAACCATAGTTAAATTCAAGACAATAAATGTCAACAAGAATTTAAACTCCATTTGTTAATATCACAATAATTTTCAATAAGTCGATCATGGTTGAATTCAATAGACAGGTATATATCAATAAGAGTTTAAATCAATTTCACAATCTCACAATACATAATAACACAATTCGATCAAATAATCAAGAATACAGTGTTGCCAATCTATAACACAATTTAGGCCATGACACAATTTTTTCCATATATGCCGTGTTGTACACCACGACAAGACATGCTCACCCCAATAATCGAAATCAATGAGGGAGGAAGCTAGCTATATAATGAGAACTCATCCATACTCACCTCATCGGGAAGTCAAAGAGGAGGAACATAATCATACTCACCCCACTAATAAGTCAAAGAGGGAGGAATAATCACACTCACCCCATTAATGGAGGAGGAACATATTATCAGTGTCATGCCAATTGTGAGTCAAAACAATTCCAAACATTTTATTCAAATGATCCGTAAGAATCCAATAAATTTCCAAAGTTATAATTTCATTCACAAAATGGCAACACAATTCGTAATTCACTTCAATTTCCACAAAAACCATTTACAGTGCTTTTCAATCAATAAGTATCCATCAAATACCATTCAAACAATTTTTCACAGTTTCAAACCATTCACAATGTTTTTCAATCAATAAGTGTCCACCAAACACATTTCCACAATTTAAAACAATGATATGCAAATAGTCAATATTTATTTCCATTGAAAATAATTCAAAAGAAACAGTTGTTGTGCACAAACCTCTGATATTTGTCTCCTGGTCTTGACTCAGTATTTCTTTCCCTTTTGCTGAGTCCTTGTTAACTGAGAAACACAATTTGAAGTGTTTCAGTGCTAAATTAAACTGTCTCTATCGATGGTGTTTGGTAAATAATGCACTGAACTCAATTATTCACTTAATCACCTAATATACCGACCCTCGATGCGTTTTAGGTAAATTAGGTTTTAGTGTCATTAATATGTCACACTCGATAGGGTTTTAGGTTTGGTATGTTTTACCAAAGTAATTTCCTTGTTTAGTGCATTTTAATGCAAATTGGTGGATTCCGGGCCACTGGTTTGACCTAACCGGATGACTTAGTTTCCTCGGTTTTCGGGTTTGGTCAAAACTACAAACTTGTAGATCTAGGTCTTATGGACCGCGGTGCAAAATTTTAGGTCAATCCGAGTTAATTAGACCAAGTTATGGTCATTACACTCTTGCTGGTCAAATGGTACCATTTTAGGTCAATTTTAGGTCAAATTGGTCAATTCTGGTTCGGCCAGTTTTTGGACCCGAACTTGTGCAAGTTGTTTGACTTGCTTATGGTCATTTCTGGGCTTTGGTGTCTTCATAAGACTTGTAGGTATGGGTCTTAACTATTCTTGGTTAAAATTTCAGGTCAATTGGACCTGGTTTGAGTGAGTTATGGCCTAAACACTCACTGCTGCCCAATTGGTCATTTTTCAGGTCCTAATTGCACCTAATCCGAATTGGTCATTTTTTTAGGTCACCTTGCAAGCAGAATTTTGGCATGGTTTCTCAATGAAAGTTGGCACATTTTGTGCCTAGTTTCACCTCAATTTGGTCTCATACCAATTGAGGTTACACATTTAAGGTTATAGGCTAAAATGTGTACTGCCCTCAATATGCTTTTCACACCCCATTCAACACACATATTTACCTTGCAAAGTTTACTTCCATACCCTACCAAATCAGTTTTGGTACATTACCAAAAGCACTTTCTACTTTACATTAACATTATTTTGGGCAGATTCCAATCAGCCTCAACACACCAATATCATTCACAATTACAATTTCTAAGTACTATTACAAACACACCTAACCATTACAAATTTTACACATACTTTACAAGATCAATCTACATACATATCATCAATCCTTCTAGGTTAATATTCTGCATACATTTCCTTCAATATATACCATTACTCAAGTGTCCCCAAGCTGCCACAAACCATTCTTCAACATCAAAGTGCCGTCCATTTTACAATTTCCCATCCAAGTGCATAAATCACCACATAAACATGAAATAATTCACTAGGTTACTAATTCATCATGATCAACACCATTTATCATCAATTATATGCACAAATATCTCATCAAAAACGTGACTCATGGCTGTCCAAAATGAAAACAACAATAACCCTTCAAACTCAAAATTTTCTTTCACCAAACTAACACCCATAACATGAACATAAACTTTAACAAAGAAATTCTCAAAAATGCAAACTTACCTTTAATTGTAACTTGCTAAACCTTCATCAAACTTCTCAAAATTAGTATCAATATCTTCCTTGTGATGTGTAGACAAAGTTTAATGAAGAACACTAAGAGGTTGGAGTTGAAAATGGAGAGTTAAGAAAGCTTGCATGAAAAATGGCTATGGAGTTTCCTTCACTCTTCAATTCGGCAATTTGAATGCAAATGAGGAAGATGACTTATTCAGCTGCATTTTAAGTGTACACATGTCCCACTATGTATTTAATTAATCCCCTTAGTGGTCCACTTAGTCACTTAATCATATAATAAAGTAATTATTCATTTATTCCACATTTAACCCATAATTTCCACTATTTATTTTAGGTACCACCAATTTAATTTTTCATTTTATTTTCTAAGTGTAATACTATTTATTTTTAATGGACATTTAGGTCAAAAGACACTTCGATGTCAAATGACCATAATGCCCTGCTCGGGTGGCATTCTGATTTTTCAGTACACGGTTTTGTCTGCTTTTCGATTTCTCATTTTTCTTTGTACTAATTATTTAATTTTTCTTTGATATTTCTAATGATATTTATTCTTCAAAAGGGTCTATTTATGTCCCAAAAATGTTTTCAGTGGTTCCCATGATCAGGGCGATCCAACGGTCCACGCCGTGACTTCCCAGTGCGGTCACCCATCGTTAGGTTTCCCGGCTCGTTTAACTTGATCACATTTCTTTGCAATCATTTTTCCTTTGTTTTTCTTGTACTTTCTTTTCTTTTATTTCATTATTTTATGTCTCCTCACTCATTGAAGTGTGGTTCTAGGCATCCTAGTGTCCGGACAACACTGGTCACTGGAGCAGCAGAACGCACTACCGAACTTAGGGTGACAATTCTCCCCCCCTTAAATAAATTTCGTCCACGAAATTTTACCCAGTACTCATCTTACAATAGTCATACGTTTATTTTCTCCTTTCTAGAGGATCGTCAGACTTTTAACAATCTAATACAATGTTTACTTTGTTTGGATAACACCAATCTCCTATTACTATTATGTTGTCTAATATTTGACTCACGTTCCTTCTTGAATGACCCTTGAGGTCATATTAGAATCATTCATCGTGCATTGGTCCTCTGACCATTCTAGTTCATAGTCTTCCTCACATTGAATATTTCTTTGTTACATATGAATCAACTGTTCAAGTCTCTACTTCCATAACTCTTTTATCTCACAATGTTCTATAACTTACTTCCTTTTATCTTGAACTATAACCTTTCGATATTTTAACTTTTGAGTTTTAGATCCCTAAGTAGGATTTTCAAACTTATTTCTAACAATTAAATTCATCCCGGCATAACTATGCCAAAACAGATGCCGTTGGCAACTATTCTCATCTAGGTGTACTATCGGTTAGTACGTAGCTCTACACAATAATCTCAAGTTAGCATTGTAATCTGCTACAAAGATAAACATCAAGAACATTGCATAGTTACTACGATACATCCCAATAGATCAAACTTTGTTATCTTTTATTCTTTTTGAATTCACCGATATTCGAATCTTATTCGATTACAATATCCATTAGCAATTTCTAACAAGAACCTCCTTGCCCTTATCAAGAGCAATTCCATTCTCGCATCTTACTTTACGTCCTCTTGCCTTACATTAAGTAGGCTCACTAATTAGCTTTATAATTTATGGTGTGTTAGAAAATACTTTTCACGATAAACTCTTTCAAAACTAATTTCACTTATTATCACAATCCTTATCTTAAGGGCTAATCACTAATGCGTCAAAATTTATTCCTCTCAGAACGAATAACAACAGAACATATAGTTCTAACACTAATGTAAAAATATGAAAATTCCAGTCAAACAATACATATATATATCTCGGTTGCTAATTGAGAAAGTACCAGCAATGATGTCAAAAGTCTCACTCTTTTCTCGTCAGATAGCGTATACTCGTTGAAGCATCACCTGCTTTTGGCTGATTCACGATGAGTCGACTTTTAGGTGTACTACCCCTACCTCTACCTTTGCCTCTACTAGCGATGGTGAACTCTTTGGGGTAGAAACTTGGGTTGATCCCTTTGGTGTAGTAAATGATCCGAACGACTGGATTTACACAATCCTTAGCAAAATGACCGTCTCCACAATTAAAGCATGCTCCTACGGCTCTATAACATACCCCACTATGTGGTTTACCACAATTTTCACAAAGTCGATCTGACCGCGCATTTCTGGGTTTCTGTTGAGTTTGCTGATCGGATCGAGGTGGTTTCTGTCCATAAGATCTATCTCTATCGGACTTCTTACTATCTCTGTCGTATCCCCCAAAGTTTTTCCTCTTTCCAATAGGACCACTAGAACTCTGTTCTGCTGACTTTCCCTCTTTTTCTGTCTTCTCTGATTTCTTTTTCTCAAGAGCCGCTTCAGATTCAATTCTTTCTAATTCTAGTGCTTGAGAAATAAGTTCAGAGAAGTTGTTATGTTTGAATCCGACCACTTGTAATCTGATAATAGGCTTAAAGCGGTTTCAAACCTCTTACATCTCTCCTCTGGTAGAAAGTAGACTTACGGCATAATGGCTTAGGCGGAGAATTCCTTTCATACTCACCACCGATCCGCCTGTTAAGACTTAGGAATTCTTGCGACTTCCGGTCTACATAAGCATCGGGGACATATTTTTGCTGAATTCCTGAGGAAGTCATTCCATGTTAGCACCGCAGTTCTATCGATCGTGGGGATGGTTTTCCACTACCATAAGCATCCCCGTAGCAAAGATCTGAGTACTCAAATCTAAGCTCCTCTGCAATGCGCTTTCTTGAATACCCTATCCATCCTCTCTAACCATTGTTACGCCTCTAGAGGATCTATCCCTTGAACTCTGAGCCCCATACTTCATCAATTTGTCATATTGTCTAGCGTAAGATCGTGGTTGTACCACCGTGTCCGTATTGGGACTTGAGTAGGCACATTACCATCCATTTGTTGGAACATTGCGTGCCGTCACGAGCGAATCGAAAGCAGAATCTGCAGATGCTGGGTGTCTTCTTGAACCACTAACATTATGTAGGGCTGGGGCATCCCCTTGCACCTCAGCCTCTATAGATTGATCGACTGAACGATCACCCTCTTCCATATTCAATGCGAGGATTTTAGCTTTCCTGAACAATTGGTTGAGATTGATTGTGAATTTGAAGAAGTGGTTGAAATAAATAATTGGAAGTGCTTTTTACAGGAATTTGAAGAACTGTTTTCTCAAAATACAGACGACACTCTGCCGAAATTTTTATAAAATTTACAGAAAAATAAAATGGGCTAAAAATTTTAACTAGTTTTCAACTTTAATTAAATGTTTTAATACCTATTAGAAAATGCTCACCACTTATCAAAAGTAAGAAAATTGTTTTAAAATCCCTTGTAGGGTACTTAATGAGTTATCAGTAGGTGAAGTGCGGTAGTTCATTAGGTATTCTACGGGATCATGTTATGCCTTACAAAGGGGTAAGGTGTGACAAGATTGGAGGAGCTTCTTATGCTTATTTGGATTTGCCATGTGCTAACATATTTTATTGGTCCCCACTGTCACACCCAACCCCTCTGTAAGGCATAACATAATCCCATAGTATACCTAATGAATTACCAACTTCGTCTACTGATAACCCATTAAATACACTACAAGGGATTTTAAAACTTTTCTTACTTCTTTTTACAGTGGTGAGCGCAATTTACAGGTGTTAAAAACCTTTTTGAACTGAAGTGAAACAGCTGACACATTTGGACTATTAGTGACTTCTGTAAAAATTTTAGCAGAGTGCCATCTGTATTTTGGATAAAACAGTTCTTCAGAAAACCTGTAAAAACACTTCAATATAATTCTCAATCTCTACTCTAAAAGTTAAACAACACAATATCTTTCTCAACTCAAATTTACAATAGTTTTTCAAGGACTGAGATAAACGAAATACACTACAAATTTTATAACTTCAATGTACAATTTTAATTTACAACTGCTCAAAACCAAGAACAATATATACATACAGTGAACATACATTACAGTACAAAATGCAAAATGTGGTATACTCAATATACCCGATGATCTCTCGCTGAATGCACTAGTAGCCTAGTCTGCTGCCCTGTCCGTCTGTCTACCTGTGACAGCAATGGAAAGCTATCGCTAAGACAATGTCTCAGTGGTGCACAACATTAATCAAAAACAACTTTAAATCACAATTCATAAATCATATAAATGATGGATACATGAAACCATAGTTAAATTCGAGACAATGGATGTCATAAGGAATTTAACATAATATCACAATAAATCTCAGTAATCAAAACATAGTTAAATTCAGAAGACAGTGAATGTCAATAAGAATTTAAACTCCATTTCACAAATTATCAAAGCTCATAATAATACAATTTAGTCAAATAATTTAAGAACACAGTGTTGCCAATTCATACACAACTTAAGCCATGACACAATTTTCCGATCAATGCCGCGTTGTACACCACGACAAAGCAATCACAACCCCACTAATCGAAATCAATGAGGAAGGAAGCTAGCTATATAATGAGTACTCATCCGATCACCTCAATTGGTAAACCAGAGAGGGAGAAAAATAAACGATCACAACCCCATAAATGGAGAAGGAATGATGTGATACTGTCATGCTAAGTGTGAACACAAAATCAATTCCAAGCATTTTATTCAAATGATTCGTGAGAATCCAATAAATTTCCAAAGTCATAATTTCATTCACAAAATGGCAACACAATTCATAATTAACTTCAATTTTCACAAATCACACTAAATCAATTTTTCCACAGTTTCAAACCATTTACAATGCTTTTCAAGAAAATAAGTATCCATTCAAACACATTTCCATAATTGAAAACAATAATATACAAATAGTCATAATTTATTTTAATTGAAAAATTCAAAAGAAATAACTGTTGTGCACAAACCTCTGATAACTGTCTCCTGGCCTTGACTCGGTGTTTCCTTCCCTTTCCCTGAGTCTTTGCTAACTGAGAAACACAATTTGAGGTGTTTCAGTACTCATTTAAACTGTCTCTAACGATAATGCTTGAAAATTAATTCACTGAATTCTATTATTTGCTTAATCACCTAATATGTCGACCCTCAATGCGTTCTAGGTAAATTAGGTTTTAATGTTACTAATATGTCACATTCGATAGTCTTTTAGGGTTGGTACATGTTACCAATTTCATTTCCATGCATACAGCGTTTTATTGCAACTTGCTGGATTCCGGGATACTAGTTTGACCTAGTCGGATGACCTAGTTCCCTCGGTTTTCGAGTTTTGGTCAAAACTACAAACTTGTAGATCTATGTTTTATTGCACGCGGGGTAAAATTTCAAGTCATTCTGAGTTATGTAGACCAAGTTATGGTCATTTTACTATTGCTGGTCAAAGTGCATCAAAATTGGTCACTTTAGGTCATTTTTGGTTCGGCCAGTTTTTGGACCCGAAGTTATGCAAGCTTTTTGACTTGTTATGGTCATTTCTGGGCTTTGGTGTCTTCATAAGACTTGTAGATATAGGTCTTAACTATTCATGGTCAAAATTTCAGGTCAATTGGACCTGTTTTGAGTGAGTTATGGCCAAAACACTAACTGCTGCCCAAATGGTCAATTTTCAGGTCTTAATTGCACTAATCCAGATTTGGTCATTTTTCAAGTTACCTTACAAGCAGAATTTTGGTAAGCTTCCTTCATGAAAGTTGGTACATTTTGTGCCTAGTTTCACCTCCAATTGGTCTCATACCAATTGGAGCCACACACTTAAGGTTCTAAGCCCAAAACCTAACTGCCCTATTGCATTTTGTTCATACTCATCAAAGATCACCTTTAACACTTACCAAACTTCACATTTATGCCCATTCTGGTTTGTACCATAACCTAAACATATTTTACCACATATTGTTGATCATTTTGGCAGCTTACAATCATATTCAACATACACCATAAAGTGCAGAATTTGTCAAACTCAATTACAATAATTTAATCACCTAATCATGCTCATTTACATGTCCACTATCATAATATATATCTTCACCACTAACTTACATACATATTTGGCAAACTTTAGGACCACAAATCATTAAACAACTTCATGAATTCCAGCATCCTTCAAAGAGTTAACAAGCTGCCACATTTGTCAAGCCTCCATAATTGCCTTCAAACTCAAATTTCCACTTGGTCCACCATTACATATGCATGAAGTTAACTTACCAACACTTTAAATCATATTAGTCAACATTAATTCTTCACAATACATGTAATAATATTTCATTTAGTGTACAATGTCATGGCTGTCCATTTAGGCATTCACGCATGGAATTTCAAATTCCCCAAAATTTCCAACTCAAGTGCTCAACTTTAACATACACCAAGAATTAACCTACTAAAACTTTTATTCACTTTAATCAACATCAATACCCATCAATTACATGTGAAAATAATTCAAACTCTTTAATTACCATGGCTGCCTAAACTAGTGCATAATAACAACTCACCAAAACCTCAAATTTTCTTCATCAATTTGTTCATCTCAAGCTTGCCATAAACTTTACTTAAGAAATAAATCAATCTAAACACTTATATATTGTTGGGGCTTGTTAAATCTTCACCAAACTCTCTTGATTTTAGTATCTACTTCTTCCTTGTGAGGTGGGGATCAAAATTAGTGAAGAAACTTTGGTGTTTGGAGGTCGAAATGGAGGAGATTTGGAAGCTTCAAGCAAATCGGCCATGGAGGATTCTCAAGCTCTTCATTTCGGCAATGGTGAGGGAATGAAGAAGATGAAGGTGTTAGTGGAGTTTACACCTGCCCACATAGTGATTATTTTAACCCCATAGTGCTCCACTCACCAATATTTAATTATATTATAAGTTAAATGTGTTAATTACTCAATTTGAATCCCATTTTTGCTATTTACATTAGGTACCCCTAATTTAATTTTTCATTATATTTTCCAAGTGTAATATCATGTATTTTCAATGGACATTTAGGTCAAAAGACAACTCGGAGTGTCAAATGACCACAATGCCCCTGTTCGGGTTGCATTCCCGATTTTTCGGTAACACCGGGTTTAGTCCGTTTTTCGATTTCTCACTTTTCTTTGTACTGATTAATTAATTTTTCTTTGATATTTCTAATGGAATTTATACTTCAATAAGTGTCTATTTAAGTCCTAAAAATATTTTCTAGGGTTCCCCGCGGTCCAGGGCTAGTCAACGGTCCACGCCGTGACTTCCCGGTGCGGTTACCCATCGCTAGGGTTCTCGGCTCGCTTAACTTGGTCGCATTTCTTTACTATTATTTTTCCTTTATTTTTCTTGTATTCTCTTTTCTTGTATTTCATTATTTTATGTCTTCTCACTCATAACGAATTGTAGTTCTGGGCATTCTAGCTGTCCGGACAACACTGGTCACCGGAACAGTAGAACGCACCACCAAACATAGGGGTGTTACACCCACTACATTAAAAAAAAGCTGCTACCACCTAAAGTGTTGCTGCCACCTTGTGGTCCCCACTACATAAAGGGCTGCCATAAAGCAAGTGGTCCCAAATGGTCCCCCCCCCTCCCTATGGAGACGCCCCATCTGATTGAGGAGCCTTTTATTTTTGTCTTTTTAGCCATGTTGGCACACTTTTAGGGTTTTGGCACACTTTTAGGGTTTTAGAGATACTATATATAACCCAAGATATTCAGATTATATTTGGCAGCCTTCATTTTTTTAGTTTTAGTGTGAGCATTAGGGAGAGAACTCCATTGCTGGAGCTTGAGTTTCTTCTATGTTTCTTCCATGTTTCTTGAAAGAACTTGGATTCTAGCAACATGAACCCCTTGCTAGTTTTATTTTGATGATCAATATGCTTTAGCTTGTTACTATTTGTGTATTGACACTTGGGTTTTCAATATGAAATTCTGTCTTGTTTAGATGATTAAAGATCTTGGTTTCAATCTTTAGATGTTGTGTTTCTTGGCATCCTAGGAGTGCTCATCACTCAATTACACAAAATTAACCATAAAAGACCTAAAACTTAAAAAAGAAAATAACACTTTCTCTTACCTCAAGTTTCGGCAGCCATCACTCCCTTAGCTCCACCATTGTTCTTCCTCCATGAAAGCTTGAGTTCAAGCTTGTAAACACCCACTTAACCCTACCTTGCCCCAAATTCTTCCATAAAAACTTGTTAACCTCACTTGAGAAGAAGATTGATCACAAAAGAAAGAAGAAAAGAAGAAGGAAATTGAAGATTTAACATCCAAGTTGAGGTTAGTGATTTAAGTTGAGAAATTTAGTTTATTAGTTGTGTTTATAGCTTAACTAACTTAGAAATAAACTTAAAATGAAATGAAAATAATTGTTGAAGGACTAGAAGTAAATTCGGCCAGCTAGGGTTTGTGATGGAAATGCTTGTGTTTTGATTGAATTACTTATGTTAGGAAGCTTAATTGAGTGATGGAGTGATATTAGTGTGCTTAGAATTAATTAAATGTAATAATTAGTGTAGTTAGGGTTTTGGCACCTAGGGTTTAAAAGACAAAAATGTGAGAATTTGTTAAATGATGTATTTGACCTTGTTGGAGTTGAGAAATGGTCATTTGTGACCAATTGAGGTATGTTGGAAGTGTTGGAATTGAGTGGAGATTTGGATTGGATGTGGGCAGTATGCAGGCAGCATGACCAAGGTCCCTTTGAGGGACCAAAACTGAAAATTTACAAGCCCAATTGGTGTGAGGCCAATTGGGAATGAAACTAGACACAAAATGACACATTTTTCATTTAGGAATCATGCCCAAAAAGTGACCAAAAGCTAGTAAACAAATTAACCAATTCCGGATTAGGCAATCTGACCTGCACAAAAATGACCAAATAAACATCATTTGTCCATAACATGGGCTAGACTGGTCTAAATGACCTGAAATTTTACCAGTAGAAAGACGAGATATAGACCTAAAACTTTCATGCGGAACAAAAATCCAAATTATGCCCTTAACCACGTCATTTAGCCACCGAAATTTGGTGACCTAAAACTGCCAGAGCCAGTTTTGGTGCCCAGAAATCTGGGTTAAGCCCAATCCGGCAGCCATGATTCAAATGGCTATAACTTGAGCTACAAAACTCCAAATGGAGTGATTCAAAAAGGAGAATAAAGTTAAGACAATAAGGAACAATTTCTATGAAGAAAACTTAGCCAAATTCTAACAGAAACATGACCAATGGAATAGTGCAACATAAGACACTAAAACTGAAAATTTGAAATTTTGCCTAAAAGACTTAAGTTTTGAGAAAACAACCAAAACCAACAAACTAGGTAACCAAAATGTGGTATGTGGGTGAAGTTGGAATTCCCATACCTATTAAGCCTTAGAAAGTCAATAAATTGACTTGAATAGTATCGTGAATAGTAATCCCGAAATACAAAATTTAAATAACGCCAAGTTTAGCATATTAAAGCTAGGTATAAGTGAATTTGAATTTATTTTTGGATTTATAATGAGTCATCATACTGAAACACTGTGAAACTGTGTCTCTCAATGGAAAAGAATACTAGGAAAGAATCTGAGGGATCGAGTCAAGGCCAAAAGGCGACTCGCTTAAGGTTTGTGCACAACATCAATATGCTTTAAAAATTCATTTACAAAGTGCATGAAATGTGTATTATGCTTTTTCTTTGAATTATTGAAAGTTTATTTGTGTATGTTTGAAATAGCAATAAATGTTTAGTAAATTGTTAAGATAAGTTTTGAAACCATAGTGTCATGACCATATTTTGAACACCTCACTAGCATGACTAGTGGGGGAAATCAGTTTTGAATTTTGATTCCTTCTCTGGCTGAAGTGTTGAGGTGTGTGCCAGTAGAAGAAGAAAAAGAATGGGTTCTCATATATTTGAGCTAGCTAGCCTTGTGATGTGACTTCTCCTTAGCCTCTGGCTATTGAGATTATATTTGTTTCGAATGGCATGATATAACTGTGTGTTTTTATGTAAATGGTTTTGAGACTTTCAAAATGAAATTGTTTGGATTAAATGCATATAAATCATGTTTTGTATTTATATCTCATGTTCAGTTAATTTTTGAATAAATATGTTTTAAATTCCGCATAAAGATTATTTTAGTATGTTGTGCATCACTGAGTCCTAGTACTCAGCGATGGCTGCTATTGCTGTCGCAGATATAGAGACTAGAGGAGCAGCAGAGTAAGCTGCTGGGGATTGAGGAGCTACCTGCCTTGAAGTCTATAGGGTATATTTTATACCCTGATTGTAAAAATTATTTTGATGTAGGAAAATGTATGTAACTGTATGGACATGTAAAATTGGTTATGAGCAGTTGTATAAAGTGGTATAAAGTTGTATAAAGCTTGTAATAAATTTTGGTCTGGATTTTTCCTAATGTAAATATTTGGAATGATGTTTATAAATTGTTTTATCTTTATTGAAATATGGATGGAAATATTTTGTTTTAATTTGAATGAAATTGAATTATAGTATTTTGATGATGTTGAATTTTGAAAATTTAGAAATGACGTTGAAACTGGTTGGGATGGATGTTGAATTGATGAAGTTGTTGAGATAAATCTTTGGAAGTACTTTTTACAGGTATTTGAAGTACTGTTTTCTCAAAATACAGACGGCACTCTGCCGAAATTTTTATAAAATTTGTGAAAAAATTAAATGGGACAAAAATTTTTACTAGTCTTAAAACTTCGAATAAATGTTTTAATACCTATTAGAAAATGCTCACCACTTATAAAAGTAAGAAAATTATTTTAAAATCCCTTGTAGGGTACTTAATGAGTTATCGGTAGGTGAAGTTTGGTAGTTCATTAGGTATTCTATGGGATCATATTATGCCTTAGAGAGGGGTAAGGTGTGACACAAAAGCCCAAAAATGACCAGAACCAAGTCAATTTACTTGCCCAAGTTATGGTGCCAAATCTACTAGAGTTGAATTTGACCAAAAATTGACCTAACTTTGCATTAAAAGTGCAATCTGTCCAGCTTTATTAGATTGATGATATCTTAGTCTATACAACTCAGAATGACATGAAATCAGTGGCAAAAATTCAATAAGATATAGACCTATAAATTTGCTTCTTTGACCAAAATCTAAAAACTAAGGGAAAAGGGACATTTAGCTAGATCAATCTAGCATACCAAAACTGAAAAATTGATAATACTATACAATAAAGCTTAGAAATAAATTGGCAATAAATGTTAACTTGTGAGAAATGTACAATGTACTATATTGGCATCATATTGAAATGTAAATTGTGACATGTTGATACTAGAATCAACTTATCCATGATGTATAAAAAGGTCAACATGTTCGTTGATCGGTGAAAGCCATAATGACGTATAAACCCTAAAAATAAAGAATTTAATATGTAATTTTGTAATAAGCCCTAGTTTGCCTAGTTGACTAGTTTGGATAGGTTGGCATGCCAATAGGGTTTTGACAGCTGTATTGTAAATGGCTTTATGCCATACTATGTTTTATGGCTTATTATGCCACACTATAATTTTAATAGCCTATGGCTATACAGATTATGTTATTGTACTCGGCTTATTGCCTGATTGATTATATGGCTTCTTAGCTCCACTGTTTGCACACCGGGAGATACTTTGTGATCGATGGTGTGACGGCCTGAGGTATTAGGTACCCAGTGCTATTTTATCCACTGTTTACACACTGGGAGATACTTTGTGACCGAGAGATACTTTGTGACCAATGGTGTGATAGCCCGAGGTACTAGGTACCCAGTGCTATTTTATCCGTTTATCCAGTCTGGTTGGTGTATAGGCTACACGGGTAGTTAATTTAAGCATAATTAAATTTAGATAGCTAAATTAAGTGTTGTGACATAAAGTACAACCGAATTAAGTAAAAATGAAAAGATCGAATGAAATGAGTAAACATTAGTAATAGAAAGATAACTGAATTAAATATTACAAATGTCATTTTCAGGACCGTAGAAATCTAAAATGCACTACTCTTAGAATAATTCGTCTATTAAACATTATTACTGCAAAGTTATAAACTCATTGCAACTAAGAGGAACTAAATTAGAATATGAGATAGTCAATACTAGAAATATCATATATAATTAAATTGATTCATGAGTATTCGGATTATGATTTATTTCTTTCTTTATTTGTATATATAATTTCTTTGTATTATTGCACCACTAAGCAGAAATGCTTAACGCGATGGAATTATTTCCTCGCGCAGGTATTAAAGGTAAAACCAGTAGACAGTTGACTGAGATATTTAAAGTTCAGATCTGCAGCAGTGTCAGAAGAGTTCAAGGTTGTCACCTCCTCAGCAATGCATGTAGATAGGGCTTACATTAAGCATATAATGTATTTTGTATATTTTAATTATTTCTTATGTTTTAACTCAAACTAAGAAATTGTATTGAATAAATATGTGATTTAATTAAATTATATAACATGTAGACTGTGATTTTATGCAATTACTTGCAAATTATGTGCATTAATGAAATTGAGAATTTCGAAATAAGAGCTGAGTGTGATTATGAATGAGACTGTGATTATGATTATTGAAATCATATGGTATTTGCCACATTAGTCAGACTTTAATAAACAACGTTAATGCCTAAACCTTAGATAAAGATTTGAATAAAAAAATCAAGAACTGAAATGAAATAAGATAAGATCAGGTGCTTCGGCACATTGTGTGGCACGCCTTGCTCTGCTTCACTGTAGACGGGTGAGTGGTGTTACATTTTGTGGTATTAGAGCACGGTTTAGGCATTTTTAGGCACAGATAAGTAGAAAGATAGTGTGAATACATGCATTGCATTCTTAAGAGTCGAGGTGACACTAATGCAGATCTATTTTCTCTGGTTATTTTAGGTTAAGGTATGGATCTTGGTCCACAGAAAGTCATAGATTCGAAAAAGATAAGTATAAAAAAAAAACTGATCTATTAGAATATACCGTGGTAACCATGCAATGTTCTCGATGTTTTTGCTGTAAGCTGCAGGTTACAGTATTGACTTGGGACTATTGTATAGAGCTACGTATTTACGATAGTAAATCAAAATAAGGATAAAATTATAAAACTAAGACTAGTAAGCCAGAATTTCTATGGGTTCTTCCTCATATGAGAGGTCTGGATTTACTTCAATCTCTTCAACTGATAATACATGAGATGGGTCTGATTTGTACCTCCTTAACATGGACACATGGAAGACACTATGTATCCTTGCTAACTCCGGAGGTAATGCCAACCGATATGCCAAAGGACCCACTCTTTCCAGAACCTCATATGGTCCGACGAAACAAGGACTCAGTTTCCCCTTTCTGCAAAATCTCATAATCCTCTTCCAAGGAGAAACTTTGAGGAATACCTTATCACCCACTGCATATTCAATATCTCTTCTCTTTAGATCAACATAGGACTTCTGACGGTCTGATGCAGCCTTGAGTCTATCTCTGATCAATCTGATCTTTTCCTCTGTTTGCTGAACAATTTCTAGCCTAATCATCTTCCTTTCACCTACTTCATCCCAACATAAGGGAGTTCTGCACTTTCTGCCATACAAAGCTTCATATGGAGGCATCCCAATGCTTGATTGGTAGCTGTTGTTTTAAGCAAACTCAATCAAAGGCAAGTGTGTATCCCAACTACCTTCAAACTCAATCACACAAGCCCGTAGCATATCCTCCAATATCTGAATAACCCTTTCAGACTGGCCATTTGTCTGTGGGTGGAATGCTGTGCTGAAGTTCAATCTAGTTCCTAGGGCTCTCTGAAGACTACCCCAGAATCTAGAAGTGAACCTAGGATCTTTGTCAGACACAATTGATACTGGCACTCCATGCAGTTTTACAATCTCATATATGTACAATATGGCCAATCTTTCCAGGCTATAGTCCATCCGAACTGGCAAAAAGTGAGCAGACTTGGTCAATCTGTCAACTATAACCCATACTGCATCATGACTATTCTGTGTTCTTGGAAGTCCTGTAACAAAATCCATAGTTATTCGTTCCCATTTCCACTTTGGTACTGGCAAAGGATGTAACAAACCAGCTGGAACTTGATGTTCTGCCTTTACTTGCTGACAAGTTAGGCATTTGGAAACAAATTCAGCTATATCTCTCTTCATACCCATCCACCAGTAATGCTCTTTTAGCCCTCTGTACATTTTAGTTCCACCATAGTGCATAGCAAAAGGATACTCATGTGCTTCCTTCATAATGATCTGTCTCAATTCAGCATCATTAGGAACGCACATTCTACCCTGATGTAGCAATAAACCATCATCTTTCACAGAAAATTCAGGTTTCTTACCCTGCTGGACTTCTTTCAGTAGCTTCTGATATTTATCATCACTCTGAGTAGCCATTTTGATATGATCAATCAACACTGGCTGTACATGCCATGCAACTACTGTCTGTCCCTCATAAACAATCTCTAAACTGGCATGCTGTGCTTTCAATTCATATACCATGGACAAAGGAGAAACTCTGAGACTTGCCATAGTCTTGCAACTTAAGGTGTCAGCCACCACATTTGCTTTCCCTGGCTGATAGTCTATTAAGCAATCATAGTCTTTAATCAGTTCTAACCATCTCCTCTGCCTAAAATTCAATTCCTTCTGGGTGCCTAAGTACTTCAAGCTCTTATGATCTATGTAAATGTAGCATTTCTCCCCATACAAATAGTGTCTCCAGATCTTCAGAGCAAAAACAATAGCTGCTAGCTCCAGATCATGTGTTGGGTAGTTCCTCTCATGCGGTTTCAGCTGGCGTGATGCATAAGCAATGACCTTCTGATCTTGCATCAGTACACAGCCTAACCCATTGTGAGAAACATCACTATAAACTGTGTATTCTTTACCTGGAGTAGGTAAAGTGAGGACTGGAGCTTTAATTAAACACCTCTTCAACTCAACAAAACTTTGCTGGCATTTATCAGTCCACTGAAATTTTACATCTTTCCGAAGCTGCTTAGTCAGTGGAGAAGAAAACATAGAAAACCCTTTCACAAATTGACGGTAATATCCAGCTAAACCCAAAAAACTGCGAATTTCTGTGATGTTCCTGGGCGGTTTCCAATTAAGGATAGCTTCTACCTTGCTAGAATTTACCTTGATCCCTTCAGCCGACACAACATGTCCCAAAAAGGAGATTTCTTTCAGCTAAAATTCACATTGTGACAATTTAGCGTATAGCTGTTTCTCCCTTAAAGTCTGCAGTACAATCCGCATATGTCTGTCATGCTCCTCTGCATTCCTCGAGTATATCAAAATGTCATCAATAAACACCACCACAAATTGATCGAGATATGGTCTGAAGATAGTGTTCATCAGATCCATAAAAGCAGCTGGAGCATTTGTTAACCCGAATGGCATCACTAGAAACTCATAGTGGCCATATCGATTTCTAAAAGCAGTTTTTGGAATACTCTGCTCTTGCACCTTCAACTGATAATAACCAGATCGCAAATCAATTTTGGAGAATACAGCTGCACCCTTCAACTGATCAAACAGATCATCAATGCGAGGCAATGGATATCTATTCTTTATTGTCACCTTATTCAACTGCTGGTAATCTATACATAAATGGAGAGTACCATCCTTCTTCTTAACAAACAACATTGGTGCTCCCCAAGGTGACACACTAGGGCGGATGAAGCCCTTTTCAAGTAATTCTTGCAACTGTATCTTCAACTCCTTCAACTCTGCTGGTGCCATTCTGTATGGCATTATGGAGATTGGATCCACACCAGGCATAACATTAATTTCAAACTGCACTTCTCTTTCCGGTGGTAATCCTGGCAATTCATCAGGAAACACATCTGGAAAGTCATGTATTGTAGGGATGTCTTTCAATGCTGGACTCCCCACTTGGGTGTCTACCACATGTGCCAAGTGTGCTTCACACCCCTTTCTGATCATTTTTTTGGCTAGTGCAGCCGAAATAATGTTTGATGGCAATAGCTGCCTCTCCCCATGTATTACCACATCACTGTACTGAGGGAGACCAAAAGTGACTGTCTTTAGCCTATAGTCAATCATGGCATGATGCCTAGCTAACCAATCCATGCCCAAGATGATATCATAATCTCTGAAGGGCATTTCAATGAAATCAGATAGAAAAGTGTGTCCTTGGATCACCAAAGGACAATCTCTATACATTTTATTAACCCTAACCTCCTGTCCTAACGGACTTGTTACTAGCACCTCAAAGTCCATTTTTGTACATGGAACAGCAATGCAATCAATGATGCTAGCACTCACATAAGAATGGGTAGAACCCGGATCAAATAACACAAACACATTTTTGATTAAAAGTTGAGAAGGTACCAGCCACAACATTAGATGTCTCGGCCTCTTCTCTCTGTCTCATTGCATAGATTCTGACTGGAGCACTATCTTACTTTGAATGTTTCACTGTGCTTTGGCTGCCTGCTGGGCTACCTCTACCCCTTCCTCTACCTCGACTGGGTGGTTGTGAACTTCTGGTGACAGGGCTCTGAACTGACCCTTCTGTAATAGTAAGAGGTGGTCTAACTCTGCGACTACTGGTACAGTCCTTGGCAAAGTGTCCTTTGCCTCCACAGTTATAACAGGCTCCAATAGCCTTATAGCATATCCCACCATGATATCTTCCATAAGTTTCACATTGGCGGGAAGGGTAGGAACCTCTGGTAATCTGCTGACCAGATAGAGGAGGTTTCTGTCCTGAATGTCTTCCCCTACCAGACTTCTTGCCACCTCTACTGTGTCCCCCATAGTTCTTCCTCTTTCCAGTAGGACCACTGGAACTCTGTTCTACTGATTTTCCCTCTTTCTCTGTCTTCTCTGATTTCTTTTTCTCAGGAGCAGCTTCAGACTCAATTCTTTCCAACTCTAGGGCTTGAGAAACAAGTTCAGAGAAGTTAGTGTGTTTGAATCCGACCACTTGTAATCAGATGCTGGGTGTCAAGCTGGTTTCAAACCTCTTGCATCTCTCCCTGCTAGTAGCAAGTAAACTTACTGCATAATGGCTCAGGCGGGAAAATTCTCTTTCATACTCAGCCACTGATCTGCTCCCCTGTTTCAGACTTAGGAACTGTTGTAACTTCTGGTCTACATAAGCATCGGGGACATATTTTTGTCTGAATTCCCTGAAAAAGTCATTCCATGTTAGCACTGCAGGTTCTACCAGACTGTGGGGAATGGTTTTCCACCAGTCATAAGCATCCCCCTGTAGCAAAGATACTGAGTATTCAAATCTGAGCTCCTCTGTACAATGTAGCTTCTTGAATACCCTATCCATCCTCTCTAACCACTGTTCTGCCTCTAGAGGATCTACTGTCCCCTTGAACTCTATAGCCCCATATTTCATCAATTTGTTATACTGTCTCGCAGAAGACGTGGTTGTACCACTGGTGTTTGTATTGGGACTTGAGTAGGCACATTACCAGCCATTTGTTGGAACATTATAGCCATCTCACGAGCAACCGAAAGGTGAAATGCAGATCTGCAGGGTTGGTCTTCTTTGAACCACTAACATTGTGTAGGGCTGGGGCATCCCCTTGCACTTCAGCCTCAATAGATTGATCGACTGAACAATCGCCCTCTTCCATAGTCAACGCGAGGATCTTAGACCTCCTGAATAAATAACACAAGGAGATTTTCTCCTGTTAGTCATATTTATAATGTAATGTACTATATGTATCAAACAATGATATTGAGCAGTTGTACTATGAAGAAAGAATATTCAAATAACATGTGAAAATAGAATTGAAAAACTAGCTCTGATACCACTAAAACATGTCACACCCTACCCCTCTATAAAGCATAACATGATCCCATAGTATACCTAATGAATTATCAATTTTGTCTACTGATAATCCATTAAATACACTACAAGGAATTTTAAAACTTTTCTTACTTCTTTTTATAGTGGTGAGCACAATTTACAGGTGTTAAAAACCTTTTTAAACTGAAGTGAAACATCTAACACATTTGGACTATTAGTGATTTCTGTAAAAATTTTGGCAGAGTGCCATCTGTATTTTGGATAAAACAGTTCTTCAGAAAACCTGTAAAAACACTTCAATATAATTCTCAATCTCCACTCCAACAGTTAAACAACACAATATCTTTCTCAACTCAAATCTACAATAGTTTTTCAAGGACTGAGATAAACGAAATACAGTACAAATTTTACAACTTCAATGTATAATTTTAATTTACAACTGCTCAAAACCAAGAACAATATATACATACAGTGAACATACATTACAATACAAAATGCAAAATGTGGTATATTCAATATACCCGATGATCTCTCACTGAATGCACTAGCAGCCTAGTCTGCTACCCTGTCCGTCTGTCATTACCATGACAATAGAATAGAGTCATTTGAGACAATGTCTCAGTGGTGCACAACATTAATCAAATACAACTTTAAATCACAATTCATAAATCATATAAATGATGGATATATAAAACCATAGTTAAATTCGAGACAATGGATGTCATAAGGAATTTAACACAATATCACAATAAATCTCAGTAATCAAAATATAGTTAAATTCAGAAGACAGTGAATGTCAATAAGAATTTAAACTCCATTTCACAAATTATCAAAGCTCATAATAATACAATTTAGTCAAATAATTTAAGAACACAGTGTTGTCAATTCATACACAACTTAAGCCATGACACAATTTTTCGATCAATGCCGCATTGTACACCACGACAAAGCAATCACAACCCCACTAATCAAAATCAATGAGGAAGGAAGCTAGCTATATAATGAGTACTCATCCGATCACCTCAATTGGTAAACCAGAGAGGGAGAAAAATAAACGATCACAACCCCATAAATGGAGAAGGAATAATGTGATACTGTCATGCTAAGTGTGAACACAAAATTAATTCCAAACATTTTATTCAAATGATTCATGAGAATCCAATAAATTTCCAAAGTCATAATTTCATTCACAAAATGGCAACACAATTCATAATTAACTTCAATTTTCACAAATCACACTAAATCAATTTTTCCACAGTTTCAAACCATTTACAATACTTTTCAAGCAATAAGTATCCATTCAAACACATTTCCATAATTGAAAACAATAATATACAAATAGCCATAATTTATTTCAATTGAAAAATTCAAAAGAAATAATCACAGTGCACAAACCTCGATAATCGTCTCTGGCCTTGACTCAGTGTTTCCTTCCCTTTCCCTGAGTCTTTGCTAACTGAGAAACACAATTTGAGGTGTTTCAGTACTCATTTAAACTGTCTCTAACGATAATGCTTGATAATTAATTCACTGAATTCTATTTTTTGCTTAATCACCTAATATGTCGACCCTCAATGCGTTCTAGGTAAATTAGGTTTTAATGTTACTAATATGTCACATTCGATAGTCTTTTAGGGTTGGTACATGTTACCAATTTCATTTCCATGTATACTGTGTTTTATTGCAACTTGCTAGATTCTGGGATACTAGTTTGACCTAGCTGGACGACCTAGTTCCCTCGATTTTTGGGTTTCGGTCAAACTACAAACTTGTAGATCAATGTTTTATAGCACGCGGGGCAAAATTTTAGGTCATTCTGAGTTATGTAGACCAAGTTATGGTCATTTTACTATTGCTGGTCAAAGTGCATCAAAATTGGTCACTTTAGGTCATTTTAGGTCAATTTTGGTTCGGTCAGTTTTTGGACCCGAACTTGTGCAAGCTTTTTGACTTGCTTATGGTCATTTGTGGGCTTTGGTGTCTTCATAAGACTTGTAGATATAGGTGTTAACTATTTATGGTCAAACTTTCAGGTCAATTGGATCTGTTTTGAGTGAGTTATGGCCTAAACACTAACTGCTGCCCAAATGGTCAATTTTCAGGTCTTAATTGCACTAATCCAGATTTGGTCATTTTTCAAGTTACCTTACAAGCAGAATTTTGGTAAGCTTCCTTCATGAAAGTTGGTACATTTTGTGCCTAGTTTCACCTCCAATTGGTCTCATACCAATTGGAGCCACACACTTAAGGTTCTAAGCCCAAAACCTAACTGCCCTATTGCATTTTGTTCAAACTCATCAAAGATCACTTTTAACACTTACCAAACTTCACATTTATGCCCATTCTGGTTTGTACCATAACCTAAACATATTTTACCACATATTGTTGATCATTTTGGCAGCTTACAATCATATTCAACATACACCATAAAGTGCAGAATTTGTTAAACTCAATTACAATAATTTAATCACCTAATCATGCTCATTTACATGTCCACTATCATAACATATATCTTCACCACTAACTTACATACATATTTGGCAAACTTTAGGACCACAAATCATTAAACAACTTCATGAATTCTAGCATCCTTCAAAGAGTTAACAAGCTGCCACATTTGTCAAGCCTCCATAATTGCCTTCAAACTCAAATTTCCACTTGGTCCACCATTACATATGCATGAAGTTAACTTACCAACACTTTAAATCATATTAGTCAGCATTAATTCTTCACAATACATGTAATAATATTTCATTTAGTGTACAATGTCATGGCTGTCCATTTAGGCATTCACGCATAGAATTTCAAATTCCCCAAAATTTCCAACTCAAGTGCTGAACTTTAACATACACCAAGAATTAACCTACTAAAACTTTTATTCACTTTAATCAACATCAATACCCATCAATTACATGTGAAAATAATTCAAACTCTTTAATTACCATGGCTGCCTAAACTAGTGCATAATAACAACTCACCAAAACCTCAAATTTTCTTCATCAATTTGTTCATCTCAAGCTTGCCATAAACTTTACTTAAGAAATAAATCAATCTAAACACTTACCTATTGTTGGGGCTTGTTAAATCTTCACCAAACTCTCTTGATTTTAGTATCTACTTCTTCCTTGTGAGGTGGGGATCAAAATTAGTGAAGAAACTTTGGTGTTTGGAGGTCGAAATGGAGGAGATTTGGAAGCTTCAAGCAAATCGGCCATGGAGGATTCTCAAGCTCTTCATTTCAGCAATGGTGAGTGAATGAAGAAGATGAAGGTGTTAGTGGAGTTTACACCTGCCCACATAGTGATTATTTTAACCCCATAGTGCTCCACTTACCAATATTTAATTATATTATAAGTTAAATGTGTTAATTACTCAATTTGAATCCCATTTTTGCTATTTACATTAGGTACCCCTAATTTAATTTTTCATTATATTTTCCAAGTGTAATATCATGTATTTTCAATGGACATTTAGGTCAAAAGACAACTCGGAGTGTCAAATGACCACAATGCCCCTGTTCGGGTTGCATTCCCGATTTTTCGGTAACACCGGGTTTTGTCCGTTTTTCGATTTCTCACTTTTCTTTGTACTGATTAATTAATTTTTCTTTGATATTTTTAATGGCATTTATACTTCAATAGGTGTCTATTTAAGTCCTAAAAATATTTTCTAGGGTTCCCCGTGGTCCAGGGCTAATCAACGGTCCACGCCGTGACTTCCCGATGCGATCACCCATCGCTAGGGTTCTCGGCTCGCTTAACTTGGTTGCATGTAACACCCCTATGTTCGGTAGTGCGTTCTACTATTCCGGTGACCAGTGTTGTCCGGACAGCTAGGATGCCTAGAACTACACTTCGATATGAGTGAGGAGACATAAAATAATGAAATACAATAGTAGAAAATACAAGAAAAACAAAGGAAAAATAATAGCAAAGAAATGTAACCAAGTTAAGCGAGCCGGGAACCCTAGCGATGGGTGACCGCACTGAGAAGTCACGGCGTGGACCGTTGGTAGCCCTAGATCATGGGAACCACGGAAAATATTTTTAGGACTTAAAGAGACATCAATTGAAGTATAAATATCATTAGAAATATCAAAGAAAAATTAAATAATTAGTATAAAGAAAAGTGAGAAATCGAAAAACGGACAAAACCCGGTGTTATCGAAAAATCGGGAATGTAACCCGAACAAGGGCATTATGGTCATTTGACATCCCGAATTGTCTTTTTACCTAAATGTCCATTAAAAATAAATAATATTACACTTAGAAAATAAAATGAAAAATTAGTTTAGTGGTACCTAATGCAAATAGCCAAAAGTGGAGTGAAAATTGTGTAATTAGCACTTTAAGCTTATTATATGATTAATTTGAGTAAGTGGACCACTAAGAATTATAAATGGATTAAATTTAATCATAAGTGGGCAGATTACTCCCACTCAAACATCATCTTCTTCAATTGTTCACCCATGCCGAAATGAAAGAGTAAGAAGCTCCCATGGCCGCCCACCTTCAAACCTTCACAATCCTATGATCAAGCCTTCTTTTCCCACACCTAGCTTCATTAAGTTTTATCCCCACATCACAAGGAAGAGTTTGATACTAAAATCAAGAAGTTTAGTCAAGGTTTAGCAAGTCCCAACCATAGGTAAGTTTGTATTTTTGAACATTGCTTTGTTAAACTTTGTATACATGTTATGGGTGTGTGCTTTGTGAAGAAAATTTTCAAGTTTGAGGAGTTCTTGATATATCCATTTTTGGACAGCCATGGAGTTGTATGTTTAATGAAATATTCTTACATATGTTTGATGAGAATTCATGTTGAATAGGGTGAATTGATGTCCTAGTAAGTTATTTCCATATGTAATGGTGATTATGCATTTGAAATTGAGGTTGAGGAAAGTATGTGAAACTTTGGCATTGTGGAACAATTCGGCAGCTTTGAGACTCCATGATGAATGTATGAATTCATGAAGATATTGGCAGAATTATGACATTGAGGATTGATGGATATGTATATAAATTAGTTGTGGAAATTGTATGAAATAATGAGTAGTGTTTATGTGTATTTATGGTTGTATTTGGACTTTATGAATTAGAGTTTTATTTGGTGTGTTGAGGATGTTTGTATTCTGCCCAAAATGATTTTAATGTGAAGTGGTAAATGGATTTGGTAATGTACCAAAATAGAATTGGGTTGAGGAGTGGATTTATGGTAAGGTAAATGTGTAATTGCTACATGTTTGAGCAAGGTAATTAAGGGCAGTGTGCATTTTAACATATAAAACTAAATGTGTAACTCCAATTGGTATGACCAATTGGAGGTGAAACTAGGCACAAAATGTGCCAACTTTCATTAAGAAAGCATACCAAAATTCTTCTTGCAAGGTGACATGAAAAATGACCAATTCGGATTAAGTGCAAGTGAAACCTGAAAACTGACCAATTGGGCAGCAGTTAGTGTTTAGGCCAACACTCACTCAAAACAGGTCCAATTGACCTGAAATTTTAACCATTAATAGATAAGACCCATACCTACAAGTCTTATGAAGACACCAAACCCCAGAAATGACCATAAGCAAGTCAAACATCTTGCACAAGTTCGGGTCCAAAAACTGGCCGAACCAAAGTTGACCAAATTTGACCTAAAGTGACCTAATTTGATGCCATTTGACCAGCAATAGTAAAATGACCATAACTTGGTCTACTTTACTCAGAATGACCTAAAAAGTTTGCCCCGCATTCCAAAAGACATAGATCTACAAGTTTGTAGTTTTGACCGAAACCCGAAAACTGAGGGAACTAGGTCGTCCGGCTACGTCAAACTAGTATCCCGGAATCCAGCAAGTTGCATTAAAATGCACTAAACAAGGAAATGAGTTTGGAAACACGTACCAACCCTAAAATACTATCGAATGTGACACATTAGTAACGTTAAAACCTAGTTTACCTAGAACGCATCGAGGGTCGATATATTGGTTGATTAAGCAGATAAGGGTATTCAGTGAATTACTTATCAAACATTATCGCTAGAAATAGTTTAAAGGAATACTGAAACACTTCAAATTGTGTTTCTCAGTTAGCAAAGACTCAGGAAAAGGGAAGGAAACACTGAGTTCAGACCAGGAGACAAATATCAGAGGTTTGTGCACAACAGTATTTCTTTTGAATTTTCAATTGAAATAAACATTGATTATTTGTATATTATTGTTTTAAATTGTGGAAATGTATTTGAATGGATACTTAATTCTTGAAAAGCATTGTAAATAATTTGAAATTGTGAAAAACTATTTGAATGATGTTGATGGATACTTATTGCTTGAAAAGCATTGTAAATGGTTTGAAACTATGAAAAAAATTTGATTTAGTGTGATTTGTGGAAATTAAAGTTAATTATGAATTGTGTTGCCATTTTGTGAATGAAATTATAACTTTGGAAATTTATGGGATTCTCACGAATCATTTGAATAAAATGTTTGGAATTGATTTTATGTTCACACTTAGCATGACAGTATCATATCATTCCTTCTCCATTTATGGGGTTGTGATTGTTTATTTTCCTTCTCCATTTACGGAGTCGTGATCGTTTATTTTTCTCCCTCTCTGGTTTACCAGTTGAGGTGATCAGATGAGTACTCATTATATAGCTAGCTCCCTTCCTCATTGATTTCGATTAGTGGGGTTGTGATTGCTTTGTCGTGGTGTACAACGCGACATTGATCGAAAATTTGTGTCATGGCTTAAGTTGTGAATGAATTGGCAACACTGTATTCTTAAATTACTCGACTAAATTGTGTTATTATGCAATTTGATAATTTGTGAAATGGAGTTTAAATTCTTATTGACATTCACTGTCTTTTGAATTTAACCATGTTTTGACTATTGAGAGTTATTGTGAGATTGTGAAATGGAGATTAAATTCTTATTGACATTTACTGTCTTTTGAATTTAACCATGTTTTGATTACTGAGATTTATTGTGATATTGTGTTAAATTCCTTATGACATTATTATCTTGAATTTAACTATGGTTTTTAAGTATCCACTATTTATTTGAATTATGAATTGTGATTTAAATTTGTATTTGGTTAATGTTGTGCACCACTAAGACATTGTCTCAGCGATAGCTTTGTATTGCTGTCGCAGGTAGACAGACAGACAGAGCAGCAGACTAGGCTGCTAGTACCTCCAGCGAGAGATTACTGGGTATAATGAGTATACCAACATTTTGCATTTTGTACTGTAATGTATGACCACTGTATGTACATATTGTTTTTTGGTTTTGAGCAGTTGTAAATTCAAATTGTATATTGAAGTTGTAAAATAATTATGAGTTGTTTTGGCTTGTAAAAATTGTATTATATTTCTTGTATCTCAGTCTTTGAAAAATCACTGTGGATTTAAAATTGAGAAAAATGCTGTGTTGAGAAATATGTTGGAGTTGGGATTTGGAATTATATTGAAGTGCTTTTTACCAGTTTTCTGAAGAACTGTTTTATCCAAAATACAGATGGCACTTTGCCAAAATTTTTACAGAAATTCTAAATAATACAAATGAGTTAGTTCTATCACTTCAGTTAAAAGAGGTTTTTAACACCTGTAAATAGTGCTCACCACTGTAAAAGAAGTAAGAAAAGTTTTTAAAATCCCTTGTAGTGTATTTAATGGGTTATCAGTAGACGGAGTTGGTAATTTATTAGGTATACTACGGGATCATGTTATGCCTTACAGAGGGGTAGGGTGTGACATGTTTTGGTGGTATCAGAGCAAAGTTTTTAAATTCTGTTTTCACCTGTTATTTGAATATTCTTTCTTCATAGTACAACTGCTCAATATCATTGTTTGATACATACAGTACATAACATTACAAATATGCACTAATGGGAGGAAATCTCCTTGTGTTAATTGTTCAGGAGATCTAAAATCCTCGCATTGACTATGGAAGAGGGTGATCGTTCAGTCGATCAATCTATTGAGGCTGAGGTGCAAGGGGATGCCCCAGGCCTACATAATGTCAGTGGTTCAGCAGCACCACCCTGCATGATCGCAGCTTTCTCGCTCGCCACAGATGGCTGCAATGTTCCAACAAATGGCTGGTAATGTGCCTACTCAAGTCCCAATACAGACACCAGTGGTACAACCACAGTCTCCTACCAGGCAGTATGATAAATTGATGAAGTATGGGGCTACAGAGTTCAAGGGGACAGTAGACCCTCTAGAGGCTGAACAGTGGTTAGAGAGGATGGATAGGGTATTCAAGAAACTGCATTGCACGGAGGAGGTTAGATTTGAATACTCAGTATCTTTGCTACAGGGGGATGCTTATGACTGGTTGGAAAACCATTCCCCACAGTCTGGTAGAACCAGCAGTGCTAACATGGAATGTCTTTCTCAGGGAATTCAGACAGAAATATGTCCCTGATGCTTATGTAGACTAGAAGTTACAAGAATTCCTAAGTCTGAAACAGGGGAACAGATCAGTGGCTGAGTATGAAAGAGAATTTTCCTGCCTGAGCCATTATGCAGTAAGTTTACTTGCTACCAGCAGGGAGAGATGCAAGAGGTTTGAAACTGGCTTGAAGCCCAGTATCAGATTACAAGTAGTCGGATTCAAACACACTAACTTCTCTGAACTTGTTTCTCAAGCCCTAGAGTTGGAAAGAATTGAGTCTGAAGCTGCTCCTGAGAAAAAGAAATCAGAGAAGACAGAGAAAGAGGGAAAAACAGTAGAACAGAGTTCCAGTGGTCCCACTGGAAAGAGGAAGAACTATGAGGGACACATCAGAGGTGGCAAGAAGTCTGGTAGGGGAAGACATTCAGGACAGAAGCCTCCTCTATCTGGTCGGCAGAGTACCGGAGGTTCCTACCATTCCCGCCAATGTGAAAATTGTGGAAGATATCATGGTGGGATATGCTATAAGGCTATTGGAGCCTGTTATAATTGTGGAGGTACAGGACACTTTGCCAAGGACTGCACCAGTAGTCGCAGAGTTGGACCACCTCCTACTACTGCAGAAGGTCGATTGAGCCACGTCACCGAAGTTCACAACCACCCAGCAGAGGTAGAGGCAGGGGTAGAGGTAACCCAGCAGGCAGCCAAGGCACGGTAAAACATTCAGAGCAAGACAGTGCTCCAGTCAGAGTCTATGCAATGAGGCAGAGAGAAGAGGCCGAGACATCTGATGTTGTGGCTGGTACCTTCTCAACTTTTAACCAAGATGTGTTTGTGTTATTTGATCCGGGTTCTACCCATTCTTATGTGAGTGCTAGCATCATTGATTGCATTGCTGTTCCATATACAAAAATGGACTTTGAGGTGCTAGTAACAAGTCCGCTAGGACAGGAGGTCAGGGAAATAAATTTTGATGCATTAGTGATTAGTCCTTTAGGATAAGGATTGTGATAATAAGTGAAATTAGTTTTGGAAGAGTTTATCGGCGAAAAGTATTTCCTGACACACCATAAATTATAAAGCTAATTGGCGAGCCTACTTAATGTAAGGCAAGAGGACGTAAAAGTAAATTACAGTAATAGAATTGCTCTAGATGAAGGCAGAGATGTTACTGTTAGTAATTGTTAATGGATATTGTAATCAGAATAAGTACGGATATCAGTGAATTCGAAAAGGATAAAAGATAGGAAAGTTTGATCTATTGGGATGTATTGTAGTAACTATGCAATGTTCTCGATTGTTTATACTGTAAGCTGCGGATTACAGTACTGACTTGAGATTATTGTGTTGAGCTACGTACTACCCGATAGTATACCTAGATAAGAATAGTTACCAACGGCATCTATTTTGGTATAGTTATGCCATGATAGAATTTAATTGTTAGAAATAAGTTTGAAAATCCTACTTAGGAATCTAAAACTTAAAAGTTAGAATATCGAAAGGTTACAGTTCAGCACAAAAGGAAGTAAGTTATAGAATAATGATAGATAAAAAGAGTTATGGAAGTAAAAATTTGAACAGTTGGTTCAGATATAAAAAAAAAAAAAAATTATGAATGTGAGGAAGACTATGGATTAGAATGGTCAGAGGACCAATGACTGATGAATGATTCTAACATGACCTCAAGGGTCATTCAAGAAGCAACGTGAATCGAAATATTAGACAGCATAATAGTAAGAGGAGATTGGTGTTATCCAAACAAATTAAACATTGTATTAGATTGTTAAAAGACTTATACAAATTTGAGAAAAAGAAGATTATACAATCATATAGAAAGGAGAAAATAAACGTATGACTATTGTAAGATGGCTATTGGGTAAAATTTCGTGGACGAAATTTATTTAAGGGGGGGAGAATTGTAACACCCCTATGTTCGGTAGTGCGTTCTACTGTTCCAGTGACCAGTGTTGTCCGGACAGCTAGGATGCCTAGAACTTCACTTCGATATGAGTGAGGAGACATAAAATAATGAAATACAATAGAACAAAATACAAGAAAAACAAAGGAAAAATAATAGCAAAGAAATGTAACCAAGTTAAGCGAGCTGGGAACCCTAGCGATGGGTGACCGCACCGGGAAGTCACGGCGTGGACCGTTGACTGGCCCTGGACTACGGGGAACCCTGGAAAATATTTTTAGGACTTAAAGAGACATCAATTGAAGTATAAATATCATTAGAAATATCAAAGAAAAATTAAATAATTAGTACAAAGAAAAGTGAGAAATCGAAAAATGGACAAAACCCGGTGTTACCGAAAAATAGGGAATGTAACCCGAACAAGGGCATTATGGTCATTTGACATCCCGAATTGTCTTTTTACCTAAATGTCCATTAAAAATAAATAATATTACACTTAGAAAATAAAATGAAAAATTAGTTTAGTGGTACCTAATGCAAATAGCCAAAAGTGGAGTGAAAATTGTGTAATTAGATCTTTAAGCTTATTATATGATTAATTTGAGTAAGTGGACCACTAAGAATTATAAATGGATTAAATTTAATCATAAGTGGGCAGATTACTCCCACTTAAACATCATCTTCTTCAATTGTTCACCCATGCCGAAATGAAGGAGTGAGAAGCTCCCATGGCCGCCCACCTTCAAACCTTCACAATCCTACGATCAAGCCTTCTTTTCCCACACCTAGCTTCGTTAAGTTTTATCCCCACATCACAAGGAAGAGTTTGATACTAAAATCAAGAAGTTTAGTCAAGGTTTAGCAAGTCCCAACCATAGGTAAGTTTGTATTTTTGAACATTGCTTTGTTAAACTTTGTATACATGTTATGGGTGTGTGCTTTGTGAAGAAAATTTTCAAGTTTGAGGAGTTCTTGATATATCCATTTTTGGACAGCCATGGAGTTGTATGTTTATGAAATATTCTTACATATGTTTGATGAGAATTCATGTTGAATAGGGTGAATTGATGTCCTAGTAAGTTATTTCCATATGTAATGGTGATTATGCATTTGAAATTGAGGTTGAGGAAAGTATGTGAAACTTTGGCATTGTGGAACAATTCGGCAGCTTTGAGACTCCATGATGAATGTATGAATTCATGAAGATATTGGCAGAATTATGACATTGAGGATTGATGGATATGTATATAAATTAGTTGTGGAAATTGTATGAAATAATGAGTAGTGTTTATGTGTATTTATGGTTGTATTTGGACTTTATGAATTAGAGTTTTATTTGGTGTGTTGAGGATGTTTGTATTCTGCCCAAAATGATTTTAATGTGAAGTGGTAAATGGTTTTGGTAATGTACCAAAACAGAATTGGGTTGAGGAGTGGATTTATGGTAAGGTAAATGTGTAATTGCTACATGTTTAAGCAAGGTAATTAAGGGCAGTGTGCATTTTAACCTATAAAACTAAATGTGTAACTCCAATTGGTATGAGACCAATTGGAGGTGAAACTAGGCACAAAATGTGCCAACTTTCATTAAGAAAGCATACCAAAATTCTGCTTGCAAGGTGACATGAAAAATGACCAATTCGGATTAAGTGCAAGTGAAACCTGAAAACTGACCAATTGGGCAGCAGTTAGTTTTTAGGCCATAACTCACTCAAAACAGGTACAATTGGCCTGAACTTTTAACCATGAATAGTTAAGACCCATACCTACAAGTCTTATGAAGACACCAAAGCCCAGAAATGACCATAAGCAAGTCAAACAGCTTGCACAAGTTTGGGTCCAAAAACTGGCCGAACCAAAGTTGACCAAATTTGACCTAAAATGACCTAATTTGATGCCATTTGACCAGCAATAGTAAAATGACCATAACTTGGCCTACTTAACTCAGAATGACCTAAAATTTTGCCCCGCGTTCCATAAGACATAGATCTACAAGTTTGTAGTTTTGACCGAAACCCGAAAACTGAGGGAACTAGGTCGTCCGGCTAGGTCAAACTAGTATCTTGGAATCCAGCAAGTTGCATTAAAATGCACTAAACAAGGAAATGAGTTTGGTAACACGTACCAACCCTAAAATACTATCGAATGTGACACATTAGTAACGTTAAAACCTAGTTTACCTAGAACGCATCGAGGGTCGATATATTGGTTGATTAAGCAGATAAGGGTATTCAGTGAATTACTTATCAAACATTATCGCTAAAAATAGTTTAAATGAATACTGAAACACTTCAAATTGTGTTTCTCAGTTAGCAAAGACTCAGGAAAAGGGAAGGAAACACTGAGTCCAGACCAGGAGACAAATATCAGAGATTTGTGCACAACAGTATTTCTTTTGAATTTTCAATTGAAATAAACATTGATTATTTGTATATTATTGTTTTAAATTGTGGAAATGTGTTTGAATGGATACTTAATTCTTGAAAAGCATTGTAAATAATTTGAAATTGTGAAAAACTGTTTGAATGATGTTGATGGACACTTATTGCTTGAAAAGCATTGTAAATGGTTTGAAACTGTGAAAAAAATTTGATTTAGTGTGATTTGTGGAAATTAAAGTTAATTATGAATTGTGTTGCCATTTTGTGAATGAAATTATAACTTTGGAAATTTATGGGATTCTCACGAATCATTTGAATAAAATGTTTGGAATTGATTTTATGTTCACACTTAGCATGACAGTATCATATCATTCCTTCTCCATTTATGGGGTTGTGATCGTTTATTTTCCTTCTCCATTTACGGAGTCGTGATCGTTTATTTTTCTCCCTCTCTGGTTTACCAGTTGAGGTGATCGGATGAGTACTCATTATATAGCTAGCTCCCTTCCTCATTGATTTCGATTAGTGGGGTTGTGATTGCTTTGTCGTGGTGTACAACGCGACATTGATCGGAAATTTGAGTCATGGCTTAAGTTGTGAATGAATTGGCAACACTGTATTCTTAAATTACTCGACTAAATTGTATTATTATTTGATTTGATAATTTGTGAAATGGAGTTTAAATTCTTATTGACATTCACTGTCTTTTGAATTTAACCATGTTTTGACTATTGAGAGTTATTGTGAGATTGTGAAATGGAGATTAAATTCTTATTGACATTTACTGTCTTTTGAATTTAACTATGTTTTGATTACTGAGATTTATTGTGATATTGTGTTAAATTCCTTATGACATTATTGTCTTGAATTTAACTATGGTTTTTAAGTATCCACTATTTATTTGAATTATGAATTGTGATTTAAATTTGTATTTGGTTAATGTTGTGCACCACTAAGACATTGTCTCAGCGATAGCTTTGTATTGCTGTCGCAGGTAGACAGACAGATAGGGCAGCAGACTAAGCTGCAAGTACCTCTAGTGAGAGATTACCGGGTATAATGAGTATACCAACATTTTGCATTTTGTACTGTAATGTATGACCAATGTATGTACATATTGTTTTTTGGTTTTGAGCAGTTGTAAATTCAAATTGTATATTGAAGTTGTAAAATAATTATGAGTTGTTTTGGCTTGTAAAAATTGTATTATATTTCTTGTATCTCAGTCTTTGAAAAATCACTGTGGATTTAAAATTGAGAAAAATGCTGTGTTGAGAAATATGTTGGAGTTGGGATTTGGAATTATATTGAAGTGCTTTTTACAGGTTTTCTGAAGAACTGTTTTATCCAAAATACAGATGGCACTTTGCCAAAATTTTTACAGAAATTCCAAATAATACAAATGAGTTAGTTCTATCACTTCAGTTCAAAGAGGTTTTTAATACCTGTAAATAGTGCTCACCACTGTAAAAGAAGTAAGAAAAGTTTTTAAAATCCCTTGTAGTGTATTTAATGGGTTATCAGTAGACGGAGTTGGTAATTCATTAGGTATACTATGGGATCATGTTATGCCTTACAGAGGGGTAGGGTGTGACATTGCATTTCTTTACTATTATTTTTCCTTTATTTTTCTTGTATTCTCTTTTCTTGTATTTCATTATTTTATGTCTTCTCACTCATAACAAATTGTAGTTCTAGGCATTCTAGCTGTCTGGACAACACTGGTCACCAGAATAGTAGAACGCACTATCGAACATAGGGGTGTTACACCCACTACATTAAAAAAAAGCTGCTACCACCTAAAGTGTTGCTGCCACCTTGTGGTCCCCACTACATAAAGGGCTGCCATAAAGCAAGTGGTCCCAAATGGTCCCCCCCCCTCCCTATGGAGACGCCCCATCTGATTGAGGAGCCTTGTATTTTTGTCTTTTTAGCCATGTTGGCACACTTTTAGGGTTTTGGCACACTTTTAGGGTTTTAGAGATACTATATATAACCCAAGATATTCAGATTATATTTGGCAGCCTTCATTTTTTTAGTTTTAGTGTGAGCATTAGGGAGAGAACTCCATTGCTGGAGCTTGAGTTTCTTCTATGTTTCTTCCATGTTTCTTCCATGTTTCTTGAAAGAACTTGGATTCTAGCAACATGAACCCCTTGCTAGTTTTATTTTGATGATCAATATGCTTTAGCTTGTTACTATTTGTGTATTGACACTTGGGTTTTCAATATGAAATTCTGTCTTGTTTGGATGATTAAAGATCTTGGTTTCAATCTTTAGATGTTGTGTTTCTTGGCATCCTAGGAGTGCTTATCACTCAATTACACAAAATTAACCATAAAAGACCTAAAAATTAAAAAAGAAAATAACACTTTCTCTTACCTCAAGTTTCGGCAGCCATCACTCCCATAGCTCCACCATTGTTCTTCCTCCATGAAAGCTTGAGTTCAAGCTTGTAAACACCCACTTAACCCTACTTTGCCCCAAATTCTTCCATAAAAACTTGTTAACCTCACTTGAGAAGAAGATTGATCACAAAAGAAAGAAGAAAAGAAGAAGGAAATTAAAGATTTAACATCCAAGTTGAGGTTAGTGATTTAAGTTGAGAAATTTAGTTTATTAGTTGTGTTTATAGCTTAACTAACTTAGAAATAAACTTAAAATGAAATGAAAATAATTGTTGGAGGACTAGAAGTAAATTCGGCCAGCTAGGGTTTGTGATGGAAATGCTTGTGTTTTGATTGAATTACTTATGTTAGGAAGCTTAATTGAGTGATGGAGTGATATTAGTGTGCTTAGAATTAATTAAATGTAACAATTAGTGTAGTTAGGGTTTTGGCACCTAGGGTTTAAAAGACAAAAATGTGAGAATTTATTAAATGATGTATTTGACCTTGTTGGAGTTGAGAAATGGTCATTTGTGACCAATTGAGGAATGTTGGAAGTGTTGGAATTGAGTGGAGATTCGGATTGGATGTGGGCAGTATGCAGGCAGTATGACCGAAGTCCCTTTCAAGGACCACAACTGAAAATTTACAAGCCCAATTGGTGTGAGGCCAATTGGGAATGAAACTAGACACAAAATGACACATTTTTCATTCAGGAATCATGCCCAAAAAGTGACCAAAACCTAGTAAACAAATTGACCAAATCCAGATTAGGCAATCTGACCTGTACAAAAATGACCAATCTGTTCATTTGGCCATAACATGGGCTAGACAGGTCTAAATGACCTGAAATTTTACTAGTAAAAAGCTGAGATATAGACCTAAAACTTTCATGAGGAACCAAAAACCCAAATTATGCCCTTAACCAAGTCATTTAGCCACCCAAATTTAGTGACCTAAAACTGCCAGAGCCAGTTTTGGTGCCCAGAAATCTGGGTTAAGTCCAATCCGGCAACCATGATTTAAATGGCTATAACTTGAGCTACAAAACTCCAAATGGAGTGATTCAAAAAGGAGAATAAATTTAAGACAATAAGGAACAATTTCTATGAAGAAAACTTAGCCAAATTCTAACAGAAACATGACCAATGGAACAGTGCAACATAAGACACTAAAACTGAAAATTTGAAATTTTGCCTAAAAGACTTAAGTTTTGAGAAAACGACCAAAACCAACAAACTAGGTAACCAAAATGTGGTATGTGGATGAAGTTGGAATTCCCATACCTATTAAGCCTTAGAAAGTCAATAAATTGACTTGAATAGTGTCGTGAATAGTAACCCCGAAATACAAAATTTAAAGAACGCCAAGTTTAGCATATTAAAGCTAGGAATAAGTGAATTTGAATTTATTTTTGGATTTATAATGAGTTATGATACTGAAACACTGTGAAACTGTGTGTCTCAGTGGAAAAGAATACCAGGAAAGAACCCGAGGGATCGAGTCAAGGCCAAAAGGTGACTCGCTTAAGGTTTGTGCACAACATCAATATGCTTTAAAAATTCATTTACAAGGTGCATGAAATGTGTATTATGCTTTTGCTTTGGATTATTGAAAGTTTATTTGTGTATGTTTGAAATAGCAATAAATGTTTAGTAAATTGTTAAGATAAGTTTTGAAACCACAGTGTCATGACCATATTTTGAACACCTCACTAGCATGACTAGTGGGGGAAATCAATTTCGAATTTTGATTCCTTCTCTGGCTGAAGTGTTGAGGTGTGTGCCAGTGGAAGAAGAAAAAGAATGGATTCCCATATATTTGAGCTAGCTAGCCTTGTGATGTGACTTTTCCTTAGCCTCTGGCTGTTGAGATTATATTTGTTTCGGATGGCATGATATAACTGTGTGTTTTTATGTAAATGGTTTTGAGACTTTTGAAATGAAATTGTTTGGATTAAATGCATATAAATCATGTTTTGTATTTATATCTCAAGTTCAGTTAATTTTTGAATAAATATGTTTTAAATTTCGCATAAAGATTATTTTAGTATGTTGTGCATCACTGAGTCCTAGTACTCAGCGATGGCTGCTATTGCTGTCGCAGATATAGAGACTAGAGGAGCAGCAGAGTAAGCTGCTGAGGATTGAGAAGCTACCTGCCTTGAAGTCTATAGGGTATATTTTATACCCTGATTGTAAAAATTATTTTGATGTAGGAAAATGTATGTAACTGTATGGACATGTAAAATTGGTTATGAGCAGTTGTATAAAGTGGTATAAAGTTGTATAAAGCTTGCAATAAATTTTGGTTTGGATTTTTCCTAATGTAAATATTTGGAATGATGTATATAAATTGTTTTATCTTTATTGAAATATGGATGGAAATATTTTGTTTTAATTTGAATGAAATTGAATTATAGTATTTTGATGATGTTGAATTTTGAAAATTGAGAAATGATGTTGAAACTGGTTGGGATGGATGTTGAATTGATGAAGTTGTTGAGATAAATCTTTGGAAGTACCTTTTATAGGTATTTGAAGAACTGTTTTCTCAAAATACAGACGGCACTCTGCTGAAATTTTTATAAAATTTGTGAAAAAATTAAATGGGACAAAAATTTTTACTAGTCTTAAAACTTTGAATAAATATTTTAATACCTATTAGAAAATGCTCACCACTTATAAAAGTAAGAAAATTATTTTAAAATCCCTTGTAGGGTACTTAATGAGTTATCGGTAGGTGAAGTTTGGTAGTTCATTAGGTATTCTACGGGATCATGTTATGCCTTAGAGAGGGGTAAGGTGTGACACAAAAGCCCAGAAATGATTAGAACCAAGTCAATTTACTTGCCCAAGTTATGGTGCCAAATCTGCTAGAATTGAATTTGACCAAAAATTGACCTAACTTTGCATTAAAAATGCAATCTATCCAGCTTTATTAGATTGACCATATCTTAGTCTATACAACTCAGAATGACATGAAATCAGTGGCAAAAATTCAATAAGATATAGACCTATAAATTTTCTTCTTTGACCAAAATCTAAAAACTAAGGGAAAAAGGACATTTAGCTAGATCAATCTAGCATACCAAAACTGAAAAATTGATAATACTATACAATAAAGCCTAGAAATAAATTGGCAATAAATGTTAACTTGTGAGAAATGTACAATGTACTACATTGGCATCATATTAAAATGTAAATTATGACATGTTGATACTAGAATCAACTTATCCATGATGTATAAAAAGGTCAACATGTTCGTTGATTGGTGAAAGCCATAATGACGTATAAACCCTAAAAATAAAGAATTTAATATGTAATTTTGTAATAAGCCCTAGTTTACCTAGTTGACTAGGTTGGATAGGTTGGCATGCCAATAGGGTTTTAACAGCTGTATTGTAAATGGCTTCATGCCATACTATGTTTTATGGCTTATTATGCCACACTATAATTTTAATAGCCTATGGCTATACGGATTATGTTATTGTACTCGGCTTATTGCCTAATTGATTATATGGCTTCTTAGCCCCACTGTTTACACACCGGGAGATACTTTGTGATCGATGGTGTGACGGCCTGAGGTACTAGGTACCCAGTGCTATTTTATCCACTGTTTACACACTGGGAGATACTTTGTGACCGGGAGATACTTTGTGACCAATGGTGTGACGGCTCGAGGTACTAGGTACCTAGTGCTATTTTATCCGTTTATCCAGTCTGGTTGGTGTATAGGCTACACGGGTAGTTAATTTAAGCATAATTAAATTCAGATAGCTAAATTTAGTGTTGTGACATACAGTACAACCGAATTAAGTAAAAATGAAAAGATCGAATGAAATGAGTAAACATTAGTAATAGAAAGATAACTGAATTAAATATTACAAATGTCATTTTCAGGACCGTAGAAATCTAAAATGCACTACTCTTAGAATAATTCGTCTATTAAACATTATTACTGCAAAGTTATAAACTCATTGCACCTAAGATGAACTAAATTAGAATATGAGATAGTCAGTACTAGAAATATCATATATAATTAAATTGATTCATGAGTATTCGGATTATGATTTATTTCTTTCTTTATTTGTATATATAATTTCTTTGTATTATTGCACCACTAAGCAGAAATGCTTAACGTGATGGAATTGTTTCCTCGCGCAGGTATTAAAGGTAAAACCAGTAGACAGTTGACTGAGATATTTAAAGTTCAGATTTGCAGAAGTGTCAGAAGAGTTCAAGGTTGTCACCTCCTTAGCAATGCATGTTGATAGGGCTCACATTAAGCATATAATGTATTTTGTATATTTTATTTATTTCTTATGTTGTAATTCAAACTAAGAAATTGTATTGAATAAGTCTGTGATTTAATTAAATTATATAACATGTAGACTGTGATTTTATGCAATTAGTTGCAAATTATGTACATTGATGAAATTGAGAATTTCGAAATAAGAGCTGAGTGTGATTATGAATGAGACTGTGATTATGATTATTGAAACCATCTGGTATTTACCACTGTCGACACCATATTTTGGTCGATCCCCAAAATCAATAAAACTTCGAAACCGATCCCCAGTACTAAGCCTCCCTGTGATAGCTAATCACATTTCCGATCCCTCTTTGATAGACAGTCACATTTCCGATCTCTCCTCACAAAGAATTGAATCAATGCTAAGTCCTCACATCAGTCAAAGTCTTACCAGTCTATTAAATCGCTCACCGATCTCTCAAACCCATTGTCGAATCTCCGGACCAGTCAAGTATATTCCTGATCTTTGTTGACAAACGAAATGAACTGACACTAGATCTTTTCTTACCAATTTTATTGTCGATCTCCCATTCAAAAGTTTAAGAGCTAAGGTTTTGGTCCGGTTTAATGAGGATTCCGATCTTAAGTGTTCAAGTCAAATTTCCAATTTTAATCAAGTCCCGTTCAGCATTTCTTCCCTACCGATCTCATGCTTATTGTGCTTTCCGATCTCTTACGCTTAGATTAATAATTGCATTTAGTTCTTGTTTTGCTATGCTCAGACAATCAAATACTTAGGCAATTCAGAGATTTTCCAATCGCATCCAATCATTGAACAAAGAGCGATTTCATTTCATACCAACATTTGTACAAGTCATTCGGCTGGGGGATCACCCCCAGCCTGATCTACATTTTGCTCATTTTCTCTCTCACCCTCGGCCTCCTCTTCGCTTTCCTCCTCGCCTCCGGGAGCCAGGTCGGCCATCCAAGAGAAGTCCTCCTCTGGGTAACGCTTCTGGAGCTCGGCCAAGAGATCCTTGTGAGCGTTCACATAAGCACCGGCTATTCCTGTCACTATCTCTTTATCTTTTGCCTTAAGCTCCTCAGTAAGGTGAGCGACCTGAGCAGCTTCGTTGGCCCGGAGCGCCTGGACTTCTCCAAGAGCATGATCCCTTTCAGCCAGAACATGAGTCTGTTCGGCCAGCTTATCCTCATAGTACTTCATACGCCCCTCAATTTGAGATATGTAATCCTGAGCGGATGAGAGTTGGGATTGGAGGGATGCCACTTCTTAACTCTTCTTCTCGACCTCCTTACCCAGGCGGTGAGCCTTTTCCTGGACTACGTGCTAGTTCACCAGGCACTCTACATTCAGACTCATGGATCGGGTCAGGATGTCATCAAGATTGTCCGGAGACAGTCTGTCCCGATCCTCCCGAAGGCAGATAGAAGACCCCAAGACTTTGGCAAAACCGGGGTTCTCCCGAACAGTCCGGTTATTCTCCAGGGAAGCGATCAGCACTTGACCGCCACGAGGAGGGGGCCTCGCAGAAGGTCGAGAAGGACCCCCTTCTGTGCTTGGAGCAACTGGAGGAGGTCGAGGCGGCTCTTCTCATCGAGGAGGAGATCAGACAGCTTCTGCGATCGGCGGTCCCGAAGGTTGGGGCGGGCCTCCTTGTGTCTCCCCAGGTTCATGACCGGGTGTTTGAAGCAGCTCCGAATGCTTCATCTCATTCACCTTCCGAGAAATCTCTCTTTCTTTCTTCCGCTTCCTGGAACCCTCACCACCCGCCATACCTGCACAAAGAAGAGGTCAGTGAGATCGCTAAGGTCCTGAGATCTGAGATGTAGAAAATACCAATACCGAGGTCAGAGAGCGGAAGTTCGCGATCTTGGCCGGTGATCAGCTGTATGGTACAATGGTGCAGCTCGGCAGTCACCGCATCTAAACAGGAGAACTTTTGAGTGGCCGCCTGATTCTTCAGTTCCATCACTATTAGGCTTTCCTCCTTGTTTAGGGTAATACGCTTCGGAATCAAAGGCCCCTGGTGCCACCAGCTACGGGGGAAGTCGTCAAAGCAGGTCGGATTTTTGCTCCTCAGAATGAAGAAGCGGTTCTTCCAATTCTTAAGGGAGGAGGGCAGATCAGTAAAGAGCCCACAATGAGGCTTCGCTTGAAAAAACCAGTGCTCATCGTCCTTTCGGCGAGTTAGCCTGTGCAGTTCGATGAACACCTTAGCCGTAGGACTGATTCCCTTAGCTCGGCACAGGCCTCAGAAGGCTACTAAGATCCGCCACGAGTTAGGGTGAACCTGAGCAATGCACACTCGGTGATATTTTAGGACCTCCTTGAAGAAGTCATCCAGAGGGAACCGAAGACCGGCCTTTAACTATTCCTCGTATACCATAACCATGTCATTCTCTTCAAAGAAGTGATCGGCTCGGTGATCGCCGTGACACCGGATAAGTTCGTACGAATCAGGACGAATATTGTACTCCTGGCTAAACGATTGTAGATCAGATTCTTGCAAGATCGATGGCAGCTCGTCCGTAGGAAGATTCTCCCTCCCTGAAGAAGGTACAAGCCTCGATGGTGCATTTTGCCCCCGAGCTGGAACGGAGACCCTAGGAGGTTCTGGTCGTGCGCTTGGCCTGACCACCTCTTCTTCATCAGACGACCACAAGAACTGAATGGAAGGAAGGCTCGTCGCTCTCTGACCCTCGGCGTCGCTCATTTTCAAAAGAAATAAAGAATTTAAACTAAAAGAAAGGTCAAAGCCCTTACCAGAATCTGATCAGCGTCGGAAGAACTTGAGAAAACGAGAGGATTTTGGGTTTATTCGCGAGAAACTCAAAATGGAATAAGAGAGCAACTGGCTAACCCCGCCCCCTATTTATACTCGTCCGAGCATTTAATGCTCACGATGTTCCAGGCACTGCATCGGTTAGCTGGACTCGCCAGCTGTTCTGACACATCTCACGCATATTCCCAAGATTCCATAAAGAGATCGGTTAATTATAGAGCGGTAGATCCAGGTGTTTCGAATTACGGATCGGATAAGTGTCATTCAGGTAAAGAATCAGATCGGATAATCATATTAGAGCTCGGAAAATAATTAATAAGATAATAATTGACAAAATAAAATCTTTATTTCCAAAAGATCGGATTACATCATTTGGGCGATCTCAAGAGATCGGAATACATTTCCAAAAGTCAGATTACATAATTTGGGCGATCTAAAGATCGGAATACATTAGAGATCTGATTACATCAAAAGGCCGATCTCTAAAAGATCAGCGGAACATCCTATCTAAAGAGGCCTGTGTCAATAGTCAACATTGTGACTGATCCAAAGGGTGTCGCCGACCGGAGCTTAACCCGCTGTCGGAACACCCAATGTGGAGGAAAGCCGCTGTCGGAACACCCAATGTGGTGAGAAGCCGAATAAACTCGGAAGAGCAACCGCCAAGGGTCGGCGGAACATCAGCAATTTGCTCGGCCAAAATCGGTTCGCCGATTATGCCGGTGGAACGATTCGGGATCGACATGATCGAGATCCGCGATCCTGATCGGTTAATTGGTCCAGTTCTCTCACCATCATCAGACAAAGTTATGCGATCACCAGGATCGTAAATTTTCAGTCGAGGAACAAAGAAGTCTATCGAAAAGGGATCAAAAACTACAATCATGGCCGGAACGACCGCCTGAGCAGCTAGAACTAGAAAGTAAGAAGGAAGAGAGGAAAATCGGATGAAGGAAAGTCTCTTTCGTCAGGGGTATATATAGGGGAAAACGGGCATTTATTGCTAAGCAGAAAACGAAGCGGACGCTTCGGGAATCGAGAGGAATTAATGCTTTGACCGAACCAGGGCTGATTAAGGGATTGGAATAATAGAGATCGGAAGATGGGAGATCAGTATGAGAGATCGGAATAGGAGCATATCAAGAAGATCGAAAAGGGGGAGGGATCGAAAGGCAAAAAGAATAAGACAAATCCCAAATAACCGTCGTCAGAATCAGAGCCGAGGTAGTTAAAGCGTTGCAGACGAGATCTCCACTGCACGCCTAAGAATCGCCCGCAATCTTGACAGTGCGTGGTATGTCATGTGATCCTGACATCCCAATCTCCACCGTTGATCTCACTTGTAAGGACGAACCCGAACCCTTGGATCAAGAGAGAAGACGACAAGACCGTCTTTCGCTCTTAGCCTCGGATCGCTCCGACAAGAGGATTTGAGACCGTCGATTGAAAGAAGAAAAGGACGAATATTCGAAGAATAATCTCACTGCTCATTTTGGTTCTCTTTAATTCTCAAGCATCCGATCATGTCCTTCAAAATCCAGACCCTCCATCTCCCTCAAAATAAATCCTGACCCTTCATGGGGAGCACCCGATTCCTATAAATACCTGCCTGAAAACTGTTCAAAAGGACGGAAAAAAAATAGACAAAAAGGCAGTGACCATAGTGGAAGAACTCTGAAAACTTAATTCAGTTCGTTACTCTGCTATTTTAGCTTTCATAAGAAAAACTTTGGAAACCAGTTTTCTGAAGCGTTTTCTTGCAAAGGGATTCTTGAATACTGAAATTCTTCATTTTCAGTCCGTTCATTATCCTGTGACATTCTCACTTTCTGTCTTTGTTATCTCCTATTTCCATTCATATTGTCCAAGCTCAACTCCATTCAAGCTTGGTTATTTTGACCCGTTTACATTTTAACAAAGAATCCTTCATTTCGAGGCGAACCTTAGTCCTCCAGCTATCAACCTGCAGTCCTATTATTTTCTGTGATTCCATAGTTAGTTTAGTAGACTCGACTTCCTACAGGTGAGTGCTATATCGTTATTTTATCAAATGTTCTTCTTTATTCACGTATTTCATTTATTCTTTTTCTGTTTGTAATTTTCACCAAGTTTATACTGTATTTTAAGCACGAAGACGGTCATTTCCGAGTTTACTTCTTTGTTAATCAGTCTATTCTTTGATTAATCTTTATCGCTTCTTAGCACAGGAGTTCTGGTCCCGAATAGTGTAGAAGTAACTAAACAAAATGTAGGTAACGGCAACTTAAAAGTCCTTTTATAATGATAAAAGGTCTAAATAATAAGACAGGGAAATGGTGAAGCCGAATCACTAGGAAAATTCAATAGGTCATTAGGCAAGACGTCATAAGACAAAATGAAACCAAACCTTGGATAACTAAATAGAATAAATCGGGCATTTATAGGTATTGGTAAAGTGACCACTTGGGAGGTCGGTCTAGTATCCCCCGTCTAGTCATAAGGTACCAATTAGTTAAAAGAAGCCTTATCCCCAGCACCTTTGAACGCCAGAATCCTTAGCTTTAGGTCCTTATGACATGTAGCTGAAATTAAAATTCGGGAGATCGGAAAGGTCCCTTTCAGGCTCCTGTTAATTTAAAAGAGATCGGAGGAGAGTTCTTATCCGATTCTCAACTTAAAATTCCAATAGATATTTAAAAGAGATCGGAGGAGAGTTCTTATCCGATTCTCAGCTCAAAATTTTAATAAATACTTAAAAGAGATCGGAAGAGGGTTCTTATCCGTTTCTCGATCTAAAATTTCCATAAACATTTAAAAGGAGGTCGGAGGAGAGTTCTTATCCGATCCTTGAGCTAAAATTTTAATAAATACTTAAAAGAGATCGGAGGAGAATTCTTATCCGATTCTCAATCCTAAATTTTAAATACTTCAAAAGAGACCGGAGGAGGATTCTTATCCGATCTCCACTCAGAATTTAAAAGAGATCGGAGGAGAGTTCTTATCCGATTCTTACACCTAATTTTAACCTATACGCAAAATAATCCCAAAACCAAAAATGATATGCGACGTCAATTCACTAAGGTTGTCTCATTTACTTATGTATCTGGGTAATCCAAATTTAGTGAAAAATCAAATGTTCCTTTTGTCAAGAGGATTAACATGTCCATTCAAGCCCTCCTAACTAATGCAAAGCTAAATCTACTTACCCTTATTAAGGGATGAGGTGAGGTGCCTAACACCTTCCCCACCCGTTTACGGACCCCGAACCTAGAATCTCTGCCTTGAAGTGGTTTCATTTCAATTTATCTTCATAAACGGTTTTCTTTAATTTCCCCTAAAATTAAAGTGGCGACTCCTCACTCTTTCCCACTTAGGTGAGGGTTCGTTTAGGCGACCGCAAAACACCTTGAGACAGCTTGGCGACTCCGCTGGGGACTAATACAAATTTAACCCCGGTCTAGAGGTCTAAAAAGTAGATTTAATTTTCCAATCAAATTATAGTTAGGTGGGCTCACCCGGTGATAGTTTACGTGTTAATTTTTGTTTATTCCTACTAACTGTTTCACTTGTTTTGCTTGTTTTGCTTGTTTTATCCTTCTACAGTGCTCTTCGTTTTGAAAAAAAAAAGGGAAAAAGGAAAAATGGGAAGAATAAAATCCCCCTGAATTGGGAAGAGGTAAAGGTGTCCCTTCACACACTGAACACTCACACGATGTCCTCACACACTTCGGTCCTATACCCGGGCTTTCTTACCCTTTTAGGAAAGTAGGAGGGGGTCATGTAGCTGCAGTGGGTTTTACCCGTTAGTATCCATGAAGGCTTCGCTCGATTGAAACTCGTTCTATCCATCGTGATACTCGTGGAATTTTCCCGATAATATCATGGTTATAGAACGGGGCTCTACTGTTACAGTAGGGGCAATTTGGGAACCTGTGGCTTTTAGAAAATTAGACCTTGAGCTAAACTATCACAATAGCTGAAAGCCGTAGTATGCTACCTTATAAGATAGAACTATCCAATTAGGTAGCACTCATCCGGTATCAGGAGTCTCCCTATGCTAGGACAAAAGGAGCATACTTACTCTTACCCTATTCTGTTTATTTTACTTTGTTCTTACTTTTAACGGTAATCTTGAATCATGTTGTTAAGAAAACCTGCACATTTTCCTACTTTGATAAATGTGTAGGTACCACTCTGTCAACAATATAATACAAGATTACCTGAATTTATCCTGCTAATGAGTTTTTCCACAGGCATCACCAAACCAAAAGTCTGTAAAAAGGATAGACATCATTTTTATCATGGCATCCTCGAGTCAGTCGGTAGAAGAAGTTCAGAATGCTAAACTTTGGTCCAAATCAACTCATACTCCAGTACCCCCGCAAAATGATGTTTCCAAGGCACATGCTAGCTTACTACCTTCATGGGATCTGAATAAAATTGAGGTCAGAATGACCAGCCTCGAGGGTCTGTCTAATGGTTGGAGGTCGCTTCCCGATCAGGTCAAGGCACGATTTGAAAAGAAATACGGGAGAATTGCAACCCTAATGCGAGTCAAGGTCCAAATCCCGGCATTAAAGGCCATGCTGTCAGTTTGGAGTCCTAAGTACAGGGTATTCTCTTTCAATGACATTGATACAGTTCCCACTATGGAAGAATATCAGGCATTACTAGAGATTCCTTACTCAACACAAAATCGGATCTACCTACACCTTGAGCATAGGCAGACCTGGAAACGATTAACACATTTGTTGGGTATTCCTTCAAAGGAGGTAAAGTCAAAAGAAACTGTCAAAGGGAACACGCATGGATGGTATTGGACCTACCTCGAGAAGCGGTTAGATCAATACCTCCAAGAGAAAGCGATGGGATCAAGCTTGATGCACTCGCATTGGGAATCTATGGCCTGATTTTGTTCCCGGGACCATTAGGAATCATAACCTGCAGCACGGTGGAAGTATTCTGGGCGGTAGAAAGGCAGGAGGTCAATCCGATACCGGCAATTCTTGCGGAGACCTTATTAACCCTTACCTACTGCAGACAACAGGGTAAAGGGTCCATCAAGTGTTGTTCTCAATTGTTATATCTCTGGATTATCAGTCACATATGCCCTGTGGAGACAAAGGGATTGACTTGGTACCTTGACCAGCCTCCCATCGAGAAGATGACCCGGTTAATAATCAGTCCGAAGAATGAACAGCAGTGGCGGGAACAGATTTTGAGTTTCAATAGCCATGATTATTGTTGGAGGAAGCTGTGGGCGTCAGGCCAATCCGTTTTGATCAACACGGGAGGTAATCAGTCGGTGTCCCTGATCGGAGTAACCGGATACACAAGTTACACTCCGGCATTGGTAATGAGGCAGTTTGGCTCAACACAGACCAGAATCGACATTGAAGAATACCACCAAGGTCATTTCTACCATGAGCTCAAGGAAGAGGAAGGGTTGAAAATGGCTCGCAGATCCTGGGAAAACATCTCTCTGGTGGAAAGGTCGCCTAAAGGTCCAAGTGCCACACGCGATTATCTTGAATGGAGGGTGAGGCGAGAACACTCAACTGTAGAATTCGAAGACAGCGACCCTCGCCGAAACGTCCTATTAGAAGAAGCTGATAACCGTCTGGATGATTCATTACAAAAGGCAAATACCGAGAACTCACAACTGCAAGAACAAACAAAACAGTTGGAAGACCAATGGCAGCGCCTTAAAAGAAAGGTGAGAAGACTCAGGGAAGAGGCAAGGGCCGAAAAGATAAGGTTCGAAGAGCAGGAAGTACGGTGGGAAAAGGAAAGAGACTCTCTTCAAGCTGAGGTCAAAGAAATGAAAGTGCAGAATAGTAAGCTTCAGGAAAAGATGAAATACCAAGAGGTACTCGTTGAAGAGTATAAACAGGAAAACAAAAAGAAGAAGCTCGAATTAAAAGAACAGGCACTACTCATCAACGATATCTTGAAAGAGTGTGCTAAGGAAAGGAAAGAGAAAGAAAAACAAGCTGCTCTCTATCAAGAGCTGAAAGAGAATGTTGACCAGCTGGAGAGAACGATAGCACAGGGAAAACAAGAGCTATTACCTGAATCCGAGTATGCTCTGAAAGCATTCAACCCTGCCAAACAAGAAGAAAGGATATATGAGTATCTCAGAAAATGCCATCTCATTATAAAGAACCTCCCAGAACCTAGGCCGATGTAAAGAATACGGTGTACGAATTATTCAGTTAATGAAATGATTTTTGGACCATTGTTTAGCAAATTTGTGAATGAATAATATGACTCCCGTAGGAACTTCCTCACTAGGGTTATGTGAAAAATTGAGTGCGCTATATGGACAGGTATCATAAATGTGCATTCAATCCAGTCATTCACGGTCAAACTATCGAACGATGCCATGATAAAATTCATGCAATCATCCTTTCGCAGATTTCATTCTGGCTCCCAAACGCCACTGTATCCTTCGTCCGAACAAGGACTTTTAGTTTTTTTTACAAAATTCGAAATTCATTAAAAACCTTTTTTTTCCTACAGGAAATCAACATTGCTTCAAACAAGGCAAGTCTGACCAAACACACGGTTCAACCCAAGCGAGTGTACTTAACAAGATCTTGGACAAGGAAAATAATGGAAGATCAGGAACAAGTACAGAACCTACAAGGGCAGGTTTCCGAATTGAAAGATCAGGTCTCAGAACTTATGAGACTAATGAGGGAAATGTCCCAGAATAAACCCACAGCAGAGCCTAGCCTACCACTACCTCCTCCACCACCTCCAACAAATGATCCACACCAAGCTTCAACTTCTTTTACCTTTCATTCACCAATTCCGGACCCACCAATCACTGTCAATCCGGCTGCCATGAATAATGACTTACCTTACTCTCATTACCCAACCGTTTCAAACACCGACCCATACCCTTCCATTCTAATCCCTCCAGTTCACTCCACCCCTCATCTCCCAGCTGGCGGAGCATTTCATACAGTGGGAGGAGGAAATAAGACAAGAGAAAACGAGAAACTATCTGCTCTAGAAGAGAGATTGAGAGCGATAGAGGGGCTGAATATGTATGGCTCAGTTGATGTGGCATCACTTAGATTGGTTCCCGATGTGGTGGTGCCACCCAAGTTCAAGGTCCCTGATTTCGACAAGTACACAGGGAATTCAGATCCTCGCATTCACTTGGCCACCTATATCGCCAAGATGTCTGCTCTGACAGAGGATGACAGACTGCTGGTCCACTTCTTTCATGAGAGCCTCTCAGGCGACTTTGAGGTGGTGTATTGATTGGGCGAGAGCAAACTGCGCTCCTGGAAGGATTTAGCTGATGCTTTCTTAAAGCAGTACAAATTTAACTGCGATGTGGCCCCCACAAGGAGGGATCTTCAAAACCTGGTGCAGATGGACAGGGAAAGCTTCAAGGAGTATGCCCAGAGATGGAGAGAAAAGGCGGCAGAAGTACACCCTCCGGTGACTGACAATGAGCTGTGCTCTCTGTTCATTGAGACTTTGAAAGCCCCCTATTTCAATTTGATGATTGGGAACACTTCCAACAGCTTCTCTGACATCATACAGGCCGGTGAAAGAATAGAGGCCAATCTAAGAATGGGATGGTTGCAGGAGTTGGCTGAGAACCCTGCGAAGAAGACTGCCAGCTTTGGCAAGAAGAAGGAGGGTGATGTGCATTCTGTCACCCGTCAAAACAATTATTCCCCATTCCCTCAAAATAATTATCGGCCATATCCTCCCCCTCATGGCCAAATAGTCGCAAACATTCCACCTCCTTTCTCTAATTATCCACACCCGTGCCCACAATATCCCCCACCTACAAATTACCAACCGAGACCACCTCCTCCTCCTGCTCAACCAAGACCACCACAAAACAACCCAAGACCCCCAAGAAACCCTGATCCACCTCTTCCCCTCCCACTCAGTGAAATATACCGATACCTTGTCGGTATAAACCAAATTGTACCAGTTCCCCTAGATCCAATTCAACCTCCATATCCCAGGTGGTATGATGCCACTGCCCGTTGTGAATATCATGGAGGAGCACAAGGGCATTCAACTGATAACTGCGGGGCACTCAGAGGGAGAGTGCACGCTTTAATCAGAAATGGGTGGTTGAAGATTGAGGGAAATAGTTCCCTCCCCAATGTCACCACAAACCCATTGCCCAAACATAATACGGGTAATGGAGTAAATATGACGGAGCCGGATGAAGAGAGGGTGGCACTAGAGGTGGATGTGTTAGTTCCTCACTTTGAGGAAATTTTTGCCATGGCAATGAGGGAAGGTTATTTTTGCCCTCAGGTATCCGAATCAGTAAAAGGCATGGGATGTCCATACCATGGAAGGGCAGGTGATCATAAGTTACAAGACTGTGCGAGATTCCGTCAAGAGGTACAAAATTTGCTGTCCCTCAAAATTTTAAGATGCCAAAGGAGATCGAAAGCGGAGGACGAAGTAAATACTGCCAGGTTTGGCCAAAATACCTCTACCCCCAAATTAACCTACTCTGTCCCCAATGCCCCAGTAACCTCGCCGCCAGTAACGGTCATCCGAGCCCCATCTCAGCTCCCTATTACCAACACCCATGCCATACCTTGGAACTACAATTTCCAAGTCTTCACCCAAGGAGCATCAACCAGTACACCGTCTCCTAGCCTTGCTTCACCCCCGATACCTCCTAAGCCATGTTTTACTCCTCATGAGCATTTTAGAATGACTTATGCCGGACCTACCACCAGTGCTACTCCCCAGGTTAATCCTCAACCTGTCACTACCACAAAATCCTCCTCGCATGAGCAAGAATTTGAGTTCATAACTCAAAGTGGGAGGTGTTACGGGAACGAAGAGAAAGAAAAGAGAAAAGGGAAAGTAAAGATGGGAGAGTCACTGAAGAACACCGAAGAGGAGGTTGAGAAGAAAGAGGAAGTAGAGCCTGCCGAACCTAAAGAAGAGGAGGAGCTGTTACTCCAAATAATGAAACAGAGTGAGTATGATGTGGTGGAACAATTGAGAAAGACACCTGCCCGAATTTCGCTGTTATCACTGATCTTGAGTTCGGAAGTGCACAGACAAGCCTTGCAGAGAATCCTGGATCAGGCCTTTGTAAACCCCGACATCACTCCGGGGCAGTTTGAGAAGATAGTGGGACAAATCCAGGCATCCAGTTTTGTTACTTTCTCGGAGGACGAGATAGACCCTGCGGGTTTAAGGCACACTAAAGCTCTGCATGTGACAGTGAAATGTAAGGGTTGTATAGTAGCCAAGGTACTTATCGATAACGGATAAGCTCTCAATGTACTCCCTAGTGCTACCTTGGCTAGATTGCCAGTTGACCAATCAGATATACGTCAAAGTGTTATGGTGGTAAGAGCCTTTGACGGTACCAGAAGAGAAGTGTTGGGAGATATTGATTTGCCACTCCAAATTGGCGCATGCACTTTCGATGTCACGTTCCAGGTGATGAATATTAAGCCGGCCTACACTATGTTGTTGGGGAGGCCTTGGATCCATTCTGCGAAAGCCGTTCCCTTAACTCTGCACCAGAAAATAAAATACATCATGAACGGCAAAATCATCACGGTGAGAGGAGAAGAAGCCATATTAGTCACCAAGCCACAATCACTCCCTTATGTGGAAGCGGCCGAGGAGTCGTTGGAAAGTTCTTTCCAGACCCTTGAGTTACAAGACACCGAAAATGATAGGGCTATGGCTATGGTGGCCAAAGTGATGTCAAAGAATGGATATCAGGAGGGCAAAGGCTTGGGCACCGCATTGCAAGGGATCGTTGAGCCTATACCGGCTATTCAGAAGATAGGTCGCTCCGGTTTGGGTTATGAGGAAGATGCCCTCATGGATGGGCGATTCTGGATGAGGAACAGACTTCGGGATCAGAGATTCGATCAGAAAATCGGGAGAATGAAAGTAGTCCCGAGGATCACGGAAGTCTTCACTAAACCGGTCATTGAAAATCCGGCGAATGCGGAAGAATCACCTGATGAACCATCCATTGATGTCATCCACCTGGATTCTTTGTATGAGGCTTTGGTCTCGCCAATAGCTGAGGGGCAGGAACTAGACAACTGGACGGCAGAGGACATCCCTGTACTCAATTTCGAGTAAAGTACCTTTGGTTATCAACACTTGATCATTTTGTCCATGGTGACAAGTGTAATACTGTAAATGGACCTTTTCTTATGGCATAAACGTTAATGAATTAATAGCGCATTTTAAATCCAATCCTCTCTTTCTTTCCTTTTGAATTCCATCCTTATAATACGTTCTATTTTTATTCATTCAGGACCATTCGTCAATTAACACCTAATAATCCAATAGACTCAGAAATTCCTCTGGTTAATTTTGAAATCCCCATAACTGCCATTACTTCAAGTGATTCTGAGGAAGACCTTACAGAAGAAAGCAATGAAAAGGATGAACCCTCCCTAGTGCCTTGTGGAGACGAAACGCACACCATAAATTTAGGCACAGAAGAAGTAAAAAGGGAACTTAAGGTAGTGGAGAGTGAAGAATTGGGAGATATGATCAGTCTGCTTAAAGAATTCCTCGACGTATTTTCCTGGAGCTATGATGATATGGTGGGTTTGGACCCTCAGATAGTGACACACAAAATTCCCCTAATTCCGGGGACAGTCCCGGTAAAGCAGAAGTTAAGGAGAATGAATCCCGACACACTGCTCAAAGTTCGGGATGAAGTCAAGAAACAGTATGACGCTGGGTTCCTGGAAGTGGTCAAATATCCCCAATGGGTGGCTAACGTCGTCCCGATAATGAAGAAGGACGGGAGAGTCAGGGTGTGCGTTGACTACAGGGATCTTAATAAAGCAAGCTTGAAAGAAGATTTCCCTCTCCCTCACATTGATGTGTTAGTTGACAATGCTGCAGGATTGGGCAGGTGTTCGTGTATTGATGGGGCATCAGGGTACAATCAGATCCCAATGGACGAGGAAGACAAGGATAAAACTGCTTTCATCACTCAATGGGGAGTGTTTTGCTATCGGGTCATGCCTTTCAGGTTGAAGAATGCTGGTGCTACCTACCAGCGCGCAATGGTCACATTATTCCACGATATGATGCATAAAGAGGTGGAAGTTTATGTGGATGATATGATCATTAAATCCAGAGGAAAAGAGAGCCACGTACAGGTGATGAGGAGGGTATTCGAAAGGCTCAGGAGATACCAGTTAAAACGGAACCCTGCCAAATGCATATTCGGAGCTAGATCTGGAAAGTTGTTGGGATTCATAGAAAGCGAGAGGGGAATAGAAGTTGATCCAGACAAGGTTCGAGCTATTCAAGAGATGCCATCCCCAAGAACAGAAAGGGAGGTACGCAGTTTCCTGGGAAAATTGAACTACATATCAAGATTTATTTCCAATCTCACCGCTAAAGCCGAGCCTATTTTTAAACTACTCCGAAAGAATAACACCACCCAATGGGATTCAGTTTGTCAAGAGGCTTTTGAGACAATCAAGCGGTATCTGTCAAACCCACCAGTGTTGGTTCCACCCATGGTGGGAAGGCCTTTGATCCTGTTTATGGCAGTCCAACAGAACTCGATGGGATGTGTTTTGGGACAACATGATGATACTGGCTGAAAGGAAAGGGCTATTTATTACCTGAGCAAAAAGTTCAATGATTGTGAGTCAAGATACTCTTTCTTAGAAAAGACTTGCTGTGCATTAGCCTGGACAGCGAATCGCCTCAAGCACTACATGCTGAATCACAAGACATGGCTCATCTCCAGGATGGATCCTATCAAATATGTATTCGAAAGCCCATTCGTGCCAGGCCGGATAGCCAAGTGGCAGGTCATACTCTCCCAATATGACATAGTCTATATGACCCGGAAGGCAGTGAAAGGTAGCGTGATCGCTGACCTCCTAGTAGAAAATCCTATCCAGGATTATGAAGCTCTGGATTTTGAGTTCCCTGATGAGCATATTAATGAAGTAGACTGCAAAGAAGAGGGGCCAACCGATGTATGGGAAATGTATTTCGACGGAGCTGTCAATTTGTCCGGTAATGGAATTGGAGCTGTATTGATATCCCCAGATGGAAAACACTTCCCGATAGCTGTCAAGTTGAGGTTTGACTGCACCAACAACATCGCGGAATACGAAGCTTGTGTGATGGGTCTACAGGCTGCCATCAAAATGAAAATCAGGAAGTTGGAAGTATATGGAGACTCAGCCCTGATTATTTATCAAGTCAAGGGAGAATGGCAAACTAAGGATCCGAAGCTGATCCCATATCAGAAGTACTTATTGGAGCTGATTAAGAAATTCGAAGAAATCTCTTTCACTCACCTTAGTCGAGACAAGAATCAATTTGCTGATGCCTTAGCCACTCTAGCTGTTATGGCTCAAATTGAAGAAGGGTAAATGGCTCAGATATTGAAGATTGAGATAAGGAATGAGCTAGCTTATTGCTTCATGATTGAAGAAGAACCAGATGGTGAACCTTGGTATCATGACATCCTGCTCTACTGCAAAACCAGAGAATTCCCTTCGGGGGCAAGCAAAAACGAAAAGAGGATGATTCGGAGATTAGCATTGGGATACTTCCCCAGTGGTGAAACCCTATACAAGAGAGGGTCCAATGGTGAACTGTTGAGATGCGTGGATGCAAAAGAGGCGAAGAAAATCCTTTTTGAGACTCATGAGGGAAATTGTGCAACCCATACCAATGGGCACATGATGGCTAAGCAAATCATGCGATGGGGATATTTTTGGACTAAATTGGAAAAGGATTGCATCGAGTATTTCCGAAAATGCCATAAGTGTCAAATCTATGTAGATCCGATAAATGTGCCGCCTCACAAATTGTTCAACCTCGCCTCACCATGGCCTTTCGCAATGTGGGGCATTGATGTGATTGGTCCCATCAACCCTAAGGCATCCAATGGGCACAGATTTATCCTAGTAGCTATCGACTATTTTTCTAAGTGGGTCGAAGCCACATCTCACGCCCATATCACGCAGAACACGTTTCTCAAATTCCTCAGAAACAATATCATCTGTCAGCATGGCCTCCCTGATGAAATCGTCACTGATAACGCTAAGAATCTGAATGGTCCAAGGATTCAGAAATTGTGTGATCAATACAAAATCCGACACCTCAATTCCTTCCGATACCGTCCCCAGATGAATGGAGCAGTGGAAGCTGCAAACAAAAACCTCAAGAGGATAATCCGGAAAATGACGGTCACGTATAGGGATTGGCATGATATGCTTCCTTACGCTCTCCACGCATACCGGACTTCTGTAAGAACCTCAACCGGGGCAACTCCATACTCACTGGTTTTCGGGATGGAAGCGGTATCACCTATTGAAGTTGAAATTCCTTCCCTAAGGATTCTGAAGGAATCAGGGATTGATGAGTCAGAATGGATCCAGTCAAGGTTGGATCAGTTAAACTTGCTAGATGAGAAAAGGTTAGCGGACATGTCATGGCGATTATACGGATGAGGGTGGCTAGAGCATTTGGTAAAAGCGTTCGCCCACGCGAATTCCAACCCGGGGACCTAGTTCTGAAGAAAGTGCTGCCGAATCAAAACGATCCCCGGGGCAAATGGTCACCAACCTACGAGGGACCCTATGTGGTTAAAAAGGCATTTTCTGGAGGAGCCTTGATCTTGACCCACATGGACGGTGAAGAGTTTCCAAGACCTGTGAATGCTGACACCGTCAAGAGATACTATGCCTAAAAAAAAAAAAAAAAAAAAAGGGGGGGGGGGGGGTAGGAGCGAAAACCCGAAAGGGCGCTCCTAGCAAAATGTGTGAAAGAAGGCGAAAACCCCGAAGGGGCGCTTTCTGTAAAATGAGTGAAGGATGAAAACCCGAAAGGGCATCCTGAAAGAGCGCTTAAAAAAAAAAAAAAAAAAAAAAAAAAACCTAGGGGTGAAAACCCGAAAGGGCATCCCACGAACCAAAAGGGAGAAATAAGGAACGGGGTATGAAACCGAGAATGGAGAGGCAACCGTCACGGCATAAGGCTTCAGAAAACTTGAAATAATGGCAGTTAAGGGATTTCAAAATCAACCACAGGGAATATGTGAGAGCTATCCTTGTACCCTTTTTCTTTGAAACTTCTTCTTTGTTTCTTATTAAAACCATAATAAAATCACACTTCATTCCCCATGTTTCTATCTTTCCCTTATATTTATCTTTCTGCAATCTCGTTATTTAATGCGTTATTTAATCAGTTAAAATTTTTGCCACAAGATTAAGATTTGACAATTGATAACCTCACGTACTTTACTATGAGATTTGCAGGGAATAACCAAAAAAAAAAAAAAAAAAAACTAGAGGTGAAAACCCGGAGGGGCGCTTCTAGTCATATAGACGAAGGGGAAGTAAAAACCCGCAAGGGCGCTTTTCGGGAGAAAGAAAAAACAGAAAAGGGGCATTTGAAGAAATGGGGTCATAGGTTAAGTCTTGCAACTCGTCCTCCATTCATCATCGGTCTTCGGGATTCTATTAAGTACACTTCATTGGGGAAGAACTTCTCGTGTCCGGATTAGGCTTGCTTTGTAAGTGCAATTTAAATTTCCTGCCATCGACCTCTGGTTCCTTGATCTAAGTCGATTTTAATTTCCTGCATTTAAACTTCCTGCTATCAACCTCTGGTTCCTTGATCTAAGTTGATTTTAATTTCCTGCAATTTAAATTTCCTGTCATCGACCTCTGGTTCCTTGATCTAAGTTGATTTTAATTTCCTGCAATTCAAATTTCCTGTTATCGACCTCTGGTTCCTTGATCTAAGTTGATTTTAATTTCCTGCAATTTAAATTTCCTGTCATCGACCTCTGGTTCCTTGATCTAAGTCGATTTTAATTTCCTGCATCTAAACTTCCTGCCATCAACCTCTGGTTCCTTGATCTAATTGTTAGTAGTATGCCCTAGAGCATATCATTTAGTATGTATCTTGTATATATTTTTAATAATAAAATGCATTTCCACTTTTCCGTTTACATAATATATTTATGTGTAATAGAAAAGGTCCATTGATATTTTGTTAGAAATATTATTCTTAAGTTGTTAAGAATATAAGTGACAATATTTCTAGCATAAAGTATCATAAATAGGTTCACAATCGAGGATACTTCATAATAAGGACATGACTTATCCAGAAAGATTGTATTCATGTTTGTTCCCAAGTTATTTATATGAGATATAAATAAGATGGAATGGTGAGTCTCATGCCATATAACAAACTTGATAGGCACTTATAAATGATAAGTAGGCCGAACCAGTGACACTTATGACAAGCACATGGAGTTTACTCTTATCAATGTTTTGTCATAAATCATATCAGTGCATATAATCTTTAGACCTGAGATAGCACAGTTATCTTGTATATAGGTAGTTTGAGTTTGATACTACTTTCATACTTGTACTATGTATGGGTATATGGGCATGTGTTGGCTCCTGCTAGTTATATATGGAGGTAGGTGTTGATCAAGAAGGAATTTGTTCCTCTAAGTAAATATAGATAAAATCCTATGTTCATTTAATTGTTCTTGATGTTTCAAGTTCCTGGCCAGGACAGATAGATTTATTCAAAAAAGAGTTTCTGATGAGAAAAATCTTTTAATCAAGAACTGGAATTAAAAGAGAACATAATATTCATAGCAAATGGAGTTTGACATAAACCATGACTCCAGCTTGAGTTGGGATTTTGTAACAGAGAGATTTTAGTGCATGGTAACATATGATTATAGGTTCATTTAAGGTAAACCTTATTACTAATTGGGTGGCCATGGCATGCTATGCTAGGTGTTAACCATGGTCTATGAGGTTCATAAAATGATTTAGAGAAATCATTTATGGTAAGAAAGATTTATGATGATATTAAGAGTTGATATCATGTCTCATTGCCAATTAGTGATGAGCCTAGTAAGTCACACACATACACAAGTTATCACCTATTTAAATATGATTTAATTAATTAATTAAAGAGTTTAATTGATTAATTAAATAGATTTGGTTTGCAATTAAATTGCAAAGTCCCTAGCATGACTTGAAACCAAATCTAGATTATTGGATGTGTAGTATAAATTAAATTTATATTTAAAGTGTTTAAATATGAATTTAATTGATGAGAAATTAATTAATAGAGATTAATTAATTAATTTATATTTGATATAAATTAATTAGAAGAAGAAAATAATTATTTTGGGTTAAGAACTCAAAATTAAGACACAGGGGCATTTTGGTAATTTCACATTGTTACAATTTGCAACAAGAGATGTGAACACATGGCATAACACATAAGCTTACCAAATGTTTTTTAATCATGTAAGATGATTAAAATCAAGATTAAATATAGGTTTGACACTTGGCATAATGTGATTGGGTCACTTAAACCTAGAGCTAATCAAAAGGTGACATGTGGCTAGGGTTTAATGTGTTAACCTAGCTATTTAAGTGTGGTTATGAAAACATAACCAGCAGCCTCTCCTCTCAATTGTCACGCCACTTTGAGCCTCTCCAGCTATTTCTCTTCATCTCTCATCAATTCAAAGAGATTAGCCATCAATCTCTTGAATTAAGAACACTAGAAATTGTTTCTAGTGTCCTGTTTACATCTCTAATCTCTTAAAAGGCAGTACTTGAATTTCTAATTAATAGAAAAGGCTTTAGAAGCTGTTCAAGGGCTGCCATAGGTGTTCTTGGTGTGGACAAGCTAGAGGGACAATATCTGGTGTCCTGAAGATGAATCTCAAAGCGCAGACAAGCGACACATCAAGAGGTTAGTGTAATCGTTCTTGATTTAATCTAGGGTTCTAAAATTAATCTGATTAATTTTAAAATCTTAAATGGCAAATACAGATCCAAAAACATATTAAAAGAGTTTTAATATGTTGTTTATCATTGAAATCAAATAGATAAAAATAAATCTTGCATGGTGCATGTGACCCTAGGTGAAAATTTTTGAATTCAATGGTATAATCTTGTGTTTTTCACGCCTTCCTTCAATTGGTATCGAGCCACTATATTTGCCATTTAGATTGTTGATTATATAATTTAATTGTGTGTTTGATCATGAGATCAAGAGATTCATTGCTGGTTGGATCATGAGGTGTGGCGGCACACATGGTGAAGCCACCATTGGTGGCGGCAACAATGGTTCCTTGGGCGGTTCAAGGTTTGGCTTTTAATTCTGCAATTGTTGTATGATCTAAAGCCTATTCTTTGACTAATTAAAGTGTTTAATTAGTTGTTTTAATCACACAATTAAATTATGATTCAAATCAGAATTTTAAAAATTGTTTGAATGTGATTCAAATCTGAATTTTAAAAGTTGTTTGAATGTGATTCAAATCTGAATTTTTAAAGTTGTTTGAATCATATTTAAATCTGATTTTTTAAAATTGATTCAATAAAATTCAGATCTGATTTTTAAAAATATTTGAATGTGATTCAAATCTGATTTTTTAAAAAATGTTTGAATGTGATTCAAATCTGAATTTTTGAAGTTGTTTGAATGTGATTCAAATCTGAATTTTTAAATTTGTTTGAATGAGATTCAAATCTGAATTTTTAAATTTATTTGAATCATATTCAAATCTGAATTTTTAAGTTGAATATGAGATATTCAATTTAATTTAAGTATGTATGTTTTATTTAATTGTTAAATAGTGATATGCATGATGGATGATCATGGACTATAAAAGACCAATGTGATTGGATTTATTTCTTTTATGTTTCTTTGGGATTGTAAATTAATTAATTTATTTTAATTTATTTTGGGCATGTATTATTAAGTTTGTAATATTTTTGGGTTGTAATTTCATTTATTTAAGTTCTTGTAAATTCGCCTTGGTATGCCAATGATTACTATGTAATATTGGATTGCAAGAAGTTCAAGGAGGTCAAGAGCATTGGTGGGACCAGTGGGAGGAATTCAATATCAAGTGTTGATTATGTACTCCTTCAGCAACTCTTGTAAAATGAATGAATGAAATGCACCTAGGAATGCCCACATTCAATTCTTGGTGTTTCAGAATTGAATCCCTTAGAAAGTCCATGATCATACCATATTTACTGCTTATCCATGAATGCATGAGATGTATGGGAATGTATGCAATTATAGGATATATGCATGGTAAATGGATAATGTGCAAAGTGAGACCTTAATAGTAATTAGGATGGCTATAAAATCTTCCAAACAAATGATTAAGTTGGAAATGCTATAATTAAAGTAATTATAACATAAGCCCTCCATTGGGGCAATTATTTTAAGAAATTTTAAATAGTTGCATGAGATGCAATTAATTTAAGAGATTTTCTTAAGAATAATTGTTAAGCATGAGATGTTGTAAATATGTAAATGGTTTGGTGGCCAATATTGGATGTACCTGAGGACATTAAAATTATTTGCATAATTACTGGCTCAATGGGATCAACTTAACTAATGCAAGATAAGTCAATAATGGATGTACAAGAGATTTTGAGAACTAGGGGCTATGTAAATGATTGAACCTCTCATGAGATGTGATGGGCAAGGAGTTGCTCACTTATAGTTTATTGTAATTCCAATAATGGATGTACATGAGGATGATCAATAGAATTATAAGAATTCAATCACCCACTAGAAATCCATCCAACTAGGATTTCCGTTTTCTACTTTGGAAGTGTAGGATTCGCTAAGTTAGTGGGAGGACCAATTTGATTAAAAGACCATAATCATTTTGGTTAAATACATGATACATTTACTAATTAATCTAGTTATTTTCTGCAGTTAATTTTCTGATAAAAATGAGCACAAAACAACCACCACCATCCAATATCCTTGCAAGCATACTTGATCACAACAGGTTGACAGGACCTAATCATGCGATTGGCTAAGAAATTTGAAACTTGTCTTGAACCTTGAACATATAGGATATGTTCTAGATTCAAATGTTCCTGGTCCCTTACCTCCAGAGGCCACACAAGAGGAACATGAAACTTTGGACAAGTGGAAGGAGCATGATATGAGAGCTAAGTGTTACATGCTTGCTTCCATGAGTAATGAGTTACAGAAGCAACATGAGAACATGCAGAGTGCGAGTGAAATCCTCCTTCACCTACAAGAGTTGTATGGTGAGCACAGCAGGAATGCTAGGTATGAGATATCTAAACAGTTATTCCGTATGAGGATGTCTGAGGGATAGAATGTTGGGGATCATGTCCACAAGATGATTCGGCTGATTGAGCAGTTTGAACATCTTGACTTCAACATGGATTTCCAACTACAAACGGATTTGATCCTTCAGTCCCTTCCTGAGTCTTTTGGGAATTTTGTGACAAATTTCCATATGACTATACAGGAATGCACCTTAGTGAATTACTCAATATGCTGGTTATTTCCCTAACGAATTTGCCAGGCAATTAAGGAAAAGAGGTTGCTTTGGTTGCATCTTCTTCTGCTGGAAAGTCAAACTTGAAGTATGGCAATAAGAAAAAGAAACCTCGATTCTGGTCCTTCCAAGAAAATAGCTAAGCAGAAAAGGAAGACTAAAGTGATGGAGGCAAAGGAAAGTGTTTCCACGCCAAAAGGATGGGCCTGGAAAAGGAACCGCCTGAGTATCTTGCTTCTCTGAAGGACAAGAAGGATACACCTTCGGAAGGTATGTCCATATCTTGTTATTTAGATTCGATGATACTCATAGTTCATCTACGACTTGGGTTTTAGATCTGGTGCGGTTCTCACATTTCTAATGATATGCAGGAACTAGCAAGCGATGGCGACTTGCGTTCTCAAGATATTAGAGTCCGGATTGGCAATGGCTCAACTGTTGAAGCTTTAGCCATAGGATCTAAATCTTTTTACATGTTTGGACATGTTTTGTGTTTGGATAATATTTTATATGTACCTGATGCTTTTAAGAACATCATTTCTATATCTAGTTTGACTAGAAATGGCTATGAATTTCAGTTCACAGATAATGTTTGCAATATTTATTTTGGAAATAAATATGTTGGTTCGGGTTATATGAATGATGGTCTTTATTATTTGGATAATAATGACAAACACAAATTGAATGCAAATGATCTAAAAGAATACAATGCCATGGTGAAAACCAACTCAAGTTCAAAATATATTTGGCACTTAAGGTTATGTCATGTTGCAGAAGATAGGATTGCAAAATTGGAGAAAATGGGGATTTTATCCTCATTGGGCTCTGAGCCTACTCTAACTTGTGAATCTTGCCTTCAAGGCAAAATGACTACATCACCCTTTGTTGGACAAGGGCTAAGAGCTGAAAATATTTTGGAACTAATACATAGTGATGTATGTGGTCCATTTAAAGAAATGGCTAGAGGGGGCTTTCATTATTTTATTACCTTCTTGATGATAAATCAAGGTTTGGGTATTTGTATTTGATGAAATACAAACATGAATCCTTTGAAAAGTTTAAGGAATTTAAATCTGAAGTAGAAAATCAAACAGGAAAAAGTATTAAAGCTCTTCGATCAGATCGTGGAGGTGAATATTTGAAATCGAATTTGATGAATACTTGAGAGAGCATGGCATTGTTTCTCAGCTGACTCCTCCAGGAACGCCACAGCTGAATGGTGTATCTGAAAGGAGAAATCGTACCCTATTAGATATGGTACGTAGTATGATGAGCTATACTGATATTCCAATCTCCTTTTGGGGATTTGCATTAGAATCAGCTTTGTATATTCTGAATAGGATTCCATCAAAATCAGTTTCTTCCACACCTTATGAGATTTGGCATGGAAGAAAACCAAGTCTTAAGCATGTTAAGATTTGGGGTTGTCCAGCTTATATCAAAAAGCTGAACACTGATAAATTGGAGACCAGATCAGAAAGAGGTCGATTTGTTGGATATCCAAAAGATAGTTTTGGATATTATTTTTTTGCCTACTTCACAAAGGTTGTGATAAGTAGAGATGCCACATTTCTTGAACAACGGTTTGTTCAAGAAGGAGGCAAAGGAAGGCAAATAGAGTTAGAATTGGAGAATTCGACCAACCAGCAGATCGGATGGATATAGATCCATCTAGTCAACCTATACCCATTGATGAAACATCTACATTGTTCCTCGTAGAACAACCGGTATCTCACCCACGTGAGATATGGTTTTCTTCATGAAGAAGAACAAGAGTTGTCTACTCATGAAGAAGTAGATCATGGAGATGATCCACTTACCTATGAAGAAGCTATATCAGATATAGACTCTTCAAAATGGATTGATGCTATGAAATCCGAGATTGATTCCATGTATAAGAATCAAGTTTGGGATCTTGTTGACCCACAGAAGGTATTGTACCTATAGGGAACAAATGGGTTTTCAAGAAGAAAATTAGTTACGATGGAAAGGTAGAGACCTATAAGGCAAGGCTAGTAGCGAAAGGGTTTCGCCAAAGGCAAGGAATAGACTATGAGGAGACTTTCTACTTTGTTGCCATGCTTAAATCAATTAGGATTTTATTAGCAATACCGCTTACTATGATTATGAGATTTGGCGGATGGATGTCAAAATAGCTTTTCTCAATGGATACATTGAAGAAAAATTTTCATGGAACAACCTAGGGATTTGAATCCCAAGATGGTTCCAAGGTATGCAAGCTAAAGCGATCCATTTATGGGTTGAAACAAGCTTGAGGAGTTGGAACATCCGTTTTGATGAAGCCATTAAATCTTTTGGTTTTATCAAAAATGAGGATGAGCCATGTGTATATAAGAAGGTTAGTGACAGTGCTATCACTTTCCTTGTCTTATATGTGGATGACATCTTGTTGATGGGTAATGATACGGGTATGTTGACGACTATAAAGGTATGGTTGTCAAATACATTCTCCATGAAAGACTTAGGAGGCAACCTATATTCTTGGGATTCGCATCTATAGAGATAGAGCGAAAGAATAATTGGTTTATCCCAAAGTCTATACTTGGAAAAGGTGTTAAAGAGGTTTAACATGCTTGATTCCAAGAGAGGATTGTTACCAGTGAGACATGGTATCCACCTTTCTAAAGAGATGTCTCCAAAGACACCAAGAAAGAGATAAGATGGCCGGATTCCATATGCTTGGCTATTGGAAGTTTAATGTATGCAATGTTGTGTACTAGGCGGATATCGCATATCTCGTTAGTTTGACTAGCGGTATCAATCCAATCCAGTTTGGAACATCGATAGTCATCAAGAATATCCTTAAGTACTTGAGAAGAACTAAGAATTTATTCTTGATTTATGGAGGTGGAGACTTGCAATTGGATGGTTATCACGATTACGATTTCCAATCGATATCGATGATAGAAAGTCTACCTCTGGATATGTGTTCATTTGTAATGGAGGTGCGATCGGTTGGAAGAGTTCCAAACAGAGCACGATTGCAGATTCCACTCATCGAGGTGAGTATATTCTCGCATCGATCTCGCAAAGGAAGTTGTTTGGATAAAGAAGTTCGTGATGAACTTACATGAGTTCCTTCCATTGAGTCGCGGTTCCATTACACCGTGACAACAATGGAGCGATCATCTGAGCTAAGGAACCAAGGTCTCACCAGAAATCTAAACACATAGAAAGGCGCTACCACATTATCAGAGAAATAGTTGGGCGAGGCGATGTAGCCATGCAGAAAATAGCATCAGCTGAAAATCCAGCTGATCCATTCACTAAGCCTATGTCACAGACTCAATTAGACCGACATCTTGAGAAGATAGGTCTAAGATATTGTAATGAATGGCTCTAGTGCTAGTGGGAGATTGTTAGTAGTATGCCCTAGAGCATATCATTTAGTATGTATCTTGTATATATTTTTAATAATAAAAGGCATTTCCACTTTTCCATTTACATAATATATTTATGTGTAATAGAAAAGGTCCATTGATATTTTGTTAGAAATATTATTCTTAAGTTGTTAAGAATATAAGTGACAATATTTCTAGCACAAAGTATCATAAATAGGTTCACAATCGAGGATACTTCATAATAAGGACATGACTTATCCAGAAAGATTGTATTCATGTTTGTTCCCAAGTTATTTATATGAGATATAAATAAGATGGAATGGTGAGTCTCATGCCATATAACAAACTTGATAGGCACTTATAAATGATAAGTAGGCCGAACCAGTGACACTTATGACAAGCACATGGAGTTTACTCTTATCAATGTTTTGTCATAAATCATATCAGTGCATATAATCTTTAGACCTGAGATAGCACAGTTATCTTGTATATAGGTAGTTTGAGTTTGATACTGCTTTCATACTTGTACTATGTATGGGTATATGGGCATGTGTTGGCTCCTGCTAATTATATATGGAGGTAGGTGTTGATCAAGAAGGAATCTGTTCCTCTAAGTAAATAGAGATAAAATCCTATGTTCATTTAATTGTTCTTGATGTTTCAAGTTCCTGGCCAGGACAGATAGATTTATTCAAAAAAGAGTTTCTGATGAGAAAAATCTTTTAATCAAGAACTGGAATTAAAAGAGAACATAATATTCATAGCAAATAGAGTTTGACATAAACCATGACTCCAGCTTGAGTTGGGATTTTGTAACAGAGAGATTTTAGTGCATGGTAACATATGATTATAGGTTCATTTAAGGTAAACCTTATTACTAATTGGGTGGCCATGGCATGCTATGCTAGGTGTTAACCATGGTCTATGAGGTTCATAAAATGATTTAGAGAAATTATTTATGGTAAGAAAGAGTTCTGATGATATTAAGAGTTGATATCATGTCTCATTGCCAATTAGTGATGAGCCTAGTAAGTCACACACATACACAAGTTATCACCTATTTAAATATGATTTAATTAATTAATTAAAGAGTTTAATTGATTAATTAAATAGATTTGATTTGCAATTAAATTGCAAAGTCCCTAGCATGACTTAAAACCAAATCTAGATTATTGGATGTGTAGTATAAATTAAATTTATATTTAAAGTGTTTAAATATGAATTTAATTGATGAGAAATTAATTAATAGAGATTAATTAATTAATTTATATTTGATATAAATTAATTAGAAGAAGAAAATAATTATTTTGGGTTAAGAACTCAAAATTAAGACACAGGGGCATTTTGGTCATTTCACAGTGTGACACGTGGCACCATGAGATGGTGACACATGGCATAACACATAAGCTTGCCAAATGTTTTTTTAATCATGTAAGATAATTAAAATCAAGATTAAATATAGGTTTGACACTTGGCACAATGTGATTGGGTCACTTAAACCTAGAGCTAATCAAAAGGTGACATGTGGCTAGGGTTTAATGTGTTAACCTAGCTATTTAAGTGTGGTTATGAAAAGAAAACATAACCAGCAGCCTCTCCTCTCAATTGTCACGCCACTTTGAGCCTCTCCAGCTATTTCTCTTCATCTCTCATCAATTCAAAGAGATTAGCCATCAATCTCTTGAATTAAGAACACTAGTAATTGTTTCTAGTGTCCTGTTTACATCTCTAATCTCTTAAAAGGCAGTACTTGAATTTCTAATTAATAGAAAAGGCTTTAGAAGCTGTTCAAGGGCCGCCATAGGTGTTCTTGGTGTGGACAAGCTAGAGGGACAACATCTGGTGTCCTGAAGATGAATCTCAAAGGCGCAGACACGCTGCAGCACATCAAGAGGTTAGTGTAATCGTTCTTAATTTAATCTAGGGTTCTAAAATTAATCTGATTAATTTTAAAATCTTAAATGGCAAATACAGATCCAAAAACATATTAAAAGAGTTTTAATATGTTGTTTATCATTGAAATCAAATAGATAAAAATAAATCTTGCATGGTGTATGTGACCCTAGGTGAAAATTTTTGAATTCAATGGTATAATCTTGTGTTTTTCACGCTTCCGTTCCTTCACTAAGTTGATTTTAATTTCCTGCAATTTAAATTTCCTGTCATCGACCTCTGGTTCCTTGATCTAAGTCGATTTTAATTTCCTGCATCTAAACTTCCTGCCATCAACCTCTGGTTCCTTGATCTAAGTTGATATTAATTTCCTGCAATTTAAATTTCCTGTTATCAACCTCTGGTTCCTTGATCTAAGTTGATTTTAATTTCCTGCAATTCAAATTTCCTGTTATCAACCTTTGGTTCCTTGATCTAAGTTGATTTTAATTTCCCGCAATTTAAATTTCCTGTTATCAAACTCTGGTTCCTTGATCTAAGTTGATTTTAATGTCCTGCAATTTACATTTCCTGTTATCAACCTCTGGTTCCTTGATCCAAGTTGATTTTAATTTAACTTATGTTGTCGATTTCTAGGTCACTAATTTGGGTATGCTTTAGTTCCCTAACTTCGAGCACTTAATCGTCCAAAATATGGGTCTGAATCTTTACATAATTCTTACACGGGAAATTCTTTTTCCTTTGATAAAAATTATGTAAAGAGGGGCAGCTGTCGACACCATATTTTGGTCGATCCCCAGTACTAAGTCTCCCTGTGACAGCTAATCACATTTCCGATCCCTCTTTGATAGACAGTCACATTTCCGATCTCTCCTCACAAAGAATTGAATCAATGCTAAGTCCTCACATCAGTCAAAGCCTTACCAGTCTATTAAATCGCTCACCGATCTCTCAAACCCATTGTCGAATCTCCGGACCAGTCAAGTATATTCCTGATCTCTGTTGACAAACGAAATGAACTGACACTAGATCTTTTCTTACCAGTTTTATTGCCGATCTCCCATTCAAAAGTTTAAGAGCTAAGGTTTTGGTCCGGTTTAATGAGGATTCTGATCTTAAGTGTTCAAGTCAAATTTCCAATTTTAATCAAGTCCCGTTCAGCATTTCTTCCCTACCGATCTCATGCTTATTGTGCTTTCCGATCTCTTACGCTTAGATTAATAATTGCATTTAGTTCTTGTTTTGCTATGCTCAGACAATCAAATACTTAGGCAATTCAGAGATTTTCCAATCGCATCCAATCATTGAACAAAGAGCGATTTCATTTCATACCAACATTTGTACAAGTCATTGGTGAGGATCACCCCGGCTGATCTACATTTTGCTCATTTTCTCTCTCACCTCGGCCTCCTCTTCGCTTTCCTCCTCGCCTCAGGAGCAGTCGGCCATCCAAGAGAAGTCCTCCTCTGGTAACGCTCGAGGCTCGGCCAAGAGATCCTTGTGAGCGTTCACATAAGCACCGGCTATTCTGTCACCATCTCTTCATCTTTTGCCTTAAGCTCCTCGATGAAGGTGAGCGACACAGCGGCTCGTTGGCCGGGCGCTGGACTTCTCCAAGAGCATGATCCCTTTCAGCCAGAATATGAGTCTGTTCGGCCAGCTTATCCTCATAGTACTTCATATGCCCCTCAATTTGAGATATGTAATCCTGAGCGGATGAGAGTTGGGATTGGAGGGATGCCACTTCTTGACTCTTCTTCTCGACCTCCTTACCCAGGCGGTGAGCCTTTTCCCGGACTACGTCTTTGGTTCACGGGCACTCTACATTCAGACTCATGGATCGGGTCAGGATGTCGTCAAGATTGTCCGGAGACAGTCTGTCCCGATCCTCCCGAAGGCAGATAGAAGACCCCAAGACTTTGGCAAAACCGGGGTTCTCCCGAACAGTCCGGTTATTCTCCAGGGAAGCGATCAGCACTTGAGAGCCACGAGGAGGGGGCCTCGCAGAAGGTCGAGAAGGACCCCCTTCTGTGCTTGGAGCAACTGGAGGAGGTCGAGGCGGCTCTTCTCGTCGAGGAGGAGATCGGACAGCTTCTGTGATCGGCGATCCCAAAGGTCGGGGCGGGCCTCCTTGTGTCTCCCCAGGTTCATGACCGGGTGTTTGAAGCAGCTCCGAACGCTTCATCTCTTTCACCTTCCGGGAAATCTCTCTTTCTTTCTTCCGCTTCCTGGAACCCTCACCACCTGCACAAAGAAGAGGTCAGTGAGATCGCTAAGGTCCTGAGATCTGAGATGTAGAAAATACCAATGCCGAGGTCAGAGAGCGGAAGTTTGCGATCTTGGCCGGTGATCAGCTGTATGGTCCAATGGTGCAGCTCGGCAGTCACCGCATCTAAACAGGAGAACTTCTGAGTGGCCGCCTGATTCTTCAGTTCCATCACTATTAGGCTTTCCTCCTTGTTCAGGGTAATATGCTTCGGAATCAAGGGCCCCTGGTGCCACCAGCTACGGGGGAAGTCCTCAAAGCAGGTCAGATTTTTGCTCCTCAGAATGAAGAAGCGGTTCTTCCAATTCTTAAGGGAGGAGGGCAGATCGGTAAAGAGCCCATAATGAGGCTTCGCTTGAAAAAACCAATGCTCATCATCCTTTCGGCGAGTTAGCCTGTGCAGTTCGGCGAACACCTTAGCCGTAGGACTGATTCCCTTAGCTCGGCACAAGCCTCGGAAGGCTACTAAGATCTGGCATGAGTTAGGGTGAACTTGAGCAATGCACACTCGGTGATATTTTAGGACCTCCTTAAAGAAGTCATCCAGAGGGAACCGAAGACCGGCCTTTAACTGTTCCTCGTATACCATAACCATGTCATTCTCTTCAAAGAAGTGATCGGCTCGGTGATCGCCATGACACCGGATAAGTTCGTACGAATCAGGACGAATATTGTACTCCTGGCTAAACGATTGCAGATCGGATTCTTGCAAGATCGATGGCAGCTCGTCCATAGGAAGATTCTCCCTCCCTGAAGAAGGTACATGCCTCGATGGTGCGTTTCGCCCCCGAGCTGGAACAGAGACCCTAGGAGGTTCTGGTCATGCGCTTGGCCCGACCACCTCTTCTTCATCAGACGACCATGAGAACTGAATGGAAGGAGGGCTCGTCGTTCTCTGACCCTCGGCGTCGCTCATTTTCAAAAGAAATAAAGAATTTAAACTAAAAGAAAGGTCAAAGCCCTTACCGGAATCTGATTGGCATCGGAAGAACTTGAGAAAACGAGAGGATTTTTGGTTTGTTCGCGAGAAACTCAAAATGGAATAAGAGAGCAACTGGCTAACCCCGCCCCATATTTATACTCGTCCGAGCATTTAATGCTCACGATGTTCCAGGCACTGCATCGGTTAGCGGGACTCGCCTTGGTATTACGACACGTCTCACGCATATTCCCAAGATTCCATAAAGAGATCGGTTAATTATAGAGCGGCAGATCCAGGTGTTTCGAATTACAGATCGGATAAGTGTCATTCAGGTAAAGAATCAGATCGGATAATCATATTAGAGCTCGAAAAATAATTAATAAGATAATAATTGACAAAATAAAATCTTTATTTCCAAAAGATCGGATTACATCATTTGGGCGATCTCAAGAGATCGGAATACATTTCCAAAAGTCAGATTACATAATTTGGGCGATCTAAAGATCAGAATACATTAGAGATCTGATTACATCAAAAGGCCGATCTCTAAAAGATCAGCGGAACATCCTATCTAAAGAGGCCTGTGTCAATAGTCAACATTGTGACTGATTCAAAGGGTGTCGCCGATCGGAGCTTAACCCGCTGTCGGAACACCCAATGTGGAGGAAAGCCACTGTCGGAACACCCAATGTGGTGAGAAGCTGAATAAACTCGAAAGAGCAACCGCCAAGGGTCGGCGGAACATCAGCAATTTGCTCGGCCAAAATCGGTTCGCCGATTATGACGGTGGAATGATTCGGGATCGACACGATCGAGATCCGCGATCCAGATCGGTTAATTGGTCCAGTTCTCTCACCATCATCAGACAAAGTTATGCGATCACCAGGATCGTAAATTTTCAGCCGAGGAACAAAGAAGTCTATCGGAAAGGGATCAAAAACCACAATCATGGCCGGAACGACCGCCGGAGCAGCTAGAACTGGAAAGTAAGAAGGAAGAGAGGAAAATCGGATGAAGGAAAGTATCTTTCGTCAGGGGTATAGATAGGGGAAAACGAGCATTTATTGCTAAGCAGAAAAAGAAGCGGACGCTTCGGGAATCGAGAGGAATTAATGCTTTGACCGGACCAGGGCTGATTAAGGGATTGGAATAATAGAGATCGGAAGATGGGAGATCAGCATGAGAGATCGAAATAGGAGCGTGTCAAGAAGATCGAAAAGGGGGAGGGATCGGAAGGCAAAAAGAATAAGACAAATCCCAAATAACCATCGTCAGAATTAGAGCCGAGGTAGTTAAAGCGTTGCAGACGAGATCTCCACCGCACGCCTAAGAATCGCCCGCAATGCTGACAGGTGCCAGGGTATGTCATGACAGTCCTGTACATCCCAATCTCCACCATTGATCTCACTTGTAAGGATGAACCCGGAACCCTTGGATCAAGAGAGAAGACGACAAGACCAGCGTCTTTCGCTCTTAGCCCTCAGATCGCTCCGGACAAGAGGATTTGAGACCGTCAGATTGAAAGAAGAAAAGGACAAATATTCTGAAGAATAATCTCAGCCGTTCATTTTGGTTCTCTTTAATTCTCAAGCATCCGATCATGTCCTTCAAAATCCAGACCCTCCATCTCCCTCAAAATAAATCCTGACCCTTCATGGGGAGCACCCGATTCCTATAAATACACACTGAAAACTGTTCAAAAGGACGGAAAAAAAATAGACAAACAGGCAGTGACCATAGTGGAAGAACTCTGAAAACTTAATTCAGTTCGTTACTCTACTATTTTAGCTTTCATAAGAAAAACTTTGGAAACGGTTTTACAAGCGTTTTCTTGCAAAGGATTCTTGAATCTTGAAATTCTTCATTTTCAGTCCGTTCATTATCCTGTGACATTCTCACTTTCTATCTTTGTTATCTCCTATTTCCATTCATATTGTCCAAGCTCAACTCCATTCAAGCTTGGTTATTTTGACCCGTTTACATTTTAACAAAGAATCCTTCATTTCGAGGCGAACCTTAGTCCTCCAGCTATCAACTGCGATCCTATTATTTTACGTGATTCCATAGTTAGTTTAGTAGACTCGACTTCCTACGGTGAGTGCTATATCGTTATTTTATCAAATGTTCTTCTTTATTCACGTATTTCATTTATTCTTTTTACATTTGTAATTTTCACCAAGTTTATCTTTGTATTTTAAGCACGAAGATGGTCATTTCGAGTTTACTTCTTTGTTAATCAGTCTATTCTTTGATTAATCTTTATCGCTTCTTATACAGGAGTTACGGTCGAATAGTGTAGAAGTAACTAAACAAAATGTAGGTAACGACAACTTAAAAGTCCTTTTATAATGATAAAAGGTCTAAATAATAAGACAGGGAAATGGTGAAGCCGAATCACTAGGAAAATTCAATAGGTCATTAGGCAAGACGTCATAAGACAAAATGAAACCAAACCTTGGATAACTAAATAGAATAAATCGGGCATTTATAGGTATTGGTAAAGTGACCACTTGGGAGGTCGGTCTAGTATCCCCCGTCTAGTCATAAGGTACCAATTAGTTAAAAGAAGCCTTATCCCCAGCACCTTTGAACGCCAGAATCCTTAGCTTTAGGTCCTTATGACATGTAGCTAAAATTAAAATTCGGGAGATCGGAAAGGTCCCTTTCAGGCTCCTGTTAATTTAAAAGAGATCGGAGGAGAGTTCTTATCCGATTCTCAACTTAAAATTCCAATAGATATTTAAAAGAGATCGGAGGAGAGTTCTTATCCGATTCTCAGCTCAAAATTTTAATAAATACTTAAAAGAGATCGGAAGAGGGTTCTTATCCGTTTCTCGATCTAAAATTTTCATAAACATTTAAAAGGAGGTCGGAGGAGAGTTCTTATCCGATCCTTGAGCTAAAATTTTAATAAATACTTAAAAGAGATCGGAGGAGAATTCTTATTCGATTCTCAATCCTAAATTTTAAATACTTCAAAAGAGACCGGAGGAGGATTCTTATCCGATCTCCACTCAGAATTTAAAAGAGATCGGAGGAGAGTTCTTATCCGATTCTTACACCTAATTTTAACCTATACGCAAAATAATCCCAAAACCAAAAATGATATGCGACATCAATTCACTAAGGTTGTCTCATTTACTCATGTATCTGGGTAATCCAAATTTAGTGAAAAATCAAATGTTCCTTTTGTCAAAAGGATTAACATGTCCATTCAAGCCCTCCTAACTAATGCAAAGTTAAATCTACTTACCCTTATTAAGGGACGAGGTGGGGTGCCTAACACCTTCCCCACCCGTTTACGGACCCCGAACCTAGAATCTCTGCCTTGAAGTGGTTTCATTTCAATTTATCTTCATAAACGGTTTTCTTTAATTTCCCCCAAAATTGAAGTGGCGACTCCTCACTCTTTCCCACTTCGGTGAGGGTTCGTTCAGGCGACCGCAAAACACCTTGTGATAACCACATTAGTCAGACTTTAATAAACAACGTTAATGCCTAAACCTTAGATAAAGATTTGAATAAAAAAATCAAGAACTGAAATGAAATAAGATAAGATCAGGTGCTTTGGCACATCGTGTGGCACGCCTTGCTCTGCTTCACTGTAGACGGGTGAGTGGTGTTACATTTTGTGGTATTAGAGCACGGTTTAGGCATTTTTAGGCACAGATAAGTAGAAAGATAGTGTGAATACATGCATTGCATTCTTAAGAGTTGAGGTGACACTAATGCAGATCTATTTTCTCTGGTTATTTTAGGTTAAGGTATGGATCTTGGTCAACAGAAAGTCATAGATTCGAAAAAGATAAGTATAAAAAAAAACTGATCTATTGGAATATACCGTGGTAACTATGCAATGTTCTCGATGTTTATGCTGTAAGCTGTAGGTTACAGTACCGACTTGGGACTATTGTATAGAGCTACGTATTTACGATAGTAAATCAAAATAAGGATAAAATTATAAAACTAAGACTAGTAAGACAGAGTAAAGAGAAAGTAAAGTATTATAACACGAAAAAGCGAAAAGACAAGGAGATAGTGGCCCTCGATTATTTACACTGGGTAAATTTCAAGGATAAAATTTTATTTAGAGGGGAAGAATTGTAACACCCTCACCGCCTGTAGTCCGTACGTTCTATTGTTCTGATGACTAATATTTGTTCGAACAATTAGGATGTCTAGAACTACACTTAAAGGATAGTGAGGAGACATAAAATGATGGAATACATGGTAAGAAAATATAAGAAAAATTAAGAGAAAATAAAAGAGATGAAATGCAATTAGGTTAAATAAGGCAGAAACTGTAGCGATGGGTGACCGCACCGGGAAGTTGCGGCGAGGACCGTTGACTAGCCTTGGATCGCGAGGAACCCTAGAAAATATTTTCGGGACCTAATTAAAGGTCTACTGAGGTATAATTGACATTGGAAATGTCAAAGAAAATTAGTAAGTCAGTATAAATAAAAAATGAAAATTAAAGAAATCAGCGGGTCAAGGATTAAATCGGTGTTACTGAAAAATTTGAAATACAACCTGAAAAGGGGCATTTTAGTCAATTGATACCAAGAGTGGACTGTTGACCTAAACGTCCATTAAAAATAAGTGGAATTAAATTTTGGAAATTACATGAAAAATGAAATTATATATGAAGTGTAATTAAGGGAAGTAAAGAGGGTATAATTAGAAATATTAAAACTTGATAATAATACTAATATTTCATTCATTAGTGGGGGTATAAATACACATAATGGGATAGATTTCTCCACTAAACCATTTCATTTTCTTCAAATCCTCTCCCATGGCCGAAATTGAAGCTCTCAAAGCTCCCATGGCCGCCCCATGTGCAACCCTTCCAAACACCATTTTTCTCACCATGAAATCAAAAGTTCCCTTCATCAAAAGTGATCACCACATCATGGACAGTAAGTAGGCAGCAAAAAGGAGAGAAAATATCAAGGTTTAGTAAGCTTCAAAACAAGGTTAGTGCTTAATCTTCCCGTTTTCCTTCACTAATCCTTGTGTTGAGCTTTGGCTAAGTTGATTTGCTAAGTAAAATTGAGAAAATTGATTAGTATTGAAGAGTCAAGAATTCGGCAGCCATGGAAGCTAGGGAATTTTGATTGATTTTTACATGTAATTGAGGGTTAATGAGGTTAATTAAGTAGTTACAAGTAATAGGATTTAATGGTATGTGTAATTATGATGTTGATAAGTTTGAATTAAGGTTTTGATTTTGATTTGGAGACTTTGTATGTAATTGTTGAATTTTGGGCAGCCTTGATCTCCATGAGAATTTAGTTAATTCATGTATGTAATTGATGATTAGGCATGTAATTAAGGTAAATAGGTGTATTAGGGCTTAATGGCATTTGTATGGTTAGAGTTGACACTTTGAATTAGGGCTATGAACAAATATGAGGGACTTATGTCATTGTCTAAAAATTGGCAGCCTTGAGGATATGGGATATTGTCAATTTCATGAATTTGAATGGTGATTTGTGTTGTTGATGAATAAGTAAATGTAGGCCATGTATAGATTGATGGAAATAGTTATGCCAAAATTTGATGGAATGTGTATTATGTTGACATTGACCAATTGATTTAAGGTACTGTATTGACTATTGAGGATTTGTTTATACTGTTGGAAAGTGACCAAATTGAGATTTATTTGATGACAATTAGAAGTGCTTGTATGTAATTGGATGTTTGGAAGTTGGAGGAATTTTGTTGGGAGTGAAATTGTTTGTGCAATTGAGAATTGGTTGAGGGCAGTGTGCATTTTGAGCCCTAACCTAATTTATATGACCCCAATTGGTATGAGGCCAATTGGAGGTAAAACTAGACATAAAATGTGACAACTTTTATAGAGAAACTTTGCTTAAATTCTATCCAGAAAGTGACTCAAAAAGTGACCAAATCCGGATTACCATTAGTGAACCCAAAATTTTTTACCATAACTGTCAATTAAATGACCATAACTCACTCAAAACAAGTCCAAATGACCTAAATTTTATACTAATGGAAAGCTTAAACATAGGGCTACAACTTTTGTAAAGATCACAGAACCCAAAAATGCCATTTATTAAGTCAAATTTCTTGCACAATTTGAGGTATCAAAACTGTCTAGAACCATTGCAACCCAGAATTTGACCATATGAATAGTAGTCACTCATTTGACCATAACTCACTCAAAACATGTCGAAATGACCTAAAATTTTTATCAATGGAAAGATTAGACATAGAGCTATAACTCTTATAAAGAACCAAAGCCCAGAAATGACCAAAACCAAGTCAGTTTGCTTGACCAAGTTAGGGTACCAAATTTGCCAAAATTGAATTTGACCAAAAATTGACCTAACTTTGCATTAAAAATGCAATCTGTCCAGTTTTAGTAAATTGATCATATCTTGGTCTATACAACTCAGAATGACATGAAATTAGTGGCAAAAATTCAATAAGATATAGACCTATAAATTTGCTTCTTTGTCTAGAATCTAAAAACCAAGGGAAAAATGACATTTAGGTAGATCAATCTAGCATACCAAAACTGAAAAATTGATAATACTATGCAATAAAACCTAGAAATAAATTGGCAATAAATGCCAACTTGTGAGAGATGTACAATATACTATATTGGCATCATATTGAAATGCAAATTGTGACATGTTGATACTAGAATCAACTTATCCATGATGTATAAAAAGGTCAACATGTTTGTTGACCGGTGAAAGGCATAATGACGTATAAACCCTAAAAATAAAGAATTTAATATGTAATCTTGTAATAAGCCCTAGTTTGCCTAGTTGACTAGGTTGGATAGGTTGGCATGCCAATAGGGTTTTGACAGCTGTATTATAAATGGCTTAATGCATACTATGTTTTATGGCTTATTATGCTACACTATGTTTTAATAGCCTATGGCTATACGGATTATGTTATTGTACTCGGCTTATTGCCTGATTGATTATATGGCTTCTTAGCCCCAGTGTTTGCACACCGGGAGATTCTTTTTGATCAATGGTGTGACGGCCCGAGGTATTAGGTACCCTGTGCTATTTGTCCACTGTTTGCACACTGGGAGATACTTTATGAGAGATACTTTGTGATCGATGGTGTGATGGCCCGAGGTACTAGGTACCCAATGCTATTTTATTCGTTTATCTAGTCTGGTCGGTGTATAGGCTACACGTGCAGTTAATTTAAGCATCATTAAATTCAAATAGCTAAATTAAGTGTTGTGACATGCAGTACAACCGAATTAAGTAAAAATGAAAAGATCGAATGAAATGAGTAAATATTAGTAATAGAAATATAAATGAATTAAATATTACAAATGTTATTTTCAGGATCGTAGAAATCTAAAATGCACTACTCTTTGAATAATTTGTCTATTAAACATTATTACTACAAAGTTATAAACTCATTACACCCAAGAGGAACTAAATTAGAATATAAGATAGTCAATACTAGAAATATCATATATAATTAAATTGATTCCTGAGTATTCGAATTATGATTTATTTATTTCTTTATTTGTATATATAATTTCTTTGTTGTATTATTGCACTATTAAGCAGAAATACTTAGTGCGATAGAATTATTTCCTTGTGCAGGTATTGAAGGTAAAATCAGTAGACAGTTGACTGAGATATTTGAAGTTTAGATCTGTAGAAGTGTCAGAAGAGTTCAAGGTTGACACCTCCTCAGCAATGCATGTAGATAGGGCTCACATTAAGCATATAATGTATTTTGTATATTTTAATTATTTCTTATGTTGTAATTCAAACTAAGAAATTGTATTGAATAAGTCTATGATTTAATTAAACTGTATAACATGTAGATTGTGATTTTATACAATTAGTTACAAATTATGTACATTGATAAAATTGAGAATTTCGAAATAAGAGCTGAGTGTGATTATGATTGAGACCGTGATTATGATTATTAAAACCATATGGTATTTACCACATTAGTCAGACTTTAATAAACAATGTTAATGCCTAAACCTTAGATAAAGATTTGAATAAAAAAATCAAGAACTGAAACAAAATAAGATAAGATCAAGTGCTCCAGCACATCGTGTGGCACGCCTTGCTCGGCTACACTGTTGATGGGTGAGGGGTGTTACAGTCCTCCTATATGAGGTGTCGCTAACAAGTGAGATAAGGTGGTTCCTCAATTTGTGAGGTGTTGTTGGAAAAAAATTAGAAGAGAGAGGGAGAGGGAAATCATCAACAAAGACAAAAACTTCAAATATTAACATAATAGGAAAAAATTGAAGATAAAAAGTAAAACACATATTTCGCTACTTAGAAATTTTTTTAAGGATTTATAAAACATTAAAATAAAAATTTTTTTGATTCTTTTTCTTTTTCTTTATTTTTCTCTCATAGCTCACTCCCTCACTCTCTACACACTTTTTGCTTACAGAACATACACAGCACACATACACTTATTAAAGTTCCAACACTCTTTCTTTTTATAGGCAAAGAAATGCCTTTTTCAAGTCAATAAACACACTCCTAACACTTAGACAAACTTCCTATAATTCTTGCTACAAACATGGAGAGCTATTCCTTTTTCAACAAACACATTATATCAAGAAATTTCCAGCAACAAAATATCTCACTTTCCAACACTCCTTGAGATTTTTGTTGCAAAATCAATTCATTACACCTTCAAGCATCTTCACCGTAGAAGAAAACACTCCTCCTTGAATGAAATCATAGACTTTCAACAATAAATTCACAAAGTTTAGCATTTTGTAGACATGCGTGGTCCCTTTAAACAAGTTTTCAACAGTTTATAGACATACACAAGTCCCTTCCAACAAGATTTAATTTCTGTAGTTTAGAGACTTGCAGGTTTTTTTAACAAAGTGATTCTACAGTTTATGGACATGCTTATCACGACTCAAACCCATGAGCCGGATTGGCACTAGGACTTAGGCTAACATAAAGCTCCTAAAGCCCGTAGTGGGCCTTACTGTACCCAAACCCATAACAAGACCCAATCTCAGGGTCCAACATGCAAGATAAAGTATTATAAAATAATATAACTCAATTTGGGAAGTTTAACTTGATCCAATACATAGCATAACAATTTGAGGGGCCGAACTCAACCCATTTGATATATTTAATCCATTTATTAATATCAATCAATATCATATTTATTAGTGTCATAGCAAATTTTTAAGAATAAAATAAATAAATAATTAATTAATGAAATAACTGAACATAATAAAAACTACAAACTAATAAGCATCACAACTTGCAAAAAAAAAAAAAATGTAGTTTATACTCTGAAATAAAATTACTCCTCCTGCAACTCTAGGAAAAAAAAATATTGAATAGGAATTGAATATTCAACTTAGAGAGTTTAGGTATTGATTATAAATGCAATTTCTATGACTACCTAAAACTAGAGCAATTCTATCAAGAAATGCACATCTAATACATATAACAAATAATTCACTCAATATTCACACGAGAAGATAATTTGGAGTTACGCACGGACTCAACATAATACATCCATATATAAATATAGGAGTTAATCCCCTATATAACTCTCCCAATCCAAATCCCATTAATGAGATGAACTCAGGTTGAACTTTCACTTAAAATCCAAGTGTAGAGGCTAGTGAGATCAACTAAAAATCGTGCCTCACCCCTACTTTCTATATTCATAAAGATCAAGTTCCAACGAGACTAACCCAAGCTGTGACTATCCGTCCAATCCATATCCATCATATACCATATATATATAACACACGTAACTCCAAATTATCCTTAAGGCCGCAAATGTAAGTAATTAACAACAATTAAATATACATCAATAAGAATACTCCTAATTTATTTAACTATGTAAATATATTTATAAAATACATAAGCATGCCAAAAATATAAATAATATTGAAATTATAAAAAAATCAATATCCAACTTACACAGCTGACGACCTGACTATAGCTGGTCTGGTTAGAAAGAGAAAATGGCCGGCACTAATCACCTCTATAGACACAATAAACTTTATCAAATGACTGACCAAAATTATTAATTAATTTAAATTATAAAAGCAAGAATAAATCCTAAAGTTTTGCTGAAATTTCAGTAGAATCTCCCTTGTAACTAGACCTAACCCCTTGCAACAAAAATCAACACATAGAGCCTCAAGACCACAACAACAATTATAATACCCATCCATGGCCTAGAAGAAACTTAATCTAAGTGCAGATCTTTAATCTTCAGTCTGAGTCCCTAACTCCTCTATATTCCAAATAATTATTTCTAGTACTTCAAAAATAATAAAAATATTGCTACAAATCCTTCTCATCATCTTAAATTCTATACAATTTATTTTAATTATTTTTAACATGACAGGAATATTTTACAAATTAATCAGCTAACCTAAAGCTAGGTGAAAATTACATAAGTTGAGTTTAGTTTTACCTTTGCAAATTTTACTATCGGGAATGCATATGGAGCATCTGAAAATGCTGGAAATGACTATAATATTGACCACATCCTAGGACAGCTTGCCAAGTGTCTGGACCGGGCCATAAACTCTGTTCTAAGTGTCGGTAAGCTTCCTCTGATCACTAAATCAAGCTCCATTGATAAAAAATGAAGGCTTGCAGAAAGGGAAAGCTGTAGGCATTAGAATCGCGTCCATACGATGCCAAACGACGCTAGAATTGTGTTTCAAAAAGTTTGACCTTTTCTTCTTCTTCTTCTTCTTCTTCTTTTTCTTCTTCTTCTTCTTCTTCTCTCTCTCTCTCTCTCTCTCTCTCTCTCTCATATATATATATATATATATATATATATATATATATATATATATATATATATATATATGCCAAAAGCACCTGCTTGCCATCATTTACACTTCGTTGGTGTCTGAGGAGCTTTGTAGACTCTGGTGGACACTCACCAGAGAAGAAGGAAAGGTGGAATGGGGTTGAGAAAAGAGAATAAAGGGGCGTGGGGGGGGGGGGGGGGAGGGGGGAGGGGCTTCAAAATTCCCCTTTTTTGTTTTGTTTTTTTATTACCTATAAATTCCTAAACTTTTTTAAGTTATGCAATTAGGTCCAATACACTATAATACAATTTTATATTATCTATTCTATTTTAATGTTCTAAAAATCAATTGTTAAACTTATAATAATAATAATAATAATAATAATAATAATAATAATAATAATAATAATAAAGAAAATAATAATAATAATAATAATAATAATAATAATAATAATAATAATAATAATAATAAAGAAAATAATGTCTAGTTAAAACAATAATAACAATAACAAAACTTAAAATTAAAATCAATAATAATCTATATAATACATAAATGTATGAAAAGGGGGAAACATTGGATTTTTCCAAACACTCTTTATTGTTTTTATTATTCACAACTATATTATTTTTTAATTATCTAACTAATTTTAGAGTTTATATAAATTTAAAATTCTTAGTACTATTTGTATTTAAATTCTACTTAGTTAAGTTTTTTTTTTATAATTCAAAATATTTATTTATAATTATAAAATTAAATATTCTATATAAAATATAAAAGTGGGAAGGTTGGGATTTCAAAAAATAGCTTTTATTATTTTTATTATTTACAAAAATACTGAAAATGTATTTATACGACAGGGAAATGATTTATCACTAATAACATATATTACCGACAAAGAATTTGTTGGTAATCCATATCACTTCATTGCTAATCCATATCACTTCATTGCTAATTGTTTGCTGGTTTTACAATCACCGCAAGTGCACGGATCACTAACAAGTAATAAAGTAGTAAGTGAAGTATCATTCCTACGAGAAATTTAGTTAGCAAATACCAAGCTACACAGCAATTCTGACTGTTTAGGCTACCGAATATAGATGAAGAGTGAGTTAAAACTATTTTGAATGCTGAAAGTAAATTTTGAATTAAACTATTCATAAAAGCAATTCCAGAATTAAGATTTCACACTACAACCTTACTATGGATTTTGATCTTGTCTATTCATCAGATTGAGAATCGTTGCTTTGATGGAAATTAATCTTAAGATATCCTAGGTCCTCTCTCAAGTCACTCAAGGTGTATTTTAATTAACCTAAACCCTACTTTTATGGTGATTAAATTAATTAAAACCCTTTAAAATCTATGATTAATTATGGAATTCCACGAAGGATTTGAACCTATCTCTAGGTCAGATTTCCTAAGTTCAATATTCTGATTTTCCAACACTAACCTTCACCTTTCAATTCCTCAATTAGTATCTTTTATCATGTCTAGGTGGGTACCAACACATAGCATGCATTAAGAACACAGAATATTAAATCAAATAGCAAAACTCAGATCCAATAAATAGACACTTAATATTGATCCATAATAACGATTATAAGTGCTACTCTTCTAGTTCTAGAATAAAGGAATTACTCACTCATGGTGAGTTTAACAAACATAATGAAAATAAAATGAAAGAATATAAAAAAAAATCTGCTTAAAGAAGTAGAACAAAAGAACCAAAGAAGATTTTTCTGCAGCTTTGAACTTGTGGAACTTTTGCTAAAGATTTTCCTTTTGTTCTGATGCTTTTATTCTCTAAGATGGTTGTAAAGAGTATGTGTATGAAAAATATCAAAAGCTCTCTCTCTTTTCTCTTTCTTTTTTTTTTCTTCTCTCTTCTCTTTCTTCTCGTGCTTTCTGTTGCCCTTATTTATATTGAATAATCTAGGGTTAAGTTTTTAGAGTCTTCAAGGCATTAGGAGTCTTTCCTCTCTGTAAAAACTGGGGCTGGAGCTCGAATAAGGAAACTGGCTACCGCATGATACACGACCCATGTGTTACTACACGGCCTAGGGCCGTGCAACTTACTGGAGCTTGAATGGTTGCGTATTGTATTAACATAGGAGATTACACGGGGCATTGCTAGTTACACGGGTCTGATTAAGCGACCCGTGTTCTTTTGCTCTTCATAGAGTTCTTTGGGCTTGGCCCGGTAAAGACTCACACGGGTCTCCATAGTTTACACGGGTCATGGTACACAACCCATATTCTTTTATTCTTCCTTAGCTCTTTGTCTTTCTCCTGGCAATAAGTTACACGGGTCTGTGGCTTTGATTACACGACCCGTGTAAAGTGTATCAGTAACACTTCTCTGTCCTTTGGTCTTTCCAAACTTTCTTCTTTACTTCTATGCCTTGAAACTTCTTCGAAACACCTGGAAACATATAGAAAACATAGAATTGAGAGCTTGGTAGTGGAATTTACAAAAGTTGATGAAATCAATGATTATGCATGAGATTACTTATCTAAATGCCATGAAATAATATACAATTGTACTTAAAAACATCTATATAATACATGTGTATCAAATACTCCCAAACTCAAACTTTTGCTTGTCCTCAAGCAAATTGAAAACCTTTTTAAAACACTTATTAGGGGAAAAATTCAAAAGCATAACCATAGGTTCAATATGCATATAATTGAACTCCTTGAACCTTCATACAAATTACCTTCTTTCAAGGCATAAAGGTTTTAATAGTTACCTGCTTAAAACCTCAACCCCTTTTTGTGGTGCTTCAACTAATTGCTCCTCTATGCATGGCTATTAATAAGTCACAAATAATCTGTTTTACTAGGATAGACTTATAAAATACTCACTCACCTCAAGTTTAGCCTCTATTTTGGAAATTGCTGAGATTGATTTAATTCCAACTCCATAGGTATATCTCAATTTCCTATCTCCACTAATGTAGCACATTCTTTCAAAAGATCAAAAGGTCTTTAAAAGGGTTGTAATAGGGCTAAAGGGATAATGACTTAGTTGCCAATGAAAGGTTTTTAGGAAATGAAAATACGAGGATAGCATTTATGCATAATATGCTAAGTATAATAAGTTTGTTTCTATAGATTTTGTATGGAGAAGAGGGGTTTTTGGTTTTTATAGTGTCAAGCATGCTTTCATGATATTTATCTTGGGACTTCTTCTTCTTTGCCACTCCCTTTTGTCCTCTCCTCCAAACTCATTGCTTTTGCAAGGTTGGAAAGGCAAAATTTTCTTTTATTTCAATTGCACACTTGCACTCTTTCTTGAGTTCAACATCCTCTCTCAAATTTTGCACCTAATATACTTTTTACTTATGCATTTAGCTTCCTCAAAAGGGTTATAATGCCCTCACTTTACATAGTCCATACATTCGACTACTCCGGTGACCTAATGTCGATCTGGACAAGTTAGGATATCTGAAACTACACTTCAGTGATAATAAATAGACATGAAATGATGAAATAAATAAAAAGAAAATACATGAAAAATTAAGGAAAAATAAAAGAGAGAAAATAAAACTAAGTTAAACGAGCCAGCACCGTAGCGATGGGTGAGCGCACGAGGAAGTTACGGCGCAGGCAATAGCCGACCCCAAGACTGCGGAAAACCCTGGGAAATATTTTTAAGACTTAAATAAACATCTATTGAAGTGTAATTAACATTAGAAATGTCAAAGAAAAATTAATGAATTAGTACAAAGAAAAATGAAAAATCAAGAAATCGATAAAAATCGGTGTTACCGAAAAATTGGGAATACAAACCGAATAGGGGCATTTTAGTCAATTGACACCTAGAGTTGACTTTTAACCTAAATGTCCATTAAAAATAAATAGTATTAAATTTTGAAAATCACATGAAAAATGAACTTATGTATAAAATGTAATTAAAGGAAGTATGGGGTGTTAATTGCATATAATGAAAACTTGATTATTTTAATAATTTATTAATTACTAGTGGGGGGTATAAAAGCCAAAAGTGGACAGAATTTTCCACTATCTTCGTTCATCTTCTTCACCTCTCAAGTTGCAGAATTTAAATTCCTCTCAAACCTCCATTGAAACACCTTCATGCAAGCTTTAATCTCACTCAATCTCACCATGATTTCCACTAATCATTTCACATGAAATTGTCCACACATCATGGGAAAGCTATAGTCAGCAAGAAAAAGGAGCTTTGGTGAAGGTTGAGAAGTGGTCAACTAAAGGTAAATGCCTATATCTTTAACTTGCTTTATTAAAGTTTGTGTCGAGGTTATGGGGAGTATTTTGGGTGAAGAAATTTGAAGAATTGTTGAGTTATTAGACTGCCCAATTTTAGGCAGCCATGGGAGCCTATATTATTTGAGTATTCTATCCAATTTACTTTGCTGGAATTGTATTGAATAAATATAGAAGTGCCAAGACTGAATATTGAAGTATTGGGAGTAGGAGGATTGCCAAATTGGAAGTGTAAATTCTCTTATGCAGGTTGTGATTGTTGGCAGTGTATAAATTAGGTTATAAGTGTAAAGTTTCACTCCAATTGGTATGAGGCCAATTGGAGGTAAAACTAGACTCAATATAGACCAACTTTCATGCAGAGAGCTTGTCCAAATTCTGCCTAGAAGTAACCTAAAAGAATGACCAAATCCAGAATTGCATGACATGAAAACCCAGAATTTTGACCATATGAACAACAGTCAGTATTTTGGTCATAACTCACTCAAAACAGGTCCAAATGACCTAAAATTTATACCATGGAAAGCTTAGACATAGAGATACAACTCTTATGAAGACACCAAAGCCCAGAAATGACTAGAACCAAGTCAAAATGCTTGCACATGTTGGGTTACAAAAACTGGCCGAATTGACTTTGACCTAAAAATGACCTAAACTTTGCAATATAAGTGTAACTTGACCAGCAATAGTAAAATGACAATAACTTGGTCCATAAAACTCCAAATGCCCTGAAACCAGTGCCAAATTTTCACTAAGACATAGGCCTACAATAATGGTATTTTGACCAAAACCCAGAAACTTAGGGAACTAGGTCAATTAGCTTGATTAATTTGGCATACCAAATCTAGAAATGGTTCAAATGACCATTAACTCTAGCAAAGTGTTTTAAGTATAACTCCCACTAGAAGTCTACAAACAAAATGAGCCATACCATTCTGGAAAGCTAAGAAATAGACCTTAAACTCTGTTTTAGACCTTTCCCTCACCTTATGAATGTAAGAAGCTCAAATGTTGGGTCAAAGCTACTGCCCTAGTTGAACATCCTATCACTATAAGACCATTGAGTCCAGTCTAATGACTTGACCATAAGTAACTTTACAAGACTTGAAAAATTACAATAAAAAATTCTTAGTGACCATAAGACATAGGGTAACATATGCTATGAAGAGTAATAGACCTAAATTGTTAGTAGTATGCCCTAGAGCATATCATTTAGTATGTATCTTATATATGTTTTATTAATAAAAGGCATTTCCACTTTTCCATTTACATAATATATTTATGTGTAATAGAAAAGGTCCATTGATATTTTGCTAGAAATTCTATTCTTAAGTTGTTAAGAATATGAGTGATAGTATTTCTAGCACAAAGTATCATAAATAGGTTCACAATCGAGGATACTTCACAATAAGGACATGACTTATCCAAAAAGATTGTATTCATGTTTTGTTTCCAAGTTATTTATATGAGATATAAATAAGATGGAATAGTGAGTCTCATGCCATATGACAAACATGATAGGCACTTATAAATGATAAGTAGGCCGAACCAGTGATACTTATGACAAGCACATGGAGTTTACTCTTATCAATGTTTTATCATAAATCATATTAGTGCATATAATCTTTACACCTGAGATAGCACAGTTAACTTGTATATAGGTAGTTTGAGTTTGATACTGATTTCATACTTATACTGTGTATGGGTATATGGGCATGTGTTGGCTCCTACTAGTTATATATGGAGGTAGGTGTTGATCAAGATGGAATCTGTTCCTCTAAGTAAATAGAGATAAAATCCTATGTTCATTTAATTGTTCTTGATGTTTCAAGTTCCTGGCCAGGATAGATAGATTTAATCAGAAAAGAGTTTCTTATGAGAAAATCTTTTTAATCAAGAACTGGAATTAAAAGAGAACATAATATTCATAGCAAATGGAGTTTGACATAAATCATGACTCCAGCTTGAGTTGGGATTTTGTAACAGAGAGATTCCAGAGCATGGTAGCATATGATTATAGGTTCATTTAAGGTAAACCTTATTACTAATTGGGTGGCCATGGCATGCTATGCTAGGTGTTAACCATGGTCTATGAGGTGTATAAAATGATTTAGAGAAATCATTTATGGTAAGAAAGAGTTCTGATGATATTAAGAGTTGATATCATATCTCATTGCCAATTAGTGATGAGCCTAGTAAGTCACACACATACACAAGTTATCACCTAATTAAATATGATTTAATTAATTAATTAAAGAGTTTAATTGATTAATTAAATAGGCTTGGTTTGCAATTAGATTGCAAAGTCCCTAGCATGACTTGAAGCCAAATCTAGATTATTGGATGTATAGTATAAGTTAAATTTATATTTAAAGTGTTTAAATATGAATTTAATTAATGAGAAATTAATTAATAGAGATTAATTAATTGATTTATATTTGATATAAATTGATTAGAAGAAGAGAAATAATTATTTTGGGTTGGAAACTCAAAATTAAGACACAGGGGCATTTTGGTCATTTCACAGGGTGACATGTGGCACCATGAGATGGTGACACATGAAATTACACATAAGCTTGCCAAATGTCTTTTAATCATTTAAGATGATTAAAATTAAGATTAAATATAGGTTTGACACTTGGCATAATGTGATTGGGTCAATTAAACCTAGAACCAATCAGAGGGTGACATGTGGCAAGGGTTTAATGTGTTAACCTAGCTATATAAGTGTTGTTATGAAGAGAAAAAAATACAACCAGCAGCTACTCCTCCTTTGTCATGCCATTTTGAGGCTCTCCATCTATTCTTCTTCATCTCTCATCAATTCAAAGAGATTAGCCATCAATCTCTTGAATTAAAAATACTAGAAATTGTTTCTAGTGTTCTGTTTACATCTTTAATCTCTTAAAAGGCAGAACATGATTTTCTAATTAATAGAAAAAGCTTTAGAAGCTATTCAAGGGCTGCCATAGGTGTTCTTGGTGTGGACAAACTAGAGGGACAACATCTGGTGTCCTGAAGACGCATCTCAAAGGCGCAAATACACTGCAGTGCATCAAGAGGTTAGTGTGTTTGTTCTTGATTTAATCTAGGGTTCTAAAATTAATCTGATTAATTTAAAAATCTTAAATGATAAATACAGATCCAAAAACATATTAAAAGAGTTTTAATATGTTGTTTATCATTGAAATCAAATAGATAAAAATAAATCTTGCATGATGCATGTGACCCTAGGTGAAAATTTTTAAATTCAATGGTATAAACTTGTGTTTTTCACGCCTCCGCTCCTTCAATTGGTATCAGAGCCACTATATTTGCCATTTAGATTGTTGATTATATGATTTAATTGTGTGTTTGATCATAAGATGATTTATCCATTGCTGGTTGCAATGGATTTGTGGCGGCATGCTTGAAGAACACCATCAATGGTGCGCATGGTTTAGCTTCATGGGTGTTGCAAAGATTTGGCTTTTCAATTTGCAATTGTTGTATGATCTAAAAGCTCATCCTCTATCTAATTAAATTGTTTAATTAGAATTTTAATCACACAATTAAATTTTGATTCAAATAAGAATTTTAAAAAATTGTTTGAATGTGATTCAAATCTGAATTTTAAAAGTTGTTTGAATGTGATTCAAATATGAATTTTTAAAGTTGTTTGAATCATATTTAAATCTGATTTTTTAAAGTTGTTTGAATAATATTCAGATCTGAATTTTTAAAAATTGTTTGAATGTGATTCAAATCTGATTTTTTAAAAATTGTTTGAATGTGATTCAAATCTGAATTTTTAAGGTTGTTTGAATGTGATTCAAATCTAAATTTTTAAATTTATTTGAATCATATTCAAATATGGATTTTTAAGTTGAATAAGAGATATTCAATTTAATTTAAGTATGTATGTTTTATATAATTGTTAAATAGTGATATGCATGATGGATGATCATGGACTATAAAAGACCAATGTGATTGGATTTATTTCTTTTATGTTTCTTTGGGATTGTAAATTAATTAATTTATTTTAATTTATTTAGGCATGTATTATTAAGTTTGTAATAATTTTTGGTTGTAATTTTATTTATTTAAGTTCTTGTAAATTCACCTTAGTATGCCAAGGATTACTATGTAATATTGGATTGCAAGAAGTTCAAGGAGGTCAAGAGTATTGGTGGGACCAGTGAAAGGAATTCAAGATCAAGTGTTGATTATGTACTCCTTCAGCAACTCTTGTAAAATGAATGAATGAAATGCACCTAGGAATGCCCTGATTCAATCCTTAGTGGCTAAGAATTGAATCCCTTAGAAAGTCCATGATCATACCATATTTACAACTCATCCATGAATGCATGAGATGTATGGGAATGTATGCAATTATATGATATATGCATGCTAAATGGATAATGTGCAAAGTGAGACCTTAATAGTAATTAGGATGACTATAAAATCTTCCAAACAAATGATTAAGTTGGAAATGCTATAATTAAAGTAATTATAACATGGGCTCTCCATTGGGGTAATTATTTTAAGAAATTTTAAATAGTTGCATAAGATGCAATTAATTTAAGAGATTTTCTTAAGAATAATTGTTAAGCATGAGATATTGTAAATATGTAAATGGTTTGGTGGCCAATATTGGATGTACCTGAGGACATTAAAATTATTTGCATAATTACTGGCTCAACGGGATCAACTTAACTAATGCAAGATAAGTCAATAATGGATGTACCTAAGATTTTGAGCATTAGAGGCTAGGTAAAGGATTAAACCTCACATGAGATGTGATGGGCAAGGAGTTGCTCACTTATAGTTTATTGTAATTTCAATAACGGATGTACCTGAGGATGATCAATAGAATTATAAGAATTCAATCACCCACTAGAAATCCATCCAACTAGGATTTCCGTTTTCTACTTTGGAAGTGTAGGATTCGCTAAGTTAGTGGGAGGACCAATTTGATTAAAAGACCATAATCATTTTAGTTAATTACTTGATACATTTACTAATTAATCTAGTTATTTTCTGCAATTAATTTTCTGATAATAATGAGCACAGAACAATCACCACCATCCAATATCCTTGCAAGCATACTTGATCGCAATAGGTTGACAGAACCTAATCTCTCTGATTGGCTAAGAAATTTGAAACTTATCCTGAACTTTGAACATATAGGATATGTTCTAGATTCAAATGTTCCTAGTCCCTTACCTCCAGAGGCCACTCAAGAGGAACATGAAACTTTGGACAAGTGGAAGGAGCATGATATGAGAGCTAAGTGTTATATGCTTGCTTCCATGAGTAATGAGTTACAGAAGCAGCATGAAAACATGCAGAGTGCAAGTGAGATCCTCCTTCACCTACAAGAGTTGTATGGTGAGCATAGTAGGAATGCTAGGTATGAGATATCTAGGCAGCTATTCCGCATGATGATGTGTAACACCCTTATTTGTATAGCCTGGTATATTTCACTGTTCCGGTGATCGGTGTCGGTCCGGACAATTAAGGGGATTAGAACCATACTTAAGACAACTAGATAAACCATAAACACAAATAATTAGTAATTTCCAATTAGTTAAGTATAAACAAGAAAAACTGAACATAGGAAGTTAAACGAGTCGAGAGTCACAATGATGGGTGACCGTCTCGGAAACGACTGCGAAGTCGATTTAAACTCAAGTTTTGAACCGTAAAATGTGACGTCGCGGTCCTTAGGACCCTTATAAACACAGTGGAAAAGAAGAAATCACGAAAAAGAACTGTTAAGCCAGTCAAATAATTAGGTGAGGGAGCCGGAAGAAATATGGAATTAATTGTAAACTAGGATGAACCGGCGAGGGGCAATTTGGTCAATTGACCCCGAGAGCTGACTCCTGACCTAACTGTCAAATAAAATAGGAGAAAAGAAAATTTCAAAATCGAGAATTAAATTAAAGAACTAATAGAAAAATAAATAGAAAAAAAAAGAAAATGGAAAAGTCAAAAGGTGATGACATCATGCATGATGCCATAAAAACAATACTTAATATATTTATTTAATTGGGATTTTTGGGTCTTCCATAAGGATAAAAACAAAACAAAAGGAAAGAAAAAAAAAAGTAAAAGCCTCATCTTCCTCACCATTTCCGTCTCTCTCTCACTCTCTCCCTTACTCTCACTTTACCTCCATGGAAGCTTATTTTTGAGTTTGAAAAAATTAAAGTCCCACCATAGAAAATTTATTTACCATAATTAAACCTTGCTAACTCAAGTAGAAAATAAGATTGGAGGATAAAAGAAAGCGGAAAAGTGAAGGAAAATCAAGCTTGGCAATTCTAGAAAATTTGACAAGTGAGGTTAGTACTTGTTTCCCTTTCTTTCCTTCGTTAAGCTTTGAAATTAAGTTGAGATGAGTGTAAATTGTTTGAAAATTTAAAGAAAATGATAAGTTATGAAGGGACAAACAATTCAGCAGCCATGAGGGTTTGGGGAAAGTGATATGTTTCACTTCAATAAATCATGCATGCAAGTCAATCTAAGTGAGTAGGTGTTAGTGCTACACTTTAAATTGCATGAATGGAACAAATATGTCAATTAGGGTTTTGAACATTAGGGCTTAGAGACAAAAAATGTGAGAAACTTGTAAATGGTGTCTTTGACCTAATGTGAAGTGAGAAATAGTCATTTGTGACCTAATTAAATGTGTTAGAAGTGTTGGAATTAAAAGCCAATTCGGATTGAATAAGGTCATGTTGCTGCAGCAAGACCAAATCATCTTTGAGGGACCAAAAATGAAATTTTACAAGTCCAATTGGTATGGGACCAATTGGGAATGAAAATAGGCACTAGATGACACAATTTTCATTTAGGAAGCATGCCCAAAAAGTGACTAAAACTTAGTGAACAAATTGACCAAAGTTGAAAAATTGCAGGCTGTCCTGTATAAACTGGCCAAATGAACAGTATCTGTTCATTTGGTCATAACTCGAGTTAGGCAGGTCAAAATGACCTGAAATTTTTCCAGTGGTTAGATGAGATATAGACCTAAAACTTTCATGAAGAACACAAACCCAAATTATGCCACTAACCCAATCAAATTATTGAGCAAAGTTGGATCACTGAATCTGTAGAACTGCAGATTTGCCATATGAACAATAAGGTTTCAATGGCTATAACTCTCTCTAGAAAACTCCGATTTAGGTGATTCTTGAACCGATGGAAACCTAAGACATAGTAGAACATTTCGTATGAAGAAAATTAGACCAAATTATGGACTTAACTTGATCAAATTACTGAACGAAATTGGATCAAAAATCTGCCAGAACTAAAATCTGCAGCATGAACAGTACACGTGAACAGTAACTGTATTTTGGCTATAACTTGAGCTACAAAACTCCAATTGGGGTGATTCAAAAAGGAGAATAAACTTAAGACAATGGGGAACATTTTCTATGAAGAAAATTTTTGCCAAATTCCAACAATAAAGTGACCAATGGAACAGTGCAACTTAGGACTCCAAAACTAAAATTTACCAAATTTGCCTAAAAGACTTAGAATTTGAGTAAACAACCAAAACCAACAAGTTTGGTGACCAAAATGTGGTATGTGGGTGAAGTTGGAATTCCCATACCTATTAAGCCTTAGAAAGTCAACAATTTGACTTGAATAGTGTAATGAATAGTAACCCCGAAACACAAAATTTCAAGAACATCGAGTTTAGCACGTTAGAGCTAGGTAAAAGTAAAGCTAAATTTATTTTGGATTTATGTTAAGTTATAGTACTAAAACATTGTGAAATTGTGTATTTCAGTTGGAAAGAATACCGGGAAAGAACCCGAGGAACCGAGTCAAGGCCAAGAGGCAACTCGCTTGAGGTTTGTGCACAACTAACTCTTTTGTTATTTTTCAATTCCAAATTGATTTGAAATAAATTTATTGTATGATTTATGATTTTTGTTGTGTTGAGAATTTTAACTTATTGAATGAAATTGTATAATTTGAATATAAATTTTCTTATGCATTTAAGGATTTATTGCATTATTTTGAGGATCGTAAATTTTAAGTTTGATGTGTTGCCAACCTTGAGCATGAATTTATGATGATTAAATATGTTAATGATTTGTAAACACTTTGTAAATAGAAATTGTTTTGAATATGATTTGAAACCACAGTTGACATGACAAAATATGTTGTGAATTCTCATTAGCTTATCTAGTGAGATAACTCCTCCACTTGATGGGGCGAGTTTCTTCCTCTCTGGCTTGCCAGTTGGGGAATGATGTGAATGAGTACTCATATATACTAGCTAGTCTTTGTTTCTCCCTTTTAGCCTCGGTTATTGGGAGAATGTGAAATGTCGTGGTGTACAACACGGCATCTATTTGAATTTTGGGTCATGGGTTCGACTGTGTGTATTGTTGGCAACGCCCTTTAAATTATGCATGATTTGATAAATTGTGATTGAAATAAATAATTTGTCAGTGATTCAAAAATTTTTGTATTGTTTCAGAATCTAAAAAAAATGTAAATAAATAGTTACTATTTGATCAAAATGTTATTCAAATGAATAATTTGCATGAATGATAATGTTGATTTCTGAAGGTCATGGATTTTGAAGAATTTAGAAATTTTAAAATTCTATTTGTTATGAATTGTCAAGCATAATTTATATTAAGCTTTATATTATTAGTTTGTGCACCACTGAGTTCACCACTCATCGATAGCTTTGTATGCTGTCGCAGATATAGAGACTAGAGGAGCAGCAGATTGAGCTACTGAGGAGAAGGGAGCTACTTGCCAGAAGTTATCGGGTATAATTTATACCCTGACTGTAAATATTCATTTTGATGTATTTATTGCACGTAATTGTATGGACTTGTAAAATCGGTCTTGAGCAGTTTGTACAAAGTTTGTATAAAGTTGTAATAAATTTAGTTTGGATTTTCTTAATGTAAATTTCTAGTATGATGAATATAAATTGTTTTGTCTCTAATGAAATATGAGTGGAACTATTTTATTTAATCTGAATGAAATGTATTGCTAGTATTTTGAGGATTATTAAATTTTGAACTTGAGAAATTGATTGAAATGATTGTGAAATTGAAGTGGTTGTTGAGAAAAATTTTTAGAAGTGCTTTTTACAGGTATTTGAAGAACTGGTTTCTTAAAATACAGACAGAACTCTGTCAAAATTTTTATAAAATTTACAAAAAACTAAAATGGACCAAAAATATTAACTAGATTTACTTTTAATCAAATGTTTTAAATACCTATTAGAAAATGCTCACCACTTATCAAAAGTAAGAAAATTATTTTAAAATCCCTTGTAGGGTACTTAATGAGTTATCGGTAGGTAAAGTTCGGTAGTTCATTAGGTATTCTACGGGATCATATTATGCCTTATAGAGGGGTAAGGTGTGACAGGATGTCTGAGGGACAGAATGTTGGGGATCATGTTCACAAGATGATTCGGCTGATTGAGCAGTTGGAACATCTTGACTTCAACATGGATTTCCAACTACAAATGGATTTGATCCTTTAGTCCCTTCCTGAGTCTTTTGGGAATTTTGTGACAAATTTCCATATGACTAAACAGGAATGCACCTTGGCTAGTTTACTCAACATGCTGGTTATTGCCCAAAAGAATATCCTGGGCAATAAAGGAAAAGAGGTAGCTTTGATTGCATATTTTTCTGCTGGAAAGTCCAATAAGAAAAAGGGCAATTAGAAAAAAGAAACCTCAAGTTCCAAGATCTTCCAAAAAGATAGCCAAACAGAAAAACAAAGATCAAAGTTGACAAAGGTAAAGGAAAGTGTTTCCACTACCAGCAGGAAAGTGTTTCCACAGCCAGCAGGAAAGTGTTTCCACAGTCCAGTGTATAGCAATCTAAAAGAATGCAATGCCATGATGAAAATCAACTCAAGTTCAAAATATATTTGGCACTTAAGATTAGGTCATGTTGCAGAAGATAATATTGCAAAATTGGAGAAAATGGGGATTTTATCCTCATTGGGCTCTGAGCCTACTCCAACTTGTAAATCTTACCTTCAGGGCAAAATGACTATATCACCCTTTGTTAGACAAGGACTACGAGTTGAAAATATTTTGGAACTAATACATAGTGATGTATGTGATCCATTTAAGGAAATGGTTAAAGGTGATTTTCATTACTTTATTACCTTTACTGATGATAAATCAAGGTTTGGGTATTTGTATTTGATGAAATACAAACATGAATCCTTTGAAATGTTCAAAGAATTTAAATCTGAAGTAGAAAATCAAACAGGAAAGAGTATTAAAACTCTTCGATCAGATCGTAGAGGAGAATATTTGAGTACTGAATTTGAAGAATACTTGAGAGAGCATGGCATTGTTTCCAATTGACTCCTCCAGGAACACCACAGTCGAATGGTGTATTTGAAAGGAGAAATCATACCTTATTGGATATGGTACGTAGTATGATGAGCTATACTAATATGCCAATCTCCTTTTGGGGATTTGCATTAGAATCAGCTTTGTATATTCTGAATAGGATTCCATCAAAATCAGTTTGTTCTACACCTTATGAGATATGGCATGGAAGAAAACCAAGTCTTAAGCATGTTAAGATTTGGGGTTGTCCAGCTTATATTAAAAAGCTGAACACTGATAAATTGAAAACCAGGTCAGAAAATGGTCGATTTGTTGGATATCCAAAAGATAGTTTTGGATATTATTTGCCTACAGCACAAAAGGTTGTGGTGAGTAGAGATGCCACATTTCATGAACAACAGTTTGTTCAAGAAGGAGGCAAAGAAAGGCAAATAGAGTTGGAATTAGAGAATTCTGACCAACCAACAGATCAGATGGATATAGATCCATCTAGTCAACCTACACCCATTTATGAAACATCTACAGCTGTTCCTCGTAGAACAACCAGGGTATCTCACCCACCAGTGAGATATGGTTTCCTTCATGAAGAAGAACAAGAGTTGTCTACTCATGAAGAAGTAGATCATGAAGATGATCCACTTACCTATGAAGAAGCTATATCAGATATAGACTCTTCAAAATGGATTGATGCTATGAAATTTGAAATTGATTCCTTGCATAAGAATCAAGTTTGGGATCTTGTTGACCCACCTGAAGGTATTGTACTTATAGGGAACAAATGGGTTTTTAAGAAGAAAATTGGTTCTGATGGAAAGGTAGAGACCTATAAGGCAAGGCTAGTAGCGAAAGAGTTTTGCCAAAGGCAAGGCTAGTAGCGAAAGGGTTTCGCCAAAGGCAAGGAATCGACTATGAGGAGACTTTCTCGCCTGTTGCCATGCTTAAATCAATTAGGATTCTATTAGCAATAGCTGCATACTATGATTATGAGATTTGGCAGATGGATGTCAAACAGCTTTTCTCAATGGATACATTGAAGAAAACATTTTCATGGAACAACCTAGGGGTTTTGAATCCCAAGATGGTTCCAAGGTATGCAAGCTAAAGCGATCCATTTATGGGTTGAAGCAAGCTTCGAGGAGTTGGAACATCCATTTTGATGAAGCCATTAAATCCTTTGGTTTTATAAAAAATGAGGATGAGCTATGTGTATATAAGAAGGTTAGTAACAGTGCTATCACTTTCCTTGTCTTATATGTGGATGACATACTATTGATGGGTAATGACACAGGTATGTTGACAACTATAAAGGTATGGTTGTCAAATACATTCTCCATGAAAGACTTAGGGGAGGCAACCTATATTCTTGGGATTTGCATCTATAGAGATAGAGCGAAAAGAATCATTGATTTATCCCAAAGTCTATACTTGGAAAAGGTGTTAAAGAGGTTTAACATGCTTGATTCCAAGAGAGGATTGTTACCAGTGAGACATGGTATCCATCTTTCTAAAGAAATGTCTCTAAAGACACCTGAAGAAAGAGATAAAATGGCCAGGATTCCATATGCTTCGGCTATTAGAAGTTTAATGTATGCAATGTTGTGTAGTAGGCCGAATATCGCATATGCTATCAGTTTGACTAGCAGGTATCAATCCAATCTAGGTTTGGAACACTGGATAGCTGTCAAGAATATCCTTAAGTACATGAGAAGAACTAAGGGTTTATTCTTGATCTATGGAGGTGGAGACTTGCAATTGGATGGTTATACTGATTCTGATTTCCAATCAGATATCGATGATAGAAAGTCTACCTCTGGATATGTGTTCATTTGTAATGGAGGTGCAGTCAGTTGGAAGAGTTCCAAACAGAGCACGACTGCAGATTCCACTACCGAGGCTGAGTATATTGCTGCATCAGATGCTGCAAAGGAAGCTATTTGGATAAAAAAGTTTGTGACAGAACTTACAGTAGTTCCTTCCATTGAGTTAGCAGTTCCACTACACTGTGACAATAATGGAGCAATCATACAGGCTAAGGAACCAAGGTCTCACTAGAAATCCAAACACATAGAAAGGCACTACCACATTATCAGACATATAGTTGGGCAAGGCGATATAGCCATGCAGAAAAATAACATCAGCTGAAAAATTCAGCTGATCCATTCACTAAGCCTTTGTCACAAGCTCAGTTAGACCGACATCTTGAGAAGATGGGTTTAAGGTATTGTAATGAATGGCTCTAGTGCTAGTGCGAGATTGTTAGTAGTATGCCCTAGAGCATATCATTTAGTATGTATCTTATATATGTTTTATTAATAAAAGGCATTTCTACTTTTCCATTTACATATTATATTTATGTGTAATAGAAAAGGTCCATTGATATTTTGTTAGAAATTCTATTCTTAAGTTGTTAAGAATATGAGTGACAGTATTTCCAGCACAAAGTATCATAAATAGGTTCACAATCGAGGATACTTCACAATAAGGACATGACTTATCCAAAAAAGATTGTATTCATGTTTGTTTCCAAGTTATTTATATGAGATATAAATAAGATGGAATGGTGAGTCTCATGCCATATGAAAAACATGATAGGCACTTATAAATGATAAGTAGGCCAAACCAGTGACACTTATAACAAGCACATGAGATAGTGTTTTGCCATAAATCATATCAGTGCATATAATCTTTAGACCTGAGATAGCATAGTTATCTTGTATATAGGTAGTTTGAGTTTGATACTGCTTTCATACTTGTACTGTGTATGGGTATATGGGCATGTGTTAGCTCCTACTAGTTATATATGGAGGTAGGTGTTGATCAAGATGGAATCTGTTCCTCTAAGTAAATAGAGATAAAATCCTATGTTCATTTAATTGTTCTTAATGTTTCAAGTTCCTGGCCAGGACAGATAGATTTAATCAGAAAAGAGTTTCTGATGAGAAAATCTTTTTAATCAAGAACTGGAATTAAAAGAGAACATAATATTCATAGCAAATGGAGTTTGACATAAACCATGACTCCAGCTTGAGTTGGGATTTTGTAACAGAGAGATTCTAGTGCATGGGAACATATGATTATAGATTCATTTAAGGTAAACCTTATTACTAATTGGGTGGCCATGGTATGCTATGCTAGGTGTTAACCATGGTCTATGAGGTGTATAAAATGATTTAGAGAAATCATTTATGGTAAGAAAGAGTTCTGATGATATTAAGAGTTGATATCATATCTCATTGCCAATTAGTGATGAGCCTAGTAAGTCACACACATACACAAGTTATCACCTAATTAAATATGATTTAATTAATTAATTAAAGAGTTTAATTGATTAATTAAATAGGTTTGGTTTGCAATTAGATTGCAAAGTCTCTAGCATAACTTGAAGCCAAATCTAGATTATTGGATGTATAGTATAAGTTAAATTTATATTTAAAGTGTTTAAATATGAATTTAATTAATGAGAAATTAATTAATAGAGATTAATTAATTGATTTATATTTGATATAAATTGAGTAGAAGAATAGAAATAATTATTTTGGGTTGAGAACTCAAAATTAAGACACATGGGCATTTTGGTCATTTCACAGGGTGACATGTGGCACCATGAGATGGTGACACATGGCATTACACATAAGCTTGCCAAATGTCTTTTAATCATGTAAGATGATTAAAATTAAGATTAAATATAGGTTTGACACTTTGCACAATGTGATTGGGTCAATTAAACCTAGAACCAATCAAAGGGTGACATGTGGCAAGGGTTTAATGTGTTAACCTAGCTATATAAGTGTTGTTATGAAGAGAAAAAAATATAACCAGCAGCTACTCCTCCTTTGTCATGCCATTTTGAGGCTCTCCATCTATTCTTCTTCATCTCTCATCAATTCAAAGAGATTAGCCATCAATCTCTTGAATTAAAAATACTAGAAATTGTTTCTAGTGTCCTGTTTACATCTTTAATCTCTTAAAAGGCAGAACTTGATTTTCTAATTAATGGAAAAAGCTTTAGAAGCTGTTCAAGGGCTGCCATAGGTGTTCTTGGTGTGGACAAGCTAGAGGGTCAACATCTTGTGTCCTGAAGACGCATCTCAAAGGCGCAAATACACTGCAGTGCATCAAGAGGTTGGTGTGTTTGTTCTTGATTTAATCTAGGGTTCTCAAATTAATCTGATTAATTTAAAAATCTTAAATGACAAATACAGATCCAAAAACATATTAAAAGAGTTTTAATATGTTGTTTATCATTGAAATCAAATAGATAAAAATAAATCTTGCATGATGCATGTGACCCTAGGTGAAAATTTTTGAATTCAATGGTATAAACTTCTATTTTTCATGCTTCCGCTCCTTCATAAATATGGCAGCAACCTACTCAAATAAAATTAGCAAAGTGTAATACTAAAACTGCCTATTAAGGGAACCAAAATTCAGAATTGACCTAGTTATGGTCAATTGACCATAACTTGAGTTATACAAATCCAAATGACATGATTCAAAAAGGAAATTAAAGAAGACACAATGAGAAACAATTTAATAAAGAGAAATCTGTTAAATTTACACTGTAGCTTGGTCCAATAGACAGTAAAATTGGCCATGAAATTTGAATAATTACAGTAAAATGCAATAAGCTTTGAAATGAAATTGGCAACATATATCAAGATGCGAGGAATGAAAAATGGAACATATTAGTGACATTAAAACTAATTCACCTAGTGCGCATTAAAGGTCAACATTCTAGGTTGACTAATGAAAGGAATAGTATTAATAAAATTTAATTATTGAACCTTATTATTAGAAACAATTTAAATGAGTACTGAAACACTTTAAATTGTGTGTTTCAGTTAGAAAAGACACTGGGAAAGGAAAAGACCCACCGAGTCAAGGCCAAGAGGTGACTCATCAGAGGTTTGTGCACAACTAGTTTTTAATTAATTTTGTTCTGAATATTTTATATGATTAAATGAAGCTATTTTCCTTAAGTATTATGTTTATCAAGTATTGGATTTAATTAAATGATTATTGAAATTATTATAGTATGTGTGAATTTAGCTTTGTGAAATGGTATTTCAACAAGTATTAAGCATTGTTGTGGATTGAATAAATTATGTTTTGAAAAATTGTGATAGAATATGTTTTGAATTGTGATGGGCAATTTACATGGAAAAAAATACAAATTTATGTTTTGAATTGTGATGAGTATAAAAATTGTTGGATATTGGAATTAGCTTTGAATTGAATTGTATTGTGATTTATGCTCATAAAAAGGACAAAGAGATTGATGATATTGTTTTATATCTCACTATAGATGCTTGACTAGGTTATTGCCCATCTCTCTCATTTGTTTCTCTCTCATTTGTTGAGGAGACAATGGAGTTAGCTTTGTTTTGATTACCATGGTATGTGCACAGGCTTAGATTCTCCTCTTATTAGAGGTTAGATCTAAGTTTTTATATTATGGCCCTTTCGGAAGTTTCATTATTGTGATGTGTACTGTGCACGATGATTCGACCTCCCCGACCATAGGGAGTTAGAATCACCCCGAAGATGGCCCTTGTGGATTAGTCTTGCATAGCTAGTGAGATAAAGAATGGTTTTTGAATAGTAAATAATTGTGATTTAAATTATGATTTATGTATAATTGATTTTGTTGGAATTAATCTTGATTTTCATGATTGCTGGAATTACTTTAAATGTCCAGTTGTGATTTGATAAATTGAATTTCTTGCTCAAAGTCATTTTAACTAATGATTTATATTATTGGCAACGAAGATTTTGACTTTTGGAATTTTGTTGAATTTTGAGACTTTCAAATTAATTGTTATAATTTTGTTAATGTATATTGTACTATGTTTTAAATTATAGTTGTGCACCACTGAGTTCACTACTCAGCGATAGCTTTGTATGCTATCGTAGGTGAAAGTAAGGATAGAGCAACTGAGTAAAAATTTCTGTAGCTGCACCTTGAAGACACATTCAGATCAGCTCCAGGTGCATCATAGGTATACCCATGTACATAGGTTTGATGTATGCCTGTAATAATATGTATGTAAATTATTTGAGCAGTTGTATAAAAACTCTTGTAAAATATTTTGGTATGTAATTAAATGCAAATTATTGTAATGTAAATTTGAGATTTCATTTACCTATATAGTTTTATAATATTAATTTTTTTTTTAGTTTTGTAATCAATGAAATGTTTCTTTTATGATGAGGTTGGTTTGAAAATGAAATGATTTGATTATTGAGATTGAATTATGAGATGAAATGAAGTTTATTGGAGTTGTATTTGAGAAAACATATTGGGAGTGTTTTCCTTTTCAGGTTTGAAGAACTGTTTTCTCAAAATATAGCCGGCACTCTGCCGAAATTTTGAAAATTTTTTGTAACACCAGATTTTAATCGATGATTTTATCCATGACCAAAATTTCACTCAAAGGCTTTTTAAGAAATATTCAACGTTCCCACCACTATTTAATTTCACGAAAATTGTTTTAAAATCCCTTGTAGTATATTTAATGGGTTACTGGTAGGCGAAGTACGGTAATTCATCAGGTATACTACGAGATCATGTTACATCTTACGGAGGAGTAGGGTGTGACAAGGGTAGAGTATGTGTTTAGGCTAGAGGCTAGGTAAACATGTGTGGGTAAACATGGAAAATTATACAGGTAAAAATATAGGCTCAAGTTGGCTGCAAAGGGTATATTGTAACTAAGGGTGGCTTAAAGCTTAATGGGGCTAAATAAAAGAATGCCTTAATCGTTTCTTTTTCAAACATATGCTAGGATTTCACCTCGATAGGTCCAAGAGACATGTTCTAGAGTTGGTGAGGCAATTTTAGGTTTTTTTGTATTTCAAAAATTTTCTCCTAATTTTACAAGTTCAATGTGACAAATTAATGGCTATGAAGAAGTTTAACTAGTTTAACTCCACTAAGGTGATTAAGTCTTTCACAAATAACTTATTAAAGCCTTTGTGCCTATCCAGATACATTCAGTCCTCAATTCCATGGAGTCCTATTATTAGCTTATTAATATTTATGGTTATAATTTTAAGTTAAAAGCCAGTTCAAAATTGTCACACCCTACCCCTCTGTAAGGCATAACATGATCCCGTAGTATACCTAATGAATTACCAACTCCGTCTACTGATAACCCATTAAATACACTACAAGGGATTTTAAAAACTTTTCTTACTTCTTTTACAGTGGTGAGCACTATTTATAGGTGTTAAAAATCTTTTGAGAACTGAAATGATAGAACTAATGCATTTGAATTACTTGAAAATTTCTGTAAAACTTTTGGCAGAGTGCCATATGTATTTTGGATAAAACAGTTCTTCAGAAAACCTGTAAAAAGCACTTCAATATATTTCCAAATCTCAACTCCAACATTTTTCTCAACACAACACATTTCTCAACTCAAATCTGCAGTGATTTTTCAAAGACTGAGATAAAGGAAATATAATACAATTTTTACAAGTCAAAACAACTCATAATTATTTTACAACTTCAGTGTACAATTTGAATTTGCAACTGCTCAAACCAAAACAATATGTACATACAGTGGTCATACATTACAGTACAAAATGCAAAAAGTGGTATACTCATTATACCCGGTAGTCTCTCGCTGTAGATACTAGCAGCCTAGTCTGCTGCCCTGTCTGTCTGTCTGTCTACCTGCGACAGCAATAAAAAGCTATCGCTGAGACAATGTCTCAGTGGTGCACAACATTAACCAAATACAAATTTAAATCACAATTCATAAATCATGTAAATAGTGGATACTTAAAACCATAGTTAAATTGAAGACAATAATGTCATAAGGAATTTAACACAATATTACAATAAATCTCAGTAATCAAAACATAGTTAAATTCAAAAGACAGGGAATGTCAATAAGAATTTAAACTCATTTCACAATCTTACAATATGCAATAATAAATCACACACAGCTTTAATCATGTTCTCAAGTTCAATTCATCCCAAAAGCCGATGGCTAATGAGGTATTCAATTCATCCCAAAAGTCAATGACTAATGAGGAATAGAATAGCTAGCTAGCAAAAATATGAGTACTCATTCTATTCGTCCTCAACAGGCACACACCTCAACACTTTAGCCAGAGAGGGAATTCAATTCATCCCACTAGACAAGCTAGCAAGGAATACAATCAATGTACATGATAGCTGTGGTTTCAAACCAATTACAGTGCTTTTCAATCAATAAGTATCCATCAAATACCATTCAAACCATTTTTCACAATTTCACAACTTAAAACAATAATATGCAAATAGTTATAATTTATTTCAATTGAAAATAATTCAAAAGAAATAGTTGTTGTGCACAAACCTCGATGGTATCTCTGTGCGGACTCAGTGTTTCTTTCCCTTTTCCTGAGTCTTTGGTAACTGAGAAACACAATTTGAAGTGTTTCAGTACTAAATTAAACTGTCTCTATCGATAACGTTCGATAAACAATTCACTGAATACCTTTATTTGCTTAATCAACCCATATATCGACCCTCGATGTTTTCTAGGTAAATTAGGTCTTAACGTTATTAATATGTCATATTCGATAGTATTTTAGGGTTGGTACGTTTTATAAAACTCATTTCCTTGTTTAGTGCATTTTAATGCCACTTGCTGGATTCCGGGATACTAGTTTGACCTAGCCGGACGACCTAGTTTCTTCGATTTTTGGGTTTCGGTCAAAACTACAAACTTGTAGATCTATGTCTTATGGAACGCGGGGCAAAATTTTAGGTCATTCCGAGTTAAGTAGACCAAGTTATGGTCATTATACTATTGCTGGTCAAATGGCATCAAATTAGGTCAATTTGGTCAACTTTGGTTCGGCCAGTTTTTGGACCCGAACTTGTGCAAGCTTTTTGACTTGCTTATGGTCATTTCTGGGCTTTGGTGTCTTCATAAGACTTGTAGGTATGGGTCTTAAATTTTCATGGTTAAAATTTCAGGTCAATTGGACCTGTTTTGAGTGAGTTATGGCCTAAATACTAACTGCTTCCCAAATGGTAAATTTTCAAGCCTCAAGTGTACTCAATCCGAATTGGTCATTTTTCATGTCACCTTGCAAGCAGAATTTTGGTATGCTTTCTCAATGAAAGTTGGCACATTTTGTGCCTAGTTTCATCTCCAATTGGTCTCATACCAATTGAGGTTACACATTTAAAGTTATAGACTAAAATGCATACTGCCCTTAACTACCTTACTTAAACATACATCAATTACACACTTACATTACTATATGTCCACTTCCCTTACCATTTCTGTTTTGGTTCATTACCAAAACCATATTCCACTTTACATTAACATCACTTTGGGCAGATTACAAACATTCTTAATACACCAATTAAAACTCACATTTACAAAGTCTAAGTACAATCACATATACACCTAAACCTTACTAGTTCTTACATACACTTTACACAATCAACTTATATACATAACCATCAACCTTAATGTCAATATTTCTGCCAACACCTTCATGAACACATACATTTATCCAAGAATCCCAAGGCTGCCGAAAATGTCCCTCAACACCAAAGTGTCCTACAATTCATCAATTTCCATTCCAAGTGCAAAATCACCATATATATGTGGAATAATTTACTAGGATATTAAATCACCATAATCAACATAATTTCTCATCAAATATATGTACAAATATTTCATCAAATACATAACTCCATGGCTGTCCAAAATGAACATCTCAATAACTCTTCAAACTTGAAATTTTTCTTCACAAAACCAACACCCATAACATGAACACAAAGTTTAACAAAGAAATCTTCAAAAATACAAACTTACCTTATGGTTGGAACTTGCCAAACCTTGATTAAACTTCTTGATTTTGGTATCAAGCTCTTCCTTATGATGTGTAGACAATTTTTGATGAAGAAATCTAAGTGATTGGAGGTGAAATGGAGGGGTGGATCAAGCTTGAGAGCAAACGGCCATGGAGGTTCTTCCTTCTCTCAATTCGGCATGGATGAATTCACTTGGAGAAGATGAAGTTTCAGCTTGCATTATGGACTTACACCTGCCCCATTATGTTTTTATTTTATTCATTAGTGGCCCACTCACACAAATAATCATATTATAAGCTTAATTCTCATTTATTCCACATTAAACCCTTAATTCTTACTATTTACTTTAGGTACCACCAATTTAATTTTTCATTTCATTTTCTAAGTGTAATTTTATTTATTTTTAATGGACATTTAGGTCAAAAGACAATTCGGGATGTCAAATGACCATAATGCCCCTGTTAGTTGCATTCAGATTTTTAGTAACACTGGGTTTTGTCCGTTTTTCGATTTCTCACTTTTCTTTGTACTAATTATTTAATTTTTCTTTGATCTTCCTAATGATATTTATTCTTCAATAAGGGTCTATTTAAGTCCTAAAAATGTTTTCCAGGGTTCTCCCGCAGTCCAGGGCTAGTCAACGGTCCACGCCGTGACTTCCCGGTGCGGTCACCCATCGCTAGGGTTTCCGGCTCGCTTAACTTGGTTACATTTATTTGCTATGATTTTTCCTTTGTTTTTCTTGTATTTTCTCTTCTTTTATTTCATTATTTTATGTCTCCTCACTCATATTGAAGTGTGGTTCTCGGCATCCTAGTTGTCCGGACAACATTGGTCACCGGAACAGCAGAACGCACTACAGAACTTAGGGGTGTTACAAAAATTTGCAAAATTTTCTAGAATTTTGATACACAATTATAATATGGATATAATTAAGCAATGCAATGAAATGCAACGATATGTAGTGCATGAAATGCATATGTATCCCCAAACTCAAATCTGACATTGTCCTCAATGTCAACACAATATGCAAAATTAAGGTATAGCACACAAAATTAGCAAAAAGCATATTATGTATTAAAAATTGAAAGTTTGGACAAAAAGCTAGAATTAGAGACCTATGAGCACTAAGTAGGACTAAGGCATAAAAGTTTTACCTGAAGGTAGTCCGTACCTTCTGCTGCTTCGGTGACCTAAAGTTAGTCTGGGCAAGTCAGGATGTTTGAAACTACACTCCAGTGATAGTAAACAGGCATAAAATGATGAAATAAATAAAAAGAAAATATAAGAAAAATTAAGAAAAAATAAAAAAGAGAAAATGAAACCAGATTAAACGAGCCAGCACCACAGCGATGGGTGACCGCATGGGGAAGTTACGGCGCAGGCAATAGCCGACCCCAGGACTGCGGGAACCCTCGGAATTAAGTTTTGAGACGTAATTAAAGACTTATTAAAGTATAATTGATATTAGAAATTTCCAAGAAAAGTTAATGAATTAGTACAAAGAAAAGTGAAAAATCAAGAAACCGACAAAAATCGGTATTACCGAAAAATCGGGAATACAACCCGAAGAGGGGCATTTTGGTCAATTGACATCTAGAATTGACTTTTGACCTAAATGTCCATTAAAAATAAGTGGTATTAAATTTTGAAAATCACATGAAAAATAAAATTAGACACGAAATGCAATTAAGGGAAATTAAAGGAGTGATTAATGGAAATATTGAAACTTGATTTATTTAGTTAATTAAATAATGATTAGTGGAGATAATGGGGGTATAAAGACCCATAAGTGGACAGCACTCACCACTTCAGCATCTAATTTCTTCATTTCACCCTTCCATGGCCGATTCACATTTCACCATTCTTCCTCCATGGACGGTTGCAAGAAAGCTTCAAATCACCATCATTTTCAACTTTTAATTCAAGACTTCCTTTACTAAACTTTATCTACACATCTTGGGTAGCATATTGGAAGCAAGAAAGAAGAGTTTTGGTGAAGTTTTAGTAAACTCCAAAAAGAGGTAAGTGCCATTTTCCTTTCCTTGCTTCATTAAAGTTTGTATGGAGGTTGAGAAGTGTTAAATGGTGAAGAAATTTAAAGGATTTGAGGAGTTAATGATGTGTACTATTTTTGGCAGCCATGGATATTGAAGAAGTTTGAGTTGTTGTTACATGAAATTGATGGGTAATGAAGTAAATTAGGCCAATTACATGTATTAGTAATTTGATGTTATGTGTATGCTTGATTTGGGTATTTGAAGTGAGGTTGTGAATTGAATATGGAAATTGGAAAACATATGTACAAATGGGCAGCTTTAATGTATATAAGAGAGCTTTAATTTCATGTAATTGTTTGGTTAATTATGGTACTAAGGATTGAGGAATGTGTATGTAAATGTTATTGGGAAGTATATGTGTCAATTAGGTGTGGTTATGTGTATATATTGTTGAAATTAGACTTTGTAATTCTGAGTTGTATTTAGTGTATTGAGAATTGTTATATTCTGCCCAAAGTGAACAAAGTGTGATGTGATGAATGGTTATGGTATGATACTAATTCAGAATTTGGTATGAGAAATGAACTTATAGCAAGGTGAATGTGCATTTGGTTAGTGTTTGAGAATTGTGTTTAAGGGCAGTGTACATTTTAAGCTATAATAAAATTTGTGTGACCCCAATTGGTATGAGGCCAATTGGAAGCAAAACTAGACATAAAATAGGCCAACTTTCATGTAGAAGTGTTGCCCAAATTCTACCTAGAAGTGACCTAACAAAATGATCAAATCCGAAATTGCATGACATGAAAACCCAGAATTTTAACCATATGAACAGTAGTCAGTATTTTGGCCATAACTCACTCAAAACTGGTCCAAATGACCTGAAATTTATACCATAGAAAGCTTAGACATAGAGCTACAACTCTTATAAAGACACCAAATCCCAGAAATGACCATAACCAAGTCAAAATTCTTACACAAGTTGGGTTACAAAAACTAGCTGAATTGACTTTGACCTAAAAATGACCGAAACTTTGCAATATAAGTGCAACTTGACTAGCATTAGTAAAATGACCATAACTTGGTCCATAGAACTCCAAATGACATGAAATCAGTCCCAAAATTTCAATAAGACATAGATCTACAATATTGGTAATTTGACCAAAACCCAAAAATAAGGAAACTAGGTCAATTAACTTGATTAAGTTGGCACACTAAATATGGAATTAGCACATTTGACCATAAAATCTAGAAAATTCAAATAAGCATATCTCCCACCAGAAGTGTCCAATTTAAATGAGCCATACCAATCTAGAAAGCTAAGAAAGAGACCTAAAACATTGTTTCAGACAACTTCCTCAAATTATAAATGTATAAGGTCAGAATTTATGGTCAAAGCCATTGACCTAATTGAGGACCATGCCAATATAGGACCTTTGAGTCCAAGTTAACAACTTGTCTATAAAGAATTCTATAAGACTTGAAAAATGGTAAGCAAAATTTTTGGTTGTCCCTAAGACATAGGGCAACAATACTTATGAAGAATGCTAGACCTCAATGTGATTATAAATAGTCCAAATAAATTAGTAAAATCAAAACCGAAAATGCCTAAAAAGGAAACTAAAACTTAGATTTGACCTAGTTATGGTTAATTGACCATAACTTGAGCTATACAACTCCAAATGGAGTGATTCAAAAAGAAAATCAAAGAAGACACAATGAGAAACAATTTAATGAAGAGAAATCTGTTAAATTTACACTGTAGCCTGGTCCAATAGACAGTAAACATTGGCCATGAAATCTGAAAAATGGCAATAAAACGCAATAAGCTTTAAAATGAAATTGGTAAAATATACCAACACTTAGAGACTATAAAATATGACAAATTGGGAACATTAAAATTAATTCACCTAGTGTGTATTAATGGTCAACATTGTAGGTTGACTAATGAGATGAATTGAAGGGAATAGTACCAAGAAAATTTAGATATTGGATTTTATTGTTAGAAACAATTTAACTAAGTACTGAAACACTTTAAATTGTGTGTTTCAGTTGAAAAGGATATTGAAAAGCATAAGGAACATTGAGTTAAGGCCTAGAGGCGACTCAAATTAGGTCTGTGTATAATACTTTTTATATTCACTGCTTTTACTAGAAACTTTATTTAGAGAAATGAGTTATGAATAATTTTTTATTGTTTTGGCTTTGGGAATTTTATTTGAGAATTATTGTGTTGCCTACTTTGTAAATTGAAATCTTTGAGATAAAATGTGTTTAGTGGTATCAGAGCAAAGTAGGGACGGCGATATGTAACGCTTACAATTCTTGGGAACTCTCACGTGTGAAATGTGGTGAAGTGTGACTCTTCGCCCAGAAGCTTGCAGGGACGACACGTAACGCTTGCAAGTGCTCTGATAGGTACACTATATTCCTCCTCCATTTATGGGGTGAGTATGACTATATTCCTCCCTCTTTGACTTGCCAGTCTGAGGTGAGTATGGATGAGTTCTCATTAGCTAGCTAGCCACCTCCCTCATTGATTTCGATTAGTGGAGTGAGTTTGCCTTGTCGTGGTATACAACACGGCATGTTCGGAAAAGTTTATGTCATGACCTAAGTTGTGTTATTGACTGGCAACACTATGTTATTCAATTGTTTGATCAAATTTGTGTTATATGAGCTTTAAAAATTGTGAATTATTTAAATTGTAAATTGTCAATAAATGTTTTATATACCGCATTTTAAATTTTTATTGTGCACCACTGAGTAAATTTTACTCAACGATAGCTTTTTCATTGCTGTCGCAGGTAGACAAACAGATAAAGCAGCAGAGTAGGCTGCTTGTAACTTTGCTTTGGGATTTTGTCGGGTATATTGAGTATACCACTTCCTTATAAATATTATTGTAATGTATGTGAACTGTATGTATATATTGTACTTGGTCTTGAGTAGTTATAAAATAAAGTTGTAAATTATTTTGGCCTATAAAAAATGTTGTACTATAATTTTCTTATCTCAGCTTTGAAATACTTAGTCATTTTGCATTCTATTTTTGAAACTATTGAAAGTGATGTTGAATTGAGTTTGACTTATGTTTGAGAAAATTGATTTGCATTGAGCCATATTGGAGTTTGGGACTGAAACAAATATATTGAAGTATTTTCTACAGGTTTTTGAAGAACTGTTTTGCTCAAAATACAGACGGCACTCTGCCGAAATTTTTATAAAATTTGTGGCTATTTCAGACCTAATGTGTGATTTAACTTCAATTAAAAAGTTTTAACACCTGTAAAAAATGCTCACCACTTTAAAAAGAAGTAAGAAATTGTTTAAAATCCCCTGTAGTGTATTTAATGGGTTACCGGTAGGCGAAGTATGGTAATTCATTAGGTGTACTACGGGATCATGTTACATCTTACGGAGGCGTAGGGTGTGACAGGGATGATGGTCCCTCTCCATCGAGTCTCTCCATGATCATGTCAAGCTTGTTGTGGGCCTCCTGGAGATTGTCCTCAAATGCTTGCATCCTGTTGTTTATGGTGGCCTCCATTCGCTGAAGGTATGCAAGGATGGGGTCCATCGGTGGTGGAGTGTCGGGAGGCACTTGTGCTGGGGACTTATGGTGGAGTGGCTCTTGGGTTTCCTCCTATGGTTGTGAAGGTTCACTAGGGTCTGCTTGTGCTTCGTCTCTCCTGGGGATGACATTCCCTTTGGCATCTATCAGATAGCACATGTTGCTGACCTTCTTACATATCCCCATGGATATGCAGATGGTCTGATCAATCCTGGAGGTGCCCGGAATGGAGCGTAGCCTATGATGATGTAACACCCCTCACCCATCTGCAGTGTAGCTAAGCAAGGTATGCCACATTCGGTGTCGAATCACCCTATCTTATCTTTTCATATGCATTATTAATTTAATGTCCTTTTATTTTTATTATCCCACGTATAAATTTTTTTTATCACATTTCATTCTTATGAAGACTCAGACAGAGTCTCATCTGTTTTATCAGTGCATGGCGGGTTTCACTATTTACCTGTTAAAATTTTCATATCATAAGTTCAATCCATATCAATTTACCTCTTGTCATATCCATCTCATTAGTTTCCATGTATCACATCATATCATCAATTCATATCATATGTCATATAATCAATTCATGTAAAACACATTTACTTTTATTAATAGAATTTATATACAATAATTTACAAATTATATTACTGTCTCAAAATGAATTACATCTTTGACTTATGTACAGAAATAAAAATTATAAAATCTAAATACACATGGGCCCTACCAAAAATACTCTGCTGAGGGGACTCCTACACTAGTGCAAATCTGCTCAGAATCTCTGTCTGGACTCTACTAGTCAACCTCTCCAAGACCTACGTGAGGAAACAATCCATCGTGCTAAGCATATTGCTTAGTGGTGCATAATTTAAAATAAAAATAATTGAATAATCAAGGATAATTATTTCATGTATAATTTCATATAAAGATTCATATTTCATGAACTCTAAGTCAATTACATGTTTCATGAACTTTAGAAGCAATTAAACTTGTCGGCATCCTTTTTAATAATTTATTCCATTTTTCAGTTTTCTTAATTTCATATCAGTGGTCTCTTCATGTAATTATTTAATTTTTAAAGCTTATTACTTATGAGTCATTTCATAACTTTAGCTACTCTATAGGAACATATTAATTTACTGGGATCTCTTCATATAATTAATTGATTTTTACAGCCTATTACTCATAACTGTGATCTTTTCGATACTTAATTAAATTTAAGACTCATTACTCATATTTGTGCCCAAGTAACCTATAACAAACTATAATGTTGGATACACAGGAGTATACTGGTTAGACCTCCATATATCTACCCTGTATACAACTGTCATGTCAGGCACAAGGCCAACAGGCAAGCATATAATATCCTGTATACAACTGTCTATCAGGCACAAGGCCAGTGGGCAGGCATATAATATCCTTTATACAACTATCTGTCAGGCACAAAGCCAGCGGGCAAGCATAAAGCTAGAATCATATCAGGCACAATGGCCAACGGGCAGGCATAAAGCCAGTAGAACAATCATATCAGACATGTTTTGTCGATCAATGATTATTCATGTAAAAATCATATCAGTGCATTCTCAGTCTTTTAAAATCATATCAATGCCAAGTAACCTATAACAATCTATAAGGACTGGATACATGGAAATATTCTATCCTGTATACATCTGCCATGTCAGGCACAAGGCCAGCGGGCAGGCTGTTAAAGCCAGAAATACAATTATGCACAATGGCATCTATCATGTCAGACACAAGGCCAATAGGCAGGCATAAAGCCAGAAATACAATCATATCAAATATATATTGTCAGTCCATGATTTTCCATATAGGTAGTACTGCTATCTGTAATCCCTAATTGGTATACCAATCGATCCAACTATATATATATAAGGCTAGGTTTACTTTAGGCAATTAAGCATTATTAATTATTTAACAAAATTTTCATGTCCATGTACAATGGAAAAATGAGTCCCACATACCTATTTCATGTAATTTAGCATGTAGTGACTTATTAGAGATAAGTCTTTACTAAAATAATTTAATTCAAGAACCTTTATTTAGGTTTAGTTTTACTGTTTTGAATTTACATATCAAATTGAGCAATTTCTGGCTACTGTTTAGCCCCATTTCCTTCATGGAAGTTGTTCTTCTATGCCTTTTCTTTATTTTCCTTTTTGAGTCATGTCATTTGGATTTGTATAACTCAAGTTATGGTCAAATAAGCATAACTGGTTCAGTTGCAAATTCTGGTTCTTAACTAGGCAGTATTGGTATTACATTTTAGCAATTTATTTGAACAAGTTCTAGCAACATTTAGGTCTAGTGCTCGTCATAGGATCTGTTGCCCTATGTCTTATGGTCATTTAGAATTTCTAGTTGCAATTTTTCAAGTCATGTAGACTTACTTATAGCCACATTATTGGCCTGGACTCAAATGACCTATACTAACATGATTTCCATTTAGGTCAGTAGTTTTGACCCAAAATTTAAGCCTCTTACATTCATAATTTTGAAGGAACGGAAGCATGAAAAACACAAGATTATACCATTGAATTCAAAAATTTTCACCTAGGGTCACATGCACCATGCAAGATTTATTTTTATCTATTTGATTTCAATGATAAACAACATATTAAATCTCTTTTAATATGTTTTTGGATCTGTATTTGCCATTTAAGATTTTAAAATTAATCAGATTAATTTTAGAACCCTAGATTAAATCAAGAACGATTACACTAACCTCTTGATGTGCTGCATCGTGTCTGCGCCTTTGAGATTCATCTTCAGGACACCAGATGTTGTCCCTCTAGCTTGTCCACACCAAGAACACCTATGGCAGCCCTTGAACAGCTTCTAAAGCCTTTTCTATTAATTAGAAATTCAAGTTCTGCCTTTTAAGAGATTAGAGATGTAAACAGGACACTAGAAACAATTTCTAGTGTTCTTAATTCAAGAGATTGATGGCTAATCTCTTTGAATTGATGAGAGATGAAGAGAAATAGCTGGAGAGGCTCAAAGTGGCGTGACATATGAGAGGAGAGGCTGCTGGTTATGTTTTCTTTTCATAACCACACTTAAATAGCTAGGTTAACACATTAAACCCTAGCCACATGTCACCTTTTGATTAGCTCTAGGTTTAAGTGACCCAATCACATTGTGCCAAGTGTCAAACCTATATTTAATCTTGATTTTAATCATCTTACATGATTAAAAATATTTGGCAAGCTTATGTGTTATGCCATGTGTCACCATCTCATGGTGCCACGTGTCACACCGCAAAATGACCAAAATGCCCTGTGTCTTAATTTTGAGTTCTTAACCCAAAATAATTATTTTCTTCTTCTAATTAATTTATATCAAATATAAATTAATTAATTAATCTCTATTAATTAATTTCTCATCAATTAAATTCATATTTAAACACTTTAAATATAAATTTAATTTATACTACACATCCAATAATCTAGATTTGGTTTCAAGTCATGCTAGGGACTTTGCAATTTTATTGCAAACCAAATCTATTTAATTAATCAATTAAACTCTTTAATTAATTAATTAAATCATATTTAAATAGGTGATAACTTGTGTATGTGTGTGACTTACTCGGCTCATCACTAATTGGCAATGAGACATGATATCAACTCTTAATATCATCGAACTCTTTCTTACCATAAATGATTTCTCTAAATCATTTTATGAACCTCATAGACCATGGTTAACACCTAGCATAGCATGCCATGGCCACCCAATTAGTAATAAGGTTTACCTTAAATGAACCTATAATCATATGTTACCATGCACTAGAATCTCTCTGTTACAAAATCACAACTCAAGTGAGTCATGGTTTATGTCAAACTCCATTTGCTATGAATATTATGTTCTCTTTTAATTCCAGTTCTTGATTAAAAGATTTTCTCATCGAAACTCTTTTCGAATAAATCTATCTGTCTGCCAGAACTTGAAACATCAAGAACAATTAAATGAACATAGGATTTTAACTCTATTTACTTAGAGGAACAGATTCCATCTTGATCAACACCTACCTCCATATATAACTAGTAGGAGCCAACAGATGCCCATATACCCATACACGGTACAAGTATGAAAGCAGATCAAACTCAAACTACCTATATACAAGATAACTGTGCTATCTCGTGTCTAAAGATTATATGCATCGATATGATTTATGACAAAACATTGACAAGAGTAAACTCCAGGTGTTTGTCATAAGTGTCACTGGTTCTGCCTACTTATCATTTATAAGTGCCTATCAAGTTTGTTTTATGTCATGAGACTCACCATTCCATCTTATTTATATCTCATATAAATAACTTGGGAACAAACATGAATACAATCTTTACGATAAGTCATGTCCTTATTATGAAGTATCCTCGATTGTGAACCTATTTATGATACTTTGTGCTAGAAATATTGTCACTCATATTCTTAACAACTTAAGAATAATATTTCTAACAAAATATCAATGGACCTTTTCTATTACACATAAATATATTATGTAAACGGAAAAGTGGAAATGCCTTTTATTATTAAAAATATGTACAAGATACATACTAAATGATATGCTCTAGGGCATACTACTAACAATCTCCCACTAGCACTAGAGCCATTCATTACAATATCTTAGACCTATCTTCTCAAGATGTCGGTCTAACTGAGTCTGTGACAAATGCTTAGTGAATGGATCTGGGTTTTTGGTGATGTTATTTTTCTGCATGGCTATATCGCCTTGCCCAACTATATCTCACGATAATGTGGTAGTGCCTTTCTATGTGTTTGGATTTTCGGTGAGACCTTAGTTCCTTAGCTCAGTATGATCGCTCCATTGTTGTCACGGTAGTGGAACCGCTGACTCAATGGAAGGAACTACTGTAAGTTACATCACGAACTTCTTCATCCAACGACTTCTTTTGCAAAGATTCGATGCGGCAATATACTCACCTCGATGAGTGGAATCTGCGATCGTGCTCGCTTTGGAACTCTTCCAACCGATCGCACCTCCATTACAAATGAACACATATCCAGAGGTAGACTTTCTATCATCGATATCGATTGGAAATCGAATCGATAACCATCCAATTGCAAGTCTCTACCTCCATAAATCAAGAATAAATCCTTAGTTCTTCTCAAGTACTTAAGGATATTCTTGACACTATCGATGTTCCAAACACGGATTAGATTGATACCGCTAGTCAAACTAACAGATATGCGATATCAGGCCTAGTACACAACATTGCATACATTAAACTTCCAATAGCCAAGCATATGGAATCTGGCCATCTTATCTCTTTCTTGTGTGTCTTTGGAGACATCTCTTTAGAAAGGTGGATACCATGTCTCACTGGTAACAATCCTCTCTTGGAATCAAGCATGTTAAACCTCTTTAACACCTTTTCCAAGTATAGACTTTGGGATAAACCAATTATTCTTTTCGCTCTATCTCTATAGATGCGAATCCCAAGAATATAGGTTGCCTCCCCTAAGTCTTTCATGGAGAATGTATTTGACAACCATACCTTTATAGTCGTCAACATACCTGTATCATTACCCATCAATAGTATGTCATCCACATATAAGACAAGGAAAGTGATAGCACTGTCACTAACCTTCTTATATACACATGGCTCATCCTCATTTTTGATAAAACCAAAAGATTTAATGGCTTCATCAAAACGGATGTTCCAACTCCTCGAAGCTTGTTTCAACCCATAAATGGATCGCTTTAGCTTGCATACCTTGGAACCATCTTGGGATTCAAATCCCCTAGGTTGTTCCATGAAAATGTTTTCTTCAATGTATTCATTGAGAAAAGCTGTTTTGACATCCATCTGCCAAATCTCATAATCATAGTATGCAGCTATTGCTAGTAAAATCCTAATTGATTTAAGCATGGCAACAGGCGAGAAAGTCTCCTCATAGTCTATTCCTTGCCTTTGGCGAAACCCTTTCGCTACTAGCCTTGCCTTAGAGGTCTCTACCTTTCCATCAGAACCAATTTTCTTCTTGAAAACCCATTTGTTCCCTATAGGTACAATACCTTCAGGTGGGTCAACAAGATCCCAAACTTGATTCTTATACATGGAATCAATCTCGGATTTCATAGCATCAATCCATTTTGAAGAGTCTATATCTGATATAGCTTCTTCATAGGTAAGTGGATCATCTCCATGATCTACTTCTTCATGAGTAGACAACTCTTGTTCTTCTTCATGAAGAAAACCATATCTCACTGGTGGGTGAGATACCCTGGTTGTTCTACGAGGAACAGCTGTAGATGTTTCATCAATGAGTATAGGTTGACTAGATGGATCTATATCCATCTGATCTGTTGGTTGGTCAGAATTCTCCAATTCTAACTCTATTTGCCTTCTTTTGCCTCCTTCTTGAACAAACTGTTGTTCAAGAAATGTGGCATCTCTACTTATCACAACCTTTTGTGAAGTAGGCAAATAAAAATAATATCCAAAACTATCTTTTGGATATCCAACAAATTGACCTCTTTACGATCCGGTCTCCAATTTATCGGTGTTCACTTTTTGATATAAGTTTGGACAACCCCAAATCTTAACATGCTTAAGACTTGGTTTTTCCATGCCATATCTCATAAGGTGTGGAAGAAACGATTTTGATGGAATCCTATTCGAATATATAAAGCTGATTCTAATGCAAATCCCCAAAAGGAGATTGGCATATCAGTATAGCTCATCATACTACGTACCATATCCAATAAGGTACGATTTCTCCTTTCAGATACACCATTCAGCTGTGGCGTTCCTGGAGGAGTCAGCTGAGAAACAATGCCATGCTCTCTCAAGTATTCATCAAATTCAGTACTCAAATATTCACCTCCACGATCTGATCGAAGAGCTTTAATACTCTTTCCTGTTTGATTTTCTACTTCAGATTTAAATTCTTTGAACTTTTCAAAGGATTCATGTTTGTATTTCATCAAATACAAATACCCAAACCTTGATTTATCATCAGTAAAGGTAATAAAATAATGAAAGCCCCTTCTAGCCATTTCTTTAAACGGACCACATACATCACTATGTATTAGTTCCAAAATATTTTTAGCTCTTAGCCCTTGTCCAACAAAGGGTAATCTAGTCATTTTTGCCTTGAAGGCAAGATTCACAAGTTGGAGTAGGCTCGAGGCCCAATGAGGATAAAATCCCCATTTTCTCCAATTTTGTAATCCTATCTTACGCAACATGACATAACCTTAAGTGCCAAATATATTTTGAACTTGAGTTGGTTTTCACCATGGCATTGCATTCATTTAGATTGCTTTACTCGGCGGTGGAAACACTTTCTTCGACAATGGAAACACTTTCTGTTGGCAATGGAAACACTTTCCTATTGGCGGTGGAAACAATTTCCTTTGCCTTTGTCGACTTTGGTCTTCCTTTTCATTTAGCTATTTTCTTGGAAGGACCAGAATCGAGGTTTCTTTTTCTTATTGCCCTTCTTCTTGTTGGACTTTCCAGTGAAGAAGATGCAACAAAGCTACCTCTTTTCCTTTATTGCTGGCATATTCTTTTGGGCAATAACCGCATGTTGAGTAATTCAGCTAAGGTGCATTCTGTTTAGTCATATGGAAATTTGTCACAAAATTCCCAAAAGACTCGGGAAGGGTGAAGGATCAAATCCGTCTGTAGTTGGAAATCCATGTTGAAGTCAAGATGTTCCAACCGCTCAATCACCGAATCATCTTGTGGACATGATCCCCAACATTACATCCCTCGGACATCCTCATACGGAATAGTTTGTCTAGATATCTCATACCTAGCATTCTCTTTGTGCTCACCATACAACTCTTGTAGGTGAAGGAGGATCTCATTCGCACTCTGCATGGTCTCATGCTGCGTCTGTAACTCATTACTCATAGAAGCAAGCATGTAACACTTAGCTCTCATATCATGCTCCTTCCACTTGTCCAAAGTATCATGTTCCTCTTGTGTGGCCTCTGGAGGTAAGGGACCAGGAACATTTGAATCTAGAACATATCCTATATGTTCAAGGTTCAAGACAAGTTTCAAATTTCTTAGCCAATCAGACAGATTAGGTCCTGTCAACCTATTGCGATCAAGTATGCTTGAAAGGATATTGGATGGTGGTGGTTGTTATATGCTCATTATTATCAGAAAATTAATTGCAGAAATAACTAGATTAATTAGTAAATGTATCATGTAATTAACCAAATATGATTATGGTCTTTTAATCAAATTGGTCCTCCCACTAACTTAGCGAATCCTACACTTCCAAAGTAGAAAACGGAAATCCTAGTTGGATGGATTTCTAGTGGGTGATTGAATTCTTATAATTCTATTGATCATCCTCAGGTACATCCATTATTGGAATTACAATAAACTATAAGTGAGCAACTCCTTGCCCATCACATCTCATGTAAGGTTCAATCCTTTTACTAGCCCCTAATGCTCAAAATCTCAGGTACATCCAATATTGACTTATCTTGCATTAGTTAAGTTGATCCCATTGAGCCAGTAATTATGCAAATAATTTTAATGTCCTCAGGTACATCCAATATTGGCCACCAAACCATTTACATATTTACAACATCTCATGCTTAACAATTATTCTTAAGAAAATCTCTTAAATAAATTGCATCTTATGCAACTATTTAAAATTTCTTAAAATAATTGCCCCAATGGAGGGCTTATGTTATAATTACTTTAATTATAGCATTTCCAACTTAATCATTTGTTTGGAAGATTTTATGGTCATTCTAATTACTATTAAGGTCTCACTTTGCACATTATCCATTTAGCATGCATATATCATATAATTGCATACATTCCCATACATCTCATGCATTCATGGATAAGCAGTAAATATGGTATGATCATGGACTTTCTAAGGGATTCAATTTCGAGCCACCAAGAATTGAATCAGGGCATTCCTAGGTGTATTTCATTCATTCATTTTACAAGAGTTGCTGAAGGAGTACATAATCAACACTTGATATTGAATTCCTCCCTTGGTCCAACCAATGCTCTTGACCTCCTTGATCTTCTTTCAATCCAATATTACATAGTAATCCTTTGAATACCATAGCTAATTTACAATATCTTAAATAAATGAAATTACAAACCAAAATATATTTCAAACTTAATATTACATGACCAAAATAAATTAAAATAAATTAATTAATTTACAATCCCAAAGAAACATAAAAGAAATAAATCCAATCACATTGGTCTTTTATAGTCCATGATCATCCATCATGCATATCACTATTTAACAATTAAATAAAACATACATACTTAAATTAAATTGAATATCTCATATTCAACTTAAAAATCCAGATTTGAATATGATTCAAATAAATTTAAAAATTCAGATTTGAATCTCATTCAAACAAATTTAAAAATTCAGATTTGAATCACATTCAAACAACTTCAAAAATTCAGATTTGAATCACATTCAAACATTTTTTAAAAATTCAGATTTGAATCACATTCAAATATTTTTTAAAAAATCAGATCTGAATTTTATTGAATCAATTTTAAAAAATCAGATTTAAATATGATTCAAACAACTTTAAAAATTCAGATTTGAATCACATTCAAACAACTTTTAAAATTCAGATTTGAATCACATTCAAACAATTTTTAAAATTCTGATTTGAATCATAATTTAATTGTGTGATTAAAACAACTAATTAAACACTTTAATTAGTCAAAGAATAGGCCTTAGATCATACAACAATTGCAGAATTAAAAGCCAAACCTTGAACCACCCATGGAACCATTGTTGCCGCCACCAATGGTGGCTTCACCATGTGTGACGCCACATCTCATGATCCAACCAGCAATGAATCTCTTGATCTCATGATCAAACACACAATTAAATTATATAATCAACAATCTAAATGGCAAATATAGTGGCTCTGATACCAATTGAAGGAACGGAAGCATGAAAAACACAAGATTATACCATTGAATTCAAAAATTTTCACCTAGGGTCACATGCACCATGCAAGATTTATTTTTATCTATTTGATTTCAATGATAAACAACATATTAAATCTCTTTTAATATGTTTTTGGATCTGTATTTGCCATTTAAGATTTTAAAATTAATCAGATTAATTTTAGAACCCTAGATTAAATCAAGAACGATTACACTAACCTCTTGATGTCTTTGCGGCGTGTCTGCGCCTTTGAGATTCATCTTGAGGACACGGATGTTGTCCGTCTAGCTGGTCCACACCAAGAACACCTATGGCAGCCCTTGAACAGCTTCTAAAGCCTTTTCGATTAATTAGAAATTCAAGTTCTGCCTTTTAAGAGATTAGAGATGTAAGCAGGACACTAGAAACAATTTCTAGTGTTCTTAATTCATTAGATTGATGGCTAATCTCTTTGAATTGATGAGAGATGAAGAGAAATAGCTGGAGAGGCTCAAAGTGGCGTGACATATGAGAGGAGAGGCTGCTGGTTATGTTTTCTTTTCATAACCACACTTAAATAGCTAGGTTAACACATTAAACCCTAGCCACATGTCACCTTTTGATTAGCTCTAGGTTTAAGTGACCCAATCACATTGTGCCAAGTGTCAAACCTATATTTAATCTTGATTTTAATCATCTTACATGATTAAAAACATTTGGCAAGCTTATGTGTTATGCCATGTGTCACCATCTCATGGTGCCACGTGTCACACCGCAAAATGACCAAAATGCCCTGTGTCTTAATTTTGAGTTCTTAACCCAAAATAATTATTTTCTTCTTCTAATTAATTTATATCAAATATAAATTAATTAATTAATCTCTATTAATTAATTTCTCATCAATTAAATTCATATTTAAACACTTTAAATATAAATTTAATTTATACTACACATCCAATAATCTAGATTTGGTTTCAAGTCATGCTAGGGACTTTGCAATTTTATTGCAAACCAAATCTATTTAATTAATCAATTAAACTCTTTAATTAATTAATTAAATCATATTTAAATAGGTGATAACTTGTGTATGTGTGTGACTTACTAGGCTCATCACTAATTGGCAATGAGACATGATATCAACTCTTAATATCATCGAACTCTTTCTTACCATAAATGATTTCTCTAAATCATTTTATGAACCTCATAGACCATGGTTAACACCTAGCATAGCATGCCATGGCCACCCAATTAGTAATAAGGTTTACCTTAAATGAACCTATAATCATATGTTACCATGCACTAGAATCTCTGTTACAAAATCCCAACTCAAGCCGAGTCATGGTTTATGTCAAACTCCATTTGCTATGAATATTATGTTCTCTTTTAATTCCAGTTCTTGATTAAAAGATTTTCTCATCGAAACTCTTTTATGAATAAATCTATCTGTCCTGGCCAGGAACTTGAAACATCAAGAACAATTAAATGAACATAGGATTTTAACTCTATTTACTTAGAGGAACAGATTCCATCTTGATCAACACCTACCTCCATATATAACTAGTAGGAGCCAACAGATGCCCATATACCCATACACAGTACAAGTATGAAAGCGATATCAAACTCAAACTACCTATATACAAGATAACTGTGCTATCTCAGTCTAAAGATTATATGCATCGATATGATTTATGACAAAACATTGACAAGAGTAAACTCCATGTGTTTGTCATAAGTGTCACAGTTGACCTACTTATCATTTATAAGTGCCTATCAAGTTTGTTATATGGCATGAGACTCACCATTCCATCTTATTTATATCTCATATAAATAACTTGGGAACAAACATGAATACAATCTTTCTGGATAAGTCATGTCCTTATTATGAAGTATCCTCGATTGTGAACCTATTTATGATACTTTGTGCTAGAAATATTGTCACTCATATTCTTAACAACTTAAGAATAATATTTCTAACAAAATATCAATGGACCTTTTCTATTACACATAAATATATTATGTAAACGGAAAAGTGGAAATGCCTTTTATTATTAAAAATATGTACAAGATACATACTAAATGATATGCTCTAGGGCATACTACTAACAAATTTGAGGTAGGTGTCTAAAATAAAGTTTAAGCCTTATTTCTTAGGTTTCCAGAACTATATGGCACATCTCAATTGAAGTTTTCTAGTGGGAGATATGCTTAAAAGTCTATGCTGGAGTCAATGGTTACTTATGCACTTTTCCAGAATTTATGCACTAATTTGTTCTAGCCAATTGACCTATTTCTCTTGATTTCTGGGTTCTGGTCAAAATTCCAATCTTGTAGGTCTATGCCTTATTGAAATTTTGGCACTGGTTTTAGGCATTTGGAGTTCTGTGGATTGAGTTATGGCCTCTTTGCCAAAACTGGTCAAGTTGCCTAGACAAAGGCAATTCTGGGCTATTTTGGTTCTAGACAGTTTTAGTGTCCCAAATTGTGCAAGCAATTTGACTTAGTTAATTGCATTTTTGGGCTTTTTGTTCTTCATAAAAGTTATAGCCCTATGTTTGATATAAATTTCAGGTCATTTGGATCTGTCTAGAGTGAAATATGACCAAATGAATGAACACTGTTCATTTGGTCAAAATTCTGGGTTCACAATTTGGTAATCCGAATTAGGGCAGAACTTAGGTCACTTTTTAGTCAGAATTTGGACATGGTTTCTACATGAAAATTGGAGCATTTTAGGTCTAGTTTTACCTCCAATTAGCCTCATGCCAATTAGGGTCACATAATTTTACTTATGGCTCAAAACATTCACTGCCTTTAACAAATACTCAACCTGCAAGAAAATTATACACTTCCAATTTCATTCCTCCAACTCCCAAACTACAAATTTGCATTCATGGCACTTCTAATATCATCAATTCATCTCAATTCAATCAAATTTCTAACAACATCATTGAAGTCTTAGTGGAGTAATTCAGAACCCTAATTCAAACTGTCAAAATCAACAATTCACATTTAATCAAATTTCTATCACATGTAACTTCAATTGCCTATCCATCAACATCACTAATCTCAATTTACATATAAGAATTAAGCACACTCCCGTGCTTTTCAAGGCTGCCAAGGTGAAGCAATTACACAAGTCTCATCAAACAAATTCAAATTGCCAATTTCAATAATTACACAAGTCTCCATGATTGTCATCAAACCCTAATTCAAGTTATCCCCAATTTATGCATATCACATACATATCACTTCCATTGCATTTAGATGAATAAACTAACATCAATAACCATCATTCTAGTTAAGAATTCATCAAACTCTCAAGGAAATTAAGGCTGCTGAATTGAACTTCCATATGTATTTCAAAACCCTAATTCAAATTATCAATCTCCACATACACATGAAATCAATTTGCTAGAATATCTAATTACCTTAATTAACATCACTACCCATCATTTACATGTAAAAATAAATTAAACTCCTTTAGTTTCCATGGCTGCTGAATTCAAAACTCCCATATACTCATCAATCTTCATCAATTTTCTTAACATATCAACTCATCCTAAGCTCAAAATAAGAATTAAGGAAGAAAAGTGGGAAGATTGGGCACTAACCTTTAATCAAGAATTTTCCAACCTTGTAAAACTTCAAAATTTCCACTTCTTGTTGCTGCCTATAGTCTTCCCATGGTGTGAGGACAAATTGTTGTGAAGTGGTCTTGTGATTTCATGTGGAAAATGGTGGGATTTCAAGCTTTGCATGAAATGTCCATGGAGGATTTTGGGAGAAACCATTCGGCCAGTTGAGAGGAAAATTGAAGAAGATGAAATGAAGTGGTGGGATTTGTCTTCATATGCCCATTTATACCCTTACTAAACTTTAGTTAATTATTATAATATTCAAAGTGTGACACCCCTTACCCTTCTACAGTATAGTCGAGCAAGATATGCCACACAGTGTACCGGAACACCATATTTTATTTCAATTATTTTTATCCTTCCTTAATTTATTTCTTTATGGTTATGAAATGCAATTTGTGAAATTTGACTCATTTAAGTCATTTATTGAAATTATAAATTCATTTGAGGTTTCAAAAATTTTATAGAAAATCCGGTAGAGTACCGGCTAAAAATGGAGAAAACAGTTCTTCGAAACCTGTGAAAAACACTTCCAATACATTTCCCATCATTCTCAAACTCCATTATATCAATATAATCTCAATATTTCTCAACTATTTCTAAAAAATTCTTCTATTTGTCATTCATTCGTGTCGCATGATAATCATGTACAAATCATACACAAATACTCAATTTTCATTTATAAACACAAATTACAAACATTTGCATTAATACCAACATATATTACATGAGTTTCAACTATACATGAGAAAATAAAAGTTTAATTACAAAATACAATCAGCACACAATACCAAAATGGGACCTAGTGTCTTACCAATGCACTGAAGTCTGTGAGGTGACATGGATACTATGCAGAATTGTGAATGGCCTCACCCAGTCTATGGTCTAATGAATTCTCTGTTAGTCTCTCCAGAACCTACACGTGGCAAAAAGTAACGCGCTAAGCAATAATGCTTAGTGGTGCTAATAATAAAATAAAAAGAACTAAAAAGAAATGAACATGCAGTGTATATATTGATGTCTCATGTAGACAAATTTTTGGTAATTACTTATAGTCTATTTATTTGGTACTTGCTACATCAATTATTTCATTAAGTTTATCAACTTCCTTTTTTAGTTGCCCAAGTAACCTATACTGGATGACTGGACTGGATAAACGGGTAAACTGGCACTGGGTATCAAGTACCTTGGGCCATCACACCATCGGTCAAATAGTATCTCCCGGTGTACAACAGAACAGCTGATAAGCTGTAATAAACATTAGGCACAAGGCCAAGTATCATCATAATATCAGAATGACTAAAAGCCATAAAATCACAGAATGGCATAATGCCATGTGCAGTACTGCTAACTAAACCCTATTGGCATTATCACACCCTACTCCTCCGTAAGATGTAACATGATCCCGTAGTACACCTAATAAATTACCGTACTTCGCCTACCGGTAACCCATTAAATATACTACAAGGGATTTTAAATCGATTTTCATGAAATTTAAATCATCAATTAAAATCTGATTTTCATGAAATTTAAATCATCAATTAAAATCTAGTGTTATAAAAAATTTTCAAAATTTCAGCAGAGTGCCAGCTGTATTTTGAGAAAACAGTTCTTCAAACCTAAAAAGGAAAACACTCCCAATATGTTTTCTCAAATACAACTTCAATAAACTTCATTTCATCTCACAATTCAATCTCAATAATCAAATCATTTCATTTTCAAACCAACCTCATCATAAAAGAAACACTTCATTGATTACAAGACTCAAAAATTAATATTACACAATTATACAGGTAAGTGAAATCTCAAATTTACATTTGATTACATACCAAAATATTTTACAAGAGTTTTTATACAACTGCTCAAATAATTTACATACATATTATTACATGCATACATCAAAACCTATGTACATGGGTATACCTATGATATACCTGGAGCTGATCTGAATGTGTCTTCAAAGAAGCTTACTCAATTGCTCTATGCTCTTTACACCTGCGACAGCATATAAATCTATCGCTGAGTGGTGAACTCAGTGTTGCACAACTATAACTTAAAACATAGTTCAATATACCTTAGCAAAATTATAGCAAATAATTTAGAAATCAGGATACTCATCAAATTTCAAAAATCAAATTATTCATTGCCAATAACATAAGCATTTGTATGAAATGACTTTGATCACGAAATTCAATTTATCAAAACACAACCAAACATTTAAGGTAATTCCAACAAAATCAATTATACATAAATCATAATTGAAATCACAATTCTTTACTATTCAAAACCATTCTTTATCTTACTAACTATGCAAGACTAATATGAAAGGGCCATCATCGGGGTGATTCTAACTCCCTATGGTTGGGGAGGTTGAATCGGATTCTAACTTCCTATGGTCGGGGAGGTCGAATCATCGTGCATAGTACACACCACAATAATTAAACTTCCGAAAGGGCCATAACAAATAAAAACTTAGATCTAACCTCTAATCAGAGGAGAATCTAAGCCTGTGCACGTACCATGGTAATCGAAACAAACTAACTCCATTGTCTCCTCAACAAATGAGAGAGACGGGTAATAACCTAGTCAAGCATCTATAGTGAGATATAAAATGATATCACAATCCTTTTAGTGAGCATAAATCACAGTACAATTTGATTCAAAGTCAATTCCAATATCCAATAATTTTTATGCTCATCACAATTCAAATCATAAATTTGCATTTTTCCATGCAAATTGCCCATCACAATTCAAAACATGTTCTATCACAATTTTCCAAAAACATAATTTATTCAATTCACAACAATGCTTAATACTTGTGGAAATACCTTTTCACAAAGCTAAATTCATACATACTATAACAATTTCAATAATCATTGAATTAAATCCAATGCTTGTTAAACATAATACATAAGAAAAATATGTTATTTAATCATATGAAATATTTAGAACAAAATTAGTTAAAAACTAGTTGTGCACAAACCTGATTTGAGTCGCACCTAAGCCTTGACTCAATGTTTTTTATGCTTCTCAATATCCTTATCAACTGAAACACACAATTTAAAGTGTTTTAGTACTTAATGAATTTGTTTCCAATTGCTGAACGAATCTGCCAGAACTAAAATCTGCAGCATGAACAGTAACCGTATTTTGGACATAACTTGAGCTACAAAACTCAAATTGGAGTGATTCAAAAAGGAAAATAAACTTAAGACAATAGGAAACATTTTCTATGAAGGAAGTTTTGCCAAATTCGAACAGAAAAGTGACCAATGGAACAGTGCAACCTAGACACCAAAAACTAAAAATTAACAATTTTGCCTAAAAGACCTAAGTTTTGAGAAAACAACCAAAACCAACAAATTTAGTGACCAAAATCTGGTATGTGGGTGAAGTTGGAATTCCCATGCCTATTAAGCCTTAGAAAGTCAACAATTTGACTTGAATAGTGTAGTGAATAGTAACCCGAAACACAAAATTTCAAGAACGTCGAATTTAGCACGTTAGAGCTAGGTAAAAGTGAAGTTAAATTTATTTTTGGATTTTTGTTAAATTATGGTACTGAAACACTGTAAAATTGTGTGTTTCAATTGAAAAGAATACCGAGAAAGAACCCGAGGAACCGAGTCTAGGCCAAGAGGTGACTCACTTGAGGTTTGTGTATAACGTATACTTTTTATAATTATCTTCTGCATACTGTTTTGAATAATGTGAAATATTGAATTATGGCATTCTTATGATGTTTGATTAAAATTGTGAAAGTTATATATTTGAAATGACAATGTTTAGCAAATTATTAAGATAAGTTTTGAAACCACAGTGTTATGACCATATATTTGAACACCTCACTAGCACGACTAGTGGGGGTAATTAGTTTCAAATTTTGATTCCTTCTCTGGAGAAGTGTTGAGGTGTGCCAGTAGAAGAGGATGTGAATGGATATCCATATATTGAGCTAGCTAGCCTTGTGATGTGATTTCTCTTTAGCCTCTGGCTATTGAGATTCTATTTGTTTCGAATGGCATGATCTAACTGTGGGTTTTATGAAATGTGATTTGACACTTCAAAATGAAATTGTTTGGGATTAAAATCTCATAAATTATATTTTGTGTTTAACTCACATGCTCAGCTCAAATTTTGAATAAATGTGATTTTATTTTTGCATAAAGATTATTTTAGTATGTTGTCCACCACTGAGTCCTAGTACTCAGCGATAGCTTTTATTGCTGTCGCAGATATAGAAACTAGAGGAGCAGCAGACTGAGCTGCTGAGGTGTGAGGAGCTATCAGCTTGAAGTCATCGGGTATAATTTATACCCTAATTGTAAATATTCTTTTGATGTATGTATTGTATATAAATGTATGGACATGTAAATGGGTCTTGAGCAGCTTGTACAAAATTTGTATGAAGTTTGTAATAAAGTTTAGTTTGTATTTTTTTTGATGTAAATTTTGTAAGGATGAATATAAATTATTTTGTCTCTAATGAAATATGAGTGGAATTATTTTATTTAATTTGAATAAAATGTATTGCTAGTATTTTGAGGATTATTGAATTTTGAACTCGAGAAATTGATTGAAATGATTGTGGAGTTGTTGAAATGGATTGAGTTTGATGGTGAAATTGAAGTGGTTGTTGAGAAAAATTTTTAGACGTGCTTTTTACAGGTATTTGAAGAATTGGTTTCTCAAAATACAGACAGAACTCTATCAAAATTTTTATAAAATTTGCGGAAAAATAAAATGGACCAAAAATATTAACTAGTTTTAATTTTAATTAAAGGTTTTAAATACCTATTAGAAAATGCTCACCACTTATCAAAAATAAGAAAATTGTTTTAAAATCCCTTGTAAGGTACTTAATGAGTTATCGGTAGGTGAAGTTTGGTAGTTCATTAGGTATTCTACGGGATCATGTTATGCCTTACAGAGGGGTAAGGTGTGACAGTTTGTGCACGTACCATAGTAATCAAAACACAAGTAACTCCATTGTCTTCTCAACAAATGAGAGAGACGGGTAATAACCTAGTCAAGCATCTATAGTGAGATATAAAACGATATCACAATCCTTTTAGTGAGCATAAATCACAATACAATTCGATTCAAAGTCAATTCCAATATCCAATAATTTTTATGCTCATCACAATTCAAATCATAAATTTGCATTTTTTCATGCAAATTGCCCATCACAATTCAAAACATGTTCTATCAAAATTTTCCAAAACATAATTTATTCAATTCACGACAATGCTTAATACTTGTGGAAATACCTTTTCACAAAGCTAAATTCATACATACTATAACAATTTCAATAATCATTGAATTAAATCCAATGCTTGTTAAACATAATACATAAGAAAAATATGTCATTTAATCATATGAAATATTCAGAACAAAATCAGTTAAAAACTAGTTGTGCACAAACCTGATTTGAGTCACTCCTAGGCCTTGACTCAATGTTCTTTATGCTTCTCAATATCCTTATCAACTGAAACACACAATTTAAAGTGTTTCAGTACTCAATGAATTTGTTTCCAACCATAAAATCCAATATCTAAATTTTCTTGGTGCTATTCCCTTCAATTCATTTCATTAGTTAACTTATAATGTTGAACTTTAATGCACTCTAAGTGAGTCAATTCCAATGTTACCAATATGTCACATTTTATAGCCCTTTAGTGTTGGTATATGTTACCAAATTCATTTTCAAGTGTATTGTATTTTATTGCAATTTGCTGGATTTCGGTGTACTATTTTGACCTAGCCGAACGACCTAGTTTCCTCAGTTTTCGGGTTTCGGTCCAAACTATAAACTTGTAGGTCTATGTCTTGTTGGTAGGCTTAGGTCATTTTTAGGTCACTTTTTGGTTTGGCCAGTTTTGGTACCTGAACTTGTGCAAGCTATTTAGCTTGGTTCTGGCCATTTCTGGGCTTTGATGTCTTCATAAGAATTGTAGATCTATATCTAAACTATTCATGGTAAAAAGTTCAGGTCAATTGGACCTGTTTTGAGTAAGTTATGGTAAAAAAACTAACTGCTGCCTCATTTGGTCAATTTTCAGGCTTTCAAGTCACTAATCCAGATTTGGTCATTTTTCAAGTCACCTTCTAGGCAGAATTTAGGCAAGCTTCCTTCATGAAAGTTGGCACATTTTGTGCCTAGTTTCACCTCCAATTGGTCTCATATCAATTGAAGTCACACACTTAAGGTTCTAAGCTAAAACATACACTGCCTTGCTACACATTCTTCATCGCATGCCAATTACACATTATATACTTACCAAGCTAACCCTTTCATGCCAATTCTAGTTTGTACCATACCATTAGCACACATTACATCACATTTTGGTCATTTTGGATAGCTTGTAACCATTCTCAACATACACATTATAACTCAGAATTTTTCAAAGTCCATTTACACAATTCAACCACATGAACATATCCCATTTACATATCCAATTCCAAACTATTATACACATATACATGCTGCCACCATAACCAACATAATTCAATAAACCAAACCATGAAACAACATATTTCAACTACACTTTAAAAGTTGCTGAATTATACATCTCCTTCAAATAGCTTCCAAGCTTCCAAAACCAAGTGCACCATTACACATACTCTTAATATACATTGTCTAGATCATTTCTATACACATAAACACTTACATCAACATCTTAAACAACCATTTACAAGTGAAAACAAGCTACACATGGTGAGTTCCCATGGCTGCCGTAATGGTGTACCACCATTAAAAATCAAACTTCAACTTTCCTTCCATAAATCCATTCACCACAACACCCACACAAGCTTTAATGGAGAAAGGATGAAGAAATGAACATGTACCTCAAGTGAAGCTTGTCAAAACTCCTTCAAATCTCACCCTTCTCGCTCCCAAACTGCTGCCCAAGGTGTGTAGGCAAAGATTAATGAAGGAAACTAGTGGAAAGGAGGGCTTAAATGGAGGTGCAAGAAGCTTGGAAAATGGTGCGGCAATGGAGTTTTCATGGTGGATCAACTCAGCTGGATGAGAAGAGGTTGAAGATGATGGCATTTTCTATCCCAAAGGGCTGATAAAAGTGTCCCAATTTATGAGTTAGTGGAGCACTAACTTGGATTAAAGTATTAAATTAGTCCAAGTTTCTAATTTCCCACATTTTCCTCATATCTTTTACTATTTAGATTATGTACCACTATTTTAATTTTCATGATATTTTCAAGGTTTAATATCATTTATTTTTAATGAACATTAAGGTTAAAAGGCAACTCGGGATGTCAATTGACCACAATGTCCCTATTCGGGTTGCATTCCCGATTTTTCGGTAACACTAAGTTTTGTCGTTTTCTCGATTTCTAGTTTTTCTTTGTACTAATTAATTAATTTTTCTTTGATATTTCTAATGAAATTTATACTTCAACAGATGTTTATTTAAGTCTTAAAAATATTTTCTAGGATTTCCCGCGGTCCAGGGCTAGTCAACAGTCCACTCTGCAATTTCCCAGTGCGGTCACCCATCGCTATGGTTTTCGGCTCATTTAACTTGGTTACATTTCATTGCTATTATTTTTCCTTTATTTTTCTTGTATTTTCCTTTCTTGTATTTCATTATTTTATGTCTCCCCACTAACATTTAAATGTAGTTCTAGGCATCCTAGCTGTCTGGACAGACACTGGTCACCGGAACAATAGAACGCACTATCGAACATAGGGGTGTTACAATTCTCCCCCCCTTAAATAAATTTCGTCTCGAAATTTTACCTGGCATCAGTCTCTGAACAGTTGTGGGTGCTGTCTCCTCATGTCCTCTTCACGTTCCGAAGTAGCTTCCTGGCCTGAATGATGATTCCACAGCACTTTAACTAGGTGTATCTATTTATTTCTCAGTTGCTTCACCTCATATGCCAGAATTTCTATGGGTTCTTCCTCATATGAAAGGTCTGGATTTACCTCAATCTCTTCAACTGATAGAACATGAGATGGTTCAGATCTGTACCTCCTTAACATGGATACATGGAAGACACTGTGTATCCTTTCTAGCTCTGGAGGTAATGCCAACTGATATGCCAAAGGACCCACTCTCATCAGAACCTCGTATGGTCCGATAAAACGAGGACTCGGTTTTCCCTTTCTGCCAAATCTCATAATCCTCTTCCAAGGAGAAACTTTAAAGAATACCTTATTACCCACTGCATATTCAATATCTCTTCTCTTCAGATCAACATAGGACTTCTAACAGTCTGATGCAGCCTTGGGTCAGGGAGCAGAAAGAAATATTAGATTATTTGCAAACCGGGATGAATCGGCGAGGGGTAATTTGGTCAATTGACCCCAAGAGCTGATTCCTGACCTAACTGTCAAATAAAATCGGAGAAAGGAAAATTTCGGAATCGAGAATTAAATTAAAGAACTAATAAAAAAAAAGAAGAGAGAAAATGAAAAAGTTAAAAAGGTGTAGGGATATGACATCATGCATGACATCATGCATGATGCCATAAATCCCATAATTTATAAATTAATTAAAATGAATTGTGGTCTTTCATAAGACAAAAGAAAAGAAAAGAAAAAAAAAATCCATTTGGTCATCTTTTCCCTTGAAGCTGCCCACCTCTCTCCCTTAGCTCTCTCTCTCAAACTCCATTAGAGCTCTTAAGTCAAGCTTCATAAACCTTCAATTCCACCATAAAAACCTTACTCTCCAACATTAAATCTTGTAGTTAGACATAGATAAGGAGCTTGACAACAAAAAGAAAAAGAAAGGAAGGAGTTTTGAAGAAAAGGAAATTCTGCATAAAAAGGTTAGTAATCAAATTTGATAAATTGAGTTTGATTCTTACATTTCTAACTTATTTAGCTTGTAAATATGCTTATAATGAAAAGAAAAAATTGTAGGGACCATTATTGAATTTCGGCCAGCATAAGGGGGAGGGTGATTTGCATGATTTGAATAGTTTGAATGGGTATATAAACCTTAGTTAGTTGAATGACTATGGTTAAAGGCATGGAATCAAGTAAATGCAAAAAATTAGTGTGAATTAGGGTTTAGACATTAGGGTTTAGAGACCAAGAATGTGAAGAAGTGCTAAATGATGTCTTTAACATCGTTTAAGGAAAGAAATGGTCATTTGTGACCTAATTAAGTGTGTTAGAAGTGTTTGAATCAAAGCCAAATTCGGATTGGGTATGCAACATGACCAAAAGTCAACTTTGAGGGACCAAAAATGAAATTTTACAAGTCCAATTGGTATGGGACCAATTGGGGATGAAAATAGGCACTAAATGACACAATTTTCATTTAGGAAGCATGCCCAAAAAGTGACTAAAACCTAGTGAACAAATTGACCAAAGTTGAAAAATTGCAGGCTGCCCTGCACAAACTGACCAAATGAATAGTGTGGTCATAACTCGAGCTAGGCAGGTCAAAATGACCTGAAATTTTACCAGTGGTTAGATGAGATATAGGCCTAAAACTTTCATGCAGAACACCAACTCAAATTATGCCATTAACCCAATCAAATCACTGAGCAATTTTGAATCACTGAATCTGCAGGACTGCAGATTTACCATATGAACAGTAAAGTTTCAATGGCTATAACTCTCTCTAGAAAACTCTGATTTAAGCGATTCTTGAACCGATGGAAATCTAAGATATAGTAGAACATTTCATATGAAGAAAATTAGACCAAATTATGGATTTAACTTAATCAAATTGCTGAACGAAGTTGAATCAATAAATCTGCTAGAACTAAAATCTGCAGCATGAACAGTAACCGTATTTTGGACATAACTTAAGCTACAAAACTCCAATTGGAGTGATTCAAAGAGGAAATAAACTTAAGAGAATAGGAAACATTTTCTATGAAGGAAGTTTTGCCAAATTCCAACAGAAAAGTGACCAATGGAATAGTGCAACCTAGACACCAAAAACTAAAATTTAACAATTTTGCCTAAAAGACCTAAGTTTTGAGAAAACAACCGAAACCAACAAATTTAGTGACCAAAATGTGGTATGTGGGTGAAGTTGGAATTCCCATACCTATTAAGCCTTAGAAAGTCAATAATTTGACTTGAATAGTGTAGTGAATAGTAACCCGAAACACAAAATTTCAAGAACGTCGAATTTAGCACGTTAAAGCTAGGTAAAAGTGAAGTTAAATTTATTTTTGGATTTTTGTTAAATTATGGTACTGAAACACTGTAAAATTGTGTGTTTCAGTTGAAAAGAATACCGGGAAAGAACCCGAGGAACCGAGTCTAGGCCAAGAGGCGACTCGCTTGAGGTTTGTTCACAACGTATACTTTTTATAATTATCTTTTGCATACTGTTTTGAATAATGTGAAATATTGAATTATGGCATTTTTATGATATTTGATTAAAATTGTGAAAGTTATTGTGTATATTTGAAATGACAATGTTTAGCAAATTGTTAAGATAAGTTTTGAAACCACAGTGTCATGACCATATATTTGAACACCTCACTAGCACGACTAGTGGGGGTAATTAGTTTCAAATTTTGATTCCTTCTCTGGAGAAGTGTTGAGGTGTGCCAGTAGAAGAGGATGTGAATGGATATCCATGTATTGAGCTAGCTAGCCTTGTGATGTGATTTCTCTTTAGCCTCTGGCTATTGAGATTCTATTTGTTTCGAATGGCATGATCTAACTGTGGGTTTTATGAAATGTGATTTGACACTTCAAAATGAAATTGTTTGGGATTAAAATCTCATAAATTATATTTTGTGTTTAACTCGCATGCTCAGTTCAAAATTTGAATAAATGTGATTTTATTTCTGTATAAAGATTATTTTAGTATGTTGTGCACCACTGAGTCTTAGTACTCAGCGATAGCTTTTATTGCTGTCGCAGATATAGAGACTATAGGAGCAGCAGACTGAGCTGCTGAGGTGTGAGGAGCTATCAGCTTGAAGTCATCGGGTATAATTTATACCCTAATTGTAAATATTCTTTTGATGTATGTATTGCATATAAATGTATGAACATGTAAATGGGTCTTGAGCAGCTTATACAAAATTTGTATGAAGTTTGTAATAAAGTTTAGTTTGTATTTTTTTTTTATGTAAATTTTGTAAGGATGAATATAAATTGTTTTGTCTCTAATGAAATATGAGTGGAACTATTTTATTTAATTTGAATGAAATGTATTGCTAGTATTTTGAGGATTATTGAATTTTGAACTCGAGAAACTGATTGAAATGATTGTGGAGTTGTTGAAATGGATTGAGTTTGATGGTGAAATTGAAGTGGTTGTTGAGAAAAATTTTTTAAAGTGCTTTTTACAGGTATTTGAAGAATTGGTTTCTCAAAATGCAGACAGAACTCTGTCAAAATTTTTATAAAATTTGCGAAAAAATAAAATGGACCAAAAATATTATCTAGTTTTAATTTTAATTAAAGGTTTTAAATACCTATTAGAAAATGCTCACCACTTATCAAAAATAAGAAAATTGTTTTAAAATCCCTTGTAGGGTACTTAATGAGTTATCGGTAGGTGAAGTTCGGTAGTTCATTAGGTATTCTACGGGATCATGTTATGCCTTACAGAGGGGTAAGGTGTGACATGTTTTAGTGGTATCAGAGCAAAATTTTTGAAGTATGTTTTAACTTATGAATTTGTGTCTTTCTTGTTAAGTACAACTGCTCAATGTCCATATTTGTTACATACAGTGCATTACATCATGAATATGAACTAACGGAGAGAAATTTCCTTGTGTTACTTGTTCAGGAGATACCCTAACTTTAAATTGAGATGGAAGAAGGGGATCACTCAGTTGAGTAGTCTGTTGAAGCTGAGGCACAAGGGGAAGCCCCAGCTTTGCAGAATGTTAGTGGATCAAGAGCACCCCACAAATGCGCGATTTCTGCCTGATTCGCCAGACAGATGGCTACGATGTTTCAACAAATGGCTGGGGGTACGCCTGCTCAAGCTTCACCCCAGACACCTGTGGCACAACCACTGCCTCCAGCCAGACAGTATGATAAATTACTGAAGTACGGGGCTGCATAATTTAAGGGTACAGTGGACCCTTTAGAGGCAGAGCAATGGCTTGAAAGAATGGACAGAGTATTTAAGAAGCTGCATAGCCAAGATGAACTAAAGTTTGAGTATTTTGTGTCTCTACTACAAGGGGATGCATATGATTGGTGGAAGACCATTCCTCACAGTTTGGCTGAACACCAGCGCTAACCTGGGATTACTTCATCAGAGAATTCAGACAGAAATACATCCCAGATGCATATGTTGATTAGAAATTGCAAGAATTTTTGAGTTTGAAACAAGAGAACCGATCAGTGGCAGAGTATAAGAGGGAGTTCTCCCGCTTAAGTTACTATGCTGGGAGTCTCCTCTCTACCAGCAAGGCAAGATGCAAGAGATTTGAGACTGGTTTGAAGCCCAATTTGAGAATGCAAGTAGTGGGATTCAGACACAGCAACTTCTCAGAGCTCATGTCTCAAGCACTTGAGCTGAAAAGAATTGAATCAGAAGCAACCCCAGTAAAAGAAAAATCAAAGAAAGCTGGGAAATCAGAGAAAGACAAAGGGGAAAAATTAGTTGAACAGAGTTCTGGTGGTACCTCTGGAAAGAAGAAAAAGTTTAGTGGACCCAGCAGGAGTCGAGGTGGAAGATTTGGTAGGGGCAGATTTTCCGGACAGAGACCCCCTAGGTTTGGTCGTGATCGGCGAGTTCACATTACGCCGCCTGTGAGACTTGTGGCAAGATTCATGGGGGAGAGTGTTATTGGGCCACTGGAGCCTGTTTTAACTGTGGAGGCAAGGGCCATTTAGCCAAAGACTGCACCAGTGCTCCTAAATATGGTCCAGCTCCTACTACTACCAAGGGATCTATTCAGAGTCCTGCTCCTAGAGGTTCACAGTCTATTGGTAGAGGAAGAGGCAGAGGTAGAGGCACTGCTTTAGGCAGTCAGGGTACGGTTGGTCAATCAGCACAAGCAAGTGCTTCAGCCAGAGTCTACATGATGAGACAGCGAGAAGAGGCTGAGACTTCTGATGTTGTAGCCGGTACATTCTCTATCTCTGATCAAGAAGTATTTGTATTATTTGATCCGGGTTCAACCATTCATATGTTAGTGCTAGCATAGTCTGTTCAATTGCTGTTCCATGTGTGCAAATGGGTTTTGAAGTGCTAGTAACTAGTCCGTTAGGACAAGAGGTTTGGGTTAACAGAATTTATAGAGACTGTCCTTTGGTGATCCAAGGACATGTTTTCCTGTCAGACTTGATTGATATGCCCTTCAGAGAGTATGATATCATCTTGGGCATGGATTGGTTAGCCAGGCATCATGCCATGATTGACTGTAGACTGAAGACAGTCAATTTTGGTCTCCCTCTGTACGGTGATGTGGTAATACATGGGGATAGGCATTTACTGCCATCAAACATCATTTCGGCTGCACTAGCCAGAAGAATGATTAGAAAGGGGTGTGAAGCATACTTGGCACATGTGATAGACACCCAAGTGGGGAGTCCAGCACTGAGGGATATCCCTACTGTATGTGACTTTCTAGATGTGTTTCCTGATGAATTGCCAGGATTACCTCCAGAGAGAGAGGTGCAGTTTGAGATTAATGTTATGCCTGGTGTGGACCCAATCTCCATAACGCCATATAGAATGGCACCTGCAGAATTGAAAGAATTGAAAGTGCAATTGCAAGAATTGCTTGACAATGGCTTTATCTGCCCTAGTGTGTCACCTTGGGGAGCGCCAGTGTTGTTTGTTAAGAAGAAAGATGGCACTCTCCATTTGTGTATTGATTATCGACAGTTGAATAAGGTGACAATAAAGAATAGATATCCATTGCCTCGCATTGATGACTTGTTTGATCAGTTGAGGGGTGCAGCTGTGTTCTCCAAAATTGACCTGAGATCAGGTTATTATCAGCTGAAAGTACAAGAGCAGAGTATTTCTAAAACTGCCTTCAGAACCCGCTATGGCCATTATGAGTTCTTAGTCATGCCATTCAGGTTAACTAATGCTCCGGCTGCTTTTATGGATCTGATGAACACTATCTTCAGACCATACCTCGACCAGTTTGTTGTGGTATTTATTGATGATATATTGGTCTATTCGAGGAATGCAGAAGAGCATGATAAACATCTGCAGATTGTACTGCAGACTTTGAGGGAGAAATAACTATATGCCAAATTGTCAAATTGTGAATTTTGGCTGAAGGAAATATCTTTCTTGGGGCATGTAGTATCAGAAGAGGGCATCAAGGTAGATCCAAGTAAGATTGAAGCTGTCCTTAATTGGAGGCCACCCATAAATGTCACAGAGATTCGTAGTTTTCTGGGTTTAGCTGGATACTACCGTCGGTTTGTGAAGGGATTCTCCATGTTGGCATCTCCATTGACCAAGCTGCTTAGAAAAGATGTGAAATTTCAGTGGACGGATAAATGCCAATAGAGTTTTGATGAATTGAAGAAATGTTTGACTAAAGCTCCAATCCTGACTTTACCTACTCTGGGTAAAGAATATACAGTTTATAGTGATGCTCCTCACAATGGGTTAGGCTGTGTATTGATGCAAGATTGAAATGTCATTGCCTATGCATCACGCTAGCTGAAAACCGCATGAGAGGAATTATCCAACAGATGATTTGGAGCTTACAGCTATTGTGTTTGCTCTTAAGATCTGGAGACATTATTTGTATGGGGAGAAGTGCTACATCTACACAGATCATAAGAGTTTGAAGTATTTGGGTACTCAGAAGGAGTTGAATTTGAGACAGAGTAGATGGTTAGAATTAATAAAAGACTATGATTATCTGATGACTATCAGACAGGGAAAGCAAATGTTGTGGCTGATGCCTTAAGTCGCAAGACTATGGCAAGTCTGCGGGTTACTCCTTTGTCTTTGGTGCATGAGTTAAGATCATTGCATGCCAGCTTAGAGATCAATAATGATGGTCAGACAGCAGTTGCATGGCATGTACAGCCAGTGTTGATTGATCAGATCAGAATGGCTGCTCAGAATGATGAAAAGTATCAAAAGCTATTGGAAGAAGTCCGGCAGGGTAAGAAACCAGAATTCTCAATCAGAGATGATGGTCTACTGCTACAACAGGGCAGAATATGTGTTCCTAATGATGTTGATTTGAGACAGATCATTTTGAAGGAAGCACATGGGTCTCCTTTTGCCATGCACCCTGGTAGCACAAAAATGTATAGAGGGCTAAAGGAGCATTACTGGTGGATGGGTATGAAAAGAGATGTGGCAAAGTTTGTTTCCAAATGCCTAACTTGTCAGCAAGTAAAGGCAGAGCATCAAGTGCCCGCTGGGTTGTTACATCCACTACCAGTACCAGAATGGAAATGGGAGAGAATAACGATGGATTTTGTGATGGGACTTCCGAGGACACAGAAGAGTCATGATGCAATATGGGTCATTGTTGACAGACTAACCAAGTCTGCTCATTTTTTGCCAGTTCGGATGGACTACAGTTTAGAAAGATTGGCCAAGTTGTACATTGATGAGATTGTGAGACTGCATGGAGTGCCAGTATCCATCGTATCAGACAGAGATCCTAGGTTCACTTCTCGATTCTGGGGTAGTCTTCAGAGAGCCCCAGGGACTAGATTGAACTTCAGTACGACATTCCACCCACAGATAAATGGCCAATCTGAGAGGGTAATTTAGATCTTGGAGGACATGCTACGGGCTTGTGTGATTGAATTTGAGGGCAGTTGGGACACACACTTGCCTTTGATTGAGTTTGCTTACAACAATAGCTATCAATCAAGCATCGGGATGCCTCCATATGAAGCATTGTATGGCAGAAAATGTAGAACCCTCTTGTGTTGGGATGACGTGGGTGAAAGAAAGATGATTGGACCCGAAATTGTTCAACAGACTGAAGAGAAAATCAGGGTGATCAGAGATCGACTTAAGACTGCATCAGACCGTCAGAAGTCCTACATTGATCTGAAGAGAAGAGATATTGAGTATGCAGTGGGTGATAAAGTTTTCCTCAAGGTTTCCCCTTGGAAGAGAATTATGAGATTCGACAGAAAGGGGAAACTGAGTCCTCGTTTCATTGGGCCATATGAGATTCTGGAAAGAATGGGTCCTTTAGCATATCGTTTGGCACTACCTCCAGAGTTGGAGAAGATATATAATGTCTTCCATGTATCTATGTTGAGGAGGTATCGATCAGACCCATCTCATGTACTACCAGTAGAGGAAATTGAAGTAAATCCAGACCTCACATATGAAGAAGAACCCATAGAGATTCTGGCTTATGAGGTAAAGCAGCTACGGAATAAGCAGATACCGTTGGTAAAAGTGCTGTGGAACCATCATTCGGGCCAAGAGGCTACTTGGGAACGAGAGGAGGACATGAGGAGACAGCACCCACAGCTATTTAGAGATTAATACCAGGTAAAATTTCGATACGAAATTTATATTAAGGGGGGGAGAATTGTAACACCCCTATTTGTATAGCCTGGTATATTTCACTATTCCGGTGACCGATGTCAGTCCGGACAATTAAGAGAATTAGAACTACACTTAAGACAAATAGAAAAGCCATAAACACAAATAATTAGTAATGTTCAATTAGTTAAGTATAAACAAGAAAAACAGAACATAAGAAGTTAAACGAGCCGAGAGTCACAGCGATGGGTGACCTTCTCGGGAATGACTGCCAAGTTGTTTTAAACTCAAATTTCGAACCGTAAAATGTGACGCCGCTGTCCTCAGGACCCTTATAAACACAGTGGAAAAGAGAAAATCACGAAAAGGAATTGTTAAGTCAGTCAAATAATTAGGTCAGGGAGCTGGAAGAAATATTGGATTATTTGCAAACCGGGATGAACTGGTGAGGGGCAATTTGGTCAATTGACCCCGAGAGCTGATTCCTGACCTAATTGTCAAATAAAATCGGAGAAAAGAAAATTTTAGAATCGAGAATTAAATTAAAAAACTAATAAAAAAAAAGAAGAGAAAAAATGAAAAAGTTAAAAAGGTGTAGGGATATGACATCATGCATGATGCCATAAATCCCATAATTTATAAATTAATTAAAATGAATTGTGGTCTTTCATAAGACAAAAGAAAAGAAAAGAAAAAAAAAATCAATTTGGTCATCTTTTCCCTTGAAGCCGCCCACCTCTCTCCCTTAGCTCTCTCTCTCAAACTCCATTAGAGCTCTTAAGTCAAGCTTCATAAACCTTTAATTCCACCATAAAAACCTTACTCTCCAACATTAAATCTTGTAGTTAGACATAGATAAGGAGCTTGAAAACAAAAAGAAAAAGAAAGGAAGGAGTTTTGAAGAAAAAGAAATTCTGCATAAAAAGGTTAGTAATCAAATTTGATAAATTGAGTTTGATTCTTACATTTCTAACTTATTTAGCTTGTAAATATGCTTATAATGAAAAGAAAAAATTGTGAGGGACCATTACTGAATTTCGGCCAGCATAAGGGGGAGGGTGATTTGCATGATTTGAATAGTTTGAATGGGTATATAAACCTTAGTTAGTTGAATGACTATGGTTAAAGGCATGGAATCAAGTAAATGCAAAAAATTAGTGTGAATTAGGGTTTAGACATTAGGGTTTAGAGATCAAGAATGTGAAGAAGTGCTAAATGATGTCTTTGACATAGTTTAAGGAAAGAAATGGTCATTTGTGACCTAATTAAGTGTGTTAGAAGTGTTTGAATCAAAGCCAAATTCGGATTGGGTATGCAACATGACTCAACTTTGAGGGACCAAAAATGAAATTTTACAAGTCCAATTGGTATGGGACCAATTGGGGATGAAAATAGGCACTAAATGACACAATTTTTATTTAGGAAGCATGCCCGAAAAGTGACTAAAACCTAGTGAACAAATTGACCAAAGTTGAAAAATTGCAGGCTGCCCTGCACAAACTGACCAAATGAACAATGTTTGTTCATTTAGTCATAACTCGAGCTATTGTTAGTAGTATGCCCTAGAGCATATCATTTAGTATGTATCTTGTACATATTTTTATTAATAAAAGGCATTTCCACTTTTCCGTTTACATAATATATTTATGTGTAATAGAAAAGGTCCATTGATATTTTGTTAGAAATATTATTCTGAAGCTGTTAAGAATATGAGTGACAATATTTCTAGCACGAAGTATCATAAATAGGTTCACAATCGAGGATACTTCATAATAAGGACATTACTTATCCAGAAAGATTGTATTCATGTTTGTTCCCAAGTTATTTATATGAGATATAAATAAGATGGAATGGTGAGTCTCATGCCATATAACAAACATGATAGGCACTTATAAATGATAAGTAGGCCGAACCAGTGACACTTATGACAAGCACATGGAGTTTACTCTTGTCAATATTTTGTCATAAATCATATCGTGCATATAATCTTTAGACTGAGATAGCATGCTTATCTTATATATAGGTAGTTTGAGTTTGATCGCTTTCATACTTGTACTGTGTATGGGTATATGGGCATGTGTTGGCTCCTACTAGTTATATATGGAGGTAGGTGTTGATCAAGATGGAATCTGTTCCTCTAAGTAAATAGAGATAAAATCCTATGTTCATTTAATTGTTCTTGATGTTTCAAGTTCCTGGCCAGGACAGATAGATTTTTTTAGAAAAGAGTTTCTGATGAGAAAATCTTTTTAATCAAGAACTGGAATTAAAAGAGAACATAATATTCATAGCAAATGGAGTTTGACATAAACCATGACTCCAGCTTGAGTTGGGATTTTGTAATAGAGAGATTCTAGTGCATAGTAACATATGATTATAGGTTCATTTAAGGTAAACCTTATTACTAATTGGGTGGCCATGGCATGCTATGCTAGGTGTTAACCATGGTCTATGAGGTTCATAAAATGATTTAGAGAAATCATTTATGGTAAGAAAGAGTTCTGATGATATTAAGAGTTGATATCATGTCTCATTGCCAATTAGTGATGAGCCTAGTAAGTCACACACATACACAAGTTATCACCTAATTAAATATGATTTAATTAATTAATTAAAGAGTTTAATTGATTAATTAAATTGGTTTGATTTGCAATTAGATTGCAAAGTCTCTAGCATGACTTGAAACCAAATCTAGATTATTGGATGTATAATGTAAGTTAAATTTATATTTAAAGTGTTTAAATATGAATTTAATTAATGAGAAATTAATTAATAGAGATTAATTAATTAATTTATATTTGATATAAATTAATTAGAAGAAGAAAATAATTATTTTGAGTTAAGAACTCAAAATTAAGACACAGGGGCATTTTGGTCATTTTAGCAGTGTGACACGTGGCACCATGAGATGGTGACACATGGCATAACACATAAGCTTGCCAAATGTTTTTTAATCATGTAAGATGATTAAAATCAAGATTAAATATAGGTTTGACACTTGGCACAATGTGATTGGGTCACTTAAACCTAGAGCTAATCAAAGGGTGACATGTGGCAAGGGTTTAATGTGTTAACCTAACTATTTAAGTGTTGTTATGAGAAAATAAAATACAACCAGCAGCCACTCCTCTCCTTTGTCATGCCACTTTGAGGGTTTTCATCTATTCTTCTTCATCTCTCATCAATTCAAAGAGATTAGCCATCAATCTCTTGAATTAAGAACGCTAGAAATTATTTGTAGTGTCCTGTTTACATCTCTAATCTCTTAAAAGGCAGAACTTGAATTTTTAATTAATAGAAAAAGCTTTAGAAGCTGTTCAAGGGCTGCCATAGGTATTCTTGGTGTGGACAAGCTAGAGGGACAACATCTGGTGTCCTGAAGATGAATCTTAAAGGCGCAGACACGCTGCAGTACATCAAGAGGTTAGTGTAATTATTCTTGATTTAATCTAGGGTTCTAAAATTAATCTGATTATTTTTAAAATCTTAAATGGCAAATACAGATCCAAAAACATATTAAAAGAGTTTTAATATGTTGTTTATCATTGAAATCAAATAGATAAAAATAAATCTTGCATGATGCATGTGACCCTAGGTGAAAATTTTTGAATTCAATGGTATAAACTTGTGTTTTTCACGCTTCCGTTGCTTCAATTGGTATCAGAGCCACTATATTTGCCATTTAGATTGTTGATTATATGATTTAATTGTGTGTTTGATCATGAGATCAAAAGTTCATTGCTGGTTGCAAAGCAAGTTGGCGGCATACTTGAAAAAACACCATCAATGGTGCGCATGGTTTGGCTTCCATGGGTGGTTTAAGGTTTGGCTTTTAATTCTGCAATTGTTGTATGATCTAAGGCCTATTATTTGACTAATTAAAGTTTTTAATTAGTAGTTTTTATCACACAATTAAATTATAATTCAAATCAGAATTTTAAAAATTGTTTGAATGTGATTCAAATCAGAATTTTAAAAGTTGTTTGAATGTGATTCAAATCTGAATTTTTAAAGTTGTTTGAATCATATTTAAATATGATTTTTTAAAATTGATTGAATAAAATTCAGATCTGATTTTTTAAAAAATGTTTGAATGTGATTCAAATCTGATTTTTTAAAAAATGTTTGAATGTGATTCAAATCTGAATTTTTGAAGTTGTTTGAATGTGATTCAAATCTGAATTTTTAAATTTGTTTGAATGAGATTCAAATCTGAATTTTTAAATTTAATTGAATCATATTCAAATCTGGATTTTTAAGTTGAATATGAGATATTCAATTTAATTTAAGTATGTATGTTTTATTTAATTGTTAAATAGTGATATGCATGATGGATGATCATGGACTATAAAAGACCAATGTGATTGGATTTATTTCTTTTATGTTTCTTTGGGATTGTAAATTAATTAATTTATTTTAATTTATTTTGGGCATGTATTATTAAGTTTGTAATAATTTTTGGGTTGTAATTTTATTTATTTAAGTTCTTGTAAATTCGCCTTGGTATGCCAAGGATTACTATGTAATATTGGATAGCAAGAAGTTCAAGGAGGTCAAGAGCATTGGTGGGACCAGTGGGAGGAATTCAAGATCAAGTGTTGATTATGTACTCCTTCAGCAACTCTTGTAAAATGAATGAATGAAATGCACCTAGGAATGCCCTGATTCAATTGTTGGTGGCTCAGAATTGAATCCCTTAGAAAGTCCATGATCATACCATATTTACTGCTTATCCATGAATGCATGAGATGTATGGGAATGTATGCAATTATATGATATATGCATGCTAAATGGATAATGTGCAAAGTGAGACCTTAATAGTAATTAAAATGACCATAAAATCTTCCAAAGAAATGATTAAGTTGGAAATGCTATAATTTAAGTAATTATAACATAGGCCCTCCATTAGGGCAATTATTTTAAGAAATTTTAAATAGTTGCATGAGATGCAATTAATTTAAGAGATTTTCTTAAGAATAATTGTTAAGCATGAGATGTTGTAAATATGTAAATGGTTTGGTGGCCAATATTGGATGTACCTGAGGACATTAAAATTATTTACATAATTACTGGCTCAATGGGATCAACTTAACTAATGCAAGATAAGTCAATAATGGATGTACCCAAGATTTTGAGCATTAGGGGCTAGGTAAAGGATTGAACCTCATATGAGATGTGATGGGCAGGGAGTTGCTCACTTATAGTTTATTGTAATTCCAATAATGGATGTACCTGAGGATGATTAATAGAATTATAAGAATTCAATCACCCACTAGAAATCCATCCAACTAGGATTTCCGTTTCCTACTTTGGAAGTGTAGGATTCGCTAAGTTAGTAGGAGGACCAATTTGATTAAAAGACCATAATCATTTTGGTTAATTACATGATACATTTACTAATTAATCTGGTTATTTTCTGCAGTTAATTTTCTGATAAAAAATGAGCACAAAACAACCACCACCATCCAATATCCTTGCAAGCATACTTGATCACAATAGGTTGACAGGACCTAATCTGTCTGATTGGCTAAGAAATTTGAAACTTATCCTGAACCTTGAACATATAGGATATGTTCTAGATTCAAATGTTCCTGGCCCCTTACCTCCAGAGGCCACACAAGAGGAACATGATACTTTGGACAAGTGGAAGGAGCATGATATGAGATCTAAGTGTTACATGCTTGCTTCCATGAGTAATGAGTTACAGAAGCAACATGAGAACATGCAGAGTGCGAGTGAGATCCTCCTTCACCTGCAAGAGTTGTATGGTGAGCACAGCAGGAACGCTAGGTATGAGATATCTAGACAGCTATTCCGTATGAGGATGTCTGAGGGATAGAATGTTGGGGATCATGTCTACAAGATGATTCGGCTAAATGAGCAGTTGGAACATCTTGACTTCAACATGGATTTCCAACTACAGACGAATTTGATCCTTCAGTCCCTTCCTGAGTCTTTTGGGAATTTTGTGACAAATTTCCATATGACTAAACAGGAATGCACCTTAGCTGGTTTACTCAACATGCTGGTTATTGCCCAAAAGAATATGTCAGGCAATAAAGGAAAAGAGGTAGCTTTGGTTGCATCTTCTTCTGCTGGAAAGTCCAACAAGAAGAAGGGCAATAGGAAAAAAGAAAGCTCAGATTCCTGGTCCTTTCAAGAAAATAGCTAAACAGAAAAGGAAGACTAAAGCTGATGGAGGCAAAGGAAAGTGTTTCCACTGCCAAAAGGATGGGCCTTTGGAAAAGGCGCCTGAGTATCTTGCTTCTCTGAAGGACAAGAAGGATACACCTTCGGAAGGTATGTCCATATCTTGTTATTTAGATTCGATGATACTCATAGTTCATCTACGACTTGGGTTTTAGATCTCGGTGCGGTTGTCACATTTCTAATGATATGCAGGAACTAGCAAGCGATGGCGACTTGTGTTCTCAAGATATTAGAGTCCGGATTGGCAATGGCTCAACTGTTGAAGCTTTAGCCATAGGATCTAAATCTTTTTACATGTTTGGACATGTTTTGTGTTTGGATAATATTTTATATGTACCTGATGCTTTTAAGAACATCATTTCTATATCTAGTTTGACTAGAAATGGCTATGAATTTCAGTTCACTGATGATGTTTGCAATATTTATTTTGGAAATAAATATGTTGGTTCGGGTTATATGAATGATGGTCTTTATTATTTGGATAATAATGACAAACACAAATTGAATGCAAGTGATCTAAAAGAATGCAATGCCATGGTGAAAACCAACTCAAGTTCAAAATATATTTGGCACTTAAGGTTATGTCATGTTGCAGAAGATAGGATTGCAAAATTGGAGAAAATGGGGATTCTATCCTCATTGGGCTTTGAGCCTACTCCAACTTGTGAATCTTGCCTTCAGGGTAAAATGCTAGATCACCCTTTGTTGGACAAGGGCTAAGAGCTGAAAATATTTTGGAGCTAATACATAGTGATGTATGTGGTCCATTTAAAGAAATGGCTAGAGGGGGTTTTCATTATTTTATTACCTTTACTGATGATAAATCAAGGTTTGGGTATTTGTATTTGATGAAATACAAACATGAATCTTTTGAAAAGTTCAAAGAATTTAAATCTGAAGTAGAAAATCAAACAGGAAAGAATATTAAAGCTCTTCGATAAGATCATGGAGGTGAATATTTGAGTACTGAATTTGATGAATACTTGAGAGAGCATGGCATTGTTTCTCAGCTAACTCCTCCAGGAACGCCACAGCTGAATGGTGTATCTAAAAGGAGAAATCGTACCCTATTGGATATGGTAAGTTGTATGTTGAGCGATATTGATCTGCCAATCTTCTTTTGGGGATTTGCATTAGAATCAGCTTTGTATATTCTGAATAGGATTCCATCAAAATCAGTTTCTTCCACACCTTATGAGATATGGCATGGAAGAAAACTAAGTCTTAAGCATGTTAAGATTTGGGGTTGTCCAGCTTATATCAAAAAGCTGAACACTGATAAATTGGAGACCAGATCAGAAAAAGGTCGATTTGTTGGATATCCAAAAGATAGTTTTGGATATTATTTTTATTTGCCTACTTCACAAAAGGTTGTGATAAGTAGAGATGCCACATTTCTTGAACAATAGTTTGTTCAAGAAGGAGGCAAAGGAAGGCAAATAGAGTTAGAATTGGAGAATTCTGACGAACCAACAGATCAGATGGATATAGATCCATCTAGTCAACCAATACTCGTTGATGAAACATCTACAGCTGTTCCTCGTAGAACAACCAGGGTATCTCACCCACAAGTGAGATATGGTTTTCTTCATGAAGAAGAACAAGAGCTGTTTACTCATGAAGAAGTAGATAATGGAGATGATCCACTTACCTATGAAGAAGCTATATCAAATATAGACTCTTCAAAATGGATTGAAGCTATGAAATCCAAGATTGATTCCATGTATAAGAAGCAAGTTTGGGATCTTGTTGACCCACCTGAAGGTATTATACCTATAGGGAACAAATGGGTTTTCAAGAAGAAAATTGGTTCTGATGGAAAGGTGGAGACCTATAAGGCAAGGCTAGTAGCGAAAGGGTTTCGCCAAAGGCATGGAATCGACTATGAGGAGACTTTCTCGCCTATTGCCATGCTTAAATCAATTAGGATTTTATTAGCAATAGCTGCACACTATGATTATGAGATTTGGCAGATGGATGTCAAAATAGCTTTTCTCAATGGATACATTGAAGAAAACATTTTCATGGAACAACCTAGAGGATTTGAATCCTAAGATGGTTCCAAAGTATGCAAGCTAAAGCGATCCATTTATGGGTTGAAACAAGCTTCGAGGAGTTGGAACATCCGTTTTGATGAAGCTATTAAATCCTTTGGTTTTATCAAAAATGGGGATGAGCCATGTGTATATAAGAAGGTTAGTGACAGTGCTATCACTTTCCTTGTCTTATATGTGGATGACATACTCTTGATGGGTAATGACACAGGTATGTTGACGACTATAAAGGTATGGTTGTCAAATACATTCTCCATGAAAGACTTAGGGGAGGCAACCTATATTCTTGGGATTCGCATCTATAGAGATAGAGCGAAAAGAATAATTGGTTTATCCCAAAGTCTATACTTGGAAAAGGTGTTAAAGAGGTTTAACATGCTTGATTCCAAGAGAGGATTATTACCAGTGAGACATGGTATCCATCTTTCTAAAGAGATGTCTCCAAAGACACCTGAAGAAAGAGATAAGATGGCCAGGATTCCATATGCTTCGGCTATTGGAAGTTTAATATATGCAATGTTGTGTACTAGGCCGAATATCGCATATGCTGTTAGTTTGACTAGCAGGTATCAATCCAATCCAGGTTTGGAACACTGGATAGCTGTCAAGAATATTCTTAAGTACTTGAGAAGAACTAAGGATTTATTCTTGATTTATGGAGGTGGAGACTTGCAATTGGATGGTTATACTGATTCTGATTTCCAATCAGATATCGATGATAGAAAGTCTACCTCTGGATATGTGTTCATTTGTAATGGAGGTGCAGTCAGTTGGAAGAGTTCCAAACAGAGCACGACTGCAGATTCCACTACAGAGGCTGAGTATATTGCTGCATCAGATGCTGCAAAAGAAGCTGTTTGGATAAAGAAGTTCGTGACAGAACTTACAGTAGTTCCTTCCATTGAGTCAGCAGTTCCACTAATCGTGACAATAATGGAGCGATCATCTGAGCTAAGGAACCAAGGTCTCACCAGAAATCCAAACACATAGAAAGGCGCTACCACATTATCAGAGAAATAGTTGGGCGAGGCGATGTAGCCATGCAGAAAATAGCATCAGTTGAAAATCCAGCTGATCCATTCACTAAGCCTATGTCACAGACTCAGTTAGACCGACATCTTGAGAAGATAGGTCTAAGATATTGTAATGAATGGCTCTAGGACTAGTGGGAGATTGTTAGTAGTATGCCCTAGAGCATATCATTTAGTATGTATCTTGTACATATTTTTATTAATAAAAGGAATTTCCACTTTTCCGTTTACATAATATATTTATGTGTAATAGAAAAGGTCCATTGATATTTTGTTAGAAATATTATTCTTAAGTTGTTAAGAATATGAGTGACAATATTTCTAGCACGAAGTATCATAAATAGGTTCACAATCGAGGATACTTCATAATAAGGACATTACTTATCCAGAAAGATTGTATTCATGTTTGTTCCCAAGTTATTTATATGAGATATAAATAAGATGGAATGGTGAGTCTCATGCCATATAACAAACATGATAGGCACTTATAAATGATAAGTAGGCCGAACCAGTGACACTTATGACAAGCACATGGAGTTTACTCTTGTCAATATTTTGTCATAAATCATATCAGTGCATATAATATTTAAACCTGAGATAGCACCGTTATCTTATATATAGGTAGTTTGAGTTTGATACTGCTTTCATACTTGTACTGTGTATGGGTATATGGGCATGTGTTGGCTCCTGCTAGTTATATATGGAGGTAGGTGTTGATCAAGATGGAATCTGTTCCTCTAAGTAAATAGAGATAAAATCCTATGTTCATTTAATTGTTCTTGATGTTTCAAGTTCCTGGCCAGGACAGATAGATTTTTTCAGAAAAGAGTTTCTGATGAGAAAATCTTTTTAATCAAGAACTGGAATTAAAAAAGAACATAATATTCATAGCAAATGGAGTTTGACATAAACCATGACTCCAGCTTGAGTTGGGATTTTGTAACAGAGAGATTCTAGTGCATGGTAACATATGATTATAGGTTCATTTAAGGTAAACCTTATTACTAATTGGGTGGCCATGGTATGCTATGCTAGGTATTAACCATGGTCTATGAGGTTCATAAAATGATTTAGAGAAATCATTTATGGTAAGAAAGAGTTCTGATGATATTAAGAGTTGATATCATGTCTCATTGCCAATTAGTGATGAGCCTACTAAGTCACACACATACACAAGTTATCACCTAATTAAAAATGATCTAATTAATTAATTAAAGAGTTTAATTGATTAATTAAATTGGTTTGGTTTGCAATTAGATTGCAAAGTCTCTAGCATGACTTGAAACCAAATCTAGATTATTGGATGTATAATATAAGTTAAATTTATATTTAAAGTGTTTAAATATGAATTTAATTAATGAGAAATTAATTAATAGAGATTAATTAATTAATTTATATTTGATATAAATTAATTAGAAGAAGAAAATAATTATTTTGAGTTAAGAACTCAAAATTAACACACAGGGGCATTTTGGTCATTTAGCAGTGTGACACGTGGCACCATGAGATGGTGACACATGGCATAACACATAAGCTTGCCAAATGTTTTTTAATCATGTAAGACGATTAAAATCAAGATTAAATATAGGTTTGACACTTGGCACAATGTGATTGGGTCACTTAAACCTAGAGCTAATCAAAGGTTGACATGTGGCAAGGGTTTAATGTGTTAACCTAGCTATTTAAGTGTTGTTATGAGAAAATAAAATACAACCAGCAGCCACTCCTCTCCTTTGTCACGCCACTTTGAGGCTTTTCTGTTAGTAGTATGCCCTAGAGCATATCATTTAGTATGTATCTTGTATATATTTTATTAATAAAAGGCATTTCCACTTTTCCGTTTACATAATATATTTATGTGTAATAGAAAAGGTCCATTGATATTTTGTTCGAAATATTATTCTTAAGTTGTTAAGAATATGAGTGACAATATTTCTAGCACAAAGTATCATAAATAGGTTCACAATCAAGGATACTTCATAATAAGGACATGACTTATCCAGAAAGATTGTATTCATGTTTGTTCCCAAGTTATTTATATGAGATATAAATAAGATGGAATGGTGAGTCTCATGCCATATAACAAACATGATAGGCACTTATAAATGATAAGTAGGCCAAACCAGTGACACTTATGACAAGCACATGGAGTTTACTCTTGTCAATGTTTTGTCATAAATCATATCAGTGCATATAATCTTTAGACTGAGATAGCATGCTTATCTTGTATATAGGTAGTTTGAGTTTGATACTGCTTTCATACTTGTACTATGTATGGGTATATGGGCATGTATTGGCTCCTACTAGTTATATATGGAGGTAGGTGTTGATCAAGATGGAATCTGTTCTTCTAAGTAAATAGAGTTAAAATCCTATGTTCATTTAATTGTTCTTGATGTTTCAAGTTCCTGGCCAGGACAGATAGATTTATTCAGAAAAGAGTTTCTGATGAGAAAAATCTTTTAATCAAGAACTGGAATTAAAAGAGAACATAATATTCATAGCAAATGGAGTTTGACATAAACCATGACTCCAACTTGAATTGGGATTTTGTAACAGAGAGATTCTAGTGCATGGTAACATATGATTATAGGTTCATTTAAGGTAAATCTTATTACTAATTGGGTGGCCATGGCATGCTATGCTAGGTGTTAACCATGGTCTATGAGGTTCATAAAATGATTTAGAGAAATCATTTATGGTAAGAAAGAGTTCTGATGATATTAAGAGTTGATATCATGTCTCATTGCCAATTAGTGATGAGCCTAGTAAGTCACACATATACACAAGTTATCACCTATTTAAATATGATTTAATTAATTAATTAAAGAGTTTAATTGATTAATTAAATAGATTTGGTTTGCAATTAAATTGCAAAGTCCCTAGCATGACTTGAAACCAAATCTAGATTATTGGATGTGTAGTACAAATTAAATTTATATTTAAAGTGTTTAAATATGAATTTAATTGATGAGAAATTAATTAATAGAGATTAATTAATTAATTTATATTTGATATAAATTAATTAGAAGAAGAAAATAATTATTTTGGGTTAAGAACTCAAAATTAAGACACAGGGGCATTTTGGTCATTTTGCAGTGTGACACGTGGCACCATGAGATGGTGACACATGGCATAACACATAAGCTTACAAAATGTAATTTTAATCATGTAAGATGATTAAAATCAAGATTAAATATAGGTTTGACACTTGGCACAATGTGATTGGGTCACTTAAACCTAGAGCTAATCAAAAGGTGACATGTGGCTAGGGTTTAATGTGTTAACCTAGCTATTTAAGTGGGGTTATGAAAAGAAAACACAACCAGCAGCCTCTCCTCTCATATGTCACGCCACTTTGAGCCTCTCCAGCTATTTCTCTTCATCTCTCATCAATTCAAAGAGATTAGCCATCAATCTCTTGAATTAAGAACACTAGAAATTGTTTCTAGTGTCCTGTTTACATCTCTAATCTCTTAAAAGGCAGAACTTGAATTTCTAATTAATAGAAAAGGCTTTAGAAGCTGTTCAAGGGCTGCCATAGGTGTTCTTGGTGTGGACAAGCTAGAGGGACAACATCCGTGTCCTCAAGACGAATCTCAAAGGCGCAGACACGCAAAGACATCAAGAGGTTAGTGTAATCGTTCTTGATTTAATCTAGGGTTCTAAAATTAATCTGATTAATTTTAAAATCTTAAATGGCAAATACAGATCCAAAAAACAAATTAAAAGAGTTTTAATATGTTGTTTATCATTGAAATCAAATAGATAAAAATAAATCTTGCATGGTGCTTGTGACCCTAGGTGAAAATTTTTGAATTCAATGGTATAATCTTGTGTTTTTCACGCTTCCGTTCCTTCATTTTCATCTATTCTTCTTCATCTCTCATCAATTCAAAGAGATTAGCCACCAATCTCTTGAATTAAGAACGCTAGAAATTGTTTCTAGTGTCCTGTTTACATCTCTAATCTCTTAAAAGGCAGAACTTGAATTTCTAATTAATAGAAAAAGCTTTAGAAGCTGTTCAAGGGCTGCCATAGGTGTTCTTGGTGTGGACAAGCTAGAGGACAACATCCGTGTCACGAAGATGAATCTCAAAGCGCAGACATCGCAAAGATATCAAGAGGTTAGTGTAATCATTCTTGATTTAATCTAGGGTTCTAAAATTAATCTGATTAATTTTAAAATCTTAAATGGTAAATACAGATCCAAAAACATATTAAAAGATTTTTAATATGTTGTTTATCATTGAAATCAAATAGATAAAAATAAATCTTGCATGATGCATGTGACCCTAGGTGAAAATTTTTGAATTCAATGGTATAAACTTGTATTTTTCACGCTTCCGTTGCTTCAGCTAGGCAGGTCAAAATAACCTGAAATTGTACCAGTGGTTAGATGAGATATAGACCTAAAACTTTCATGCAGAACACCAACCCAAATTATGCCATTAACCCAATCAAATCCCTGAGCAAAGTTGAATCACTGAATCTGCAAGACTGCAGATTTACCATATGAACAGTAAAGTTTCAATGGCTATAACTCTCTCTAGAAAACTCCGATTTAAGCGATTCTTGAACTGATGGAAACCTAAGACATAGTAGACCATTTCATATGAAGAAAATTAGACCAAATTATGGACTTAACTTGATCAAATTGCTGAACGAATCTGCCAGAACTAAAATCTGCAGCATGAACAGTAACCGTATTTTGGACATAACTTGAGCTAAAAAACTCCAATTGGAGTGATTCAAAAAGGAAAATAAACTTAAGACAATAGGGAACATTTTCTATGAAGGAAGTTTTGCCAAATTCGAACAGAAAAGTGACCAATAGAACAGTTCAACCTAGACACCAAAAACTAAAAATTGACAATTTTGCCTAAAAGACCTAAGTTTTGAGAAAACAACCAAAACTAACAAATTTAGTGACCAAAATGTAGTATGTGGGTGAAGTTAGAATTCCCATGCCTATTAAGCTTTAGAAAGTCAACAATTTGACTTGAATAGTGTAGTGAATAGTAACCCGAAACACAAAATTTCAAGAACGTCGAATTTAGCACGTTAGAGTAGGTAAAAGTGAAGTTAAATTTATTTTTAGATTTTTGTTAAATTATGGTACTAAAACACTGTAAAATTGTGTGTTTCAGTTGAAAAGAATACCGGGAAAAAATCTGAGGAACCGAGTCTAGGCCAAGAGGCGACTCGCTTGAGGTTTGTGCACAACATATACTTTTTATAATTATCTTCTGCATACTATTTTGAATAATGTGAAATATTGAATTATGGCATTCTTATGATGTTTGATTAAAATTGTGAAAGTTATTGTGTATATTTGAAATGACAATGTTTAGCAAATTGTTAAGATAAGTTTTGAAACCACAATGTCATGACCATATATTTAAACACCTCACTAGCACGACTAACTGTGGGTTTTATGAAATGTGATTTGACACTTCAAAATGAAATTGTTTGGGATTAAAATCTCATAAATTATATTTTGTGTTTAACTCGCATGCTCAGTTCAAATTTTGAATAAATGTGATTTTATTTCTCCATAAAGATTATTTTAGTATGTTGTGCACCACTGAGTCCTAGTACTCAGCGATAGCTTTTATTGCTGTCGCAGATATAGAGACTAGAGGAGCAGCAGATTGAGCTGCTGAGGTGTGAGGAGCTATCAGCTTGAAGTCATTGGGTATAATTTATACCCTAATTGTAAATATTCTTTTGATGTATGTATTGCATATAAATGTATGGACATGTAAATGGGTCTTGAGCAGCTTGTACAAAATTTGTATGAAGTTTGTAATAAAGTTTAGTTTGTATTTTTTTTATGTAAATTTTGTAAGGATGAATATAAATTGTTTTGTCTCTAATGAAATATGAGTGGAACTATTTTATTTAATTTGAATAAAATGTATTGCTAGTATTTTGAGGATTATTGAATTTTGAACTCGAGAAATTGATTGAAATGATTGTGGAGTTGTTGAAATGGATTGAGTTTGATGGTGAAATTGAAGTGGTTGTTGAGAAAAATTTTTAGACGTGCTTTTTACAGGTATTTGAAGAATTGGTTTCTCAAAATACAGACAGAACTCTATCAAAATTTTTATAAAATTTGCGGAAAAATAAAATGGACCAAAAATATTAACTAGTTTTAATTTTAATTAAAGGTTTTAAATACCTATTAGAAAATGCTCACCACTTATCAAAAATAAGAAAATTGTTTTAAAATCCCTTGTAAGGTACTTAATGAGTTATCGGTAGGTGAAGTTTGGTAGTTCATTAGGTATTCTACGGGATCATGTTATGCCTTACAGAGGGGTAAGGTGTGACAGTTTGTGCACGTACCATAGTAATCAAAACACAAGTAACTCCATTGTCTTCTCAACAAATGAGAGAGACGGGTAATAACCTTGTGACACCCCTTACCCGACTACAGTGTAGCCAAGCAAGTTATGCCACTCAGTGTGCCAGAGCACTCTATTTTATCTGATTTCATTACAGTCCTTGATTTATTTATTCAAAAACTTTATTGAAGATTTAGGCTATTTTTACTCTTATCAAAATCTCAATATTTTTCAGTTCACATTCATTTCTCAATCATTCATCTCATTTGTTAATCATGTGCAAGTCATAAATAGACATTCACTCTTCCATTCACAACTACAATTTTCATTATTTACATGAACATCAAAATATGTTACATAGATCCAAATACATATGAGAAGATAAAAATTTAGTTACAAAATATCAAAATGACACCTAGTGTCCTACCAATGCACTGCAGGTGACGAGGTGACACGGACACTATGCAGAACTGTGAATGACCTTACCCAATCTGTGGTCTACCGGGCCCTCTGTCCAAATCTTCAGTACCTACGCGTTGCAAAAGCGACGCGCTATGCATAAAGCTTAGTGGTGCAAATAATACAAGAAAATATAAAATGCAAATAAAAATAATAATTTCCTTGCTATTGTGTTCATAAGAAATGAATAATTACTAACTTATTGTTTAGTCGAGGGCTAATCATGTTTTATGATATTAACTTCTTCATGCATTTCATTAATTATTTTTTTTTCTTCATGATCTTGAGCTTCCTTGTATTTTTGTAATCATTCCTGATACTTAATTTTCGTATTTTCTTTAATAATCAGTTCACAGTTATGCTTTTCCATTCATTTGGTTGCCCAAGTAACCTATACTGGATGACTGGACTGGATAACGGGTCGTTGGCACTGGACACCGCGGTGCCTCGGGCCGTCATACCATGGGACGCAGAACGTCTACCACGTATGCAGTCAGTATGGCTAAAAAGCCATGATATCACATAATCGGCATAAAAGCCATGAATACGGGCATAAAAGCCATGAATACGGGCATAAAGCCATGAATACAGGCATAAAGCCTTTCGCAGTACTGCTAAAACAATACCCTATTGGCATGCCAAACTATCCAAACCAATCTTGTTAGGAATACTAGGGCATTTAATACTTTAAAATGTTAATATATTGTGCTTTATGACTTCATTATTTCATGATAAATTTCAATCATAATTCATACATTCATTTGATCATTTATATGATAACAATTCACATCAATTATTCTTTTATACCATTGTACTCAAAATACTTCTCCTCTTTACAATAATGAGAACTAATGTCTCATTCATACATTAATATGGTTTATTTATTCATTCATTATGTTATTCATATTGATCACAATTTTAAACAATGGTTCACATGTACCATTGTATTCAAAACATTTTTCCTTTCTCATTTATACATTCAAGAATCTACTTATGTAATTACAAATTTTATATTTCAAGTTGAGTTACTAATATTTTATGAATTCCATTTGTGATGGGCATATATGCCCTAACTATCTATTCACATCAATTAGGTGACTTATTTTTCATGTTTTAAGTAATCCATGAATATTTCATGGATTTCAAATTTATGGCCTAAATTTCTTTTTAACAATTTTGACTAGGATGCATAGTCCATATTTGTCATACAATTCTAAGCATTTAAGCTTAGAATTGGTTCTAGGTCTTCATCTTAATTCACTAATCATTTTGATTACTATTCACCATACTAGTCAACCAAAATGTTGACCTTTTTATACTTAATGGATATATTAATTCTAATTACACCAAGATCCCACATTTTGAGTTTTACATTTACTAGTATTAATTGCCAATTGCAATTTAAAGTCCCCTAGATGCATTTCTAATTTCAAATTTTGAATTTCAAGTTTTGGTGTCACTATTCACCTCATTGGTCAACAAAAATGTTGACTTTTGCATAGACAATAGGTACATTGGTTTTAACACTCCCGATGTACCACATTTTGCATTTAAAACTTGTTGGAATCAATTACCAAATCCATTTCCAAGCTTATTTCAAGTTTTCATGTCACTATTCACTTCATTAGTCAACTAAAATTTTGACTTTTGCATAGAAAATATGTACATTGACTTTGGAACTTCCAACATACTAAATTTTTCATTTAAAACTTGTTGGTTTTGGTCACTTTCTTAAAGCTTAGGTCATTTTGGCAAAATTGCCAATTTTCGGTTTTGGTGCTCCGAAGTTGCACTGTTTCATTGGTCGATTTAATGTTGGAATTTGACAAAACTTCCTTCATAGAAAATGTTCCTTATTTTGTCTAGTTGAATTTCTTTTTTTGAATCACTCCATTTGGAGTTTTGTAGCTCAAGTTATGGGCAAAATAAGTTTACTGTTCACGTGTACTGTTCCTGCTGAGATTTTGGGTTTTGGCAGATTTTGGTCCAACTTTGGTCAGTAATTTGACCAAGTTAAGTTCATAATTTGGTCTAACTTTCTTCATATGAAATGTTCTACCATGCCTTAGGTTTCCATCGGTTCAAGAATCGCCTAAATCTGAGTTTTCTAGAGAGAGTTATAGCCATCCAAACATTACTGCTCAAATGAAAATTCTGGAAATCTCAGTACAGTAAACTTCACTTTGCTCAATGATTTGATTAGGTTCTGGTCATAATTTGGGGTAGGTTTCTTCATGAAAGTTGTTTGTCTATGTCTTAACTTGTTTCTGTAAAAATTTCAGATCAATTGACCATTTCTACAGTGAATTATGACCAAATGAACAGTTACTGTTCATTTGGTCATTCTGCAGGGGCTGTTTGCAGGGTATCCGGATTGGGGCCAACTTTTCCTCCTCTTGATTTGGTCTTTTGGGCATGGTTTCTTCAGCAAAAATGTGCCATTATAAGCCTAGTTTCATGTCCAATTGGCCAAACACCAATTGGACCAACACAGCCCAAGCTATGGCAGTCCAAGTGGACTGAAATTTCAATCACTCTGCTGCACTCACAAGGCAGCCTACACATTCACTTGGCTATACTATTTTTCAGTCCAATTCATGGTCAACATACCTAAAATGGTCACTAATTGACCATTAAAATGTTCTCTAACAATTTCCTAAGCCAAGTCAAATTTTCACTTCTCAAAACCCTAATTCCCATATGAATTTTCACAACATGCTTTAATTAACTAACTAATCCATTATACTCATATTTACTTACTTTAAACATAATCCCTAGTGCACTCCAAGCCCATCAAAACACTCAATCTTGTTCCTTACTTAGGGGCAGCCGAAATTGATGGCATACATACACATAGTTTTTATTCATTTTAATTACAAATCCTTACTTATTTCAAGTCTTTAACATAGAAATAAAGAGCTTTAGGTGTATATGTGCACTAACCTTGAATGGGGCAGAATTTCCATCCACCCAAACTCCTTTCTTTCTTCCTCTTTTGGCTGCCTAGAGGTTGCTCAAGTTGCTAGGTTAATTTTTTGTGAAGCTAGGTTATGATTTTGTTGGGTAGAAATGGGTGAATCAAGCTTTGAAAAGCTTGAATATGCTTAGCTATGGAAGAGGTCACGTATTGGAGGAAGAAGAAGAAGAAGAAGAGCAGAATTTTTAGGTCCATTTGTCTCTTTTAAGTGATTTAAGAAAGCTTGTTAACTTGTGATTGGTTGGGAGTAAGTGAGTGACATCATGTGATGTCACAAATTGCTTTATTTTGATTTTTCTTTTCTTTTCATCACTACTCAATTTCAATTTAATTTTTAGTGATGTTTCTTCATATTTTATGTCATATTAATTATTTACTTAACTGGACAAGTTGGCCAAAAATCACCTCTGAAGGCGAAATGATCAAAATGCCCTCCGTTTGGCTTAACGGGTCAAAATTGTCTGTACCGATTGAAAAATTTTTTTAGGTATTTTTTTGGCATTCTAATGCCATGGGAACCTCAATAACCCTTCTCTGGAGTCCCAAAAATTATTTTATAATTTTTCCCCCGGGTCTAGGGCTCCTCGTTGCGAGAACCGCAACTTCCCTCCGGTTACCCATCGCTTGGGCACCGGCTCATTTGACTTGGTTGTATTTTATTTCTAAAATTTTTACTAAATTTTTCTTATTAATATTTGAGTTAATTATGGTTCCTGACTTTAGTTTAAATATTTTTTCGGACGTTCTAGCTATCCGGACCGACACCGGTCACCGAAACAGTAGAATGTACGGAGTTGCTAACGGGAGGATGTTACAAACCTAGTCAAGCATCTATAGTGAGATATAAAACGATATCACAATCCTTTTAGTGAGCATAAATCACAATACAATTCGATTCAAAGTCAATTCCAATATCCAATAATTTTTATGCTCATCACAATTCAAATCATAAATTTGTATTTTTTCATGCAAATTGCCCATCACAATTCAAAACATGTTCTATCAAAATTTTCCAAAACATAATTTATTCAATTCACAACAATGCTTAATACTTGTGGAAATACCTTTTCACAAAGCTAAATTCATACATACTATAACAATTTCAATAATCATTGAATTAAATCCAATGCTTGTTAAACATAATACATAAGAAAAATATGTCATTTAATCATATGAAATATTCAGAACAAAATCAGTTAAAAACTAGTTGTGCACAAACCTAATTTGAGTCACTCCTAGGCCTTGACTCAATTTTATTTATGCTTCTCAATATCCTTATCAACTGAAACACACAATTTAAAGTGTTTCAGTACTCAATGAATTTGTTTCCAACCATAAAATCCAATATCTAAATTTTCTTGGTGCTATTCCCTTCAATTCATTTCATTAGTTAACTTATAATGTTGAACTTTAATGCACTCTAAGTGAGTCAATTCCAATGTTACCAATATGTCACATTTTATAGCCCTTTAGTGTTGGTATATGTTATCAAATTTATTTTCAAGTGTATTGTATTTTATTGCAATTTGCTGGATTTCGGTATACTATTTTGACCTAGCCGGACGACCTAGTTTCCTCAGTTTTCGAGTTCGGTCCAAACTATAAACTTGTAGGTCTATGTCTTGTTGCATGCGAGGCAAAATTTCAGGTCATTCTGAGTTGTGTAGACCAAGATATGGTCAATTTACCAATGCTAGACAGAATGCACTAAAATGGTAGGCTTAGGTCATTTTTAGGTCACTTTTGGTTCGGCCAGTTTTGGTACCTGAATTTGTTCAATGTATTTAGCTTGGTTTTGGCCATTTCTGGGCTTTGGTGTCTTCATAAGAATTGTAGATCTATGTCTAAACTATTCATGATAAAAAGTTTAGGTCAATTGGACCTGTTTTGAGTAAGTTATGGTAAAAAAACTAACTGCTGCCCCATTTGGTCAATTTTCAGGGTTTCAAGTCACTAATCTGGATTTGGTCATTTTTCAAGTCACCTTCTAGGCAGAATTTAGGTAAGCTTCCTTCATGAAAGTTGGCACATTTTGTGCCTATTTTCACCTCCAATTGGTCTCATATCAATTGAAGTCACACACTTAAGGTTCTAAGCTAAAACATACACTGCCTTGCTACACATTCTTCATCACATACCAATTACAAATTCTATACTTACCAAGCTAACCCTTTCATGCCAATTATGGTTTGTACCGTACCATTAGCACACATTACATCACATTTTGATCATTTTGGACAGCTTGTAACCATTCTCAACATACACATTATAACTCAAAATTTTCCAAAGTTCATTTACACAATTTAACCACATGAACATACCCCATTTACATATCCAATTCCAAACTATTATACACATATACATGCTGCCACCATAACCAACAAAATTCAGTAAACCAAACCATGAAACAACACATTTCAACTACACTTTACAAGTTGCCGAATTACACATCTCCTTCAAATAGCTTCCAAGCTTCCAAAACCAAGTGCACCATTACACATACTCTTAATATACATTGTCTAAATCATTTCTATATAAATAAACACTTACATCAACATCTTAAACAACCATTTACAAGTGAAAACAAGCTACACATGGTGAGTTCCCATGGCTGCCGAAATGGTGTACCACCATTAAAACATCAAACTTCAACTTTCCTTCCATAAATCCATTCACCACAACACCCACACAAGCTTTAATGGAGAAAGGATGAAGAAATGAATATGTACCTCAAGTGGAGCTTGTCAAAACTCCTTCAAATCTCTCCCTTCTTGCTCCCAAACTACTACCGAAGGTGTTTAGGCAAAGATTAATGAAGGAAACTAGTGGAAAGGAGGGCTTAAATGGAGGTGCATGAAGCTTGGAAAATGGTGCGCAAATGGAGTTTTCATGGTGGATCAATTTGGCTGGATGAGAGGAGGTTGAAGATGATGGCATTTTCTGTCCCAAAGGGCTGATAAAAGTGTCCCAATTTATGAGTTAGTGGAGCACTAACTTGGATTAAAGTATTAAATTAGTCTAAGTTTCCAATTTCCCACATTTTCCTCATATCTTTTACTATTTAGATTATGTACCACCATTTTAATTTTCATGATATTTTCAAGGTTTAATATCATTTATTTTTAATGGACATTTAGGTTAAAAGGCAACTCGGGATGTCAATTGACCACAATGTCCCTATTCGGGTTGCATTCCCGATTTTTCGATAACACCGAGTTTTGTCATTTTCTCGATTTCTAGTTTTTCTTTGTACTAATTAATTAATTTTTCTTTGATATTTCTAATGAAATTTATACTTCAATAGATGTTTATTTAAGTCTTAAAAATATTTTTCAGGGTTTCCCGCGGTCCAGGGCTGGTCAACAGTCCACGACGCAACTTCCCTGTGCGGTCACCCATCGCTATGGTTTTCGGCTCATTTAACTTGGTTACATTTCATTGCTATTATTTTTCTTTTGTTTTTCTTGTATTTTCCTTTCTTGTATTTCATTATTTTATGTCTCCCCACTAACATTTAAATGTAGTTCTAGGCATCCTAGCTGTCTGGACAGACGCTGGTCACCAGTACAGTAGAACGCACTACCGAACATAGGGGTGTTACAATTCTCCCCCTCTTAAATAAATTTCGTCTCGAAATTTTACCTGGCATCAGTCTCTGAACAGCTGTGGGTGCTGTCTCCTCATGTCCTCTTCACGTTCCCAAGTAGCTTCCTGGCCTGAATGATGGATCTGTACCTCCTTAACATGGATATATGGAAGACACTGTGTATCCTTTCTAGCTCTGGAGGTAATGCCAACTGATATGCCAAAGGACCCACTCTCCTCAGAACCTCGTATGGTCCGATAAACGAGGACTCGGTTTCCCCTTTCTGCCAAATCTCATAATCCTCTTCCAAGGAGAAACTTTAAAGAATACCTTATTACCCACTGCATATTCAATATCCTTCTCTTCAGATCAACATAGGACTTCTGACGGTCTGATGCAGCCTTGAGTCGATCTCTGATCAATCTGATCTTTTCCTCTGTCTGCTGAATAATTTCTAGCCCAATCATCTTCCTTTCACCTACTTCATCCCAACATAGGGGTGTTGTCACACCCTACTCCTCCGTAAGATGTAACATGATCCCGTAGTATACCTAATGAATTACCGTACTTCGCCTACCGATAACACATTAGATATAATACAAGGGATTTTAAAACAATTTTCGTGAAATTTAAATCATCGCTTAAAATTTGGTGTTATAAAATTTTTTTAAAATTTCGGCAAAGTGCCAGCTGTATTTTGAGAAAACAGTTCTTCATACCTGAAAAGGAAAACACTCCCAATATGTTTTCTCAAATACAACTCCAATAAAATTCATTTCATCTCTCAATTCAATCTCAATAATCAAATCAATTCATTTTCAAACTAACCTCATCATAAAAGAAACATTTCATTGATTACAAGACTCAAAAATTAATATTACAAAACTATACAGGTAAATGAAATCTCAAGTTTACATTATAATATTTACATAATTACGTACCAAAATATTTTACAAGAGTTTTTATACAACTGCTCAAATAATTTACATACATATTATTACATGCATACATCAAAACCTGTGTACATGGGTATACCTGGAGCTGATCTAAATGTCTCTTCAAAGAAGCCTACTCAATTGCTCTATTCACTTTTCACCTGCGACAGCATACAAAGCTATTGCTGAGTGGTGAACTCAGTGGTGCAGAACTATAACTTAAAACATAGTTCAATATACCTTAGAAAAATTACAACAAATAATTTGGAAATCAGGATACTCATCAAATTCCAAAAATCAAATTATTCATTGCCAATAACATAAATTATTTGTATGAAATGACTTTGATCACGAAATTCAATTTATCAAATCACAACCAAACATTTAAGGAAATTCCAACAAAATCAATTATACATAAATCATAATTGAAATCACAATTCTTTACTATTCAAAAACCATTCTTTATCTCAAAAGCCATTTTTTATTTCAAAAGCCATTCTTTATCTCAAAAACCATTCTTTATCTCACTAACTATTCAAGACTAATCCGAAAGGCCCATCTTCGGGGTGATTCTTGTTAGTAGTATGCCCTAGAGCATATCATTTAGTATGTATCTTGTACATATTTTTATTAATAAAAGGCATTTCCACTTTTCCGTTTACATAATATATTTATGTGTAATAGAAAAGGTCCATTGATATTTTGTTAGAAATATTATTCTTAAGTTGTTAAGAATATGAGTGACAATATTTCTAGCACGAAGTATCATAAATAGGTTCACAATCGAGGATACTTCATAATAAGGACATGACTTATCAAGAAAGATTGTATTTATATTTGTTCCCAAGTTATTTATATGAGATATAAATAAGATGGAATGGTGAGTCTCATGCCATATAACAAACATGATAGGCACTTATAAATGATAAGTAGGCCGAACCAGTGATACTTATGACAAGCACATGGAGTTTACTCTTGTCAATGTTTTGTCATAAATCATGTCAGTGCATATAATCTTTAGACCTAAGATAGCACAGTTATCTTGTATATAGGTAGTTTGAGTTTGATACTGCTTTCATACTTGTACTGTGTATGGGTATATGGGCATCTGTTGGCTCCTACTAGTTATATATGGAGGTAGGTGTTGATCAAGATGGAATCTGTTCCTCTAAGTAAATAGAGTTAAAATCCTATGTTCATTTAATTGTTCTTGATGTTTCAAGTTCCTGGCCAGGACAGATAGATTTTTTCAGAAAAGAGTTTCTGATGAGAAAATCTTTTTAATCAAGAACTAGAATTAAAAGAGAACATAATATTCATAGCAAATAGAGTTTGACATAAACCATGACTCCAGCTTGAGTTGGGATTTTGTAACAGAGAGATTCTAGTGCATGGTAACATATGATTATAGGTTCATTAAAGGTAAACCTTATTACTAATTGGGTGGCCATGGCATGCTATGCTAGGTCTTAACCATGGTCTATGAGGTTCATAAAATGATTTAGAGAAATCATTTATGGTAAGAAAGAGTTCTGATGATATTAAAAGTTGATATCATGTCTCATTGCCAATTAGTGATGAGCCTAGTAAGTCACACACATACACAAGTTATCTCCTAATTAAATATAATTTAATTAATTAATTAAAGAGTTTAATTGATTAATTAAATAGGTTTGGTTTGCAATTAGATTGCAAAGTCCCTAGCATGACTTGAAACCAAATCTAGATTATTGGATGTATAATATAAGTTAAATTTTTATTTAAAGTGTTTAAATATGAATTTAATTAATGAGAAATTAATTAATAGAGATTAATTAATTAATTTATATTTGATATAAATTAATTAGAAGAAGAAAATAATTATTTTGGGTTAAGAACTCAAAATTGAGACACAGGGACATTTTGGTCATTTAGCAGTGTGACACGTGGCACCATGAGATGGTGACTCATGGCATAACACATAAGCTTGCCAAATGTTTTTTAATCATGTAAGATGATTAAAATCAAGATTAAATATAGGTTTGACACTTGGCACAATGTGATTGGGTCACTGAAACCTAGAGCTAATCAAAGGGTGACATGTGGCAAGGGTTTAATGTGTTAACCTAGCTATTTAAGTGTTGTTATGAGAAAATAAAATACAACCAGCAGCCACTCCTCTCCTTTGTCATGCCACTTTGGGGCTTTTCATCTATTCTTCTTCATCTGTCATCAATTCAAAGAGATTGGCCATCAATCTCTTGAATTAAGAACACTAGAAATTGTTTCTAGTGTCCTGTTTACATCTCTAATCTTTTAAAAGGCAGAACTTGAATTTCTAATTAATAGAAAAAGCTTTAGAAGCTGTTCAAGGGCTACCATAGGTGTTCTTGGTGTGGACAAGCTAGAGGGATAACATCTGGTGTCCTGAAGACGAATCTCAAAGGCGCAGACACGCTGCAGTACATCAAGAGGTTAGTGTAATCGTTCTTGATTTAATCTAGGGTTCTAAAATTAATCTGATTAATTTTAAAATCTTAAATGGCAAATACAGATCCAAAAACATATTAAAAGAGTTTTAATATGTTGTTTATCATTGAAATCAAATAGATAAAAATAAATCTTGCATGATGCATGTGACCGTAGGTGAAAATTTTTGAATTCAATGGTATAAACTTGTGTTTTTCACGCTTCCGTTCCTTCAATTGGTATCAGAGCCACTATATTTGCCATTTAGATTGTTTGTTATATGATTTAATTGTGTGATTTGATCATGAGATGATTGATCCATTGCTGGTTGGATCAAGAGGTGTGGCGGCATGCTTGATGAACTCCAACATGGTGCGCATGGCTTTGGAAGATCATGGTGCGCATGGTTGTTATTAAATTCTGCAATTGTTGCATGATGAAAGGTTCATCATATGACTAATTAAAATATTTAATTAGGATTTTTAATCACACAATTAAATTATGATTCAAATCGGAATTTTAAAAATTGTTTGAATGTGATTCAAATATGAATTTTAAAAGTTGTTTGAATGTGATTCAAATCTGAATTTTTAAAGTTGTTTGAATCATATTTAAATCTGATTTTTTAAAATTGATTGAATAAAATTCAGATCTTATTTTTTAAAAAATGTTTGAATGTGATTCAAATCTGATTTTTTTAAAAATGTTTGAATGTGATTCAAATCTGAATTTTTGAAGTTGTTTGAATGTGATTCAAATCTGAATTTTTAAATTTGTTTGAATGAGATTCAAATATGAATTTTTAAATTTATTTGAATCATATTCAAATCTAGATTTTTAAGTTGAATATGAGATATTCAATTTAATTTAAGTATGTATGTTTTATTTAATTGTTAAATAGTGATATGCATGATGGATGATCATGGACTATAAAAGACCAATGTGATTGGATTTATTTCTTTTATGTTTCTTTGGGATTGTAGATTAATTAATTTATTTTGGGCATGTATTATTAAGTTTGTAATAATTTTTGGATTGCAAGAAGTTCAAGGAGGTCAAGAGCATTGGTGGGACCAGTGGAGGAATTCAAGATCAAGTGTTGATTATGTACTCCTTCAGCAACTCTTGTAAAATGAATGAATGAATGAAATGCACCTAGGAATGCCCTGATTCAATTCTTGGTGGCTCAGAATTGAATCCCTTAGAAAGTCCATGATTATACCATATTTATTGCTTATCCATGAATGCATGAAATGTATGGGAATGTATGCTATTATATGATATATGCATGCTAATTGGATAATGTGCAAAGTGAGACCTTAATAGTAATTAGAATGACCATAAAATCTTCCAAAAAAATGATTAAGTTGGAAATGCTATAATTAAAGTAATTATAACATAGGCCCTCCATTGGGGCATTTATTTTAAGAAATTTTAAATAGTTGCATGAGATGCAATTAATTTAAGAGATTTTCTTAAGAATAATTGTTAAGCATGAGATGTTGTAAATATGTAAATGGTTTGGTGGCCAATATTGGTTGTACCTGAGGACATTAAAATTATTTGCATAATTACTGGCTCAATGGGATCAACTTAACTAATGCAAGATAAGTCAATAATGGATGTACCTGAGATTTTGAGCATTAGGGGCTAGGTAAAGGATTGAACCTCACATGAGATGTGATGGGCAAAGAGTTGCTCACTTATAGTTTATTGTAATTCCAATAATGGATGTAACTGAGGATGATCAATAGAATTATAAGAATTCAATCACCCACTAGAAATCCATCCAACTAGGATTTCCGTTTCCTACTTTGGAAGTGTAGGATTCGCTAAGTTAGTGGGAGGACCAATTTGATTAAAAGACCATAATCATTTTGGTTAATTACATGATACATTTACTAATTAATCTGGTTATTTTCTGTAGTTAATTTTCTGATAAAAATGAGCACAAAACAACCACCACCATCCAATATCCTTGCAAGCATACTTGATCACAATAGGTTGACAGGACCTAATCTGTCTGATTGGCTAAGAAATTTGAAACTTGTCCTGAACCTTGAACATATAGGATATGTTCTAGATTCAAATGTTCCTGGTCCCTTACCTCCAGAGGCCACACAAGAGGAACATGATACTTTGGACAAGTGGAAGGAGCATGATATGAGAGCTAAGTGTTACATGCTTGCTTCCATGAGTAATGAGTTACAGAAGCAACATGAGAACATGCAGAGTGCGAGTGAGATCCTCCTTCACCTGCAAGAGTTTTATGGTGAGCACAGCAGGAATGCTAGGTATGAGATATCTAGACAGCTATTCCGTATGAGGACGTCTAAGGGATAGAATGTTGGGGATCATGTTCACAAGATGATTCGGCTAATTGAGCAGTTGGAACATCTTGACTTCAACATGGATTTCCAACTACAGACGGATTTGATCCTTCAGTCCCTTCCTGAGTCTTTTGGGAATTTTGTGACAAATTTCCATATGACTAAACAGAATGCACCTTATGGTTTACTCAACATGCTGGTTATTGCCCAAAAGAATATGCTGTGCAATAAAGGAAAAGAGGTAGCTTTGGTTGCATCTTCTTCTGCTGGAAAGTCCAACAAGAAGAAGGGCAATAGGAAAAAGAAACCTCAGATTCCTGGTCCTTCCAAGAAAATAGCTAAACAAAAAAGGAAGACTAAAGCTGATGGAGGCAAAGGAAAGTGTTTCCACTGCCAAAAGGATGGGCACTGGAAAAGGAACTGCCCAAGGTATTTTGCTTCTCTGAAGGACAAGAAGTTTGGGAATTTTGTGACAAATTTCCATATGACTAAACAGGAATGCACCTTAGCTGGTTTACTCAACATGCTGGTTATTGCCCAAAAGAATATGCCAGGCAATAAAGGAAAAGAGGTAGCTTTGGTTGCATCTTCTTCTGCTGGAAAGTCCAACAAGAAGAAGGGCAATAGGAAAAAGAAACCTCAGATTCCTGGTCCTTCCAAGAAAATAGCTAAACAGAAAAGGAAGACTAAAGCTGATGGAGGCAAAGGAAAGTGTTTCCACTGCCAAAAGGATGGGCACTGGAAAAGGAACTGCCCAAGGTATTTTGCTTCTCTGAAGGACAAGAAGGATACACCTTCGGAAGGTATGTCCATATCTTGTTATTTAGATTCTGATGATACTCATAGTTCATCTACAGCTTGGGTTTTAGATATTGGTGCCAGTTCTCACATTTCTAATGATATGTAGGAACTAGCAAACAGTAGCAGCATGTGTTCTCAAGATATTAGAGTCCGGATTGGCAATGGCTCAACTGTTGAAGCTTTAGCCATAGGATCTAAATCTTTTTACATGTTTGGACATGTTTTGTGTTTGGATAATATTTTATATGTACCTGATGCTTTTAAGAACATCATTTCTATATCTAGTTTGACTAGAAATGGCTATGAATTTCAGTTCACTGATGATGTTTGCAATATTTATTTTGGAAATAAATATGTTGGTTCGGGTTATATGAATGATGGTCTTTATTATTTGGATAATAATGACAAACACAAATTGAATGCAAGTGATCTAAAAGAATGCAATGCCATGGTGAAAACCAACTCAAGTTCAAAATATATTTGGCACTTAAGGTTATGTCATGTTGCAGAAGATAGGATTGCAAAATTGGAGAAAATGGGGATTCTATCCTCATTGGGTTCTGAGCCTACTCCAACTTGTGAATCTTGCCTTCAGGGTAAAATGACTAGATCGCCCTTTCTTGGAGAAGGGCTAAGAGCTGAAAATATTTTGGAGCTAATACAGTATGTGGTCCATTTAAAGAAATGGCTAGAGGGGGTTTTCATTATTTTATTACCTTTACTGATGATAAATCAAGGTTTGGGTATTTGTATTTGATGAAATACAAACATGAATCTTTTGAAAAGTTCAAAGAATTTAAATCTGAAGTAGAAAATCAAACAGGAAAGAATATTAAAGCTCTTCGATAAGATCGTGGAGGTGAATATTTGAGTACTGAATTTGATGAATACTTGAGAGAGCATGGCATTATTTCTCAGCTGACTCCTCTAGGAACGCCACAGCTGAATGGTGTATCTGAAAGGAGAAATCGTACCCTATTGGATATGGTACGTAGTATGATGAGCTATACTGATATGCCAATCTTCTTTTGGGGATTTGCATTAGAATCAGCTTTGTATATTCTGAATAGGATTCCATCAAAATCAGTTTCTTCCACACCTTATGAGATATGGCATGGAAGAAAACCAAGTCTTAAGCATGTTAAGATTTGGGGTTGTCCAGCTTATATCAAAAAGCTGAACACTGATAAATTAGAGACCAGATCAGAAAAAGGTCGATTTGTTGGATATCCAAAAGATAGTTTTGGATATTATTTTTATTTGCCTACTTCACAAAAGGTTGTGATAAGTAGAGATTCCACATTTCTTGAACAATAGTTTGTTCAAGAAGGAGGCAAAGGAAGGCAAATAGAGTTAGAATTGGAGAATTCTGACCAACCAACAGATCAGATGGATATAGATCCATCTAGTCAACCAATACCCGTTGATGAAACATCTATAGCTGTTCCTCGTAGAACAACCAGGGTATCTCACCCACCAGTGAGATATGGTTTTCTTCATGAAGAAGAACAAGAGTTGTCTACTCATGAAGAAGTAGATCATGGAGATGATCCACTTACCTATGAAGAAGCTATATCAGATATAGACTCTTCAAAATGGATTGAAGCTATGAAATCCGAGATTGATTCCATGTATAAGAATCAAGTTTGGGATCTTGTTGACCCACCTGAAGGTATTATACCTATAGGGAACAAATGGGTTTTCAAGAAGAAAATTGGTTCTGATGGAAAGGTAGAGACCTATAAGGCAAGGCTAGTAGCGAAAGGGTTTCGCCAAAGGCAAGGAATCGACTATGAGGAGACTTTCTCGCCTGTTGCAATGCTTAAACCAAATAGGATTTTATTAGCAATAGCTGCATACTATGATTATGAGATTTGGCAGATTGATGTCAAAACAGCTTTTCTCAATGGATACATTGAAGAAAACATTTTCATGGAACAACCTAGGGGATTTGAATCCCAAGATGGTTCCAAAGTATGCAAGCTAAAGCGATCCATTTATGGGTTGAAACAAGCTTCGAGGAGTTGGAACATCCGTTTTGATGAAGCCATTAAATCCTTTGGTTTTATCAAAAATGAGGATGAGCCATGTGTATATAAGAAGGTTAGTGACAGTGCTATCACTTTCCTTGTCTTATATGTGGATGACATACTGTTGATGGGTAATGACACAGGTATGTTGATGACTATAAAGGTATGGTTGTCAAATACATTCTCCATGAAAGACTTAGGGGAGGCAACCTATATTCTTAGGATTCGCATCTATAGAGATAGAGCGAAAAGAATAATTGGTTTATCCCAAAGTCTATACTTGGAAAAGGTGTTAAAGAGGTTTAACATGCTTGATTCCAAGAGAGGATTGTTACCAGTGAGACATGGTATCCATCTTTCTAAAGAGATGTCTCCAAAGACACCTGAAGAAAGAGATAAAATGGCCAGGATTCCATATGCTTCGGCTATTGGAAGTTTAATGTATGCAATGTTGTGTACTAGGCCGGATATCGCATATGCTGTTAGTTTGACTAGCAGGTATCAATCCAATCCAGGTTTGGAACACTAGATAGCTGTCAAGAATATCCTTAAGTACTTGAGAAGAACTAAGGATTTATTCTTGATTTATGGAGGTGGAGACTTGCAATTGGATGGTGATACTGATTTTGATTTCTAATCAGATATCGATGATAGAAAGTCTACCTCTGGAAATGTTTCATTTGTAATGGAGGTTGAGTCAGTTGGAAGAGTTCCAAACAGAGCACGACTGCAGATTCCACTACAGAGGCTGAGTATATTCTCGCATCGATGTCGCAAAGGAAGCTGTTTGGATAAAGAAGTTCATGACAGAACTTACAGTAGTTCCTTCCATTGAGTCAGCAGTTCCACTACACTGTGACAATAATGGAGCAGTCATACAGGCTAAGGAACCAAGGTCTCACCAGAAATCCAAACACATAGAAAGGCGCTACCACATTATCAGAGAAATAGTTGGGCGAGGCAATGTAGCCATGCAGAAAATAGCATCAGCTGAAAATCCAGCTGATCCATTCACTAAGCCTATGTCACAGACTCAGTTAGATCGACATCTTGAGAAGATAGGTCTAAGATATTGTAATGAATGGCTCTAGTGCTAATGGGAGATTGTTAGTAGTATGCCCTAGAGCATATCATTTAGTATGTATCTTGTACATATTTTTATTAATAAAAGGCATTTTCACTTTTTCGTTTACATAATATATTTATGTGTAATAGAAAAGGTCCATTGATATTTTGCTAGAAATATTATTCTTAAGTTGTTAAGAATATGAGTGACAATATTTCTAGCACGAAGTATCATAAATAGGTTCACAATCGAAGATACTTCATAATAAGGACATGACTTATCCAGAAAGATTGTATTCATATTTGTTCCCAAGTTATTTATATGAGATATAAAGAAGATGGAATGGTGAGTCTCATGCCATATAACAAACATGATAGGCACTTATAAATGATAAGTAGGCCGAACCAGTGACACTTACGACAAGCACATGGAGTTTACTCTTGTCAATGTTTTGTCATAAATCATGTCAGTGCATATAATCTTTAGACCTGAGATAGCACAGTTATCCTGTATATAGGTAGTTTGAGTTTGATACTGCTTTCATACTTGTACTGTGTATGGGTATATGGGCATCTGTTGGCTCCTACTAGTTATATATGGAGGTAGGTGTTGATCAAGATGAAATCTGTTCCTCTAAGTAAATAGAGTTAAAATCCTATGTTTATTTAATTGTTCTTGATGTTTCAAGTTCCTGGCCAGGACAGATAGATTTATTTAGAAAAGAGTTTCTAATGATATTCATAGCAAATGGAGTTTGACATAAACCATGACTCCAGCTTGAGTTGGGATTTTGTAACAGAGAGATTCTAGTGCATGGTAACATATGATTATAGGTTCATTTAAGGTAAACCTTATTACTAATTGGGTGGCCATGGCATGCTATGCTAGGTCTTAACCATGGTCTATGAGGTTCATAAAATGATTTAGAGAAATCATTTATGGTAAGAAAGAGTTCTGATGATATTAAAAGTTGATATCATGTCTCATTGCCAATTAGTGATGAGCCTAGTAAGTCACACACATACACAAGTTATCACCTAATTAAATATGATTTAATTAATTAATTAAAGAGTTTAATTGATTAATTAAATAGGTTTGGTTTGCAATTAGATTGCAAAGTCCCTAGCATGACTTGAAACCAAATCTAGATTATTGGATGTATAATATAAGTTAAATTTATATTTAAAGTGTTTAAATATGAATTTAATTAATGAGAAATTAATTAATAGAGATTAATTAATTAATTTATATTTGATATAAATTAATTAGAAGAAGAAAATAATTATTTTGGGTTAAGAACTCAAAATTAAAACACAGGGGCATTTTGGTCATTTAGCAGTGTGACACGTGGCACCATGAGATGGTGACACATGGCATAACACATAAGCTTGCCAAATGTTTTTTAATCATGTAAGATGATTAAAATCAAGATTAAATATAGGTTTGACACTTGGCACAATGTGATTGGATCACTTAAACCTAGAGCTAATCAAAGGGTGACATGTGGCAAGGGTTTAATGTGTTAACCTAGCTATTTAAGTGTTTTTATGAGAAAATAAAATACAACCAACAGCCACTCCTCTCCTTTGTCACGCCACTTTGAGGCTTTTCATCTATTCTTCTTCATCTCTCATCAATTCAAAGAGATTGGCCATCAATCTCTTGAATTAAGAACACTAGAAATTGTTTCTAGTGTCCTGTTTACATCTCTAATCTTTTAAAAGGCAGAACTTGAATTTCTAATTAATAGAAAAAGCTTTAGAAGCTGTTCAAGGGCTGCCATAGGTGTTCTTGGTGTGGACAAGCTAGAGGGATAACATCTGGTGTCCTGAAGATGAATCTCAAAGGCGCAGACACGCTGCAGTACATCAAGAGGTTAGTGTAATCGTTCTTGATTTAATCTAGGGTTCTAAAATTAATCTAATTAATTTTAAAATCTTAAATGGCAAATACAAATTCAAAAACATATTAAAAGAGTTTTAATATGTTGTTTATCATTGAAATCAAATAGATAAAAATAAATCTTGCATGATGCATGTGACCGTAGGTGAAAATTTTTGAATTCAATGGTATAAACTTGTGTTTTTCACGCTTCCGTTCCTTCAATTCTAACTCCCTATGGTCGGCGAGGTCGAATCAGATTCTAACTCCCTATGGTTGGGGAGGTCGAATCATCGTGCACAGTACACATCACAATAATGAAACTTTCGAAAGGGCCATAACATATAAACTTAGATCTAACCTCTAATAAGAGGAGAATCTAAGTTTGTGTACGTACCATGGTAATCAAAACATAAGTAACTCCATTGTCTTCTCAACAAATGGGAGAGACGGGTAATAACCTAGTCAAGCATCTATAGTGAGATATAAAACGATATCATAAATCCTTTTAGTGACCATAAATCACAATACAATTCAATTCAAAGTCAATTCCAATATCCAATAATTTTTATGCTCATCATAATTCAAATCATAAATTTGTATTTTTCCATGCAAATTACCCATCACAATTCAAAACATGTTCTATCACAATTTTCCAAAACATAATTTATTCAATTTACAACAATGCTTAATACTTGTGGAAATACTTTTTCACAAAGATAAATTCATACATACTATAACAATTTCAATAATCATTGAATTAAATCCAATGCTTGTTAAACATAATACATAAGAAAAATATGTCATTTAATCATATGAAATATACAAAACAAAATCAGTTAAAAACTAGTTGTGCACAAACCTGATTTGAGTCACTCCTAGGCCTTGACTCAATGTTCTTTATTCTTCTCAATATCCTTATCAACTGAAACACACAATTTAAAGTGTTTCAGTACTCAATGAATTTGTTTCCAACCATAAAATCCAATATCTAAATTTTCTTGGTACTATTCCCTTCAATTCATTTCATTAGTCAACTTATAATGTTGACCTTTAATGCACTCTAAGTGAGTCAATTCCAATGTTACCAATATGTCACATTTTATAGCCCTTTAGTGTTGGTATATGTTACCAAATTCATTTTCAAGTGTATTGCATTTTATTGCAATTTATCGAATTTCGGTATACTATTTTAACCTAGCCGGACAACCTAGTTCCCTCAGTTTTCGGGTTTCGGTCCAAACTACAAACTTGTAGGTCTATGTCTTATTGCACGCAGGACAAAATTTCATGTAATTCTGAGTTGTGTAGACCAAGATATGGTCAATTTACCAATGCTGGACAGAATGCACTAAAATGGTAGGCATAGGTCATTTTTAGGTCACTTTTGGTTCGGCCAGTTTTGGTACCTGAAATTGTGCAAGCTATTTGGCTTGGTTTTGGCCATTTCTGGGCTTTGGTGTCTTCCTAAGAATTGTAGATCTATCTCTAAGCTATTCATAGTAAAAATTTCAGATCATTTGGACATGTTTTGAGTAAGTTATCATGAAAACACTAACTGCTACCCAAATGGTCAATTTTCAGGCTTTCAAGTCACTAATCCGGATTTGGTCATTTTTAAGGTCAGTTTCTAGGCAGAATTTTGGCAACATTTCTACATGAAAGTTGGCCTATTTGGTGTCTAGTTTTAACCCCCATTGGCCTCATACCAATTGGGTTCACAATTTTATACTTATAACCTAATTTAGGTACTGCAAACAATAAATAACCTGCACAAGACAATTACACTTTCAATTTGACATTCCTTCTCCTCCTCATGACTTCATTATTCATTCATAGCACTTCTACAAATACTAAACACAATTCCAGCAAGCATATTGGGCAAAACACTCAAGTGTTCAATGCACACAATACACCATTCAAGTTCAACATTCACTTCCACCAAAATTCAACATACTTCAATATCAATATTACACATACACTTTCATATACTCATACCTCAATATCAACTACACATGCTGCCCACAATTTAACATTATGATATCTAATCAATAAATTACATATACTCACATACAATTCCATGATATTATAGGCTACCAAACATGGCAGTTTGCCAAAGCATCAAGGTCCCATTTCAAACCCTTAATTCAAGCATTAACATGCACATACTTGAACATTAACCTACTACAACTTCCATTTGAGTTAATCAACCTTAATTTCCATCAAATACATATAAGAATAAGTCACTAACCCTGCATTTCCATGGCTGCCAAAACTAAGATTCACCAATACTCATCATTTCCTCAATTCTTCTTAGTAATTCAACTTACCCAAAGCTCAACACAAGGATTATTGAAGGAAAATGGAAAGATTAAGCACTAACCTTTTTTTTGTGCTTGATCAAACTTCACTAAAACTCCTTTTTCTTGCTTCCTACATGCTGCCCATGATGTGTAGATCAACTTTAGTGAAGAAGACTTGATGATTCCATGGCTTGATCTTGAGTGGATGAAGCACCACACATGGGACGGCAATGGAGTTTTTTTCTTTTCTTTGGAATGAAATGGTTTCGGCAACTTTAAGATGAAATGAGGAAGAAGATGTTGAATGGCATATTTTTGTCTTCAAGTAGATTTATTTATGTCCCATAATGTGTAGTTAGTGCTCCACTAAGCTTAGTTTATGATTTATTAATTTTCAAATTCCATAATTTGCAAATTTACCATCAACTTCCACTATTTACATTATGTATCAAATTCTTATTTTCCTTTGACATTTTTAAAGTTTAATATTACTTATTTTTAATGGACATTTAGGTCAAAAGTCAACTCGGGTGTCAATTGACCAAAATGCCCCTATTCGATTTGTATTCCCGATTTTTTGATAACACCGAGTTTTGTCGTTTTCTCGTTTTTCTTTGTATTAATTAATTAATTTTTCTTTGATATTTCTAATGACATTTATACTTCAATAGATATTTACTTAAGTCTTAAAAATATTTTCCAGGGTTCCCCGCAATTCCGGGCTAGTCAACGGTCCACGCCACAACTTCCCAGTGCAGTCACCCATTGCTATGGTTTTCGGCTCGTTTAATTTGGTTACATTTCATTGCTATTATTTTTCCTTTATTTTTCTTGTATTTTCCTTTCTTATATTTCATTATTTTATGTCTCCCCACTAAAATTTAAATGTAGTTCTAGGCATCCTAGCTGTCTGGACAGACACTGGTCACCGGAATAGTAGAACGCACTACCGAACATAGGGGTGTTACAATTCTCCCCCCCTTAAATAAATTTCATCTCGAAATTTTGCCTGGCATCAGTCTCTGAACAGCTGTGGGTGTTGTCTCCTCATGTCCTCTTCACGTTCCCAAGTAGCTTCCTGGCCTGAATGATGGTTCCATAGCACTTTAGCTAGGTGTATCTGTTTATTCCTCAACTGCTTCACCTCATATGCCAGAATTTCTATGGGTTCTTCCTCATATGAAAGGTCTGGATTTACCTCAATCTCTTCAACTGATAGAATATGAGATGGGTCAGATCTGTACCTCCTTAACATGGACACATGGAAGGCACTGTGTATCCTTTCTAGCTCTGGAGGTAATGCCAACCGATAGGCCAAAGGACCCACTCTCCCTAGAACCTCGTGTGGTCCGATAAAATGAGGACTCAGTTTCCCGTTTCTGCCAAATCTCTTAATCCTCTTCCAAGGAGAATGTAACACCCGTCTACAGTGTAGTCGAGCAAGGCGTGCTACACGACGTGTCGGAGCACCTGATCTTATCTGATTTCATTACAGTTCTTGATTTACTTGTTCAAAAACTTTATTTAACGTTTAGGCTATTTTTACTTTTATCAAAATCTAACTAATTTGGAAATTTCAAAAATTTTAATGATAATCCAGCAGAGTGCCGGCTGTAATTTGGACTAACAGTTCTTTTGAACCTACCAAAAACAATTTCAATATGTGCTCAAATTCATAACTTAGATTATCTCAAAGCATTCTCATCAGTTTCTCAAATTCAGATTCAGTTTCTCAAACTCAATCTCATTCAGAATCATTATGATTAGATAATTAATTCAAATAATAGAATTCGTATATTTCATTAACTTATACAAATTTGCCAATTAAGTACATAAATTTTTCAAGTATAGGATAGACAAATGAAATTACAATTACTAATTCACATTACAATAATAGCAGTAATTATAATGTACAGATTATAAAACGTGCTTAAAATGAGCCCTATCTACATGCATTGCTGAGGAGGTGACAATCTTAAACTCTTCTGACACTTCTGTAGATCTGGACTCCAAAAATCTCAGTCGACAGTCTACTGGTTTTACCTTCAGTACCTGCGCGAGGAAGCAATTCCATTGTGCTAAGCATTTCTGCTTAGTGGTGTAACAGTATAACAAGAAATAATATATACAAATAAAGAAAGAAATAAATTATAATTCGGATACTCAGGAATCAATTTAATTTGGTATGGTATTTCTAGTATCAACGATCTTATATACTAGTTTGTTCCTCTTTGAAAGTACTTAGTTTATAACTTTTCAGTAATACTACTCAGCATACAAATTATTCTAACTGTATTGTATTTCAAGTCTCTACGGTTCTGCAATTTATATTTTTGTTATATTTCTTTTGCTAATCTCTTTTACTCATTCATTCAATACTTAATTTAATTGTACTGAAATTTCATTATACTTAACTTAACTTAGCTGCCTGAATTGAATAATGTTTTAATTGACTACCTGTGTAGCCTATACACTGACCAGACTGGATTAACGAATATACTAGCATTGGGTATCTAGTACCTCGGGCCGTCACACCATTGGTCACAAAGTGTATCCCGGTGTGCAAATAGTGTGGCTAAAAAGCCATATAATAAATCTGGCGATAAGCCAAGTATAATAACACAATATGTATAGCCGTAGGCTATTAACGTCACAGTGCAGCATAATAAGCCGTAAAAACACGATATGGCATGAAGCCATTTGCAGAACAGCTGTTAGAATCCTATTGGTATGCCAACCTATCTAAACTAGTCAACTAGGCAATTTAGGGCATAGTACAAGATTAAATATTTATTTTCAGGGTTTACTGGTCATTATACAATTCACTGGTCAATGAAAATGTTGACCTTTTCATACATCATGCATAAGTTGATTCTAGTATCAACATGTCACAATTCGTAATTCAATATGCTGCCAATATAGTACAATTTACCATTTTTACAAGTTGGCATTCATTACCAAATTGCTTCAAGCATCATTGTATGTAAATGTCAAATTCTCAATTTTTGTGTGCTAGATTGGTCTAGCTTAAAGTCCTATGTCTCTTGGTTTTTAGCTTCCAGTCAAAGAAGCAAAATTGTAGCTCTATGTCTTATTGCACTCTGGGCAAAATTTCAGGTCATTCTGAGTTGTATAGCCTAAGATATGGTCAATTTACTAAAGCTAAACAGATTGCACCTTTAGTGCAAAATTTGGTCAATTTTAGGTCACTTTTAGTTCTGGTAGTTTTGGTACCTGAAATTATGCAAGCTATTTGACTTGGTTTTGTCCATTTCTGGGCTTTGGTGTCTTCATAAGAATTGTAGCTCTATGTCTTATTGCACTCTGGGTAAAATTTCAGGTCATTCTGAGTTGTATAGACCAAGATATGGTCAATTTACTAAAGTTGGACAGATTGTACCTTTAGTGCAAAATTTGGTCAATTTTAGGTCACTTTTAGTCCTGGCAGTTTTGGTACCCGAAATTATGCAAGCTATTTGACTTGGTTCTGGTCATTTCTGGGCTTTGGTGTCTTCATAAGAATTGTAGCTCTATGTCTTATTGCACTCTGGGCAAAATTTTAGGTCATTCTGAGTTGTATAGACCAAGATATGGTTAATTTAGTAAAGCTGGACATATTGCACCTTTAGTGCAAAATTTGATCAATTTTAGGTCACTATTAGTTCTGACAGTTTTGGTAACCAAAATTGTGCAAGCTATTTGACTTGGTTCTGGTCATTTCTGAGCTTTGGTGTCTTCATTAGAATTGTAGTTCTATGCCTTATTGCACTCTAGGAAAAATTTTAGGTCATTCTAAGTTGTATAGACCAAGATATGGTCAATTTACTAAAGCTGGACAGATTGCACCTTTAGTGCAAAATTTGGTCAAATTTAGGTCACTTTTAGTCCTGTCAGTTTTGGTACCCAAAGTTGTGCAAGCTATTTGACTTGGTTCTGGTCATTTCTGGGCTTTGGTGTCCTCATAAGAATTGTAGCTCTATGTCTTATTGCACTCAGGGCAAAATTTTAGGACATTCTGAGTTGTATAGACCAAGATATAATCAATTTACTAAAGTTGAACAGATTGCACCTTTAGTGCAAAATTTGGTCAATTTTAGGTCACTTTTAGTTCTGGCAGTTTTGGTACCCAAACTTGTGCAGGCTATTTGACTTGGTTCTGGTCATTTCTGGGCTTTGGTGTCTTCATAAGAATTGTAGCTCTATGTCTTATTGCACTCTGGGCAAAATTTTAGGTCATTCTGAGTTGTATGGACCAAGATATGATCAATTTACTAAAGCTGGACAGATTGCACCTTTAGTGCAAAATTTGGTCAATTTTAGGTCACTTCTAGTTCTGGCAGTTTTAGTACCCAAATTTGTGCAAGCTATTTGACTTGGTTCTGATAATTTCTGGGCTTTGGTGTCTTCATAAGAATTGTAGCTCTATGTCTTATTGCACTTTGGGCAAAATTTCAGGTCATTCTGAGTTGTATAGACCAAGATATGATCAATTTACTAAAGCTGTACAGATTGCACCTTTAGTGCAAAATTTGGTCAATTTTAGGTCACTTTTAGTTCTGGCAGTTTTGGTACCCGAACTTGTGCAAGCTATTTGACTTAGTTCTGGCCATTTCTGGGCTTTGTTGTCTTCATAAGAATTGTAGCTCTATGTCTTATTGCACTCTGGGCAAAATTTCAGGTCATTCTGAGTTGTATAGACCAAGATATGATCAATTTACTAAAGCTGGACAGATTGCACCTTTAGTGCAAAATTTGGTCAATTTTAGGTCACTTTTAGTTCTGGCAGTTTTGGTACTCGAATTTGTGTAAGCTATTTGTCTTAGTTCTGGCCATTTCTGGGCTTTGGTGTTTTCATAAGAATTGTAGCTCTATGTCTAAGCTATCCATGGTAAAAATTTCAGGTCAATTGGACCTGGTTTGAGTGAGTTATGGTCGTCCTAATAATTACTGTTCATATATAAAAAAATCTAGGTTTGCAAGGTTGCCATTCCGGATTTGGTCATTTTTAAGGTCAGTTTCTAGGCAGAATTTTGGCAACATTTCTACATGAAAGTTGGCCTATTTGGTGTCTAGTTTCACCCCCCATTGGCCTCATACCAATTGGGTTCATAGTTTTGCACTTATGACCTAATTTAGGTGCTGCCAACATACACAACCTGTATTTGAACATTACACTTTCAATTTTGAAAGTTCTCCTCCTCCCAATACTTCAACATTTAATCATGGCACTTCTATATATATTGTACACAATTCCAACAAGGTATTTTGAACATAACACTCAAGTGTTCAATGCACACAATACACCATTCAAGTTCAACATTTACTTCCACCAAAATTCAACATACCTCAATATTAATCCTACACATACACTTCCATGGCAATTACACAAACTGCCCACCATTCAACACCATCATATTTCATTGGTAAATTTCATAAACTGATACACAAATTCATGATATTTAAGGCTGCCCAACATGGCAGTTTACTAAAGCATCAAAGTCTCACTATTAAACCCTTAATTTAAGCACTAACATACATATACTTGGATATTAACTTACTACAACTTCCATTTGAGTTAATCAACCTTAATTCCCATCTATTAAATATAAGAATAAGTCACTAACCATGCATTTTCATGGCTGCCAAAACTAAGGTTCACCAATACTCAATCCTTTCCTTAAATTTTCTTAACAATTCAACTTACCCAAAGCTCAACACAAGGATTAGTGAAGGAAATTGGAAAGATTAAGCACCAACCTCAACTTGAGCCTGACAAATCCTTGAAATTTCCTCTCCTTTTTGCTGCCTATAGGTTGCCCATGGTGTAAGGATCATTTTTCATCAAGGGAGCTTGAAGAAATAATGGCTTAATCATGGAGGACTTGAGCTCATGCATGAAACAGCCATGGTGAATTTGGGAGGATTTCATTTCGGCCATGGATGAAAGCTTGAAGAAAATGAAATGGTTTAGTGGAAAAATCTGTCCCAATTACTTATATAGGTGGCTCAAGATGAGAGTTAGTGGAGCACTTGGGAGTAATTTAATGTTTAATTAATTAAAGTTTCATTATTTGCACATTTGCCTCATTTCTTTCACTATTTATATAATGTATCATAATTTAATTTTTCATGACATTTTCAAAGTGTAATACCATTTATTTTTAATAAACATTGAGGTCAAAAGTCAACTCTAGGTTTTAATTGACCAAAATGCCCCTCTTCAGGTCAAATTTGGACTTTTTCGGTAACACCGATTTACTCCTTGTACCGCCGATTTCTTTAATTTTTATTTTTCATTTATACTAACTTATTAATTTTTCTTTGACACTTCCAATGTCAATTACACCTTAGTAGACCTTTAATTATGTCCTGAAAATATTTTTCTGAGTTTCCCACAGTCCAGGGCTAGTCAACGGTCCTCGCCGTAACTTTCCAATACGGTCACCCATCGCTATGGGTTTGGCTCGTTTAACTTAGTCACATTTTATCTCTTTTATTTTTCCTTAATTTTTCTCATCACATATTTCATTATTTTATACTTCCTCACTGTCAATTAAGTATTGTTCCAGATATTCCGACTTTCCAGGGCAAACATTAGTCATCGGAACAGTGGAACATATGGACTACGAAAATGAGGATGTTACAGAGAAACTTTAAGGAACACCTTATTACCCACTGCATATTCAATATCTCTTCTCTTCAGATCAACATAGGACTTCTGACGGTCTGATGCAGCCTTGAGTCGATCTCTGATCAATCTAATTTTTTCCTCTGTCTGCTGAACAATTTCTAGCCCAATCATCTTCCTTTCACCTACTTCATCCCAACATAGGGGAGTTCTGCACCCATATAAAGCTTCATATGGAGGCATCCCAATGCTTGATTGGTAGCTGTTGTTATAAGCAAACTCAATCAAAGGCAAGTGTATATCCCAACTACCTTCAAACTCATTCACACAAGCCCGTAGCATATCCTTTAATATCTGAATTACCCTCTCAGACTAGCCATTTGTCTATGGGTGGAATGCCGGGCTGAAGTTCAATCTAGTTCCTAGGGCTCTCTGAAGACTACCCTAGAATCTAGAAGTGAACCTAGGATCTCTGTCTTATACAATCGATACTGGCACTCCATGCAGTTTTACAATCTCATTTATGTACAATCTGGCCAATCTCTCCAACTATAGTCCATCCGGACTGGCAAAAAGTGAGCAGACTTGGTTAGTCTATCAACTATGACCCATACTGCATCATGACTATTCTGTGTCCTCGAAAGTCTCATCACAAAATCCATAGTTATCCGTTCCCTTACAGTGTTTTATAGGGTGCTATTTGTATGCTAGCTTGACACTTATTATTGTATACAAATTCTGTTAGTGGGAGGTATCTATCCCATCTCCCCTCAGATTCAAGGACACAAGTTCTCAGTATATTTTCGAGGGCTTATTACATTTTACAGATTATTATTATCATTTCATTTCATTATTTACAGAAACTCAATGAGTTTCAGAATTTACCTGAATTACTTGTTTCGACTGTGCATCCGTCTAAGGATGACAAATCGTACTAATATCTCTAAACTTATAGCAATTACTGTGGTACAGGTAGTTCACATTATTATAACTGAGTTACTGACCCCAGGTACCTTACAAGTGTAGTCTTTCGACAGGCTAGTTCTGAAGTTTTAAATTTCTGACTAAAATTTTCACATTTATTTCTCGTAATAGTACTCTATTCGAGCGTAACTGTATCAATTTATAGGTTACTTACAAATATTCTTATTTTATTATACCACGAGGAAGCACGTAGCTCTACACAATAATCCCGTATTGGTACTGTAATCTGCAGCTTACAATACAAACATCGAGAACATTACATAGTCACTACGTTATAACCTCAAGGACTAGGTTTTCTAACATTTTATCTTTCTCGAATCCACTAACATCCTAAACCTATTCTAATTACAATATCCCTTGACAATTACTAACAGTAACATCTTTGCCCTCATCTAGAGCAATTCTATTACTGTAACTTACTTTTAGGTCCTCTTGCCTTACATTAAGTAGGCTCGCCAATTAGCTTTATAATTTATGGTGTGTTAGAAAATACTTTTAGCTAACAATTCTTCCAAAATTAATGTCAATCATACTTGTTATTATAGTTTTTATCCTAAAGGACTAGTCACTAATACATCAAAATTCATTCCCATGTAAAGGTATAGCAATAGAACATATAGATCTAACACTAGCATACAACTAAGTAGTGTTGGGATCAAATAATAACTAATTGTTTCTTTCAAAAATTAAGAACTTACCAGCAGCTACATCTGAAGTTTCTGTTCGTTCTCCTTGGCATAGAGTGGACGCTCTGACTGGTGCGCTACTATATTCGGGTTGATTCACTGTGTTATGGTGGTGAGGAATACCAACTCTATTTCTATCTTAACTCTGACTGACTGTCTGTGAACTCCAGAGAGTAGATCGAGGTGCTATAGTATAATCTCTAACAAAGTTCTAAGCTTTCCACAATTGTAGCAGGCTCCAGTGGCCTTACGACAAATACCTCCATGTAACTTACCACAAACATTACAGAAACGGGTAGAATAGAAACTTCTGGTTGTTCGACGACTAGATCTTGGTGTTCTCTGCCCTGATGATCCGCCTCTGTCATATCCCTGAGCTCGGGGTTCCTCAAATTTTTTTCTCTTCCCCAAATTACTGTTCGAGCTTTGACCCATAGGCTTCTCCCTCTTCTCTATTTCACACTGCCCTTGTGGGAGTTGGGTTTGTGCTTGAGCTTGAGCTGACAGAGTATCAGCCATTTGTTGAAAGAAAGTGGCCATTTGCTGGGCCATTTGTGCAGTAATTTGTACCGGTAAAACTGGTACAGTCGGGCCTTTGACACTTTGTGGAGCTGGGGCGTCAACTTGTACTTCTGCCATCACAGACTGTTTTATTATCTCATTCTTCTCTTCCATATCTTTTCACAGGATTTTCTATTCCTGTATAACCAACACAAGGAGGTTCCTCTCCATTAGTTCATATTTATGATGTAAATGTACTATATGTATCAAACATTTGAGCAGTTGTAGTTACTGATAAAAAGATTTCAAATTCATAGTTCAAAATTTACTTTAAAACTATTGCTCTGATACCACAAAACATGTCACACCTACTCCTCCGTCAGATGTAACATAATCCTGTAGTACACCTAATGAATTATCATACTTCGCCTATTGATAACACATTAGATATACTACAAGGGATTTTAAAATAATTTTTGTGAAATTTAAATCATCGCTTAAAATCTGGTGTTATAAAAATTTTTCAAAATTTCGGCAAAGTGCCAGCTGTATTTTGAGAAAACAGTTCTTCAAACCTGAAAAGGAAAACACTCCCAATATGTTTTCTCAAATACAACTCCAATAAACTTCATTTCATCTCCCAATTCAACCTCAATAATCAAATCAATTCATTTTCAAACCAACCTCATCATAAAAGAAACATTTCATTGATTACAAGACTCAAAAATTAATATTACAAAACTATACAGGTAAATGAAATCTAAAATTTACATTATAATAATTTACATTTAATTACGTACCAAAATATTTTACAAGAGTTTTTTTACAACTGCTCAAATAATTTACATACATATTATTACATGCATACATCAAAACCTGTGTACATGGGTATACCTGGAGCTGATCTGAATGTCTCTTCAAAGAAGCTTACTCAATTGCTCTATGCTTTTTTCACCTGCGACAGCATACAAAGTTATCGCTGAGTGGTGAACTCAGTGGTGCACAACTATAACATAAAACATAGTTCAATATACCTTAGAAAAATTACAGCAAATAATTTGGAAATTAGGATACTCATCAAATTCCAAAAATCAAATTATTCATTGCCAATAACATAAATCATTTGTATGAAATGTCTTTGATCACGAAATTCAATTTATCAAATCACAACCAAACATTTAAGGTAATTCCAACAAAATCAATTATACATAAATCATACTTGAAATCACAATTCTTTACTATTTAAAAACCATTCTTTATCTCAAAAGCCATTCTTTATCTCGAAAGCCATTCTTTATCTCAAAAGCCATTCTTTATCTCAAAAACCATTCTTTATCTCACTAACTATACAAGACTTGTAACACCCTCCCGATAGCAACTCCGTACATTCTACTGTTCCGGTGATCGGTGTCGGTTCGGATAGCTAGAACGTCCGGAAAAATATTTAAACTAAAGTTAGGAACCATAATTAACTCAAATATTAGTAAGAAAAATTTAGTAAAAATTTTAGAAATAAAATACAACCAAGTCAAATGAGCCGGTGCCCAAGCGATGGGTAACCGGAGGGAAGTTGCGGTTCTCGCAACTAGGAGCCCTAGACCCGGGGGAAAAATTATAAAATAATTTTTGGGACTCCAGAGAAGGGTTACTGAGGTTCCTATGGCATTAGAATGCCAAGAAAATACCTAGAAAAATTTTTCAATCGGTACAGACAATTTTGACCCGTTAAGCCAAACGGAGGGCATTTTGGTCATTTCGCCTTCAGAGACGATTTTTGGCCGACTTGTCCAGTTAAGTAAATAATTATTATGACACAAAATATGAATTAATGTTGATGAAAAATTAATTTGAAGTTAGTAGAAAAGAAAAGAAAAGAAAAATCAAAATAATGCCAATAATGACATCATTAAGATGTCATTTAAAATTGTCCACCAATAACCATATAACAAATACATATAAAGCAAATAAAAGAGGCCAAAAATAATAAAAAAAAAGTCATCTTCCTCCTAGAAACAAACCAGCCGAAACCCTCTCCCCATCTCCCTCCATTGATTTCAATCAAAGCTTCAAATTTCCCCTCATTTCACCATAAATTTTCCTACTTCCTTTACAAAAATTTATCCTTGCACCTTGCATAACATTTTGGCAGCCAAGAAAAGGAAAGGAAGTGAAGATTAAACTTGGGAAAAATCTGCCACTTAAAGGTTAGTGCATCTATACACCTAAAACTCCTTACTTTCATGATTAAGGACTTGAATTTAGTGAGAAATTGTAGTTTAAATGAATAAAAGTTGTGTGTATGGCCACCATAAATTTTGGCTGCCCTATTGAAGGAATAGAAATGGAGTGTTCTGATGGACTTGAGATGGATTAGAGGTTATGTTTAAACCATCTATGCATGTGGTTAGTGAATGGGTTAGTAATTAAGGTGTGTTGTGAAAACCTATAATGGGAACTAGGGTTTTAAGGGTGAAAATTAGACTTAGCATTTGAATTGATTAATGGACATTCTAGTGGTCAATTAGTGACCATTTAAGGCAAGTTAATCATAATTTGAAGTGATTTAATGCATGGCAAAGTGAATGAGTATGCTGCCTAGGGACAGCAGCAGGGTGACTAAAATTTCAGTCCACTTAGACAGCCATAACTTTGGCTGTGTAGGTCCAATTGGTGTTTGGCCAATTGGACATGAAACTAGGCTTATAATGGCACATTTTTGCTGAAGAAACCATGCCCAAAAGACCAAATCAAGAGGACCAAAAGTTGGCCCCAATCCGGATACCCTGCAACAGCATCTGCAGAAATGACCAAATGAACAGTAACTGTTCATTTAGCCATAACTCACTGTAGATATGGTCAATTGACCTGAAATTTTTACAGCAACAATTTAAGACATATACAAACAACTTTTATGAAGAAACCTACCCCAAATTATGGCCAGAACCCATACAACAAAGTGATTCTAGTCACTATTGATGTTACTGTAGATATGGTAATTTCTGCAGAATGGAAACCCGGCCAGCTGTGGTTTTTGGACCATAACTGGAGCTACAAAACTCCAAATGGAGTGATTCAAAAAATGAAATTCAACTAGACAAAATAAGGAACAACTTTCATGTTTGCCATTTCTTCAAATTCCCACTGCAACAGGGCCCAATGGAACAGTAAAGTTGGGTCACAAACACTGAAAAATCTGCCCTCTTGGTTTTAAGTTAGAAATGGTAATAGTGACCAATTCCAACAAGTTTTAAATGCAAAATGTGGTATGTTGGGAATGCCAAAACTAATGTACCTAATTTCTATCCAAAAGTCAACATTTTTGTTGACCAATGAGGTGAATAGTGACACCAAAACTTGAAACTCACAATTTGAAGAATTTTAAACTATCAAATGCCCTAGTATACCTAACAAGATTGGTTTGGATAGTTTGGCATGCCAATAGGGTTCAGTTAGCAGTACTGCACATGGCAATATGCCATTCTGTGATTTCATGGCTTTTAGCCATTCTGACCTTGTATTGAGATTTGGCCTTGTGCTCGATGTATTCTGACTTGTTAGGCATTACATTTGCCTGCCGGAGATGCATATGTGACCGATGGTGTGACGGCCCGAGGTACTTGATACCCAGTGCCAGTTTACTCGTTATCCAGTCCAGTCGTCTAGTGTAGATTACTTGGGCAACCAAATGAATGAAAGTGGACAAAGTTAATGATATACAAATTCAAAACAAATGAAATATATACATTCACTACATATTTATTTTCTTGCTATTTCTTTTATTTTATTATTGCACCACTAAGCATTATTGCTTAGCGCGTTGCTTTTGCCACGCGTAGGTTCTGGAGATACAGATCGTGAGCCCAGTAGACCGCAGACTAGGTGAGTCCATCCTGCAGTTCTGCACAGTGTCCGTGTCACCTCAACTTCTGCAGTGCATTGGTAGGACACTAGGTGTCATTTTGGTATTTTGTAATTGATTTTATTTTCTCATGTGTAAAAGAACTTATGAAATGTAATTTGATGTTCATGTAAATAATGAGAATTGTGTTTGTAAATGGAAAAGTGAATGTTTATCTGTGACTGTTACATGACTATCAAATGAGATGAATGATTGAGAAATGAATGGTTGAAAAATGTTGAGATTTTGATAAATGGAGTTGAGATGATTGAACATGAATATTGGAAGTGTTTTTCACAGGTTCCGAAGAACTGTTTTCTCCATTTTTAGCCGGTACTCTGCCGGATTTTCTTTAAAATTTTCGGAACCTCAAATAAATAATAATTTCGGTAAATGGCTTAAATAAATTATATTTCACAAATTATATTCAAAAGCATGATATAAATTAATTAAGGTATATTAGAGTGTGCCGATACACCGTGTGGCATTACTTATTCAGGTATACTGTACATGGGTAAGGGGTGTCACAAGACTAATACGAAAGGGCCATCTTCGGGGTGATTCTAACTCCCTATGGTCGAGGAGGTCGAATCAGATTCTAACTCCCTATGGTTGGGGAGGTAGAATCATCGTGCACAGTACACATCACAATTATGAAACTTTCGAAAGGGCCATAACATATAAACTTATATCTAACCTCTAATAAGAGGAGAATCTAAGCCTGTGCACGTACCATTGTAATCAAAACACAACTAACTCCATTGTCTTCTCAACAAATGAGAGAGACGGGTAATAACCTAGTCAAGCATCTATAGTGAGATATAAAATAATATCACAATTCTTTTAGTGAGCATAAATCACAATACAATTCGATTCAAAGTCAATTCCAATATCCAATAATTTTTATGCTCATCACAATTCAAATCATAAATTTGCATTTTTCCATGCAAATTGCCCATCACAATTCAAAACATGTTCTATCATAATTTTCTAAAACATAATTTATTCAATTCACAACAATGCTTAATACTTGTGGAAATACCATTTCACAAAGCTAAATTCATACATACTATAACAATTTCAATAATCATTGAATTAAATCCAATGCTTGTTAAACATAATACATAAGAAAAATATGTCATTTAATCATATGAAATATTCAGAACAAAATCAATTAAAAACTAGTTGTGCACAAACTTGATTTGAGTCGCTCCTAGGCCTTGACTCAATGTTCGTTATGCTTCTCAATATCCTTATCAACTGAAACACACAATTTAAAGTGTTTCAGTACTCAATGAATTTGTTTCCAACCATAAAATCCAATATCTAAATTTTCTTGATATTATTCCCTTCAATTCATTTCATTAGTCAACTTATAATGTTGACCTTTAATGCACTCTAAGTGAGTCAATTCCAATGTTACCAATATGTCACATTTTATAGCCCTTTAGTGTTGGTATATGTTACCAAATTCATTTTCAAGTGTATTGCATTTTATTGCAATTTATCGGATTTCGGTGTACTATTTTCACCTAGCCGGACGACCTAGTTCCCTCGGTTTTCGGGTTTTGGTCCAAACTACAAACTTGTAGGTCTATATCTTATTGCATGCGGGGCAAAATTTCAGGTCATTTTGAGTTGTGTAGACCAAGATATGGTCAATTTACCAATGCTAGACAGAATGCACTAAAATGGTAGGCTTAGGTCATTTTTGGGTCACTTTTGGTTCGGCCAGTTTTGGTACCTGAACTTGTACAAGCTATTTGGCTTGGTTCTGGCCATTTCTCGGCTTTGGTGTCTTCATAAGAATTGTAGATCTATGGCTATAATATTCATGGTAAAAATTTCAGGTCATTTGGACCTGTTTTGAGTAAGTTATGGTCAAAACACTAACTGCTGCCCAAATGGTCAATTTTCAGGCTTTCAAGTCACTAATCCGGATTTGGTCATTTTTAAGGTCAGTTTCTAGGCAGAATTTTAGCAACATTTCTACATGAAAGTTGGCCTATTTGGTGTCTAGTTTCAACCCCCATTGTCCTCATACCAATTGGGTTCATAATTTTGTACTTATAACCTAATTTAGGTATTGCCAACAACACACAACCTGCACAAGACAATTACACTTCCAATTTGACATTCCTTCTCCTCCTCATAACTTCATTATTCATTCACAGCACTTCTTCAAATACTAAACACAATTCCAGCAAGCATATTGGGCAGAACACTCAAGTATTCAATGCACACAATACACCATTCAAGTTCAACATTCACTTCCACCAAAATTCAACATACATCAATATCAATATTATACATACACTTCCATATACTCATACCTCAATATCAACTACACATGCTTCCCACAATTTAACATTGTGACATCTCATCAATAAATTACATATACTCACATACAATTCCATGATATTATAGGCTGCCAAACATGATAGTTTGCCAAAGCATCAAGGTCCCATTTCAAACCCTTAATTCAAGCATTAACAAGCACATACTTGAACATTAACTTACTACAACTTCCATTTGAGTTAATCAACCTAAATTTCCATCAAATACATATAAGAATAAGTCACTAACCATGCATTTCCATGGCTACCAAAACTAAGGTTCATCAATACTCATCATTTCCTCAATTTTTCTTTGCAATTCAACTTACCCAAAGCTCAACACAAGGATTATTGAAGGAAAATGGAAAGATTAAGCACTAACCTTTTTTTTGTGCTTGATCAAACTTCACTAAAACTCCTTTTTCTTGCTTCCTACATGCTGCCCATGATTTGTAGATCAAATTTAGTGAAGAAGACTTGATGATTCCATGGCTTGATCTTGAGTGGATGAAGCACCACACATGGGACGACAATGGAGTTTTTTTTCTTTTCTTTGGAATGAAATGGTTTCGGCAACTTTAAGATGAAATGAGGAAGAAGATGCTGAATGGAATATTTTTGTCTTCAAGTAGATTTATTTATGTCCTATAATGTGTAGTTAGTGCTCCACTAAGCTTAGTTTATGATTTATTAATTTTCAAATTCCATAATTTGCAAATTTACCATCAACTTCCACTATTTACATTATGTATCAAATTCTTATTTTTCTTTGACGTTTTTAAAGTTTAATATTACTTATTTTTAATGGAAATTTAGGCCAAAGGTCAACTCAGGTGTCAATTGACCAAAATGCCCCTATTCGATTTGTATTCCCGATTTTTCGGTAACACCGAGTTTTGTCGTTTTCTCGATTTCTCGTTTTTCTTTGTACTAATTAATTAATTTTTCTTTGATATTTCTAATGACATTTATACTTCAATAGATGTTTATTTAATTCTTAAAAATATTTTCCAGGGTTCCCCGAGGTCCAGGGCTAGTCAACGGTCCACGCCGTAACTTCCTAGTGCGGTCACCCATCGCTATGGTTTTCGGCTCGTTTAACTTGGTTACATTTCATTGCTATTATTTTTCCTTTGTTTTTCTTGTATTTTCCTTTCTTATATTTCATTATTTTATGTCTCCCCACTAACATTTAAATGTAGTTCTAGGCATCCTAGCTGTCCGGACAAACACTGGTCACCGGAACAGCAGAATGCACTACCGAACATAGGGGTGCTACAATTCTCCCCCCCTTAAATAAATTTCATCTCGAAATTTTACCTGGCATCAGTCTCTGAACAGCTGTGGGAGCTGTCTCCTCATGTCCTCTTCACGTTCCCAAGTAGCTTCCTGGCCTGAATGATAGTTCCACAGCACTTTAACCTGGTGTATCTGTTTATTCCTCAACTGCTTCACCTCATATGCCAGAATTTCTATGGGTTCTTCCTCATATGAAAGGTCTGGATTTACCTCAATCTCTTCAACTGATAGAACATGAGATGCGTCAGATCTATACCTCCTTAACATGGACACATGGAAGACATTGTGTATCCTTTCTAGCTCTGGAGGTAATGCCAACCGATATGCCAAAGGACCCACTCTCCCCAGAACCTCGTGTGGTCTGATAAAACGAGGACTCAGTTTCCCCTTTTTGCCAAACTCATAATCCTCTTCCAAGGAGAAGCTTCAAGGAATACCTTATTACCCACTACATATTCAATATCTCTTCTCTTCAGATCAACATAGGACTTCTGACGGTCTGATGCAGCCCTGAGTCGATCTCTGATCAATCTGATTTTCTCCTTCGTCTGTTGAACAATTTCTAGCCCAGTCAACTTCCTTTCACCAACTTCATCCCAACATAGGGGAGTTCTGCACTTTCCACCATATCAAGATTCATATGGAGGCATCCCAATGCTTGATTGGTAACTGTTGTTATAAGCAAACTCAATCAAAGGCAAGTGTATATCCCAACTACCTTCAAACTCAATCACACAAGCCCGTAGCATATCCTCCAATATCTAAATTACCCTCTCAGACTGGCCATCTGTCTGTGGGTGGAATGCCGTGCTGAAGTTCAATCTAGTTCCTAGGGCTCTCTAAAGACTGCCCCAGAATCTAGAAGTGAACCTAGGATCTCTGTCTGATATAATCGACACTAGCACTGAAGGAACGGAAGCGTGAAAACACAAGTTTATACCATTGAAATTCAAAAATTTTCACCTAGGGTCACATGCATCATGCAAGATTTATTTTTATCTATTTGATTTCAATGATAAACAACATATTAAAACTCTTTTAATATGTTTTTGGATCTGTATTTTCCATTTAAGATTTTAAAATTAATCAGATTAATTTTAGAACCCTAGATTAAATCAAGAACGATTACACTAACCTCTTGATGTACTGCAGCATGTCTGCGCCTTTGAGATTCGTCTTCAGAACACCAGATGTTGTCCCTTTAGCTTGTCCACACCAAGAACACCTATGGCAGCCCTTGAACAGCTTCTAAAGCTTTTTCTATTAATTAGAAATTCAAGTTCTGCCTTTTAAGAGATTAGAGATGTAAACAGGGCACTAGAAACAATTTCTAGCGTTCTTAATTCAAGAGATTGATGGCTAATCTCTTTGAATTGATGATAGATGAAGAAGAATAGAGGAAGGGCTGCAAAATGGCGTGACAAAGGAGTGTGGCTCTGGTTGTATTTTATTTTCTCATAACAACACTTAAATAGCTAGGTTTACACATTAAACCCTTGCCACATGTCACCCTTTGATTAGCTCTAGGTTTAAGTGACCCAATCACATTGTGCCAAGTGTCAAACCTATATTTAATCTTGATTTTAATCATCTTACATGATTAAAAAAAACATTTGGCAAGCTTATGTGTTATGCCATGTGTCACCATCTCATGGTGCCACGTGTCACACTGCAAAATGACTAAAATGCCCCTGTGTCTTAATTTTGAGTTCTTAACCCAAAATAATTATTTTCTTCTTCTAATTAATTTATATCAAATATAAATTAATTAATTAATCTCTATTAATTAGTTTCTCATTAATTAAATTCATATTTAAACACTTTAAATATAAATTTAACTTATATTATACATCCAATAATCTATATTTGGTTTCAAGTAATGCTAGGGACTTTGTAATCTAATTGCAAACCAAACCTATTTAATTAATTAATTAAACTCTTTAATTAATTAATTAAATCATATTTAATTAGGTGATAACTTGTGTATGTGTGTGACTTACTAGGCTCGTCACTAATTGGCAATCATACATGATATCAACTCTTAATATCATCAGAACTCTTTCTTACTATAAATGATTTCTCTGAATCATTTTATGAACCTCATAGACCATGGTTAACACCTAGCATAGTATGCCATGGCCACCCAATTAGTAATAAGGTTTACCTTAAATGAACCTATAATCATATGTTACCATGCATTAGAATCTTTCTGTTACAAAATCCCAACTCAAGCTGGAGTTATGGTTTATGTCAAACTCCATTTGCTATGAATATTATGTTCTCTTTTAATTCCAGTTCTTGATTAAAAAGATTTTCTCATTAGAAACTCTTTTCTGAATAAATGTATCTGTCCTGGCCAGGAACTTGAAACATCAAGAACAATTAAATGAACATAGGATTTTATCTCTATTTACTTAGAGGAACAGATTCCATCTTGATCAACACCTACCTCCATATATAACTAGTAGGAGCCAACACATGCCCATATACCCATACACAGTACAAGTATGAAAGCAGTATCAAACTCAAACTACCTATATACAAGATAACTATGCTATCTCAAGTCTAAAGATTATATGCACTGATATGATTTATGACAAAACATTGACAAGAGTAAACTCCATGTGCTTGTCATAAGTGTCACTGGTTCGGCCTACTTATCATTTATAAGTGCCTATCATGTTTGTTATATGGCATGAGACTCACCATTCCATCTTATTTATATCTCATATAAATAACTTGGGAACAAACATGAATACAATCTTTCTGGATAAGTCATATCCTTATTATGAAGTATCCTCGATTGTGAACCTATTTATGATACTTCGTGCTAGAAATATTGTCACCCATATTCTTAACAACTTAAGAATAATATTTCTAACAAAATATCAATGGACCTTTTCTATTACAAATAAATATATTATGTAAACGGAAAAGTGGAAATGCCTTTTATTAATAAAAATATGTACAAGATACATACTAAATGATATGCTCTAGGGCATACTACTAACAATCTCCCACTAGCACTAGAGCCATTCATTACAATATCTTAGACCTATCTTCTCGGATGTCGGATAATCGAGTGCGTGACATAGGCTTAGTGAATGGATCACCTGGATTTTCACCGATGCTATTTTCGCATGGCTACATCGCCGCCCAACTATTTCTCCGATAATGTGGTAGCGCTTTCTATGTGTTTGGATTTACGGTGAGACCTTGGTTCCTTAGCTGTATGATCGCTCTCCATTATTGTCACAGTAGTGGAACCGACTCAATGGAAGGAACTCCGTAAGTTCTCACGAACTTCTTTATCCAAACGACTTCCTTTGCGATCATCGATGCAAAGAATATACTCGACCTACGTAGTGGAATCTGCAAATGTGCTCGCTTGGAACTCTTCCAACTGACTGCACCGCCATTACAAATAAACACATATCCAGAGGTAAACTTTCTATCATCGATATCTGATTGGAAATCAGAATCAGTATAACCATCCAATTGCAAGTCTCCACCTCTATAAATCAAGAATAAATCCTTATTTCTTCTCAAGTACTTAAGAATATTCTTGACAGCTATCCAGCATTCCAAACCTGGATTGGATTGATACCTGCTAGTCAAACTAACAGCATATGCGATATCCGGCCTAGTACACAACATTGCATACATTAAACTTCCAATAGCCGAAGCATATGGAATCCTGGCCATCTTATCTCTTTCTTCAGGTGTCTTTGGAAACATCTCTTTAGAAAGATGGATACCATGTCTCACTGGTAACAATCCTCTCTTGGAATCAAGCATGTTAAAGCTCTTTAACACCTTTTCCAAGTATAGACTTTGGGATAAACCAATTATTCTTTTCGCTCTATCTTTATAGATGCGAAACCCAAGAATATAGGTTGCCTCCCCTAAGTCTTTCATGGAGAATGTATTTGACAACCATACCTTTATAGTCGTCAACATACCTATGTCATTACCCATCAACAGTATGTCATCCACATATAAGACAAGGAAAGTGATAGCACTGTCACTAACCTTCTTATATACACACGGCTCATCCTCATTTTTGATTAAACCAAAGGATGTAATGGCTTCATCAAAACGGATGTTCCAACTCCTCGAAGCTTGTTTCAACCCATAAATGGATCGCTTTAGCTTGCATACTTTGGAACCATCTTGGGATTCAAATCCCCTAGGTTGTTCCATGAAAATGTTTTCTTCAATGTATCCATTGAGAAAAGCTGTTTTGACATCCATCTGCCAAATCTCATAATCATAGTATGCAGCTATTGCTAATAAAATCCTAATTGATTTAGGCATGGCAACAGGCGAGAAAGTCTCCTCGTAGTCGATTCCTTGCCTTTGGCGAAACCCTTTCGCTACTAGCTTTGCCTTATAGGTCTCTACCTTTCCATCAGAACCAATTTTCTTCTTGAAAACCCATTTGTTCCCTATAGGTATAATACCTTCAGGTGGGTCAACAAGATCCCAAACTTGATTCTTATACATGGAATCAATCTCGGATTTCATAGCTTCAATCCATTTTGAAGAGTCTATATCTGATATAGCTTCTTCATAGGTAAGTGGATCATCTCCATGATCTACTTCTTCTTGAGTAGACAACTCTTGTTCTTCTTCATGAAGAAAACCATATCTCACTGGTGGGTGAGATACCCTGGTTGTTCTACGAGGAATAGCTGTAGATGTTTCATCAATGGGTATTGGTTGACTAGATGGATCTATATCCATCTGATCTGTTGGTTGGTCAGAATTCTCCAATTCTAACTCTATTTGCCTTCCTTTGCCTCCTTCTTGAATAAACTGTTGTTCAAGAAATATGGCATCTCTACTTATCACAACCTTTTGTGAAGTGGGCAAATAAAAATAATATCCAAAACTATCTTTTGGATATCCAACAAATCAACCTTTTTCTGATATGGTCTCCAATCTATCAGTGTTTAGCTTTTTGTTATAAGCTGGACAACCCCAAATCTTAACATGCTTAAGACTTGGTTTTCTTCCATGCCATATCTCATAAGGTGTGGAAGAAACTGATTTTGATGGAATCCTATTCAAAATATACAAAGCTGATTCTAATGCAAATCCCCAAAAGAAGATTGGCATATCAGTATAGCTCATCATACTACGTACCATATCCAATAGGGTACAATTTCTCCTTTCAGATACACCATTTAGCTGTGGCATTCCTGGAGGAGTCAGCTGAGAAACAATGCCATGCTCTCTCAAGTATTCATCAAATTCAGTACCCAAATATTCACCTCCACGATCTGATCGAAGAGCTTTAATATTCTTTCCTATTTGATTTTCTACTTCAGATTTAAATTCTTTGAACTTTTCAAAAGATTCATGTTTGTATTTCATCAAATACAAATACCCAAACCTTGATTTATCATCAGTAAAGGTAATAAAATAATGAAAACCCCCTCTAGCCATTTCTTTAAATGGACCACATACATCACTATGTATTAGCTCCAAAATATTTTCAGCTCTTAGCCCTTGTCCAACAAAGGGTGATCTAGTCATTTTACCCTGAAGGCAAGATTCACAAGTTGGAGTAGGCTCAGAGCCCAATGAGGATAGAATCCCCATTTTCTCCAATTTTACAATCCTATCTTTTGCAACATGACATAACCTTAAGTGCCAAATATATTTTGAACTTGAGTTGGTTTTCACCATGGCATTGCATTCTTTTAGATCACTTGCATTCAATTTGTGTTTGTCATTATTATCCAAATAATATAGTCCATCATTCATATAACCCGAACCAACATATTTATTTCCAAAATAAATATTGCAAACATCATCAGTGAACTGAAATTCATAGCCATTTCTAGTCAAACTAGATATAGAAATGATGTTCTTAAAAGCATCAGGTACATATAAAACATTATCCAAACACAAAACATGTCCAAACATGTAAAAAGATTTAGATCCTATGGCTAAAGCTTCAACAGTTGAGCCATTACTAATCCGGACTCTAATATCTTGAGAACACAAGTCGCCATCGCTTGCTAGTTCCTGCATATCATTAGAAATGTGAGAACTGGCACCAGTATCTAAAACCCAAGCTGTAGATGAACTATGAGTATCATCAGAATCTAAATAACAAGATATTGACATACCTTCCGAAGGTGTATCCTTCTTGTCCTCCAGAGAAGCAAGATACTCTGGGCAGTTCCTTTTCCAGTGCCCATCCTTTTGGCAGTGGAAACACTTTCCTTTGCCTCCATCAGCTTTAGTCTTCCTTTTCTGTTTAGCTATTTTCTTGGAAGGACCAGGAATTTGAGGTTTCTTTTTCCTATTGCCCTTCTTCTTGTTGGACTTTCCAGTAGAAGAAGTGTTAGTAATATGCCCTAGAGCATATCATTTAGTATGTATCTTGTACATATTTTTATTAATAAAGGCATTTCCACTTTTCCGTTTACATAATATATTTATGTGTAATAGAAAAGGTCCATTGATATTTTGTTAGAAATATTATTCTTAAGTTGTTAAGAATATGAGTGACAATATTTCTAGCACGAAGTATCATAAATAGGTTCACAATCGAGGATACTTCATAATAAGGACATGACTTATCCAGAAAGATTGTATTCATGTTTGTTCCCAAGTTATTTATATGAGATATAAATAAGATGGAATGGTGAGTCTCATGCCATATAACAAACATGATAGGCACTTATAAATGATAAGTAGGCCGAACCAGTGACGCTTATGACAAGCACATGGAGTTTACTCTTGTCAATGTTTTGTCATAAATCATATCGATGCATATAATCTTTAGACACGAGATAGCACAGATTATCTTGTATATAGGTAGTTTGAGTTTGATAATGCTTTCATACTTGTACTATGTATGGGTATATGGGCATGTGTTGGCTCCTACTAGTTATATATGGAGGTAGGTGTTGATCAAGATGGAATCTGTTCCTCTAAGTAAATAGAGTTAAAATCCTATGTTCATTTAATTGTTCTTGATGTTTCAAGCTCTGCCAGACAGATAGATTTATTTAAAAGAGTTTCGATGAGAAAATCTTTTAATCAAGAACTGGAATTAAAAGAGAACATAATATTCATAGCAAATGGAGTTTGACATAAACCATGACTCTAGCTTTGAGTTGGGATTTTGTAACAGAGAGATTCTAGTGCATGGTAACATATGATTATAGGTTCATTTAAGGTAAATCTTATTACTAATTGGGTGGCCATGGCATGCTATGCTAGGTGTTAACCATGGTCTATGAGGTTCATAAAATGATTTAGAGAAATCATTTATGGTAAGAAAGAGTTCTGATGATATTAAGAGTTGATATCATGTCTCATTGCCAATTAGTGATGAGCCTAGTAAGTCACACACATACACAAGTTATCACCTATTTAAATATGATTTAATTAATTAATTAAAGAGTTTAATTGATTAATTAAATAGATTTGGTTTGCAATAAAATTGCAAAGTCCCTAGCATGACTTGAAACCAAATCTAGATTATTGGATGTGTAGTATAAATTAAATTTATATTTAAAGTGTTTAAATATGAATTTAATTGATGAGAAATTAATTAATAGAGATTAATTAATTAATTTATATTTGATATAAATTAATTAGAAGAAGAAAATAATTATTTTGGGTTAAGAACTCAAAATTAAGACACAGGGGCATTTTGGTCATTTTGCAGTGTGACACGTGGCACCATGAGATGGTGACACATGGCATAACACATAAGCTTGCCAAATAATTTTAATCATGTAAGATGATTAAAATCAAGATTAAATATAGGTTTGACACTTGGCACAATGTGATTGGGTCACTTAAACCTAGAGCTAATCAAAAGGTGACATGTGGCTAGGGTTTAATGTGTTAACCTAGCTATTTAAGTGGGGTTATGAAAAGAAAACACAACCAGCAGCCTCTCCTCTCAATTGTCACGCCACTTTGAGTCTCCAGCTATTTCTCTTCATCTCTCATCAATTCAAAGAGATTAGCCATCAATCTCTTGAATTAAGAACACTAGAAATTATTTCTAGTGTCCTGCTTGCATCTCTAATCTCTTAAAAGGCGTAACTTGAATTTCTAATTAATAGAAAAGGCTTTAGAAGCTGTTCAAGGGCTGCCATAGGTGTTCTTGGTGTGGACAAGCTAGAGGGACAACATCCGTGTCCTCAAGACGAATCTCAAAGGCGCATACGCAAAGACATCAAGATGTTAGTGTAATCGTTCTTGATTTAATCTAGGGTTCTAAAATTAATCTGATTAATTTTAAAATCTTAAATGGCAAATACAGATCCAAAAACATATTAAAAGAGTTTTAATATGTTGTTTATCATTGAAATCAAATAGATAAAAATAAATCTTGCATGGTGCTTGTGACCCTAGGTGAAAATTTTTGAATTCAATGGTATAATCTTGTGTTTTTCACGCTTCCGTTCCTTCAAGAAGATGCAACCAAAGCTACCTCTTTTCCTTTATTGCCTGGCATATTCTTTTGGGCAATAACCAGCATGTTGAGTAAACCAGCTAAGGTGCATTCCTGTTTAGTCATATGGAAATTTGTCACAAATTTCCCAAAAGACTCAGGAAGGGACAGAAGGATCAAATCCGTCTGTAGTTGGAAATCCATGTTGAAGTCAAGATGTTCTAACTGCTCAATTAGCCGAATCAACTTGTGGACATGATCCCCAACATTCTGTCCCTCAGACATCCTCATACAGAATAGCTGTCTAGATATCTCATACCTAGCATTCCAGCTGTGCTCACCATACAACTCTTGCAGGTGAAGGAGGATCTCACTCGCACTCTGCATGTTCTCATGTTGCTTCTGTAACTCATTACTCATGGAAGCAAGCATGTAACACTTAGCTCTCATATCGTGCTCCTTCCACTTGTCCAAAGTATCATGTTCCTCTTGTGTGGCCTTTGGAGGTAAGGGACCAGGAACATTTGAATCTAGAACATATCCTATATGTTCAAGGTTCAGGACAAGTTTCAAATTTCTTAGCCAATCGATGATTAGGTCCTCACAACCTATTGTGATCAAGTATGCTTGCAAGGATATTGGATGGTTGTGGTTTTTTTGTGCTCATTTTTATCAGAAAATTATTTACAGAAAATAACCAGATTAATTAGTAAATGTATCATGTAATTAACCAAAATGATTATGGTCTTTTAATCAAATTGGTCCTCCCACTAACTTAGCGAATCCTACACTTCCAAAGTAGGAAACGGAAATCCTAGTTGGATGGATTTCTAGTAGGTGATTGAATTCTTATAATTCTATTGATCATCCTCAGGTACATCCATTATTGGAATTACAATAAACTATAAGTGAGCAACTCCTTGCCCATCACATCTCATGTGAGGTTCAATCCTTTACCTAGCCCCTAATGCTCAAAATCTCAGGTACATCCATTATTGACTTATCTTGCATTAGTTAAGTTGATCCCATTGAGCCAGTAATTATGTAAATAATTTTAATGTCCTCAGGTACATCCAATATTGGCCACCAAACCATTTACATATTTACAACATCTCATGCTTAACAATTATTCTTAAGAAAATCTCTTAAATTAATTGCATCTCATGCAACTACTTAAAATTTCTTAAAATAATTGCCCCAATGGAGGGCCTATGTTATAATTACTTTAATTATAGCATTTCCAACTTAATCATTTCTTTGGAAGATTTTATGGTCATTCTAATTACTATTAAGGTCTCACTTTGCACATTATGCATTTAGCATGTATATATCATATAATTGCATACATTCCCATACATCTCATGCATTCATGGATAAGCAGTAAATATGGTATGATCATGGACTTTCTAAGGGATTCAATTCTGAGCCACCAAGAATTGAATCAGGGCATTCCTAGGTGCATTTCATTCATTCATTTTACAAGAGTTGCTGAAGGAGTACATAATCAACACTTGATCTTGAATTCCTCCCACTGGTCCCACCAATGCTCTTGACCTCCTTGAACTTCTTGCAATCCAATATTATATAGTAATCCTTGGCATACCAAGGCAAATTTACAAGAACTTAAATAAATGAAATTATAACTCAAAAATTATTACAAACTTAATAATACATGCCCAAAATAAATTAAAATAAATTAATTAATTTACAATCCTAAAGAAACATAAAAGAAATAAATCCAATCATATTGGTCTTTTATAGTCCATGATCATCCATCATGCATATCACTATTTAACAATTAAATAAAACATACATACTTAAATTAAATTGAATATCTCATATTCAACTTAAAAATCCAGATTTGAATTTGATTCAAATAAATTTAAAAATTCAGATTTGAATCTCAATTAAACAAATTTAAAAATTCAGATTTGAATCATATTCAAACAACTTCAAAAATTCAGATTTGAATCACATTCAAACATTTTTTAAAAAATCAGATTTGAATCACATTCAAACATTTTTTAAAAAATCAGATCTGAATTTTATGCAATCAATTTTAAAACATCAGATTTAAATATGATTCAAACAACTTTAAAAATTCAGATTTGAATCACATTCAAACAACTTTTAAAATTCAGATTTGAATCACATTCAAACGATTTTTAAAATTCTGATTTGAATCATAATTTAATTGTGTGATTAAAAATCCTAATTAAAAATTTTAATTAGTCATATGATGAACCTTTCATCATGCAACAATTGCAGAATTTAATAACAACCATGCGCACCATGATCTTCCAAAGCCATGCGCACCATGTTGGAGTTCATTAAGCATGCCGCCACACCTCTTGATCCAACCAGCAATGGATCAATCATCTCATGATCAAATCACACAATTAAATCATATAATAAATAATCTAAATGGCAAATATAGTGGCTCTGATACCAATTGAAGGAACGGAAGCGTGAAAACACAAGTTTATACCATTGAAATTAAAAAATTTTCACCTAGGGTCACATGCATCATGCAAGATTTATTTTTATCTATTTGATTTCAATGATAAACAACATATTAAAACTCTTTTAATATGTTTTTGGATCTGTATTTTCCATTTCAGATTTTAAAATTAATCAGATTAATTTTAGAACCCTAGATTAAATCAAGAACGATTACACTAACCTCTTGATGTACTACAGCGTGTCTGCACCTTTGAGATTCGTCTTCAGGACACCAGATGTTGTCCCTCTAGCTTGTCCACACCAAGAACACCTATGGCAGCCCTTGAACAGCTTCTAAAGCTTTTTCTATATATTAGAAATTCAAGTTCTGCCTTTTAAGAGATTAGAGATGTAAACAGGACACTAGAAACAATTTCTAGCGTTCTTAATTCAAGAGATTGATAGCTAATCTCTTTGAATTGATGAGAGATGAAGAAGAATAGAGGGAGGGCTGCAAAATGGCATGACAAAGGAGTGTGGTTGCTGGTTGTATTTTATTTTCTCATAACAACACTTAAATACCTAGGTTAACACATTAAACCCTTGCCACATGTCACCCTTTGATTAGCTCTAGGTTTAAGTGACCCAATCATATTGTGCCAAGTGTCAAACCTATATTTAATCTTGATTTTAATCATCTTACATGATTAAAAAAAAAACATTTGGCAAGCTTATGTGTTATGCCATGTGTCACCATCTCATGTTGCCATGTGTCACACTGCAAAATGACCAAAATGCCCGTGTCTTAATTTTGAGTTCTTAACCCAAAATAATTATTTTCTTCTTCTAATTAATTTATATCAAATATAAATTAATTAATTAATCTCTATTAATTAATTTCTCATTAATTAAATTCATATTTAAACACTTTAAATATAAATTTAACTTCTATTATACATCCAATAATCTATATTTGGTTTCAAGTCATGCTAGGGACTTTGCAATCTAATTGCAAACCAAACCTATTTAATTAATCAATTTAAACTCTTTAATTAATTAATTAAATCATATTTAATTAGGTGATAACTTGTGTATATGTGTGACTTACTAGGCTCATCACTAATTGGCAATGAGACATGATATCAACCCTTAATATCATCAGAACTCTTTCTTACTATAAATGATTTCTCTAAATCATTTTATGAACCTCATAGACCATGGTTAACACCTAGCATAGCATACCATGGCCACCCAATTAGTAATAAGGTTTACCTTAAATGAACCTATAATCATATGTTACCATGCACTAAAATCTCTCTGTTACAAAATCCCAACTCAAGCTGGAGTCATGGTTTATGTCAAACTCCATTTGCTATGAATATTATGTTCTCTTTTAATTCTAGTTCTTGATTAAAAAGATTTTCTCATCAGAAACTCTTTCTCGAATAAATGTATCTGTCTGGCCAGAACTTTAAACATCAAGAACAATTAAATGAACATAGGATTTTATCTCTATTTACTTAGAGGAACAGATTCCATCTTGATCAACACCTACCTCCATATATAACTAGTAGGAGCCAACACATGCCCATATACCCATACATAATACAAGTATGAAAGCAGTATCAAACTCAAACCACCTATATACAAGATAATTGTGCTATCTCAGGTCTAAAGATTATATGCACTGATATGATTGAAGGAACGGAAGCGTGAAAAACACAAGTTTATACCATTGAATTCAAAAATTTTCACCTAGGGTCACATGCATCATGCAAGATTTATTTTTATCTATTTGATTTCAATGATAAACAACATATTAAAACTCTTTTAATATGTTTTTGGATCTGTATTTGCCATTTAAGATTTTAAAATTAATCAGATTAATTTTAGAACCCTAGATTAAATCAAGAACGATTACACTAACCTCTTGATGCACTGCAGCGTGTCTGCGCCTTTGAGATTCGTCTTGTGACACGGATGTTGTCCCTCTAGCATGTCCACACCAAGAACACCTATGGCAGCCCTTGAACAGCTTCTAAAGCCTTTTCTATTAATTAGAAATTCAAGTTCTGCCTTTTAAGAGATTAGAGATGTAAACAGGACACTAGAAACAATTTATAGCGTTCTTAATTCAAGAGATTGATGGCTAATCTCTTTGAATTGATAAGAGATGAAGAAGAAGAGATAAAAACCCTCAAAGTGGCGTGACAAAGGAGTATGGCTGATGGTTGTGTTTTATTTTTCTCATAACAACACTTATATAGCTAGGTTAACACATTAAACCCTTGCCACATGTCACCCTTTGATTAGCTCTAGGTTTAAGTGACCCAATCACATTATGCCAAGTGTCAAACCTATATTTAATCTTGATTTTAATCATCTTACATGATTAAAAAATATTTGGCAAGCTTATGTGTTATGCCATGTGTCACCATCTCATGGTGCCACGTGTCACACTGCAAAATGACCAAAATGCCCCTGTGTCTTAATTTTGAGTTCTTAACACAAAATAATTATTTTATTCTTCTAATTAATTTATATCAAATATAAATTAATTAATTAATCTCTATTAATTAATTTCTCATTAATTAAATTCATATTTAAACACTTTAAATATAAATTTAACTTATATTATACATCCAATAATCTAGATTTGGTTTCAAGTCATGCTAGGGACTTTGCAATCTAATTGCAAACCAAACCTATTTAATTAATCAATTTAAACTCTTTAATTAATTAATTAAATCATATTTAATTAGGTGATAACTTGTGTATGTGTGTGACTTACTAGGCTATCAATAATTGGCAATGAGACATGATATCAACTCTTAATATCATCAGAACTCTTTCTTACCATAAATGATTTCTCTAAATCATTTTATGAACCTCATAGACCATGGTTAACACCTAGCATAGCATGCCATAGCCACCCAATTAGTAATAAGGTTTACCTTAAGTAAACCCATAATCATATGTTACCATGCACTAGAATCTCTCTGTTACAAAATCCCAACTCAAGCTAAAGTCATGGTTTATGTCAAACTCCATTTGCTATGAATATTATGTTCTCTTTTAATTCCAGTTCTTGATTAAAAAGATTTTCTCATCAGAAACTCTTTTCTGAATAAATCTATCTGTCTGCCAGAACTTGAAACATCAAGAACAATTAAATGAACATAGGATTTTATCTCTATTTACTTAGAGGAACAGATTCCATCTTGATCAACACCTACCTCCATATATAACTAGTAGGAGCCAACACATGCCCATATACCCATACACAGTACAAGTATGAAAGCAGTATCAAACTCAAACTACCTATATACAAGATAACTGTGCTATCTCAGGTCTAAAGATTATATGCACTGATATGATTTATAACAAAACATTGACAAGAATAAACTCCATGTGCTTGTCATAAGTGTCACTGGTTCAGCCTACTTATCATTTATAAGTGCCTATCATGTTTGTTATATGGCATGAGACTCACCATTCCATCTTATTTATATCTCATATAAATAACTTGGGAACAAACATGAATACAATCTTTCTGGATAAGTCATGTCCTTATTATGAAGTATCCTCGATTGTGAACCTATTTATGATACTTCGTGCTAGAAATATTGTCACTCATATTCTTAACAACTTAAGAATAATATTTCTAACAAAATATCCATGGACCTTTTCTATTACACATAAATATATTATGTAAACGGAAAAGTGGAAATGCCTTTTATTAATAAAAATATGTACAAGATACATACTAAATGATATGCTCTAGGGCATACTACTAACAATCTCCCACTAGCACTAGAGCCATTCATTACAATATCTTAGACCTATCTTCTCAAGATGTCGGTCTAACTGAGTCTGTGACATAGGCTTAGTGAATGAATCAGCTGGATTTTCAGCTGATGCTATTTTCTGCATGGCTACATCGCCTCGCCCAACTATTTCTCTGATAATGTGGTAGCGCCTTTCTATGTGTTTGGATTTCTGGTGAGACCTTGGTTCCTTAGCTCAGATGATCGCTCCATTATTGTCACAAAGGTAGTGGAACCGCGACTCAATGGATGGAACTCTTGTAAGTTCTCATCACGAACTTCTTTATCCAAGCGACTTCTTTGCAAAGATTCGATGCAAGCAATATACTCAGCTTCTGTAGTGGAATCTGCAGTCGTGCTCTGTTTGGAACTCTTCCAACTGACTGCACCTCCATTACAAATGAACACATATCCAGAGGTAGACTTTCTATCATCGATATCTGATTTGAAATCAGAATCAGTATAACCATCCAATTGCAAGTCTCCACCTCCATATATCAAGAATAAATCCTTAGTTCTTCTCAAGTACTTAAGGATATTCTTGTGACTATCCATGTTCCAAACTCGATTGGATTGATACCGCTAGTCAAACTAACAAAGATATGCGATATCCGGCCTAGTACACAACATTGCATACATTAAACTTCCAATAGCCGAAGCATATGGAATCCTGGCCATCTTATCTCTTTCTTCAGGTGTCTTTGGAGACATCTATTTAGAAAGATGGATACCATGTCTCACTGGTAACAATCCTCTCTTGGAATCAAGCATGTTAAACCTCTTTAATACCTTTTCCAAGTATAGACTTTGGGATAAACCAATTATTCTTTTCGCTCTATCTCTATAGATGCGAATCCCAAGAATATAGGTTGCCTCCCCTAAGTCTTTCATGGAGAATGTATTTGGCAACCATACCTTTATAGTCGTCAACATACCTATGTCATTACCCATCAACAGTATGTCATCCACATATAAGACAAGGAAAGTGATAGCACTGTCACTAACCTTCTTATATACACATGGCTCATCCTCATTTTTTGATAAAACCAAAGGATTTAATGGCTTCATCAAAACGGATGTTCCAACTCCTCGAAGCTTGTTTCAACACATAAATGGATCGCTTTAGCTTGCATACCTTGGAACCATCTTGGGATTCAAATCCCCTAGGTTGTTCCATGAAAATGTTTTCTTCAATGTATCCATTGAGAAAAGTCGCTTTTGACATCCATCCGCCAAATCTCATAATCATAGTACGCAGCTATTGCTAATAAAATCCTAATTGATTTAAGCATGGCAACAAAGTAGAAAGTCTCCTCATAGTCGATTTCTTGCCTTTGGCGAAACCCTTCGCTACTAGCCTTGCCTTATAGGTCTCTACCTTTCCATCGTAACCAATTTTCTTCTTGAAAACCCATTTGTTCCCTATAGGTACAATACCTTGTGTGGGTCAACAAGATCCCAAACTTGATTCTTATACATGGAATCAATCTCGGATTTCATAGCTTCAATCCATTTTGAAGAGTCTATATCTGATATAGCTTCTTCATAGGTAAGTGGATCATCCCCATGATCTACTTCTTCATGAGTAGACAACTCTTGTTCTTCTTCATGAAGAAAACCATATCTCACTGGTGGGTGAGATACCCTGGTTGTTCTACGAGGAACAGCTGTAGATGTTTCATCAACGGGTATTGGTTGACTAGATGGATCTATATCCATCTAATCTGTTGGTTGGTCGAAATTCTCCAATTCTAACTCTATTTGCCTTCCTTTGCCTCCTTCTTGAACAAATTGTTGTTCAAGAAATGTGGCATCTCTACTTATCACAACCTTTTGTGAAGTAGGCAAATAAAAATAATATCCAAAACTATCTTTTGGATATCCAACAAATCGACCTTTTTCTGATCTGGTCTCCAATTTATCAGTATTCAGCTTCTTGATATAAGCTGGACAACCCCAAATCTTAACATGCTTAAGACTTGGTTTTCTTCCATGCCATATCTCATAAGGTGTGGAAGAAACTGATTTTGATGGAATCCTATTCAGAATATACAAAGCTGATTCTAATGCAAATCCCCAAAAGGAGATTGGCATATCAGTATAGCTCATCATAATACGTACCATATCCAATAGGGTACGATTTCTCCTTTCAGATACACCATTCAGCTGTGGCGTTCCTGGAGGAGTCAGCTGAGAAACAATGCCATGCTCTCTCAAGTATTCATCAAATTCAGTACTCAAATATTCATCTCCACGATCTGATCGAAGAGCTTTAATATTCTTTCCTGTTTGATTTTCTAGTTCAGATTTAAATTCTTTGAACTTTTCAAAAGATTCATGTTTGTATTTCATCGAATACAAATACCCAAACCTTGATTTATCATCATTAAAGGTAATAAAATAATGAAAACCCCCTCTAGCCATTTCTTTAAATGGACCACATACATCACTATGTATTAGCTCCAAAATATTTTCAGCTCTTAGCCCCTGTCCAACAAAGGGTGATCTAGTCATTTTGCCCTGAAGGCAAGATTCACAAGTTGGAGTAGGCTCAGAGCCCAATGAGGATAAAAATCCCCATTTTCTCCAGTTTTGCAATCCTATCTTCTGCAACATTACATAACCTTAAGTGCCAAATATATTTTGAACTTGAGTTGGTTTTCACCATGGCATTGCATTCTTTTAGATCACTTGCATTCAATTTGTGTTTGTCATTATTATCCAAATAATAAAGACCATCATTCATATAACCCGAACCAATATATTTATTTCTAAAATAAATATTGCAAACATCATCAGTGAACTGAAATTCATAGCCATTTCTAGTCAAACTAGATATAGAAATGATGTTCTTAAAAGCATCAGGTACATATAAAATATTATCCAAACACAAAACATGCCCAAACATGTAAAAAGATTTAGATCCTATGGCTAAAGCTTCAACAGTTGAGCCATTGCCAATCCGGACTCTAACATCTTGAGAACGCAAGCTGCTACTATTTGCTAGTTCCTGCATATCATTAGAAATGTGAGAACGGCACCAAAGATCTAAAACCCAAGTCGTAGATGAACTATGAGTATCATCGAATCTAAATAACAAGATATGGACATACCTTCCGAAGGTGTATCCTTCTTGTCCTTCAGAGAAGCAAGATAGTGCAGGCGGTTCCTTTTCCAAAGGCCCATCCTTTTGGCAAGTGGAAACACTTTCCTTTGCCACCATCACTTTAGTCTTCCTTTCTGCTTAGCTATTTTCTTGGAAGGACCAGAATCTGAGGTTTCATTTTCTGATTGCCCTTCTTCTTGTTGGACTTTCCAGCAGAAGAAGATGCAACCAAAGCTACCTCTTTTCCTTTATTGCTCGGCATATTCTTTTGGGCAATAACCAGCATGTTGAGTAAACCAGCTAAGGTGCATTCCTGTTTAGTCATATGAAAATTTGTTACAAAATTCCCAAAAACTCAAGAAGGGATCAAGGATCAAATCCGTGCGTAGTTGGAAATCCATGTTGAAGTTAAGATGTTCCAACCGCTCAATCACCGAATCATCTTGTGGACATGATCCCCAACATTCTGTCCCTCGGACATCCTCATACGGAATAGGCTGTCTAGATATCTCATACCTAGCATTCTTGCTGTGCTCACCATACAACTCTTGTAGGTGAAGGAGGATCTCACTCGCACTCTGCATGTTCTCATGTTGCTTCTGTAACTCATTACTCATGGAAGCAAGCATGTAACACTTAGCTCTCATATCATGCTCCTTCCACTTGTCCAAAGTTTCATGTTCCTCTTGTGTGGCCTCTGGAGGTAAGGGACCAGGAACATTTGAATCTAGAACATATCCTATATGTTCAAGGTTCAGACAAGTTTCAAATTTCTTAGCCAATCGCATGATTAGGTCTTGTCAACCTATTGTGATCAAGTATGCTTGCAAGGATATTGGATGGTAGTGGTTGTTTTGTGCTCATTTTTATCAGAAAATTAACTGCAGAAAATAACCAGATTAATTAGTAAATGTATCATGTAATTAACCAAAATGATTATGGTCTTTTAATCAAATTGGTCCTCCCACTAACTTAGCGAATCCTACACTTCCAAAGTAGAAAACGGAAATCCTAGTTGGATGGATTTCTAGTGGGTGATTGAATTCTTATAATTCTATTGATCATCCTCATGTACATCCATTATTGGAATTATAATAAACTATAAGTGAGCAACTCCTTGCCCATCACATCTCATGTGAGGTTCAATCCTTTACCTAGCCCCTAATGCTCAAAATCTCAGGTACATCCATTATTGACTTATCTTGCATTAGTTAAGTTGATCCCATTGAGCCAGTAATTATGCAAATAATTTTAATGTCCTCAGGTACATCCAATATTGGCCACTAAACTATTTACATATTTACAACATCTAATGCTTAACAATTATTCTTAAGAAAATCTCTTAAATAAATTGCATCTTATGCAACTATTTAAAATTTCTTAAAATAATTGCCCCAATGGAGGGCCTATGTTATAATTACTTTAATTATAGCATTTCCAACTTAATCATTTGTTTGGAAGATTTTATGGTCATTCTATTTACTATTAAGGTCTCACTTTGCACATTATCCATTTAGCATGCATATATCATATAATTGCATACATTCCCATACATCTCATGCATTCATGGATAAGCAGTAAATATGGTATGATCATGGACTTTCTAAGGGATTCAATTATGAGCCACCAAGAATTGAATCAGGGCATTCCTAGGTGCATTTCATTCATTCATTTTACAAGAGTTGCTGAAGGAGTACATAATCAACACTTGATCTTGAATTCCTCCCACTGGTCCCACCAATGCTCTTGACCTCCTTAAACTTCTTGCAATCCAATATTACATAGTAATCCTTGGCATACCAAGGCGAATTTACAAGAACTTAAATAAATGAAATTACAACCCAAAAATTATTACAAACTTAATAATACATGCCCAAAATAAATTAAAATAAATTAATTAATTTACAATTCCAAAGAAACAGAAAAGAAATAAATCCAATTACATTGGTCTTTTATAGTCCATGATCATCCATCATGCATATCACTATTTAACAATTAAATAAAACATACATACTTAAATTAAATTGAATATCTCATATTCAACTTAAAATCCAGATTTGAATATGATTCAAATAAATTTAAAAATTCAAATTTGAATCTCATTCAAACAAATTTAAAAATTCAGATTTGAATCACATTCAAACAACTTCAAAAATTCAGATTTGAATCACATTCAAACATTTTTTAAAAAATCAGATCTGAATTTTATTCAATCAATTTTAAAAAATCAGATTTAAATATGATTCAAACAACTTTAAAAATTTAGATTTGAATCACATTCAAACAACTTTTAAAATTCAGATTTGAATCACATTCAAACAATTTTTAAAATTCTGATTTGAATCATAATTTAATTGTGTGATAAAAACTACTAATTAAACACTTTAATTAGTCAAAGAATAGGCCTTAGATCATACAACAATTGCAGAATTAATAGCCAAACCTTAAACCACCCATGGAAGCCAAACCATGCGCACCATTGATGGTGTTTTTAATTAGTCAAAGTATGCCGCCAACTTGCTTTGCAACCAGCAATGAACTTTTGATCTCATGATCAAACACACAATTAAATCATATAATCAACAATCTAAATGGCAAATATAGTGGCTCTGATACCAATTGAAGGAACGGAAGCGTGAAAAACACAAGTTTATACCATTGAATTAAAAAATTTTCACCTAGGGTCACATGCATCATGCAAGATTTATTTTTATCTATTTGATTTCAATGATAAACAACATATTAAAACTCTTTTAATATGTTTTTGGATCTGTATTTGCCATTTAAGATTTTAAAATTAATTAGATTAATTTTAGAACCCTAAATTAAATCAAGAACGATTACACTAACCTCTTGATGCACTGCAGCGTGTCTGCGCCTTTGAGATTCGTCTTTAGGACACCAGATGTTGTCCCTCTAGCATGTCCACACCAAGAACACCTATGGCAGCCCTTGAACAGCTTCTAAAGCCTTTTCTATTAATTAGAAATTCAAGTTCTGCCTTTTAAGAGATTAGAGATGTAAACAGGACACTAGAAACAATTCCTAGTGTTCTTAATTCAAGAGATTGATGGCTAATCTCTTTGAATTGATAAGAGATGAAGAAGAAGAGATAAAAACCCTCAAAGTGGCGTGACAAAGGAGTATGGCTGCTGGTTGTGTTTTATTTTTCTCATAACAACACTTATATAGCTAGGTTAACACATTAAACCCTTGCCACATGTCACCCTTTGATTAGCTCTAGGTTTAAGTGACCTAATCACATTGTGCCAAGTGTCAAACCTATATTTAATCTTGATTTTAATCATCTTACATGATTAAAAAACATTTGGCAAGCTTATGTGTTATGCCATGTGTCACCATCTCATGGTGCCACGTGTCACACTGCAAAATGACCAAAATGCCCCTGTGTCTTAATTTTGAGTTCTTAACCCAAAATAATTATTTTATTCTTCTAATTAATTTATATCAAATATAAATTAATTAATTAATCTCTATTAATTAATTTCTCATTAATTAAATTCATATTTAAACACTTTAAATATAAATTTAACTTATATTATACATCCAATAATCTAGATTTGGTTTCAAGTCATGCTAGGGACTTTGCAATCTAATTGCAAACCAAACCTATTTAATTAATCAATTTAAACTCTTTAATTAATTAATTAAATCATATTTAATTAGGTGATAACTTGTGTATGTGTGTGACTGTTAGTAGTATGCCCTAGAGCATATCATTTAGTATGTATCTTGTACATATTTTTAATAATAAAAGGCATTTCCACTTTTCCGTTTACATAATATATTTATGTGTAATAGAAAAGGTCCATTGATATTTTGTTAGAAATATTATTCTTAAGTTGTTAAGAATATGAGTGACAATATTTCTAGCACAAAGTATCATAAATAGGTTCACAATCGAGGATACTTCATGTAACACCCCCGTTGTATAGCCTGGTATATTTCACTGTTCCGGTGACCGGTGTCGGTCCGGACAATTAATGGGATTAGGGCCACACTTAAGACAATTTGAGAAGCCATAAACACAAATAATTAGTAATGTTTAATTAGTTAACTATAAATAAGAAAAACAGAACATAAGAGGTTAAACGAGCCGAGAGTCACAACGATGAGTGACCTCCTCGGGAATGACTGCGAAGTCATTCTAAACTCAAATTTCGAACCGTAAAAGTGACGCCATGGTCCTTAGGACCCTTATGAACACAGTGGAAAAGAGAAAATCACGAAAAAGAACTGTTAAGCTACCAAATAATTAGGTCGTGAGCCGAAGAAATATTGGATTATTTGCAAACCGATGAACCGTGAGGGGCAATTTGGTCAATTGACCCGAGAGTCGACTCGACCTAATCACAAATAAAATCGAGAAAAGAAAATTTGGAATCGAGAATAAAATTAAAGAACTAATAGAGAAATAAATAGAAAAAAAAAAGAAAAGGAAAGAGGTTGAAAAGTCAAAGTTGATGACATCATTAATGATGTCATAAACAAATTTATTAAATATTTATTAAATTTGATATTTATGGTCTTCCATAGCAAAATAAATAAAAGAAACAAAAGAAAAAAATTAAATTCATCATCTTCAAAAGGAAAACGTGACTCACTCTTCCCTCTCACTTATTTCATCTTCCACCATGGATAAGTCTAACCAAGCTTTTGAAACCCTAAATTAAACATGCTTTCCCTAAAATTCTCCACATGAATTTCATTATTGCATCTTGAAGAGTATAGAAGAAGCATAAGAAAGCAAGAAGAAGAAGGAAGAAGAAGAACAAAAATGAAGATTTAAGGTTCACCTAAGGTTAGTATGCTAAACTCTTCATTTATCCATTCAAATGCACATGTGATGGTTGAAAGTGAGCTTAGAACTTGATTTAAATGAAACAAATATGGGGGAAGAATTAAACTAAAATTTTGGACAGCTTGAGAGGAATATGATTTGCATGGATATGATACATTTGAATGAGTTTAGAAACCTTTCTTGGTTGAATGATTAGTATTAAAACCATTAAGTGTGATTAATTGCAACAAAGTAGTGAAATTGATGAGTTAGGGTTTTAAATGCTAGGGTTGTGAACCAAATTTTGGGAAAAATGCATAAATGGCATGTTGGACTTATTGTGAAGTGAAATAATGGTCAATTATGACCAAATAAGTTGTGTGGGAATTGTTGGAATAAAAATCAAATTCGTAGGTCAATGGTCATGCTGCTGGCAGCATGACCAAACCCACTTTGAAGGACCAAAACTCAAATTTTACAAGTCCAATTGATATGCCACCAATTGGAGATGAAAATAGACATAAAAGAGCACAATTTTCATTAAGGAACCATGGCCAAAAACTGACCAAAACTTGGTGAAACAATTGACCAAAGTGAGTTGATAGCAGGCTGCCACTGCACTAAACTGACCAAATGAACAGTAACTGTTCATTTGGTCATAACTCGAGCTAGGTAGGTCAAATTGACCTGAAATTTTACCAGCAATTAGATATGATATAGACCTAAAACTTTCATGAAGAACACCAACTCAAATTAGGCCATTAACCCTTTCAAAATCATTGAGCAAAATTAAATTACTGTACTGAGATTCTGCAGAATTTTCATTGAGCAGCAATGTTTGGATGGCTATAACACTCTCTAGAAAACTCGGATTTAGGCGATTCTTGAACCGATGGAAACCTAAGATATAGTAAAACATTTCATATGAAGAAAGTGAGACCAAATTATGAACTTAACTTGATCAAATTATTAACCAAAGTTGGACAAAAAATCTGCCAGCACCAAAATCTCAGTATGAACAGTACACGTGAACAGTAAAATTATTTTGGCCATAACTTGAGCTACAAAACTCCGATAGAGGTGATCCAAAAATGAGAATACACTTAAGACAATAAGGAACATTTTCTATGAAGTAAGTTTTGTCAAATTCCAACAGTAGACCGACCAATGAAACAGTGCAACTTCGGAGAATAAAAACCGAAAATTGGCAATTTTGCCAAAATGACCTAAGCTTTAAACAAATGACCAAAACCAACAAGTTTGGTGACCAAAATGTGGTATGTGGGTGAAGTTGGAGTTCCCATACCCATTAAGCCTTAGAAAGTCAATAATTTGACTTGAATAGTGCAGTGAATAGTAACCCAAAACACAAAATTTCGAGAATGTCGAATTTAACACGTTAGAGCTAGGTAAATGTGAAGTTAAGTTTATTTTGGATTTATTTTAAGTTTTAGTACTGAAACATTGGAAAATTTCGTGTTTCAGTGGAAAAGAATACCGGGACAGAACCCGAGGAGTCGAGTCAAGGCCAACAGGCGACTCGTTTGAGGTTTGTGCACAACATATACTTTTATAATCATCTTTTGCATAATGTTTTGAATAATGTGAAATATTGGATTATAGCATTTTTATGATGTTTGATTTAAATTGTGAAAGTTATTGTGTATATTTGAAATGACAATGTTTAGCAAATTGTTAAGATAAGTTTTGAAACCACAGTGTCATGACCATATATTTGAACACCTCACTAGCACGACTAGTGGGGGTAATTAGTTTCGAATTTTGATTCCTTCTCTGGAGAAGTGTTGAGGTGTGCCAGTAGAAGAGGATGTGAATGGATATCCATATATTTGAGCTAGCTAGCCTTGTGATATGATTTCTCTTTAGCCTCTGGCTTTTGAGATTCATGTGATTTCTCTTTAGCCTCTGGCTATTGAGATTCTATTTGTTTCGAATGGCGTGATCTAACTGTGGGTTTTATGAAATGTGTTTTGATACTTTGAAATGAACTTGGTTTACATGTAAAATCTCACAATGCATGATTGTATTTAATTTTCATGTTTAGCCAAATTTTTGAATGAATGTGCTTTAAGTTTTGCATAAAGATTATTTTAGTATATTGTGCACCACTGAGTCCTAGTACTCGTGATAGCTTTATTCTTTGCAGAATCAGAGACTAGAGGAGCAGCAGATCGAGTCTTGAGGTGTGTGAAGTCATCAGCTTGAAGCCTTCGGGTATAATTTATACCCTAACTGTAAATACTTCTTTTGATGTATATATTGCACATAAATGTATGGACATGTAAAAATGGGTCTTGAGCAGCTTGTACACAAATTTGTATGAAGTTTGTAATAAAGTTTAGTTTGTGTTTCTTTTGATATAAATTTGTAAGGTTGTGTACAAATTGTTTTGTTTTTAATGAAATATGAATGATATTGATTGACAGTATTTTGAGAATTATTGAACTTGTGAATCTTGAGAAATTGATTGAGTTTGATTGTGAAACTGAAGTAGTGGTTGAGAAAAACTTTTAGAAGTGCTTTTTACAGGTATTCGAAGAACGGTTTTCTCAAAATACAGAGGAAACTCTGTCAAAATTTTTATAAAATTTGCGGAAAACTAAAATGGCCAAAAATATTAATTAGTTTTAATTTCAACTAAATGTTTTAAACACTTATTAGAAATGCTCACCACTTATCAAAAATAGGAAAATAGTTTTAAAATCCCTTGTAGGGTACTTAATGAGTTATCGGTAGGTGAAGTGCGGTAGTTCATTAGGTATTCTACGGGATCATGTGATGCATTACAGAGGGGTAAGGTGTGACACTTCATAATAAGGACATGACTTATCCAGAAAGATTGTATTCATGTTTGTTCCCAAGTTATTTATATGAGATATAAATAAGATGGAATGGTGAGTCTCATGCCATATAACAAACTTGATAGGCACTTATAAATGATAAGTAGGTCGAACCAGTGACACTTATGACAAGCACATGGAGTTTACTCTTGTCAATGTTTTGTCATAAATCATATCAGTGCATATAATCTTTAGACCTGAGATAGCACAGTTATCTTGTATATAGGTAGTTTGAGTTTGATACTGCTTTCATACTTGTACTATGTATGGGTATATGGGCATGTGTTGGCTCCTGCTAGTTATATATGGAGGTAGGTGTTGATCAAGAAGGAATCTGTTCCTCTAAGTAAATAGAGATAAAATCCTATGTTCATTTAATTGTTCTTGATGTTTCAAGTTCCTGCCAGACAGATAGATTTATTCGTAAAAGAGTTTCGATGAGAAAAATCTTTTAATCAAGAACTAGAATTAAAAGAGAACATAATATTCATAGCAAATGGAGTTTGACATAAACCATGACTCCAGCTTGAGTTGGGATTTTGTAACAGAGAAATTCTAGTGCATGGTAACATATGATTATAGGTTCATTTAAGGTAAATCTTATTACTAATTGGGTGGCCATGGCATGCTATGCTAGGTGTTAAAAGGTTCATAAAATGATTTAGAGAAATCATTTATGGTAAGAAAGAGTTCTGATGATATTAAGAGTTGATATCATGTCTCATTGCCAATTAGTGATGAGCCTAGTAAGTCACACACATACACAAGTTATCACCTATTTAAATATGATTTAATTAATTAATTAAAGAGTTTAATTGATTAATTAAATAGATTTGGTTTGCAATTAAATTGCAAAGTCCCTAGCATGACTTGAAACCAAATCTAGATTATTGGATGTGTAGTATAAATTAAATTTATATTTAAAGTGTTTAAATATGAATTTAATTGATGAGAAATTAATTAATAGAGATTAATTAATTAATTTATATTTGATATAAATTAATTAGAAGAAGAAAATAATTATTTTGGGTTAAGAACTCAAAATTAAGACACAGGGGCATTTTGGTCATTTCACAGTGTGACACGTGGCACCATGAGATGGTGACACATGGCATAACACATAAGCTTGCCAAATGTTTTTTAATCATGTAAGATGATTAAAATCAAGATTAAATATAGGTTTGACACTTGGCACAATGTGATTGGGTCACTTAAACCTAGAGCTAATCAAAAGGTGACATGTGGCTAGGGTTTAATGTGTTAACCTAGCTATTTAAGTGTGGTTATGAAAAGAAAACATAACCAGCAGCCTCTCCTCTCAATAGTCAGCCACTTTGAGCCTCTCCAGCTATTTCTCTTCATCTCTCATCAATTCAAAGAGATTAGCCATCAATCTCTTGAATTAAGAACACTAGAAATTTTTTATAGTGTCCTGTTTACATCTCTAATCTCTTAAAAGGCAGAACTTGAATTTCTAATTAATAGAAAAGGCTTTAGAAGCTGTTCAAGGGCTGCCATAGGTGTTCTTAGTGTGGACAAGCTAGAGGGACAACATCTGGTGTCCTGAAGACGAATCTCAAAGGCGCAGACACGCTGCAGCACATCAAGAGGTTAGTGTAATCGTTCTTGATTTAATCTAGGGTTCTAAAATTAATCTGATTAATTTTAAAATCTTAAATGGCAAATACAGATCCAAAAACATATTAAAAGAGTTTTAATATGTTGTTTATCATTGAAATCAAATAGATAAAAATAAATCTTGCATGGTGCATGTGACCCTAGGTGAAAATTTTTGAATTCAATGGTATAATCTTGTGTTTTTCACGCTTCCGCTCCTTCAGTGACTTACTAGGCTCATCAATAATTGGCAATGAGACATGATATCAACTCTTAATATCATCAGAACTCTTTCTTACCATAAATGATTTCTCTAAATCATTTTATGAACCTCATAGACCATGGTTAACACCTAGCATAGCATGCCATAGCCACCCAATTAGTAATAAGGTTTACCTTAAGTGAACCCATAATCATATGTTACCATGCACTAGAATCTCTCTGTTACAAAATCCCAACTCAAGCTAGAGTCATGGTTTATGTCAAACTCCATTTGCTATGAATATTATGTTCTCTTTTAATTCCAGTTCTTGATTAAAAAGATTTTCTCATCAGAAACACTTTTCTGAATAAATCTATATGTCCTGGCCAGGAACTTGAAACATCAAGAACAATTAAATGAACATAGGATTTTATCTCTATTTACTTAGAGGAACATATTCCATCTTGATCAACACCTACCTCCATATATAACTAGTAGGAGCCAACACATGCCCATATACCCATACACAATACAAGTATGAAAGCAGTATCAAACTCAAACTACCTATATACAAGATAACTGTGCTATCTCAGGTCTAAAGATTATATGCACTGATATGATTTATGACAAAATATTGACAAGAATAAACTCCATGTGCTTGTCATAAGTGTCACTGGTTCGGCCTACTTATCATTTATAAGTGCGTATCATGTTTGTTTTATGGCATGAGACTCACCATTCCATCTTATTTATATCTCATATAAATAACTTGGGAACAAACATGAATACAATCTTTCTGGATAAGTCATGTCCTTATTATGAAGTATCCTCGATTGTGAACCTATTTATGATACTTCATGCTAGAAATATTGTCACTCATATTCTTAACAACTTAAGAATAATATTTCTAACAAAATATCAATGCACCTTTTCTATTACACATAAATATATTATGTAAACGGAAAAGTGGAAATGCCTTTTATTAATAAAAATATGTACAAGATACATACTAAATGATATGCTCTAGGGCATACTACTAACACTGATATGATTTATGACAAAACATTGACAAGAGTAAACTCCATGTGCTTGTCATAAGTGTCACTGGTTCGGCCTACTTATCATTTATAAGTGCCTACCATGTTTGTTATATGGCATGAGACTCACCATTCCATCTTATTTATATCTCATATAAATAACTTAGGAACAAACATGAATACAATCTTTCTGGATAAGTCATGTCCTTATTATGAAGTATCCTCGATTGTGAACCTATTTATGATACTTCATGGTAGAAATATTGTCACTCATATTCTTAACAACTTAAGAATAATATTTCTAACAAAATATCAATGGACCTCTTCTATTACACATGAATATATTATGTAAACGGAAAAGTGGAAATGCCTTTTATTAATAAAAATATGTACAAGATACATACTAAATGATATGCTCTAGGGCATACTACTAACAGGCACTCCATGCAGTTTTACAATCTCATTTATGTACAATTTGGCCAATCTCTCTAACTATAGTCCATCCGGATTGGCAAAAAGTGAGCAGACTTGGTTAGTCTATCAATTATGACCCATACTGCATCATTACTATTCTGTGTCCTCGGAAGTCTCATCACAAAATCCATAGTTATCCGTTCCCTTACAGTGTTTCATAGGGTGCCGTTTGTATGCTAGCTTGACACTTATTATTGTATGCGAATTCTATTAGTGGGAGGTATCTGTCCCATCTCCCCTCGGATTCAAGGACACAAGTTCTCAGTATATTTTCGAGGGCTTATTACATTTTACAGGTTATTATTATCATTTCATTTCATTATTTACAAAAACTAATGAGTTTCAGAATTTACCTGAATTACTTGTTTCGACTGTCTATCCGTCTGAGGATGATAAGTCGTACTAATATCTCTAAACTTATAGCAATTACTATGGTACAGGTAGTTCACATTATTGTAACCGAGTTACTGACTCTAGGTACCTTACAAGTGTAGTCTTTCGACAGGTTAGTTCTGAAGTTTTAAATTTCTGACTAAAATTTTCACATTTATTTCTCGTAATAGTACTGTATTCGGGCGTAACTGTATTAATTTATAGATTACTTACAAATATTCTTATTTTATTGTACCACGAGGAAGCACGTAGCTCTACACAATAATCCCGTATCGGTACTGTAATCTACAACTTACAATACAAACATCGAGAACATTACATAGTCACTACATTAAAACCTCAAGGACTAGGTTTTCTAACATTTTATCTTTCTCGAATCCACTAATATCCTAAATCTATTCTGATTACAATATACCTTGACAATTACTGACAGTAACATCTTTGCCTTCATCTAGAGCAATTCTATTACTATAACTTACTTTTAGGTCCTCTTGCCTTACATTAAGGAGGCTCGCCAATTAGCTTTATAATTTATGGTGTGTTAGAAAATACTTTTAGCTAATAATTCTTCCAAAATTAATGTCAATCATACTTGTTATTATAGTTTTTATCCTAAAGGACTAGTCACTAATACATCGAAATTCATTCCCATGTAAAGGAATAGCAGCAGAACATATAGATCTAACACTAGCACACAACTAAGTAGTGCTGGGATAAAATAATAACTAATTGTTTCTTTCAAAAATTAAGAACTTACCAGCAGTTACATCTGAAGTTTCTGTTCTTTTTCCTTGGCGCATAGTGGACGCTCTGACTGGTGCGCTACTATATTCGGGTTGATTCACTGTGCTATGGTGGTGAGTACCAACTCTATTTCTATCTTGACTCTGATTGATTGTCTGTGAACTCCGGAAAGTAGATCGAGGTCCTCTAGTACAATCTCTAACAAAGTGTCCAAGCTTTCCACAATTGTAGCAGGCTCCAGTGGCTTTACGACAAATACCTCCATGTAGCTTACCACAAACATGGCAGAAGCAGGCAGAATAGGAACTTCTGGTTGTTCGACGACTAAATCTTGGTGTTCTCTGCCCTGATGATCCACCTCTGTCATATCCCTGAGCTTGGGATTCCTCAAATTCTTTTCTCTTCCCCAAATTACTGTTCGAGCTCTGACCCATAGGTTTCTCCCTCTTCTGTATTTCACACTGCCCTTGTGGGGGTTGGGTTTGTGCTTGAGCTTGAGCTGACAGAGTATCAACCATTTGTTGAAAGAAAGTGGCTATTTGTGCAGTAATTTGCACCGGTAAAACTAGTACAGTCGGGCTGTCGACACTTTGTGGAGCTGGGGCATCAACTTGTACTTCTGCCATCACAGACTGTTTTATTGTCTCATTCTTCTCTTCCATATCTTTTCACAGGATTTTCTATTCCTGTACAACCAACACAAGGAGATTCCTCTCCATTAGTTCATATTTATGATGTAAATGTACTATATGTATTAAACATTTGAGCAGTTGTAGTTACCGACAAAAAGATTTCAAATTCACAGTTCGAAATTTACTTTAAAACCATTGCTCTGATACCACAAAACATGTCACACCCTACTCCTCCGTAAGATGTAACCTGATCTCGTAGTACACCTAATGAATTACCGTACTTCGCCTACTAATAACACATTAGATATACTATAAGGGATTTTAAAAAAATTTTCATGAAATTTAAATCATCGCTTAAAATCTGGTGTTATAAAAATTTTTCAAATTTTCGGCAAAGTGCCAGCTGTATTTTGAGAAAATAGTTCTTCAAACCTGAAAAGGAAAACACTCCCAATATGTTTTCTCAAATACAACTCCAATAAACTTCATTTCATCTCCTAATTCAATCTCAATAATCAAATCAATTCATTTTCAAACCAACCTCATCATAAAAGAAACATTTCATTGATTACAAGACTCAAAAATTAATATTACGAAACTGTACAGGTAAATGAAATCTCAAATTTACATTATAATAATTTACATTTAATTGTGTACCAAAATATTTTACAAGAGTTTTTATACAACTGCTCAAATAATTCACATACATATTATTAGATGCATACATCAAAACCTGTGTACATGGGTATACCTACAGTTGATCTAAATGTCTCTTCAAAGAAGCTTACTCAATTGCTCTATGCTCTTTTCACCTGCGACAGCACACAAAGCTATCGCTGAGTAGTGAACTCAGTGGTGCACAACTATAGCTTAAAACATTCAATATACCTTAGAAAAATTACAGCAAATAATTTGAAAATCAGGATACTCATCAAATTCCAAAAATCAAATTATTCATTCCCAATAACATAAATCATTTGTATGAAATGACTTTGATCACGAAATTCAATTTATCAAATCCCAACCAAACATTTAAGGTAATTCCAACAAAATCAATTATACATAAATCATACTTGAAATCACAATTCTTTACTATTCAAAAACCATTCTTTATCTCAAAAGCCATTATTTATCTCGAAAGCCATTCTTTATCTCAAAAGCCATTCTTTATCTCAAAAACCATTCTTTATCTCACTAACTATGCAAGACTAATACGAAAGGGCCATCTTCGGGGTGATTCTAACTCCCTATAGTCGGGGAGGTCGAATTAGATTCTAACTCCCTATGGTCAGAGAGGTTGAATCATCGTGCACAGTACACACCACAATAATGAAACTTTCAAAAGGGCCATAACATATAAACTTAGATCTAACCTTTAATAAGAGAAGAATCTAAGCCTGTGCACATACCATGGTAATCAAAACACAACTAACTCCATTGTCTTCTCAACAAATGAGAGAGACGGGTAATAACCTAGTCAAGCATCTATAGTGAGATATAAAACAATATCACAATCCTTTTAGTGAGCATAAATCACAATACAATTCGATTCAAAGTCAATTCCAATATCCAATAATTTTTATGCTCATCACAATTCAAATCATAAATTTGCATTTTTCCATGCAAATTGCCCATCACAATTCAAAACATGTTCTATCATAATTTTCCAAAATATAATTTATTCAATTCACAACAATGCTTAATACTTGTGGAAATACCATTTCACAAAGCTAAATTCATACATACTATAACAATTTCAATAATCATTGAATTAAATCCAATGCTTGTTAAACATAATACATAAGAAAAATATGTTATTTAATCATATGAAAAATTTAGAACAAAATCAATTAAAAACTAGTTGTGCACAAACCTGATTTGAGTCGCTCATAGGCCTTAACTCAATGTTCTTTATGCTTCTCAATATCCTTATCAACTGAAATACACAATTTAAAGTGTTTCAGTACTCAATGAATTTGTTTCCAACCATAAAATCCAATATCTAAATTTTCTTGGTACTATTCCCTTCAATTAATTTCATTAGTCAACTTATAATGTTGACCTTTAATGCACTCTAAGTGAGTCAATTCCAATATTACCAATATATCACATTTTATAGCCCTTTAGTGTTAGTATATGTTACCAAATTCATTTTCAAGTGTATTGCATTTTATTGTAATTTACCAAATTTCGGTATACTATTTTGACCTAGCTGGACGACCTAGTTCCCTTAGTTTTTGGGTTTTGGTCCAAACTACAAACTTGTAGGTCTATGTCTTATTGCATGCGGGACAAAATTTCAGATCATTCTGAGTTTTGTAGACCAAGATATGGTCAATTTACCAATGCTAGACAGAATGCACTAAAATGGTAGGCTTAGGTCATTTTTAGGTCACTTTTGGTTCGGCCAGTTTTGGTACCTAAACTTGTGCAAGCTATTTGGCTTGGTTTTGGCCATTTCTGAGCTTTAGTGTCTTCATAAGAATTGTATATCTATGGCTAAAATATTCATGGTAAAAATTTCAGGTCATTTGGACCTGTTTTGGATAAGTTATGGTCAAAACACTAATTGCTGCCTAAATGGTCAATTTTCAGGCTTTCAAGTCACTAATCCGGATTTGGTCATTTTTAAGGTCAGTTTCTAGGCAGAATTTTGGCAATATTTCTACATGAAAGTTGGCCTATTTGGTGTCTAGTTTCACCCCCCATTAGCCTCATACCAATTGGGTTCACAATTTTACACTTATAACCTAATTTAGGTACTGCCAACAACACACAACCTGCACAAGATAATTACACTTCCAATTGACATTCCTTCTCCTTCTCATGACTTCATTATTCATTCATAGCACTTCTACAAATCCTAAACACAATTCCAGCAAGCACATTGGGCAGAACACTCAAGTGTTCAATGCACGCAATACACCATTCAAGTTCAACTTTCACTTCCACCAAAATTCAACATACTTCAATATCAATATTACACATACACTTCCATATACTCATACCTCAATATCAACTACACATGCTGCCCACAATTTAACATTTTGACATCTCATCAATAAATTACATATACTCACATACAATTCCATGATATTATAGGCTGCCAAACATGGCAGTTTGCCAAAGCATCAAGGTCCCATTTCAAACCCTTAATTCAAGCATTAACATGCACATACTTGAACATTAACCAACTATAACTTCCATTTGAGTTAATCAACCTTAATTTCCATCAAATACATATAAGAATAAGTCATTAACCCTGCATTTCCATGGCTGCCAAAACTAAGGTTCACCAATACTCATCATTTCCTCAATTTTTCTTAGCAATTCAACTTACTCAAAGCTCAACACAAGGATTATTGAAGGAAAATGGAAAGATTAAGCACTAACCTTTTTTTTTGTGCTTGATCAAACTTCACCAAAACTCCTTTTTCTTGCTTCCTACATGCTGCCCATGACGTGTAGATCAACTTTAGTGAAGAAGACTTGATGATTCCATGGGTTGATCTTGAGTGGATGAAGCTCCACACATGGGACGGCAATGGAGTTTTTTTCTTTTCTTTGGAATGAAATGGTGTCGGCAACTTTAAGATGAAATGAGGAAGAAGATGCTGAATGGCATATTTTTGTCTTCAAGTAGATTTATTTATGTCCCATAATGTGTAGTTAGTGCTCCACTAAGCTTAGTTTATGATCTATTAATTTTCAAATTCTATAATTTGCAAATTTACCATCAACTTCCACTATTTACATTATGTATCAAATTCTTATTTTTCTTTGACATTTTTAAAGTTTAATATTACTTATTTTTAATGGACATTTAGGTCAAAAGTCAACTCGGGTGTCAATTGACCAAAATGCCCCTATTCGGTTTGTATTCCCGATTTTTCGGTAACACCGAGTTTTGTCATTTTTTCGATTTCTTGTTTTTCTTTGTACTAATTAATTAATTTTTCTTTGATATTTCTAATGACATTATACTTCAATAGATGTTTATTTAAGTCTTAAAAATATTTTTCAGGGTTCCCCGCAGTCCAGGGCTAGTCAACGGTCCACGCCGCAACTTCCCAGTGCAGTCACCCATCGCTATGGTTTTCGGCTCGTTTAACTTGGTTACATTTCATTGCTATTATTTTTCTTTTGTTTTTCTTGTATTTTCCTTTCTTATATTTCATTATTTTATGTCTCCCCACAAACATTTAAATGTAGTTTTAGGCATCCTAGTTATCTGGACAGACACTGGTCACCGAAACAGTAGAATGCACTAACGAACATTGGGGTGTTACAAGAGTTCTGCACTTTCTGCCATATAAAGCTTCATATGGAGGCATCCCAATGCTTGATTGGTAGCTGTTATTATAAGCAAACTCAATCAACAGCAAGTGTATATCCCAACAACCTTCAAACTCAAACACACAAGCTCGTAGCATATCCTCCAATATCTGAATTACACTTTCAAACTGGCCATCTGTCTGTGGGTGGAATGCCGTGCTGAAGTTCAATCTGGTTCCTAGGGCTCTCTGAAGACTACCCCAAAATCTAGAAGTGAACCTAGGATCTCTATCTGATACAATCGATACTGGCACTCCATGCAGTTTTACAATCTCATTTATGTACAATCTGGCCAAACTCTCCAACTACAGTCCATCCGGACTGGAAAAAAGTGAGCAGACTTGGTTAGTCTATCAACTATGACCCATACTGCATCATGACTATTCTGTGTCCTCGGAAGTCTCATCACAAAATCCATGGTTATCCGTTCCCTTACAGTGTTTCATAGGGTGCCGTTTGTATGCTAGCTTGACACTTATTATTGTATACAAATTCTGTTAGTGGGAGGTATCTGTCCCATCTCCCCTCGGATTCAAGGACACAAGTTCTCAGTATATTTTCGAGGGCTTATTACATTTTACAAGTTATTATTATCATTTCATTTCATTATTTACAGAAACTTGATGAGTTTCAGAATTTACCTGAATTACTTGTTTCGACTGTCCATCCGTTTGAGGATGATAAGTCGTACTGATATCTCTAAACTTATAGCAATTATTGTGGTACAGGTGGTTGACATTATTGTAATCGAGTTACTGACTCCAGGTACCTTGCAAGTGTAGTCTTTCGACAGGCTAGTTCTGAAGTTTTAAATTTCTGACTAAAATTTTCACATTTATTTCTCGTAATAGTACTCTATTCGGGCATAACTGTATCAATTTATAGATGACTTACAAATATTCTTATTTTATTATACCACGAGGAAGCACGTAGCTCTACCTAATAATCCCATGTCGGTGCTGTAATCTGCAGCTTACAATACAAACATCGAGAACATTACATAGTCACTACGTTATAACCTCATGGACTAGGTTTTCTAACATCTTATCTTTCTCGAATCCACTAATATCCTAAACCGATTCTGATTACAATATCCCTTGACAATTACTAACAGTAACATCTTTGCCCTTATCTAGAGCAATTCTATTACTGTAACTTACTTTTAGGTCCTCTTGCCTTACATTAAGTAGGCTTACCGTTTAACTTTATAATTTATGGTGTGTTAGTAAATACTTTTCGCTGATAAACTCTTCCAGAACTAATTGCACTTATTATCACATTCCTTATCTTAAAGGACTAATCACTACTGCATTAAAATTTATTCCCATGTAAAGGAATAACAACATAACATATAGTTCTAACACTAACATACAACTAAGTAGTGCTGGGATCAAACAAAAATAATTAATTGTTTCTTTTAAAAATTAAGAACTTACCAGTAGCGACATCCAAAGTTTCCGTTCTTTGCCCTTGGCACATAGTGGACGCTTTAACTGATGCACTACTATATTCGGGTTTATTCACGGTGTTATGGTTATGAAGAGTATCAACTCTATTTTTATGTTGACCTTTACTAACTGTCTGTGAACTTTCGAGAGCATATCGAGGTACTCTAGTACAATTTCTAAGAAGGTGTCCAAGCTTTCCACAATTGTAGCAGGCACTAGAGGCCTTACGACAAATACCTCCATGTAGCTTACCACAAACATGGCAGAAACGGGCAGAATAGGAACTTCTGGTTGTTCGACGACTAGATCTTGGTGTTCTCTGCCCTGATGATCCGCCTCTGTCATATCCCTGAGCTCGGGGTTCCTCAAATTCTTTTTTCTTCCCCAAATTACTGTTCGAGCTCTGATCCATAGGTTTCTCCCTCTTCTCTATTTCACACTGCCTTTTTGGGGGTTGGGTTTGTGCTTGAGCTTGAGCTGACAGAGTATCAGCCATTTGTTGAAAGAAAGTAGCCATTTGTGCAGTAATTTGTACCGGTAAAACTGGTACAGACGGGCCTTTGACACTTTGTGGAGCTAGGGCCTCAACTTGTACTTCTGCCATCACAGACTGTTCTATTGTCTCATTCTTCTTTTCCATATCTTTTCACAGGATTTTCTATTCCTATACAACTAACACAAGGAGATTCCTCTCCATTAGTTCATATTTATGATGTAAATGTACTATATGTATCAAACATTTGAGCAGTTGTAGTTACCGATAAAAAGATTTCAAATTCACAGTTCGAAATTTACTTTAAAACCATTGCTTTGATACCACTAAACATGTCACACCCTACTCCTTCGTAAGATATAACATGAACCCGTAGTACACCTAATGAATTATCGTACTTCGCCTACCGGTAACCCATTAAATATACTACAAGGGATTTTAAATCAATTTTTGTGAAATTTAAATCATAAATTAAAATCTAGTGTTATAAAAATTTTTCAAAATTTCGGCAGAGTGCCAGCTGTATTTTGAGAAAATAGTTCTTCAAACTTAAAAAGGAAAACACTCCTAATATGTTTTCTCAAATACAACTCCAATAAACTTCATTTCATCTCACAATTCAATCTCAACAATCAAATCATTTCATTTTCAAACCAACCTCATCATAAAAGAAACATTTCAATGATTACAATACTCAAAAATTAATATTACAAAATTATACAGGTAAGTAAAATCTCAAATTTACATTTAATTACATACCAAAATATTTACAAGAGTTTTTATACAACTGCTTAAATAATTTACATACATATTATTACATGCATACATCAAAACCTATGTACATGGGTATACTTATGATATACCTGGAGCTGATCTGAATGTGTCTTCGAAGAAGCTTACTCAATTGCTCTATGCACTTTTCACCTGCGATAGCATACAAAGCTATCGCTGAGTAGTGAACTCACTGGTGTACAACTATAACTTAAAACATAGTTCAATATACCTTAGCAAAATTACAGCAAATAATTTGGAAATCAGGATACTCATCAAATTCCAAAAATCAAATTATTCATTGCCAATAACATAATCATTTGTATGAAATGACTTTGATCATGAAATTCAATTTATCAAATCACAACCAAACATTTAAGGTAATTCTAACAAAATCAATTATACATAAATCATAATTGAAATCACAATTCTTTACTATTCAAAACCATTCTTTATCTCACTAACTATACAAGACTAATCCGAAAGGGTCATCTTCGGGGTGATTCTAACTCCCTATGGTCGGGGAGGTTGAATCGGATTCTAACTCCCTATGGTCGGGGAGGTCGAATCATCGTGCACAGTACATACCACAATAATGAAACTTCCTAAAGGGCCATAACAAATAAAAACTTAGATCTAACCTCTAATCAGAGGAGAATCTAAGCCTGTGCACGCACCATGGTAATCAAAACAAAGCTAACTCCATTGTCTCCGCAACAAATGAGAGAGACGGGTAATAACCAAGTCAAGCATCTATATTGAGATATAAAACGATATCACAATCCTTTTAGTGAGCATAAATCACAATACAATTTGATTCAAAGTCAATTCCAATATCCAATAATTTTTATGCTCATCACAATTCAAATCATAAAATTGCATTTTTCCATGCAAATTGCCTATCACAATTCAAAACATGTTCTATCACAATTTTCAAAAAACATAATTTATTCAATTCACAACAATGCTTAATACTTGTGGAAATACCTTTTCACAAAGCTAAATTCATACATACTATAATAATTTCAATAATCATTGAATTAAATCCAATGCTTGTTAAACATAATACATAAGAAAAATATGTCATTTAATCATATAAAATATTCAGAACAAAATCAGTTAAAAACTAGTTGTGCACAAACCTGATTTGAGTCACTCCTAAGCCTTAACTCAATGTTCTTTATGCTTCTCAATATCCTTATCAACTGAAACACACAATTTAAAGTGTTTCAGTACTCAATGAATTTGTTTCCAACCATAAAATCCAATATCTAAATTTTCTTAGTACTATTCCCTTCAATTCATTTCATTAGTCAACTTATAATATTGACCTTTAATGCACTATAAGTGAGTCAATTCTAATATTACCAATATGTCACATTTATAGCCTAGTGTTGGTATATGTTACCAAATTTATTTTCAAGTGTATTGCATTTTATTGCAATTTATCGGATTTCGGTGTACTATTTTGACCTAGCCGACGACCTAGTTCCCTCTATTTTCGGGTTTTGGTTCAAACTACAAACTTGTAGGTCTATATCTTATTGCACGCGGGACAAAATTTCAGGTCATTCTGAGTTATGTAGACGAAGATATGGTCAATTTACCAATGCTGGACAGAATGCACTAAAATGGTAGGCTTAGGTCATTTTTAGGTCACTTTTGGTTCGGCCAGTTTTGGTACCTAAACTTGTGCAAGCTATTTGGCTTGGTTCTGGCTATTTTTGGGCTTTGGTGTCTTCATAAGAATTGTAGATCTATGTCTAAACTATTCATGGTAAAAATTTCAGGTCAATTGGACCTGTTTTAGTAAGTTATGGTCAAAACACTAACTGCTGCCCCATTTGGTCAATTTTCAGGCTTTCAAGTCACTAATCCAGATTTGGTCATTTTTCAAGTCACCTTCTAGGCAGAATTTAGGTAAGCTTCCTTCATGAAAGTTGGCACATTTTGTGCCTAGTTTCACCTCCAATTAGTCTCATGCCAATTGAAGTCAAACACTTAAGGTTCTAAGCTAAAACATACACTGCCCTGCTACACATTTTCATCACATACCAATTACACATTCTATACTTACCAAGCTAACCCTTTCATGCCAATTCTGGTTTGTACCATACAATTAGCACACATTACATCACATTTTGGTCATTTTGGATAGCTTGTAACCATTCTCAATATACACATTATAACTCAGAATTTTCCAAAGTCCATTTACACAATTTAACCACATGAACATACCCCATTTACATATCCAATTCCAAACTATTTTACACATATACATGCTGCCACCATAACCAACATAATTCAATAAACCAAACCCTGAAACAACACATTTCAATTACACTTTAAAAGTTACCGAATATCATCTCCTTCAAATAGCTTCCAAGCTTCCAAAACCAAGTGCACCATTACACATACTCTTAATATACATTGTCTAAATCATTTCTATACACATAAACACTTACATCAACATCTTAAACAACCATTTACAAGTGAAAACAAGCAACACATGGTGAGTTCCCATGGTTGCCGAAATGGTGTACCACCATTAAAACATCAAACTTCAACTTTCCTTCCATAAATCCATTCACCACAACACCCACACAAGCTTTAGTGGAGAAAGGATGAAGAAATGAACATGTACCTCAAGTGGAGCTTGTTAAAACTCCTTCAAATCTCTCCCTTCTTGCTCCCAAACCGCTGCCCAAGGTGTGTAGGCAAAGATTAATGAAGGAAACTAATGGAAAGGAGGGCTTAAATTGTCACACCCTACCCCTCTGTAAGGCATGACATGATCCCGTGGTATACCTAATGAATTACCAACTCCGTCTACTGATAACCCATTAAATACACTACAAGGGATTTTAAAAACTTTTCTTACTTCTTTTACAGTGGTGAACACTATTTACAGGTGTTAAAAGCCTTTTTGAACTGAAGTGATAGAACTAACATATTTGAATTATTTGGAATTTCTGTAAAAATTTTGGCAAGGTGCCATCTGTATTTTGGATAAAACAGTTTTTCAGAAGACCTGTAAAAAGCACTTCAATATATTTCCAAATCCCAACTCCAACATTTTTCTCAACACAACATTTTTCTCAACTCAAATCCACAATGATTTTTCAAAGACTGAGATAAAGGAAATATAATACAATTTTTACAAGTCAAAATAACTCATAATTATTTTACAACTTCAAGGTACAATTTGAATTTACAACTGCTCAAAACAAAAAACAATATGTACATACATTGGTTATACATTACAGTACAAAATGCAAAATGTTGGTATTGTTAGTAGTATGTCCTAGAGCATATCATTTAGTATGTATCTTGTACATATTTTTATTAATAAAAGGCATTTCCACTTTTCTATTTATATAATATATTTATGTGTAATAGAAAAGGTCCATTGATATTTTGTTAGAAATATTATTCTTAAGTTGTTAAGAATATGAGTGACAATATTTCTAGCACAAAGTATCATAAATAGGTTCACAATCAAGGATACTTCATAATAAGGACATGACTTATCCAGAAAGATTGTATTCATGTTTGTTCCCAAGTTATTTATATGAGATATAAATAAGATGGAATGGTGAGTCTCATGCCATATAACAAACATGATAGGCACTTATAAATGATAAATAGGCCGAACCAGTGACACTTATGACAAGCACATGGAGTTTACTCTTGTCAATGTTTTGTCATAAATCATATCAGTGCATATAATCTTTAGACCTGAGATAGCACAGTTATCTTGTATATAGGTAGTTTGAGTTTGATACGGCTTTCATACTTGTACTGTGTATGGGTATATGGGCAACTGTTGGCTCCTATTAGTTATATATGGAGGTAGGTGTTGATCAAGATGGAATCTGTTCCTCTAAGTAAATAGAGTTAAAATCCTATGTTCATTTAGTTGTTCTTGATGTTTCAAGTTCCTGGCCAGGACAGATAGATTTATTCAGAAAAGAGTTTCTGATGAGAAAATCTTTTTAATCAAGAACTGGAATTAAAAGAGAACATAATATTCATAGCAAATGGAGTTTGACATAAACCATGACTCCAGCTTGAGTTGGGATTTTGTAACAGAGAGATTCTAGTGCATGGTAACATATGATTATAGGTTCATTTAAGGTAAATCTTCTTACTAATTGGGTGGCCATGGCATACTATGCTAGGTGTTAACCATGGTCTATGAGGTTCATAAAATGATTTAGAGAAATCATTTATGGTAAGAAAGAGTTCTGATTATATTAAGAGTTGATATCATGTCTCATTGCCAATTAGTGATGAGCCTAGTAAGTCACACACATACACAAGTTATCACCTATTTAAATATGATTTAATTAATTAATTAAAGAGTTTAATTGATTAATTAAATAGGTTTGGTTTGCAATTAAATTGCAAAGTCCCTAGCATGACTTGAAACCAAATCTAGATTATTGGATGTGTAGTATAAATTAAATTTATATTTAAAGTGTTTAAATATGAATTTAACTAATGAGAAATTAATTAATAGAGATTAATTAATTAATTTATATTTGATATAAATTAATTAGAAGAAGAAAAATAATTATTTTGGGTTGAGAACTCAAAATTAAGACACAGGGGCATTTTGGTCATTTTGCAATGTGACACGTGGCACCATGAGATGGTGACACATGGGATTACACATAAGCTTGCCAAATGTTTTTTAATCATGTAAGATGATTAAAATCAAGATTAAATATAGGTTTGACACTTGGCACAATGTGATTGGGTCACTTAAACCTAGAGCTAATCAAAGGGTGACATGTGGCAAGGGTTTAATGTGTTAACCTAGCTATTTAAGTGTTGTTATGAGAAAATAAAACACAACCAGCAGCCACACTCCTTTGTCACGCCACTTTGAGGGTTTTTATCTCTTCTTCTTCATCTCTTATCAATTCAAAGAGATTAGCCATCAATCTCTTGAATTAAGAACACTAGAAATTGTTTCTAGTGTCCTGTTTACATCTTTAATCTCTTAAAAGGCAGAACTTGATTTTCTAATTAATAGAAAAAGCTTTAGAAGCTATTCAAGGGCTGCCATAGGTGTTCTTGGTGTGGACAAGCTAGAGGGACAACATCTGGTGTCCTGAAGACGAATCTCAAAGGCGCAGACACGCTGTAGTGCATCAAGAGGTTAGTGTAATCGTTCTTGATTTAATCTAGGGTTCTAAAATTAATCTGATTAATTTTAAAATCTTAAATGGCAAATACAGATCCAAAAACATATTAAAAGAGTTTTAATATGTTGTTTATCATTGAAATCAAATAGATAAAAATAAATCTTGCATGATGCATGTGACCCTGGGTGAAAAATTTTGAATTTCAATGGTATAAACTTGTGTTTTCACGCTTTCGTTCCTTCAGGTATACTCATTATATCCGGTAATCTCTCGCTAGAGGTACTAGCAGCCTAGTCTGCTGCCCTGTCTGTTTGTCTACCTGTGACAGCAATAAAAAGCTATCACTGAGACAATGTCTCAGTGGTGCACAACATTAACCAAATACAACTTAAATCACAATTCATAAATCATTTAGATAGTGGATACTTAAAACCATAGTTAATTTCAAGACAGTAATTGTTAATAAGAATTTAAACTCCATTTCTCAATATCACAATAAATTTCAGTAAGTCAGATCATGGTTGAATTCAAAAGACAGTATATCTCAATAAGAGTTTAAATTCATTTCACAATCTCACAATACAAATCAATAAATCACACACAGCTTAATCATGTTCCAAAGTTCAATTCGTCCCAAAAGCCGATGGCTAATGAGGTATTCAATTCGTCCCAAACGTCGATGACTAATGAGGAATAGCATAGCTAGCTAGCAAAAATATGAGTACTCATTCAATTCGTCCCCAACAGGCACACACCTCAACACTTCAGCCAGAGATGGAATTCAATTCGTCCCACTAGACAAGCTAGTGAGAAATACAATCAATATACATGATAGCTGTGGTTTCAAACCATTTCTAATGCTTTTCAATCAATAAGTATCCATCAATATCATTCAAACAATTTCTCACAGTTTCAAATCATTTACAATGCTTTTCAAGCAATAAATATCCATTCAAACACATTTCCACAATTTAACACAATAATGTACAAATAGTCATAATTCATTTCAATTGAAAAATTCAAAAGAAATAGTTGTTGTGCACAAACCTCTGATAACTGTCTCTTGGTCTGGACTCAGTGTTTCCTTCCCTTTTCCTGAGTCCTTGCTAACTGAGAAACACAATTTGAAGTGTTTCAGTATTTAATTAAATTGTCTCTAACGATAATGTTCGATAATTAATTCACTGAATACCTTTATTTGCTTAATCAACCCATATATCGACCCTCGATGCGTTTTAGGTAAATTAGGTCTTAACATTATTAATATGTCATATTCAATAGTATTTTAGGGTTGGTACGTTTTACCAAACTCATTTCTATGTATACTGCGTTTTCTTGCATTTTGCTGGATTCCGGAATACTAGTTTAACCTAGCCGGACGACCTAGTTCCCTCGGTTTTTAGGTTTTGGTCAAAACTACAAACTTGTAGATCTATGTCTTATGGAACGCGGGGCAAAATTTTAGCTCATTCTGAGTTAAGTAGACCAAGTTATAGTCATTATACTATTGCTGGTAAAATGGCATCAAATTAGGTCAATTTTAGGTCAATTTGGTCAACTTTGGTTCGGCCAGTTTTTGGACCCGAATTTGTGCAAGCTGTTTGACTTGCTTATGGTCATTTTTGCGCTTTGGTGTCTTCATAAGACTTGTAGGTATGGGTCTTAGCTATTCATGGTTAAAATTTCAGGTCAATTGGACCTGTTTTGAGTGAGTTATGGCCTAAAAACTAACTGCTGCCCAATTTGTAAATTTTCAGGCCCTATTGCACTTAATCCGAATTGGTCATTTTTTCATGTCACCTTGCAAGCAGAATTTTGGTATGCTTTCTTAATGAAAGTTGGCACATTTTGTGCCTAGTTTCACCTCCAATTGGTCTCATACCAATTGAAGTTACACATTTAAAGTTATAGGCTAAAATGCATACTGCCCTTAATTACCTTGCTTAAACATACATCAATTACACATTTACCTTACTCTAAGTTCACTTCCCTTACCAATTCTGATTTGGTACATTACCAAAACCACATACCACTTCACTTTAGAGTCACTTTGGGCAGATTACAAACATCCTTAACACACCAAATAAAACTCTAATTCATAAAGTCCAAATACAACCATAAATACACATAAACACTTCTAGTTTTTACATACACTTTACACAACTAATTTATATACATATCTATCAATCCTCAATGTCATAATTCTGCCAATATCTTCATGAACTCATACATTTATCAAAGAGTTCCAAGGCTGCCGAATTGTTCCACAATGCCAAAGTGTCCTACAATTCATCAATTTCCATTCCAAGTGCACAATTACCATATACATGTGGAATTAATTTACTTGGACATTAAATCACCCTAATCAATATAATTTCTCATCAAATATATGTATAAACATTTCATTAAACATATAACTCCATGGCTGTCCAAAATGGACATATCAATAACTCCTCAAACTTGAAAATTTTCTTCACAATTCAAACACCCATAACAAGTATACAAAGTTTAACAAAGCAATGTTCAAAAATATAAACTTACCTTTGGTTCGGACTTGTTAAACCTTCACTAAACTTCTTGATTTTGGTATCAAGCTCTTCCTTGTGATGTGGGGACAATTTTTTATGAAGCAATCTAGGTGATTGGAGGTAAAATGAAGGAAAGGATAAAGCTTTAAGTGAAACGGCAATGGAGGTTTCCTTTTCTCCATTTCGGCATGGTTGAGAGCATTTGGAGAAGATGAAGTTTCAGGTTGGATAATAGATGTACACCTGCCCCATTATTCTTAGTTTATTCCTTTAGTGGTCCACTTACACTAATTAATTCATATAATATGTTAAATATGTTATTTACACCATTTTCACTCCACTTTTGGCTATTTACTTTAGGTACCACCAAATTAATTTTTCATTTTATTTTCTATGAGTAATATTATTTATTTTTAATGGACATTTAGGTCAAAAGATAATTCAGGATGTCAAATGACCATAATGCCCCTGTTCGGGTTGCATTCCCGATTTTTCGGTAACACCGGGTTTTGTCCGTTTTTCGATTTCTCACTTTTCTTTGTACTAATTGTTTAATTTTTTTTTGATATTTCTAATGATATTTATACTTCAATTATTGTCTCTTTAAGTCCTAAAAATATTTTCCAGGGTTCCCCGCAGTCCAGGGCTAGTCAACGGTCCATGCCGTGACCTCCCGGTGCGGTCACCCATCGCTAGGGTTCCCGGCTCGCTTAACTTAGTTACATTTCTTTGCTATTATTTTTCCTTTGTTTTTCTTGTATTTTCTTTTCTTGTATTTCATTATTTTATGTCTCCTCACTCATAACGAAGTGTAGTTCTAGGCATCCTAGCTGTCCGGACAACACTGGTCACCGGAACAGTAGAACGCACTACCGAACTTAGGGGTGTTACATAAATGGAGGTGCATGAAGCTTGGAAAATGGTGCAGCAATGGAGTTTTCATGGTGGATCAATTCGGCTGGATGAGAGGAAGTTGAAGATGATGGCATTTTCTGTCCCAAATGGCTGATAAAGGTGTCCCAATTTATGAGTTAGTGGAGCACTAACTTGGATTAAAGTATTAAATTAGTCCAAGTTTCCAATTTACCACATTTTCCTCATATCTTTTACTATTTACATTATGTACCATCATTTTAATTTTCATGATATTTTCAAAGTTTAATATCATTTATTTTTAATGGACATTTAGGTCAAAAGGCAACTTGGGATGTCAATTGACCACAATGCCCCTATTCGGGTTGCATTCTCGATTTTTCGGTAACACCGAGTTTTGTCGTTTTCTCAATTTCTCTTTTTTTTGTACTAATTAATTAATTTTTCTTTGATATTTCTAATGAAATTTATACTTCAATAGATGTTTATTTAAGTCTTAAAATATTTTCCAGGGTTTCCTGCAATCTAAGGCTAGTCAACAGTCCACGCCGCAACTTCCTAGTGCGGTCACCCATCGCTTGGTTTTCGGCTCATTTAACTTGGTTACATTTCATTGCTATTATTTTTCTTTTGTTTTTTTTTTATTTTCCTTTCTTGTATTTCATTATTTTATGTCTCCCCACTAACATTTAAATGTAGTTCTAGGCATCCTAGCTGTCCGAACAGACACTGGTCATCAGAACAGTAGAATGCACTACTGAACATAGGGGTGTTACAGGCATGCCAACCTATCCAAACCAATCTTACTAGGTGTATTAGGGCACATTACAAAGTTATTGATTGAATTTTCGTGTTTTACATATAAGGTTACTATTCATTTTACTATTTAGGTCAAATTATTGACTTTTCAATGTATAATAGTTACATGAGTCCTAATCACATAAATTTACCATATTTTGGTTCCCAAAAGTGTTGGCATTAGTTGCCAATCCATACTTCTAACCAATGGAGAATAAATCAAAATTTTAGTTTTTGGAAGCTAGAGTTCACTATTCCATTAGGCCATTCTACAGTAAGAATTTGGCCAAGTGTTCTTAATCAAAGTTGTTCTTTATTGTGTCTAGTTACATTTCACTTTTTGAATCACTCCATTTGGAGTTTTGTAACTCAAGTTATGGTCAAATAACCATAACTGGTTTATTTCCTAATTCTGTCTCTTTAATTAGGCAGATTTTGGCATTACCTTTTTCCAATTCAATTGGACATATTGTAGTCATTTTTAGTGTAACACTCCTCACCCGTCTACAGTATAGCCGAGCAAGGCGTGCTACACGGCGTGCCGGAGCACCTAGTCTGTGATTATCTCATTTCCTGAAATCAATTTGATTTTAAGAAGTCCTTTATGTAAAATTCATATTACGCTGGTTCCATTTTCATACTTTAATAAAATTAGTGTTTCAAATATGGTAATAAAAATCCGGCAAGGTGCCGTCTGTATTTCGGACAAACTGTCCTTCTAAACCTGTTAAAAATAGTTCAATATGATAATATCAACCTTCCAAATTCTATTTCAGTATGAAAATTTCATAGTTTCAAAATACAATCCATCATAATTTACATTTATCCAAACACTCTCCATAAGAGTTTAATATGTACAAATTATTACAAACCTTAAAGTTTTAAAATATACAAAATTACATAACAAAATGTTAAAATACAACTGATAATCATTACACAAGATCCTAAGTCCTACCATGTATGTAGTGTAGTGCAGATGACTCTAGACTCCTGTGCAAATTTGATGTCTCACCCGGTCGTAGGTCTGTTGGGCTCCCTAGCTGTGTCTCAATACCTACGCGTAGCAAAAGCAACGCGTTAAGTAATTCTGCTTAGTGGTGCCAAATATAAAGAAATATATACTAAAATAAAATAAATAAATTGTTTATGAATTTATGACATCGACATTCTTTGCAGTTGCTGTTTCTACTTTTATTTGCTAACCTTTCAATTTTTGCTAATTTTGGTAGTGCTGTATGTTAGTAGATTGGATTTAGCTATTCGAATTTAGTAGTGCTTAAATTAACTGCCCATGTAGCCTATACACTGACTAGACTGGATAAACGGATATACTGGCACTGGGTACCTATTATCTCGGGCCATCACACCATCGGTCACAAAGTGTCTCCCAGTGTGCAAACAGTGTGGCTAAAAAGCCATATAATCAATCCGACGATAAGCCAAGTATAATAACACAATATGTATAGCCGTAGGCTATTAAAGTCACAGTGCTGCATAATATGCCATAAAAACACAGTATGGCGTAAAGCCATTTAGAGAACAGCTGTCAGAATCCTATTGGCATGCCAACCTATCCAAATTAGTCAACTAGGCAAACTAAGGCACATTACAAATTAATTGTTTAATTCTTCATTTTTTTGAGTTTACTAGTTATCATGTAATTCACAAGTCAATGTAAATATTGACCTTTTTAATTACTATGGATAAGTTGATTCTAGCATCAACATGTCACAATTTGTAATTCAATATGCTACCAATATAGTGCAATTTACCATTTTTACAAGTTGGCATTCATTGCAAAATTACTTCAAGCATCATCGTATGTAAATGTCAAATTTTCAGTTTTAGTATGCTAGATTGGTCTAGCTTAATGTCCTATTTCTCTTAGTTTTTAGCTTCTAGTCAAACAAGCAAAATTATAGCTCTATGTCTTATTGAACTTTTGACACAAATTTTAGGTCATTCTGAGTATTATAGACCAAGATATGGTCAATTTACTGAAGTTGGACAGATTGCACCTTTAGTGCAAAGTTTGGTCAATTTTAGGTCACATTTAGTTCTGGCAGTTTTGGTACCCGAACTTGTGCAAGCAATTTGACTTAGTTCTGGCCATTTTTGGGCTTTGATGTCTTCATAAGAATTGTAGCTCTATGTCTAAGCTATCCATGCTAAACATTTGAGGCCATTTGGACCTGTTTTGGGTGAGCTATGGTCATCTTAGAAACTACTGTTCATATGGTCAAAAATCAAGGCTTGCACTTACCAATTCTGGATTTGGTCATTTTTAAGGTCAGTTTCTAGGCAAAATCTTAGCAACACTTCTACATGAAAATTGGCCTATTTTGTGTCTAGTTTCACCTCCCATTGGTCTTATACCAATTGGAAAATTGGCCTATTTTGTGTCTAGTTTCACCTCCCATTGGTCTCATACCAATTGGGTTCACAATTTTGCTCTTATAACCTAATTTAGGTACTGCCAATAACACTTAACCTGCACATGGAAATTTCACTTCCAATTTGATAATCCTTCTCCTCCCAACACTTCAATATTCAATCATGGCACTTCTACATATATTGAACATAATTCTAGCAAAGCATTTTGGGTAGAACACTCAAGTGCTCAATGCACACAATACACCATTAAAGTTCAACATTTACTCCCACCGAAATTCAATATACCTCAACACCTATATTACACATACACTTCCATGGCTTCTACACATGCTACCCACAATTCAACCATCATATTTCATCAATAAATTTCATAAACACACACACAAATTCATGAGATTTAAGGCTACCAAACATAGCAGTTTACTAAAGCATCAAAGTCCCATTTTTAAACCCTTAATTCAAGCACTATCATACACATTCTTGGACATTAACTTACTACAACTTCCATTGGAGTTAATCAACCTTAATTCCCATCCATTAGAGGTAAGAAAAACTCAAACACATCAAGCTTTCATGGCTGCCGAAAATGAATAAGTTCATAACTCAATATTTTCTTCCATTCTCTTCACCAATTTACTCACCTCAACTTAAACACAAAGTTTACTAAAGCAAGGGAGAGGATTTGGACACTTACCTCTTGAGAGCTTCCTTTAAACTTCACCAAATCTTCTTTTTCTTGTTGCCTATGGCTTTCCCAAGTTGAGTATGCAAGGTTTAGTGAAGAAACCAAGTGGAAAGGAGGCTTGGAATGGGAGTGCATGGACTTAGACAAATTCGACTATGGGAGCTTTAATGGTGTTTTCCATTCTGCTGGTTCTTATTTTTGAGGTTGAAGATGGTAGTTTCTGTCCACCAAAGCTTAATATAGGTCCCTTAAGATGTCACTAGTGGAGCACTAACTTGAAATAAATAATTCATTAATCTTAATTTCCTTAATTTGCTCATTTGCCACTAATCTTTTACTATTTATATTATGTACCACATTTTTATTTTTCATGATATTTTCAAAGTGTAATACCATTTATTTTTAATGGACATTGAGGTGAAAAGGCAACTCTAGGTGTCAAATGACCAAAATGCCTTTCTTCGGGTTGTATTCCTGATTTTTCAGTAATACCGATTTTTGTCTGTTTCTCGATTTTTTATTTTTCTTTGTATTAATTTATTAATTTTTCTTTGATATTTCTAGTGTCAATTATATATCAATAAACCTTAAACTATGTCCCAAAATTTAATTCCGAGGGTTCCCCGCAGTCCTAGGGTCGGCAATTGCCTTTGCCGTAACTTCCCTATGCGGTTACCCATCGCTATGGTGCCGGTTCATTTAACCTAGTTTCATTTTCTCTCTTTCATTTTTCTTTAAATTTTCTTGTTTTTTTTTATTTATTTCATCAATTTATGTCTGTTCACTATCACCGAAGTGTAGTTCCAGACATCTTGACTTGCCCGGACTGACATTAGGTCACCGAAGCAACAGAACGTACAGAACACGTACAGTGGGGATGTTACAACTCTACCCCTCTAAATAAAAATTTCGTCCTCGAAATTTACCTGATGTGAAGAGCTGAGGGAACTATTGCCTCATTGTCTCCTCGCTCTCCCATGTTGCCTCTTCCGTGTTGTGGTTCCTCCATAGGATTTTCACTAGTGGAATTGTCTTGTTTCTGAGCTCTTTTACCTCTCGTGCCAGGATTTTAATTGGCTCTTCTTCATATGTCAGGTCAGGTTGTACAACAATTTCTTCTGCTGAGATGACATGTTAAGGATCTGATCTGTATCTTTTGAGTATCGAGACATGGAACACATTATGTATCTTGTCCAGCTCAGGTGGTAAGGCTAATCTGTAGGCTACTGGTCCCACACGTTCAATAATTTCATATGGGCCAATAAATCTAGGGCTTAATTTTCCCTTTTTCCTGAATCTCAACACTTTCTTCCATGGTGATACTTTGAGAAATACCTTCTCGCCAACTTCATACTCAATGTCCTTTCTTTTCAAATCAGTATAAGATTTCTGTCTGTCTGAGGCAACTTTCAAATTGGCCTTTATCAGTTTCACCTTTTCCTCTGTCAGTTTTACTAGGTTTGGCCCCACTAGCTTATCTTCACCCAATTCAGTCCAACATACAGGTGTTCTGCACTTTCTCCCATATAGTGCTTCATAGGGTGTCATTTGTATGCTAGCTTGATAGCTATTGTTGTATGCAAATTCTGCCAGTGGAAGGTATTTGTCCTAGCTTCCCTCAAACTCAATAACACAACTCCTCAACATATCCTCGAGGACCTGGATTATTCTTTCTAACTGTCCATCCATCTAAGGATGAAAAGCTGTGCTAAAATGGAGTTATGTGCCCAAGGATTCTTGTAATTTCTTCCAAAATCTAGAAAGCAGAATTCCATGTAGTCTAACTATCTCACTGATGTACAATTCTGCTAGCTTTTCTAGTGAGTAGTTAGTTCTGACTGACAGAAAATGTGCTGATTTGGTCAACCTATCCACAATCACCCATACTGCATCATACTTCTTCTGAGTGAGAGGTAGACCACTGACAAAGTCTATAGTGACTCGGTCCCATTTCCATTCAGGTATGTTTATAGGTTGTAACAAACCTGATGGAACTTGATGTTCTGCTTTGACTTGCTGACATGACAAGCATCTAGTTACATAGTCAGCTATGTCCTTCTTCATACCTGGCCACCAGTATCGAAGTTTCAGGCATGGTACATTTTTGTGCTTCCTGGGTGCATAGCATACACACTATTATATGCTTCTCTCAGAATACTAGTTTTCAACTCTTTATCATTTGGTACACACACTCTTTCTTGATAGTACAAGCACCCATTTTCTTTCACTTCATATTCAGTTTCCTTCCCCTCAGTGATTTTGCCCATAATAGCCATTAATTTCTCATCTGTCTTCTGCCCATCCTGTATCTGTTGTAACAGATTCGGCTTCACTTGCAACTCAGCCAAAATAACTCCGTCATGAGTTAAGGAAAGTTGGGCATTCAGAGATCTTAATGCTACAATAGATTTTCTGCTTAAGGCATCAGCGACTACGTTTGCCTTCCCAGGGTGGTAGTCAATCACACAATCATAATCTTTCAGGAATTCAACCCATCGCCTCTGTCTCAAATTAAGTTCCTTCTGGGTTGGCAGATACTTCAAACTCTTATGGTCTGTGTATATATAGCATTTTTTCTCCATACAAGTAATGCCTCCATATCTTCAATGCAAAGATAATTGCTGCTAACTCCAAATCATGAGTAGGATAATTCTTTTCATGTGGCCTTAACTGCCTAGAAGCATATGCGACCACTTTCCCTTCTTGCATGAGTACACACCCTAACCCATTATGTGAGGCATCACTATAGACTATAAAGTCTTTTCCCGATACTGGCCGTGTTAACACTGGTGCCTCTGTCAACATAGCCTTTAGCCTCTCAAAACTAGCTTGACACTTGTCATTCCAGTCAAATTTCATATTCTTGTGTAGTAATTTGGTCATTGGAGCAGTTATCAGGGAAAATCCCTTTACAAATATTTTATAATATCCAGCTAACCCTAAGAAACTTCTGATCTCAGTTGTATTTCTAGGAGGCTTCCATTCCATCAGTGCTTCAATCTTCTTGGGATCCACTCTAATCCCTTCAGCTGACACTACATGTCTAAGGAATGCAATCTTATTCAACTAGAACTCATACTTGGACAATTTGGCGTACAGTTTCTTCTCTTTTAGAGTCTACAGAACAATTCTCAAATGCTCGTCACGTTCTGCTTTATCCTTGGAATACACCAGGATGTCATCAATGAAGACCACTACAAACAGATCTAAGTATGGATGGAAGATACGGTTCATAAGGTCCATGAATGCTGCTGGAGCGTTTGTTAACCCAAATGGCATCACCAGGAATTCATAATGCCCATACCGGGTTCTGAATGCAGTCTTAGGCATATCTGCATCCTTAACCCTTAGCTGATGATACCCCGATCTGAGATCAATCTTAGAAAACACACCGGCTCCCTTCAACTGATCAAACAGATCATCAATTCTAGGCAATGGATACTTGTTCTTCACTGTTACTTTGTTTAACTACCGGTAGTCAACACATAACGTCAGTGTCCCATCTTTCTTCTTTACAAACAGTATCGGAGCTCCCCACGGTGACACACTGGGACGTATGAACCCCTTGTCTAGTAATTCTTGCAGCTGGATTTTTAACTCTTTCAATTCAAAGAAAGCCATCGTATCTGAGCAATTGAAATCGAGTGCCCTGCATAATCTCAATAGCAAATTCAACTTCCCTTTCTAGTGGCAAACTAGGCAATTCCTTAGGAAATACCTCAGAGAAATCCCTTACTATGGGTATGTCAGACAAGCTAAGTTTACCCTGCCTAGTGTCAACCACGTGTGCCAGATAGGCTTTTTACCCTTTTCTTAACCATCTCCTTGCAACTGTAGCTGAGATGACATTGGTTAAGAAATCTGTCCTTTCACCCACAACTGTTATTTCTTCATTCTCAACAGTTTTCAAAGAGATTCTCTTCAATTTACAATCTAATATTGCCTGATGATGGGATAACTAATCCATTCCCAAAATCACATCAAACTCATGGAAAGGTAGTTCGATTAAGTCTGCCGAGAACTCTTTCCCTTGAATCTTCAATGGACAGCCCTTATATACCTTATTTACTACCACACTGTGGCCTAGTGGATTTGTGACCAGGATGTCTTGGTCACTTTCCTCTACTGGTGTTCCCTTTTCTATGGGCAGCTTGATACAAATATATGAATGAGTAGATCCAGGATCCACTAATGCATACACAAAAGTATTATAGAGGAGGAACGTACCCTTGATGACATCTGGAGCATCCTGTTCCTCCTGTGCCCTTATAGCATAAGCTTTGGCTGGTTTTCTACCTTCTGCTCTCTCCACTGACACGTCGGGTTTACGTGAAGTACCACGCCACTTTACCCTGCTTTCTACCCCTTGGAGCTGGAGGGGCAGGCCTAATAGTTGATACTGGAATAGATGTAGCATCTCTGCGAGGACAATCTCGGATTAGGTGGTCTGTAGACCCACACCATAAACAAGCACCTATCATCCTCCAATATTCACCCTTATGCCACTTTTGGCAATGTGGGCAAGCAATAGATACTGTTGGGGTTGGTCCTTTAAATCTTGTCCCTAGAGAGCTAGCCACTGAAGGTGTGGACTGGCCTCTCCTTGCTGCAAACTGAGATTTGGGCCTCTGTGACTGACCCTGACTTAGTGCTCTACTGAAACTTTGAGTAGGCGAACCTCTGAATTTCTTACTAGGGCGTAAGATGTACTGAGTGCGACTCGACGTCTTTTCTCATGCGTCCCTTCTGTTCTGCTCATTTATTCTAACTTTTTCAACCTTCAGTGTGGCTTCCACTAACATGGCAAACTCTGTAATCCCTAAGGCTGTAATCATTACTTTAATATTATCATTGAGTCCTTCCTCAAATCTCTTGCATCTCTCTGCCTCATTAGGGACTACTTCCCGCCCATAACGGCTCAGTTTGATAAATTCTCTTTCATATTTAGCCACTGTCAGCTGTCTCTGGCATAGAGTAATAAATTCCCTTCTTTTCTCTTCTAGGTATACACTACCCACATACTTCTTTCTGAACTCAATGAGAAAGAAATCCCAAGTTATTTGTTCTGGTGGCACCTCACTAGTCACTGTATCCCACCATTGGTATGCATCATTTTGCAGTAGTGATACAGCAGCTTCCAAATTCTGCTCTGGAGTACAATGAAGTTGTTTCAAAACTCTTCCAGTTCTGTCCAACCAGTTTTCAGCTATGACATAATCATCTTCCCTTTTGCCCAGAAAATTTACTGCTCCAAACTTCCTGAGTCTCTCCATATGAGATTTTTGATGTGGAGGTGGTGGTGGTGGCATAACTCCTGCCATCTGTCTAAAGAACTCAGCCATTTGCTGAAATGTGGCTAGTGCATCTAGTACTGATGGAGCAGGTTCCCTCTTGTCTCTTGGTTCAGTCATAGATGGAGCATGACTCTCCACCTCCTCATCGATCGCTCTCTGTGATGTGGAGTCCATATTCTGATCAAAATAACAAATCAAAAGATCTGCATTAGAGTCATCATAACACTTACAATGCAATGCATGATATGCAATCTATCTAGGTCCAGAAAGGCCTAAACCGTGCTCTGATACCACTAAATGTAACACCCCTTACCCGTCTACAGTATAGCTGAGCAAGGCGTGCTACACGGCGTGCCGGAGCACCTAGTCTATGATTATCTCATTTCCTAAACTCAATTTGATTTTAAGAAGTCCTTTAAGTAAAATTCATATTACGCAGGTTTATTTTCATACTTTAATAAAATCAGTATTTCAAAAATGGTAATAAAAATCCGATAAGGCGTCGTTTGTATTTCGGATAAACTGTCCTTCTAAACCTGTTAAAAACAGTTCAATATGGTAATATCAACCTTCCAAATTCTATTTCAGTATCAAAATTTCATAATTTTAAAATACAATCCATCATAATTTACATTTATCCAAAGACTCTCCATAAGAGTTTAATATGTACAAATTATTGCAAACCTTAAAGTTTTAGAATATACAAAATTACATAACAAAATGTCAAAATATAACTGATAATCATTACACAAGATCCTAAGTCCTACCATGTATGCAGTGTCGTGCAGATAACTCTGGACTCCTGTGCAGATCTGATATCTCACCCGGCCGTAGTTTGCTGGGCTCCCCAGTTGTGTCTCCAATGCCTACGTGTAGTAAAAGCAACGTGCTAAGCAATTCTGCTTAGTGGTGCCAATTATAAAGAAATATGCACTAAAATAAAATTAATGAATTGTTTATGAATTTATGACATCGACATTCTTTGCAGTTGCTGTTTCTACTTTTATTTGCTAACATTTCAATTTTTGCTAATTTTGGTAGTGTTGTATGTTAGTAGATTGGATTCAGCTATTTGAATTTAGCAGTGCTTAAATTAACTGCCCATGTAGCCTATACACTGACCAGACTAGATAAACGGATATACTGGCACTGGGTACCTAGTACCTCGGGCCGTCACACCATCGGTCACAAAGTGTCTCCCGGTGTGCAAACAGTGTGGCTAAAAAGCCATATAATCAATCTGACGATAAGCCAAGTATAATAACACAATATGTATAGCCGTAGGCTATTAAACTTACAGTGCGGCATAATATGCCATAAAAACACAGTATGGCGTAAAGCCATTTACAGAACAGCTGTCAGAATCCTATTGGCATGTCAACCTATCCGAACTAGTCAACTAGGCAAACTAGGGCACATTACAAATTAATTGTTTAATTCTTCATTTTTTTGAGTTTACTAGTTATCATGTAATTCACAAGTCAATGTTGACCTTTTTAGGTACTATGGATAAGTTGATTCTAGCATCAACATGTCACAATTTGTAATTCAATATGCTGCCAATATAGTGCAATTTACCATTTTTACAAGTTGGCATTCATTGCTAAATTACTTCAAGCATCATCGTATGTAAATGTCAAATTTTCAGTTTTAGTGTGCTAGATTGGTCTAGCTTAATGTCCTATTTCTCTTGGTTTTTAGCTTCTGGTCAAAGAAGCAAAATTGTAGCTCTATGTCTTATTGAACTTTTGACATAAATTTTAGGTCATTATGAGTTGTATAGACCAAGATATGGTCAATTTACTAAAGTTGGACAGATTGCACCTTTAGTGCAAAGTTTGATCAATTTTAGGTCACATTTAGTTCTTGCAGTTTTGGTACCCGAACTTGTGCAAGCAATTTGACTTGGTTCTGGCCATTTCTGGGCTTTGGCGTCTTCATAAGAATTGTAGCTCTATGTCTAAGCTATCCATGGTAAAAATTTCAGGTCATTTGGACCTGTTTTAGGTGAGCTATGGTCATCTTAGAAGCTACTGTTCATATGGTCAAAAATCAGGGCTTACACTTACCAATTCCGGATTTAGTCATTTTTAAGGTCAGTTTCTAGGCAGAATCTTGACAACACTTCTACATGAAAATTGGCCTATTTTGTGTCTAGTTTCACCTCTCATTGATCTCATACCAATTGGATTCACAATTTTACACTTATAACCTAATTTAGGTACTGCCAATAACATTCAACCTGCACATGGAAATTTCACTTCCAATTTGATAATCCTCCTCCTCCCAACACTTAAATATTCAATCATGGCACTTCTACATATATTGAACACAATTCTAGCAAAGCATTTTGGGTAGAACACTTAAGTGCTCAATGCACACAATACACCATTAAAGTTCAATATTTACTCCCACCGAAATTCAATATACCTCAACACCTATATTACACATACACTTCCATGGCAACTACACATGCTGCCCACAATTCAACACCAACATATTTCATCAATAAATTTCATAAACACACACACAAATTCATGAGATTTAAGGCTGCCAAACATGGCAACTTACTAAAGCATCAAAGTCCCATTTTTAAACCCTTAATTCAAGCACTATCATACACATACTTGGACATTAAATTACTACAACTTCGATTTGAGTTAATCAACCTTAATTCCCATCTATTAGAGGTAAGAAAAACTCAAATACATCAAGCTTTCATGGCTACCGAAAATGAATAAGTTCATAACTCAATATTTTCTTCCATTCTCTTCACCAATTTACTCACCTTAACCTAAACACAAATTTTACTAAAGCAAGGGAGAGGATTTAGACACTTACCTCTTGAGAGCTTCCTTTAAACTTTACCAAATCTTCTTTTTCTTGTTGCCTATGGCTTTCCCAAGTTGAGTATGCAAGGTTTAATGAAGAAACCTAGTGGAAAGGAGGCTTGGAATGGGAGTGCATGGAGCTTGGACAAATTCTGCTATGGGAGCTTCAATGGTGTTTTTCATTTGGCTGGTTCTTATTTTTGAGGTTGAAGATGGTAGTTTCTGTCCACCAAAGCTTAATATAGGTCCCTTAAGATGTCACTAGTGGAGCACTAACTTGAATTAAATAATTCATTAATCTTAATTTCCTTAATTTGCTCATTTGCTACTAATCTTTTACAATTTATATTATGTACCACATTTTTATTTTTCATGACATTTTCAAAGTGTAATACTATTTATTTTTAATGGAAATTGAGGTCAAAAGGCAACTCTAGGTGTCAAATCACCAAAATGCCCCTCTTCGGGTTGTATTCCCGATTTTTCGGTAACACCAATTTTTATCTGTTTCTCGATTTTTCATTTTTCTTTGTATTAATTTATTAATTTTTCTTTGATACTTGTAGTGTCAATTATATTTTAATAAACCTTTAATTATGTCCCAAAATTTAATTTTGAGGGTTCCCCGCAGTCCTGGGGTCGACAATTGCCTTCACCGTAACTTCCTGGTGCGGTTACCCATCGCTATGGTGCCGGCTCGTTTAACCTAGTTTCATTTTCTCTCTTTTATTTTTCTTTAATTTTTCTTGTATTTTCTTTTTATTTATTTCTTTAATTTATGTCTGTTCACTATCACCGAAGTGTAGTTCCAGACATCCTGACTTGCCCGGACTGACATTAGGTCACCAGAGCAACAGAACGTACAAAACACGTACAGTGGGGATGTTACATTTAGGCTTAGCATTCTTCATATAATTTATTACCCTATGTCTTATAGTCACTCAAAAATTTTAATTAAAATTTTCTAAGTTTTGTAGAATTAATTATACCAATTTAATTGGCCTAGACTCTAGTATCCTGTGTCTTCAGGGTCCAGGTTCAGATCAGTAAATTTGACCTCCATTTTAGGGTTCTTATGTTCATAATTTGAGGACAAGGTCTAAAACAAAGTTGGAGCCCTGTTTCTTAGGGTTCCAGATCAGTATGGCTCAACCTAATTAGAGTTTCCTAGTGGGGGATATGCTATAAACACTATTCTGGGGTCAATTGTGATTTGGTCAAACTCCAAGTTTTAATGTGTTAATTTCTTCTAACCATTTGACCTAGTTCCTTTGGATTTTGGGTTTTGGTCAAAAGACCAATATTGCAGACCTATGTCTTATAAAACTTTTGCCATTGGTTTCATAGCATTTAAATTTTTATAGAGCAAGTTATGGCCATTTTGCCAAAACTGGTCGAGTAGTCTATGTCTAGAAAATTCTGGACATAATGGTTCAGGTCAATTTGGCGTCCTAATTTGAGTCAACAATTTCATTAGGTTAAAGGCATTTCTGGGCTTGGTGTTCAAAATGAAAGTTGTAGTACTATGTCTAAGCTTTCCAATGGTATAAAATTCAGGTCATTTGGATCTGTCTAAAGAGAGTTATGGCCAAATGAACATCTGTTCATTTGCTCATTTTTCTGGGTTCAATATTTGGATATCCGGATTGGACCAGCAAATTGGTCAACTTATGGACAGAATTTGGGTAGGGTTTCTTCATTAAAAATGGGGTATTTTGAGTCTAGCTTCACCTCCAATTGGTCTCATACCAATTGGAATCACACAACTTCAGTTATAGGTCAAATAAGACCCTGGACTCATAGGTCCAAATTTCGTGCATAAGAGAAGCACTCCCAATATTCAATCTACCAACTCCCTTACTTCAATTGACATATATGGCACTTCAAATGATCAAAACACAAGCACAATTAGGTCAATTTCCAACAATTACACAAAGCCTTAATTCATGATCACAAACCCTAAATCAAAATTTCAATTTATGCACACCACATGTAAATTGCCATGCTAATCACATTTGCTTGTTAATCAACACTTGTAACCACAAGTATAACCTTCATTTCATCAAAATCCCATCAATTCTTATGGCTGCTGAAAATTTAATCCCTCACAAAGTTGTCATTTTCTTTTTATTTCAAGTAATTTCAACTCTTCTTAAGTCAAGCGTGAAACAAAATAGTTAATGAGATTAGGCACTAACCTTTAAGTGGCACTTCTTGGACTTGTATAAACCTTAGAATTTTTTCACTTTATGATAATCAAAAGTTTCCTCTTGATGTGGGGATGAATTTTTGTGAAGGACAATTAGGGTCTTGGGGTGAAGAAAGCATGGAAATCAAGCTCTTGAAAACCAAAAATGGAGGAGAGCTTCTTGGTTGGAGGTTCGGCCAACTAGTGGGAATGAGGAAGAAGACCACTTTTTCTTCCTTTATTTGATTTGGTTTTATCTCTTATAATGGATTTGTTTAATTGTGATTGGTGGGAGAGGTTTTAATGACATCATCCCATGTCATAAATCTAATTAAATTCCATTTTCTTTTCTTCTTTTCCTTTCTTCTTTCTACTCATTTTTTTATTAAATTTTTAGCAATATTTATTTATATTTTATTTCCTATAATTTATTTACTTAATTGGACAAGTTGTCCAAAAATCATCTCTGAAGGCAAAATGACCAAAATGCCCTTTGTTTTGCTTAACGAACTAAAATTGTCTATACTGATTTAAAAATTTTTCTAAGCATTTTCTTGGCATTCGAATGCCATCGAAACCTCAATGACTCTTCTCTGGAGTCCCAAAAATTATTTTATGAATTTTCTCTCGGGTTTAGGGCTCCTAGCTGTGAGGACCGTAACTTTCCACTGGGTTACCCATCGCTAGGGCACCGGCTCATTTAACTTGGTTGCATTTTATTTCTAAAATTTTTCGTAAATTTTTCTTATTAATATTTGAGTTATTTATGGCTTCTCACTTTAGTCTAAATTTTTTTCCAGATGTTCTAGCTATCCGGATCGACACCGGTCACCAGAACAGTAGAATATATGGAATTGCTATAGTGAGGATGTTACAAGGAGTCAGCTCTAGGGGTGAATTGACCAAATTACCCCTCGTCGGTTCAATCCGATTTGCAAGTAATTCCATATTTCTTCTGGATCCCTGACCTAATTATTTGACCTGCTTAACAATTCTTTTCTGTGATTTTCTCTTTTCCACTGTGTTTGTAATAGTCCTAAGGATCGCGGTGTCACATTTTCTGGTTTGAAATTTGAGTTTAGACTGACTTCGCAGTCATTTCTCGAGAAGGTCACCCATCGCTGTGACTCCCGGCTCATTTTACTTTTTGTGTTCTATTTTTCTTATTAGATAATGTGCATGCTAATTGGATAATGTGCAAAGTTAGACCATAATAGTAATTAGGCTGACCATAAAATCTTCCAAACAAATGATTAAGTAGGAAATGGTATAATTAAAGTAATTATTACATAAGCCCTCCATTGAGGCAATTATTTTAAAAAATTTTAAATACTTACATATAATGCAATTAATTTAAGAGATCTTCTTAAGAATAATTATTAAGCATGAGATGTTGTAAATATGTAAATGGTTTGGTGCCCAATAATGGATGTGCCTGAGGACATTAAAATTATTTGCATATTTTCTAGCTCAATGAGATCAACTTAACTAATGCAAGATAAGTCAATAATGGATGTGCCTGAGATTTTGAGTATTAGGGGCTAGGTAAAAGGATTGAACCTCACATGAGATGTGATGGGCAAGGAGTTGCTCACTTATAGTTTATTGTAATAGATGTGCCTGAGGATGATCAATAGGATTATAAGAATTCAATCCCCCCTAGAAATCCATCCAATTAGGATTTTCATTTTCTACTTTGAAAGTGTAGGATTCGCTAAGTTAGTGGAAGGACCAATTTGATTAAAAGACCATAATCATTTTGGTTAAATACATGATACATTTACTAATTAATCTAGTTATTTTCTGCAATTAATTTTTTGATAATAATGAGCATAACACAACCACCATCCAATATCCTTGCAAGCATACTTGATCGCAATAGGTTGACAGGACCTATTCTCTCTGATTAGCTAAGAAATTTGAAACTTGTCCTGAACCTTGAACATATAAAATATGTTCTAGACTCAAATGTTCCTAGTCCCTTACCTCCAGAGGCCACTCAAGAGGAACATGAAACTTTGAACAAGTGGAAGGAGCATGATATGAGAGCCAAGTGTTACATGCTTGCTTCTATGAGTAATGAGTTACAAAAACAGCATGAGAACATACAGAGTGCAAGTGACATCCTCCTTCACTTACAAGAGTTGTATGGTGAGCACAACAGGAATGCTAGGTATGAGATATCTAGACAGCTATTCTGCAATAGGATGTCTGAGGGACAGAATGTTGGGGATCATGTCCACAAGATGATTCGGTGGATTGAGCAGCTGGAACATCTTGACTTTAACATGGATTTCCAACAGCAAATGGATTGTTGGTAGTATGCCCTAGAGCATATCATTTAGTATATATCTTATACATTTTTTATTAATAAAAGGCATTTTCACTTTTCCGTTTACATAATATATTTATGTGTAATAGAAAAGGTCCATTGATATTTTGTTAGAAATTCTATTCTTAAGTTGTTAAGAATATGAGTGACAGTATTTCTAGCACAAAGTATCATAAATTGGTTCACAATCGAGGATACTTCACACAGGACATGACTTATCCAGAAAGATTGTAATCATGTTTGTTCCCAAGTTATTTATATGAGATGTAAATAAGATGGAATGGTGAGTCTCATGCCATATAACAAACATGATAGGCACTTATACATGATAAGTAGGTCGAACCAGTGACACTTATGGCAAGTACATGGAGTTTACTCTTGTCAATGTATTGTCATAAATCATATCAGTGCATATAATCTTTAGACCTGAGATAGCACAGTTATCTTGTATATAGGTGGTTTGAGTTTGATACTGCTTTCATACTTGTACTGTGTATAGGTATATGGGCATGTGTTGGCTCTTACTAGTTACATATGGAGGTAAGTGTTGATCAAGATGGAATCTATTACCTTAAGTAAATAGGGATAAAATCCTATGTTCATTTAATTGTTCTTGATGTTTCAAGTTCCTGGCCAGGACAGATAGATTTAATCAAAAAAGTGTTTTTGATGAGAAAATCTTTTTAATTAAGAACTGAAATTAAAAGAGAACATAATATTCATAGCAAATGGGGTTTGACATAAACCATGACTCCAGCTCAAATTGGGATTTAGTAACAGAGAGATTCTAGTGCATGGTAACATATGATTATAGGTTCATTTAAGGTAAACCTTATTACTAGTTGGGTGGCTATGGCATGCTATGCTAGGTGTTAACCATGGTCTATGAGGTGCCTAAAATGATTTAGAGAAATCATTTATGGTAAAAAAGAGTTCTTATGATATTAAGAGTTAGTATCATATCTCATTGCCAATTAGTGATGAGCCTAGTGAGTCACACACATACACAAGTAATCACCAAGTTAAATGTGATTTAATTAATTAGTTAAAGAGTTTAATTGATTAATTAAATAGGTTTGGTTTGCAATTAGATTGCAAAGTCCCTAGCATAGCTTGAAACCAAATCTAGGTTATTAGATGTATGGTATAAGTTAAATTTATATTTAAAGTGTTTAAATATGAATTCAATTATGAGAAATTAATTAATGGAGATTAATTAGAAGAAGAAAAATAATTATTTTTGGTTGAGAACTCAAAATTAAGACATAAGGGTATTTTGGTTATTTCGCAGGGTGACATGTGGCACCATGAGATGGTGATACATGGCACTACACATAAGCTTGCCATTTGTCTTTTAATCATGTAAGATGATCAAAGTCAAGATTAAATCTAAGTTTGACACTTGGCACAATGTGATTGGGTCAATTAAATTAAGAGGCAATCATAAGATGACATGTGGCAAGGGTTTTAAGTGATGACCTAGCTATATAAGGGAAAGGATGAAAGAACAAAAGGCAATATGCTATTCTCTCATTTTGTGCCGCCACCCTTGAGCCTCTCCCCTCTCCTCTTCTTCATCTCTCATCAATTCAAAGAGAATTGCCAATATTCTCTTGAATTAAAATTGCTAGAAATCGTTTCTAGTGTACTATATACATCTGTAATCTCTCTAAAGGCAAAACCTAAAATTCTAATTGATTGGAAAGGCTTGAGAAGCTGTTCAAGGGGCTGCCATTGGTGATCTTGGTGCGGACAAGCTAGAGAGACAACATCTGGTGTCCTAAGTGCATCCCAAAGGTACCAAACACAACTACAGTGCATCAAAAGATTAGTGCACTTGTTATTGATTTAATCTAGGGTTCTAATGAATTAATCTGTTAATTCTAAAATGTTAAATGGCAAATGTAGATCCAAAAACATATTAAAATAGTTTTAATATGCTGTTTAACATTGAAATCAAATAGATAAATAATGAATCTTGCATGATACATGAGACCCTAGAAGAAAAAATTTTGAATTCAATGATCTAAACTTATGTTTTTCATGCTTCCGCTCCTTCAATTGGTATCAGAGCCACTATATTTGCCATTTAGATTGTTGATTATATGATTTAATTGTGTGATTTGATTATGAGATGATTGATTCATTGCTGGTTGCAATGAAAAGGTGGCGGCATGAAGATGAACACCATTAGTGCGCATGGTTTGGTGCATCCAACCATGCGCATGGCTTTTGGGCTTGAATGTGGTCTTGGTTTCAAGGCCCATAATTATGCCCATGACTAATTAGAGTGTTTAATTAGCAGTTTTAATCACATAATTAAATTTTGGTTCAAATCTGAATTTTTAAATTTGTTTCCAACTTAATCATTTTTTTGGAAGATTTTGTGGTCGTTCTAATTACTATTAAGGTCTCACTTTGCATATTATCCATTTAGCATGCGTATATCATATACTTGCATACATTCCCATACGTCTCATGCATTCATGGATAAACAATAAATATGGTATGATCATGGACTTTCTAAGGGATTCAATTCTGAGCCACCAAGAATTGAATCAGAGCATTCCTTGGTGCATTTCATTTATTCATATTACAAGAGTTGCTGAAGGAGTACATAATTAACACTTGATCTTGAATTCCTCCCACTGGTCCCAATAATGCTCTTGACCTCCTTGATATTCTTGCAATCCAATTACATAATAATCCTTGGCATGCCAAGGCGAATTTATAAGAACCAAATAAATGAAATTACAACCAAACTATTACAACCTTTATAATATATGCCACCAAAATAAATTAAAATAAATAAATTAATTTACAACCCAAAGAAACATAAAAGAAATAAATCCAATCACATTGGTCTTTTATTATCCATGATCATCCATCATGCATATCACTATTTAACAATTAAATAAAACATACATACTTAAATTAAATTGAATATCTCATATTCTACTTAAATATCCAGATTTGAATATGATTCAAACTAAATAGTTAAGTATAAATAAGAAAAATAGAATACAAGAAGTTAAATGAGCCGGGAGTCACAGCGATGGGTGACCTTTTCACGAATGACTGCAAGGTCAGTCTAAACTCAAATTTCGAACCTTAAAATGTGACCCTGCGGTCCTTAGGACTATTACGTAAATGGTGGAAAAGAGAAAATCATGAAAAAGAATTGTTAAGCAGGTCAAATAATTAGATCAGGGATCCGGAAGAAATATCAAATAACTTACAAACCGGATTGAACCAGCGAGGGGCAATTTGGTCAATTCACCCCTAGAGCGGACTCCTTACCTAACTGTCCAATAAAATTGGTGAAAAGAAAATTTTGAAATATAGAATTAAATTAAAGAAGAATGGAGAAATGAAAAAAAAAAAAAAAAAAAGAGAAGAGTTTTTTACATCATCCAAGTGACCCCACCATGACATCATAAATGATTTTAATTTATTGCAAATTTTGACTAAGTAAAACTTAAGATAATTAAACATAAAACAAAGAAAAGAAAAAAATCATTTCATTTCTTCTTCTTTGGCTGGCCAAGCTCTCTCCCTCTCCATTGCAAAACCTCCATTAAAGCTTGATCTTAAGCTTTTGTTCCCTCACTTAACCCTACTTTGCCCCCAAATTATTCCATTAAAGCTTGTTAACTTCACTTGGGAAGGTGATTGAGCAAGAAAGAAAGAGGAAAAAAGGAGAAGAATTGAAGATTGAAGTGCAAAGTGGAGGTAAGCAATTTACTTTGAAAATTTTGGTTTCTTATTTTTGTGTTTAGCTCAAGCAACTTAGATATTAACTTAAAATCAAAAGAAAATAATTGTTGAGGGACCAAACATGAAATTCATCCAGCTAGGGTTAGGTTTGATATGAATGAGTTTGATGGTTTTGAATGGTTAATTGAAGTGAATTAAGTGTATAAATCGTGAATATACACTTTAAATTTGCATTAGAGTTGAAATGCATGTAACTAGGGTTTGGAGATTGTGAAAATTTGAAGAAAATTTTGAGAATTGGCCAAATGGTGTTATTGACCTTATTTGAGTTGAGAAATGGTCAATTGTGACCATTTGTGGTGTGTATGAATTGTTGGAAACAAGTTTAAATTCGGATTGTTGAGGGTCAATCTGCAGGTAGCTTGACCTAGGTCCCTTTCAGGGACCAAAACTGAAAATTTACCAACCCAATTGGTGTGAGGCCAATGAGGAATGAAACTAGACACAAAATGGCACATTTTTCATTTAGGAATCATGCCCAGAAAGTGACCATAACTTAGTGAACAATTAGGCCAAATCCAAAATTGGCAAACCGACCTGTACAAAAATGACCAAATGAATAGCAGTTACGTAAATGACCATCACTTAGTCTAGGAAGGTCCAAATGACCTGAAATGTTACCTGTAGAAATCTAAGACATAGCCCTACAATTTTCATGAGGAAAACAAACCCAAATTTTGACCATAACCTGTTTGAAAAGCTACCTGCAGTCAACCTACAAAAACTGCCATTATCCGGCCAGCCATGTTCAAATGGCTATAACTTAGGCTAAAAAACTCCAAATGAAGTGATTCCAAAAGGGAAATAAATTTAAGACAATAAGGAACAACTTCTATGAAGAAAACTTAGCCAAATTTCCACAGCAACATGACCAATGGAATAGTACAAAATAGGACATCAAATCTGGAAAATTGAAATTTGTACTTAGGAGACCTAAAATTTGAAGGAACAACTAAAACTAACAAAATTGGTGACCAAAATGTGGTATGTGGGTATAATTGGATTTCCCATATCTTTTAAGCATAAGAAAGTCAATATTTTGACTTGAATAGTATCATGAATAGTAACCCCGACATGAAAATTTCCAAGAATGTAAGTTTAAGCATATTGGGGCGATAATTGAGCATATATGAATTTAATTATTGGATTTATTGTGAGATAAGATATTGTGTGACACCCCTTACCCGTGTACAGTATACTCGAGTAAGTAATGCCACACGGTGTACTGGCACACTCTAATATTCCTCAATTCATTTATATCATGCTTCTGAAGTTAATTTATGAAATATGATTTATTTTAACCATTTATCAAAAGCATTATTCATTTGAGGTTCCGAAGATTTTAAAGAAAATCCGGCGGAGTATCGGCTAAAAATGGAGAAAACAGTTCTTCGGAACCTGTTAAAAACACTTCCAATATTTGTATTTCATCATCTCAAACTCCAATATCCAAAATCTCAACAATATTTCTCAATTTCAATTCTCAATAATCTTTTCATTTCTCAAACATCCATTTCTCATATACAAGCGATAAATACATGCTCAAATTTTTGCATTCATAGTCATAACTTTCATTATTTACATGAACATCAAAATATATTACATGAGTTCAAATACATATGAGAAAGTAAAAATCTGCTACAAAATATCAAAATGACAAAATGACATCTAGTGCCCTACCAATGCTGCGGTAGTGAGGTGACACGGACAACGTGCGAGATCTACAGGATGAACTCACCCGATCTGCGGTCTCTGGGCTCACGATCGGGATCTCCGGTACCTGGCGTGGCAAAGCAACGCGCTAAGCAATAATGCTTAGTGGTGCAATAATATAATAGAAGAAAATAGCAAGAAAATGAATGTGTATAGAATGTGTATGCTTTCTTTGTTTGGTATTGGTATATCCATTATTTCGTTAACGTTGTTCACTTTTATTCATTTGGTTGCCCCAAGTAACCTACACTAGACAACTGGACTGGATAACGGGTAAACTGGCACTGGATACCTAGTACCTCGGGCCGTCACACCATCGGTCACATATGCATCTCCGGTGTGTGAGCGGCTAACAAGTCGTAAATAATATCGAGCACAAGGCCAAGTCTCAATATAAAGTCGAATGGCTAAAAGCCATGAAATCACGGAATGGCATATTGCCATGTGCGATCGCTAACTGAACCCTATTGGCATGCCAAACTATCCAAACCAATCTTGTTAGGTATACTAGGGCATTTGAAACTTTTAAATTCTTCAATTTGTGAATTTCAAATTTTTGGTGTCACTATTCATCATTGGTCAATAAAAATGTTGACTTTTAGAATAAAAATGTGTACATTGACTTTGGCACTCCCAACATACTACATTTGGTGTTTAAAACTTGTTGGCATTAAGTGTTAATACCATTTCAAAGTGTAACTCAACACAAGCAGAATTTTCAGTTTTGGTGAGTCAAATTTACTGTTCCATTGGACACTGTTACTGTGGGAATTTGAAGAAATGTAAAACATAAAAGTTGTTCCTTATTTTGTCTAGTTGAATTTCCTTTTTTGAATCACTCCATTTGGAGTTTTGTAGCTCCAGATATGACCCAAAAACCCAGGTTGGCCGGATTTGCATTCTGCAGAAAATACCATATCTACAGTAGCATGAACAGTGACTGCCATAGCCATTTGGGTTAGGTTCTGGCCATAATTTGGGGTAGGTTCGTTCACGAAAGTTGTTTTTCTATGTCTTAACTTATTGCTGTAAAAATTTCAGGTCAATTGACCAAATATACAGTGAGTTATGGCCAAATGAACAGTTACTGTTCATTTGGTCAATTCTGCAGAACCAGCTGCAGGGTATCCGGATTGGGGCCAAGTTTTGGTCCTCTTGCTTTGGTCTTTTGGGCATGGTTTCTTCAGCAAAAATGTGCCATTATAAGCCTAGTTTGATGTCCAATTGGCCAAACTTCAATTGGACTAACACAGCCCAAGTTATGGCAGTTCAAAGGGACTGAATTTTCAGTCCTTATGCTACTGTCCTAGGGCAGTTTATACCTTGACTTTGCCATACCATTATTCAGTCCAAATTGTGTTCAACATATCTCAAATGGTCACTTATTGACCATTAGATTGTTCTTTAACAGTTTAATAAACCAAGTCACATTTTCACCTTTCCAAACCCTAATATCCAAATCAATTTACTCATAACCTTAATTAGCATACTTAGTTTAATGTCCATGTATATTAATACCTTAACCATTATTTCTAGCTACTCTAAATTTATTAAAACAATCAACCTCATACTTTCATAGGGCTGCTGAAAATTGAAGGTACCATAACACATATAATTTACTTCAATTTCTTAAAATTTCTTAGCTCAAAATGATGTTCTAACTAAGATTTAAAAGAAGGAGAATGAAAGTGTAGCACTAACCTTGAATGTGTAGAATTTCCAAAGCCCCAACTTCACTTTCTTTCTTTTCGTTGGCTGCCAAAAGCTTTGTCTAGGTGTGGGATTAATTTTTGATGAAGGGACTTATGGGTTTTAGAGTGAAATAAAGGAGGGAATTGAGCTTTGATTAGGTTGTCAATGGTGGTTTGGGTACACTAGGGTTTCGGCTGGTAAGGGAATGAGGAGGGGCTGCTGAAATTTTTAGTGATTTAGTCTTCATTTAGTCTTTTTATTTGTTAGTCAAAGGATGGCTTAATTATAATTGGTCCACATTTTCTTAATGACATCACCATGATGTCATAATTAACCTTTTTCCTCATTTTCTTTCCTTTCCTCCACTACTCATTTTCAATTTGACTTCTAGTAATGTTTATTCATATTTTATGTTATATTAATTATTTACTCAACTGGACAAGTCGGCCAAAAATCACCTCTGAAGGCAAAATGACCAAAATGCCCTCCGTTTGGCTTAACGGGTCAAAATTGTCTGTACCGATTGAAAAAAATTTCTAGGTATTTTCTTGGCATTCTAATGCCATGGGAACCTCAGTAACCCTTCTTTGGAGTCCCAAAAATTATTTTATAATTTTTCTCCCGGGTCTAGGGCTCCTCGTTGCGAGAACCGCAACTTCCCTCTGGTTACCCATCGCTTGGGCACCGGCTCGTTTAACTCGGTTGTATTTTATTCCTAAAATTTTTACTAAATTTTTCTTATTAATATTTGAGTTAATTATGGTTCCTGACTTTAGTTTAAATATTTTTCCGGACATTCTAGCTGTCCGGGCCGACACCGGTCACCGGAACAGTAGGATGTACGGAGTGGTTATCGGGAGGGTGTTACAACTCTTCCCCTCTAATTTAAATTTCGTCCTCGAAATTTACCTGATGCAAACAGTTGAGGGAACTGTTGCCTCATCGTCTCTTCACTTTCCCAAGTTGCCTCCTCGGTGTTGTGGTGCCTCCATAGCACTTTCACCAATGGAATTTGCTTGTTTCTCAACTCTTTCACTTCCCGAGCCAAGATCCGTAGAGGTTCTTCTTCGTATGTCAAATCCGGCTGTATTTCAATTTCTTCTCTGGAGATGACATGTGAAGGATCTGAGCGGTATCTTCTGAGCATGGATACATGGAACACATTGTGGATCTTGTCCAGCTCTGGTGGTAAAGCTAGCCTATAGGCCACTGGACCCACACGTTCAATGACTTCATATGGGCCAATGAACCTAGGGCTCAACTTACCTTTTCTTCCAAACCTCAACACTTTCTTCCATGGTGACACCTTGAGGAACACTTTGTCGCCAACCACATATTCTATTTCTTTTCTCTTCAGGTCGGCATAAGATTTACATGCATGCGAGGCAACCTTTAAGGCGGCTTTGATTGATTTTACCTTCTCCTCGGCTGTTTCACCAGTGCAGCCCTACCGATTGTCTTCGCCCAATTCAGTCCAGACACTAGAGTTCTACATTTTCTCCCATACGATTACTTCATATGGGGCCATTTGAATGCTAGCTTGGTAGCTATTGTTGTATGCAAACTCGCCGGTGGGAGGTATCTATCCCAACTTCCCTCAAACTCAATGACACAACTCCTCAAAGATATCCTCAAGGACTGGATTACTCTTTCGATTGCCCATCCGTCGAGGATGGAAAGTCATCTTTGAAATGGAGTTGCGAACACAAGGATTCATGAAACTTCTTACAGAATCTCGATGAAAACCTTGGGTCTCGATCATATATGATGGAAAGTGGAATTCCATGCGATCTAACTATCTCAGCGATATACAATTACGCTAACTTCTCCGGTGAGTAGTCGGTCCTAATCGGCGAGAAAGTGTCTTGACCGTCAATCTATCAACTATCACCCATGCTGCATCATGTTTCTTCCGGGTGAGAGGTAGACCACTTACAAAATCCATGGTGACCCGATCCCATTTCCATTCAGGTATGCGTATAGGCTGTAGCAAACCTGATGGAACTTGATGTTCTGCCTTGACTTGCTGACATGTCAAGCATTTAGTCACATAGTCAGCTATGTCTTTCTTCATACCAGGCCACCAATACTGAAGCTTCAGATCATGATAAATCTTTGTACTTCCTGGGTGCATAGCATATACACTGGTGTGTGCCTCTTTTAGAATATTGGCCTTCAATTCCCCATTATCTGGTACACACAGTCTTCCTTTGTAATACAAACACCCATCTGCTTTCACCTCATAGTCAGTTGCTTTTCCCTCTGAGACCTTGCTCATAATAGCCATTAACTTTTCATCTACCTTCTGCCCATCTAAAATCTTCTGTAGCAGGTTTGGCCTCACTTGCAACTCAGCCAAAATAGCTCCATCTCGAACCAAAGATAGACGGGCATTCAATGATCTCAAAGCTGTCATGGATTTTCTGCTCAAAGCATCAGCAACTACATTTGCCTTCCCAGGATGGTAGTCAATTACACAGTCATAATCCTTTAGGAACTCAATCCATCGCCTCTGTCTAAGGTTGAGCTCCTTCTGGGTTGGCAAATATTTCAGGCTCTTGTGGTCTGTGTAAATGTAGCACTTTTCACCATACAAGTAATGCCTCCATATCTTCAGTGCGAAGATAATTGTTGCAAGCTCTAGATCATGGGTAGGGTAGTTCTGTTCATGTGGCCTTAGCTGTCTGGAAGCATAGGCGATCACTTTCCCCTCTTGCATCAATACACACCCTAACCCATTATGTGAGGCATCACTATAGACCACAAAGTCCTTTCCGGACACTGGCTGTGTTAACACTGGTGCCTCTGTCAACATAGCCTTCAATTACTCAAAACTGGTCTTACACTTGTCATTCCAGTCAAATCTGACATTCTTGTGTAACAACTTGGTCATTGGAGCAGCTATTAGGGAAAATCCCTTCACAAATCTTCTGTAATACCCAGCTAGCCCCAAGAAGCTTCTGACCTCGGTTGTATTCCTGGGAGGCTTCCATTCCATCACCGCTTCTATTTTCTTGGGATCCAACATAATCACATAAGCTGACAATATGTGACCAATGAATGAAATCTCATTCACCAAAAGTCACACTTGGACAACTTAGCATCTGACTTCTTTTCCCGCAGGGTTTGCAGAACAATCCTCAAATGTTCATCATGTTCTTCCCTGGTCTTGGAGTACACCAGAATATCATCAATAACAACCACTACGAACCGATCCAGGTATGGATGGAAGATACGGTTCATAAGGTCCATGAATGCCGCTGGTGCATTTGTTAGGCCAAAGGGCATCACCAGGAACTCATAATGCCCATACCGGGTCCTGAATGCAGTCTTGGGCACATCTACATCCTTCACTCTCAACTGATGATACCCTGATCTGAGATCAATCTTAGAAAATACTCCTGCTCCCTTCAACTGATCAAACAGATCATCAATTCTAGGCAACGGATATTTATTCTTCACAGTCACTTTATTCAACTGCCGGTAATCAATGCATAACCTCAAAGTCCCATCCTTCTTTTTCACAAACAGCACTGGAGCTCCCCATGGTGACACACTGGGGCGTATGAACCCCTTATCTAACAACTCTTTCAACTGAGTTTTCAACTCTCTCAATTCAGTGGGTGCCATCCTATAAGGAGCAATGGAAATGGGTGCTGTACCCGGCAGTGTCTCAATAGCAAATTCGACTTCCCTTTTTGGTGGCAAACCAGGCAACTCTTCAGGAAATACCTCTGGGAAGTCTCTTACTGTGGGTATGTCACTCAAGTTTGGCTTAGCCTGCCTAGTATCCACCACATGTGCTAGGTAGGCTTCACAACCTTTTCTCATCATTCTTCTTGCAACTGTGGCTGAGATGACATTAGACAGAAATTCTGTCCTCTCACCCACAACTGTAATTTCATTACCCTCAGGGGTTTTCAAAGAAATTCTCTTCAATTTGCAATCAACTATTGCCTGATGACGTGACAACCAGTCCATTCCCAAAATCACGTCAAACTCATGGAAAGGCAACTCAATCAAGTCTGCCAAGAATTCATACCCCTGAATCCTTAAAGGGCAACCCTTGTATACCTTGTTCACTACCACACTGTGACCCAATGGATTAGTGACCAGAATGTCTTGGTCACTCTCCCCTACCAGTATCCCCCTTTCTACGGGTAGATTGATGCAGATGTATGAATGAGTGGATCCTGGATCCACCAATGCATGCACAGGTGTAGTGTAGAGGGAGAATGTACCCCTGATGACGTCTGGGGCATCTTGCTCCTCCTGAGCTCTCAAGGCATAATTTCTGGCAGGTGGTGCATTATCGCCTCTCTGTGGCTCGGATGCGAGGCCTCGAGATGCTCCCACGGCCAGTTTACGGACCTTCTACCCCTTAGTGGTGCGGAGCGGTGCATGCGCTTGTGTTGGAGCGGTGTAGTAGTTCTGCGTGGACAGTTTCTCAACTGATGCTCTGCTGACCCACACCTCAAGCAAGCACTAGTCACTCTCCAACACTCCCCCTTATGCCATTTCTGACAGTGTGGACACGCAGAAGATGCTGGGGCTGGTCCCCTGAACCCCATCCCTGGAGAGCTGCCCACTGATGGTGTGGACTGACCTCTCCTAGGGGTGAACTGTGGCCTGGGCCCCTGAGACTAACCCTGACCCTGTGGTTGACCCGAACTCTGTGCAGGAGGACCCTTGAACTTCTTCCCGAATGTAGGAGCTGAACTAGACTGACCTGGTCCCCTCTTCTGCTGTCTATCCCTTCTGGTCTGCTCACTGATTCTAACCTTTTCAACCTTTATTGCCGCTTCCACTAACTTGGTAAATTCTGTGATTCCCAAGGCAGTGAGCTGGATCTTGATGTTGTCATTTAGTCCCTCTTCAAATCTCTTGCATCTTTCAGCTTCATTTGGGACTATCTCCCTTCCATAGCGGCTCAATCTTACAAATTCCTTCTCATACTCAGCCACTGACAGCTGTCTCTGCCTCAGGTTAATGAACTCTCTCCTTCTCTCTTCCAGGTATACAGTACCCACATACTTCTTCTTGAATTCAGAGAGAAAGAAGTCCCAAGTTACTGACTTCCGGTCAGTACTTCATCTGACACGGTGTCCCACCACTCATATGCATCATCTTGCAAGAAAGAGATGGCGACTTCCGTGTTTTGCTCTGGAGTGCGGTGGAGTTATTTTAGTACTCGCCTATTCTGCTCAACCAATTCTACCGCAATGAGTCATCTTCTCTCTTGCCATAGAAGTCCACAGCTCCAAACTTCCTTAGCCTTTCCAGGTGTGATTTCTGCTGTGGAGCTGGTGGTGGTGGTGGTGGTGCTGGCATTACCCCGGCCATTTGTCTAAAGAAGTTGGCCATTTGTTGGAACATGGCCGGTGGAGGCTGAGCAGGCTCTGCTTGAGCTGGCGGAGCAGATTCTCTCATGCCCCCAGTCTCAACTGCTGCAGGTGGAGCATGACTCTCCACTTCCTCCTCAACGGCTCTCTGAGATGAAGGATCCATATCCTATTCAAAATAAGAAAGATAAACAGATCTGCATTAGTGTCACCTCGACTCTTACAAATGCAATGCATGGTATGGACTCAATCTAGGACCAGAAACGCCTAAACCGTGCTCTGATACCACTAAATGTGACACCCCTTACTCGTGTACAGTATACCCGAGTAAGTAATGCCACACGGTGTACTGGCACACTCTAATATTCCTCAATTCATTTATATCATGCTTTTGAAGTTAATTTATGAAATATGATTTATTTTAACCATTTATCAAAAGCATTATTCATTTGAGGTTCCGATCAACCCTTGTATACCTTGTTCACTACCACACTGTGACCCAATGGATTAGTGACCAGAATGTCTTGGTCACTCTCCCCTACCAGTATCCCCCTTTCTACGGGTAGATTGATGCAGATGTATGAATGAGTGGATCCTGGATCCACCAATGCATGCACAGGTGTAGTGTAGAGGGAGAACGTACCCCTGATGACGTCCGGGGCATCTTGCTCCTCCTGAGCTCTCAAGGCATAATTTCTGGCAGGTGGTGCATTATCCGCCTCTTCGCTGCTCGATGCGGGCCTGCGAGATGGTCCCACGGCCGGATTTACGGACCTTCTACCCCTTGGTGGTGCAGAGCGTGTCTGTCGCTTGTGTTGGAGCGGTGTAGTAGTTCTGCGTGGGCGGTTTCTCAACCGATGCTCACGACCCACACCTCAAGCAAGCACCAGTCACTCTCCAACACTCCCCCTTATGCCATTTCTGATAGTGTGGACACGCAGAAGATTCTGGGGCTGGTCCCCTGAACCCCATCCCTGGAGAGCTGCCCACTGATGGTGTGGACTGACCTCTCCTAGGGGTGAACTATGGCACAGGCCCCGAGACCGACCACGACCACGTGGTTGACCCGAACTCTGTGCAGGAGGACCCTTGAACTTCTTCCTGAATGTAGGAGCTGAACTAGACTGACCTGGTCCCCTCTTCTGCTGTCTATCCCTTCTGGTCTGCTCACTGATTCTAACCTTTTCAACCTTTATTGACGCTTCCACTAACTTGGTAAATTCTGTGATTCCCAAGGCAGTGAGCTGGATCTTGATGTTGTCATTCAGTCCATCTTCAAATCTCTTGCATCTTTCAGCTTCATTTGGGACTATCTCCCTTCCATAGCGGCTCAATCTTACAAATTCCTTCTCATACTCAGCCACTGACAGCTGTCTCTGCCTTAGGTTAATGAACTCTCTCCTTCTCTCTTCCAGGTATACAGTACCCACATACTTCTTCTTGAATTCAGAGAGAAAGAAGTCCCAAGTTACAACTTTTGGCTGTACTTCACTGGACACGGTGTCCCACCACTCATATGCATCATCTTGCAGTAAAGAGATGGCAGCTTCCAGGTTTTGCTCTGGAGTGCAGTGGAGTTGTTTTAGTACTCTGCCTGTTCTGTTCAACCAATTCTCGGCTGCAACAGAGTCATCTTCTCTCTTGCCATAGAAGTCCACAGCTCCAAACTTCCTTAGCCTTTCCAGGTGTGATTTCTGCTGTGGAGCTGGTGGTGGTGGTGGTGGTGCTGGCATTACCCCGGCCATTTGTCTAAAGAAGTTGGCCATTTGTTGGAACATGGCCTGTGGAGGTGGCGAGCTCTGCTTGAGTGCGGAGCAGATTCTCTCATGCCCCGGTCTCATTCTGCAGGTGGAGCATGACTCTCCACTTCTTCCTCAACGGCTCTCTGAGATGAAGGATCCATATCCTATTCAAAATAAGAAAGATAAACAGATCTGCGTTAGTGTCACCTCGACTCTTACAAATGCAATGCATGGTATGGACTCAATCTAGGACCAGAAACGCCTAAACCATGCTCTGATACCACTAAATGTGACACCCCTTACCCGTGTACAGTATACCCGAGTAAGTAATGCCACACGGTGTACTGGCACACTCTAATATTCCTCAATTCATTTATATCATGCTTTTGAAGTTAATTTATGAAATATGATTTATTTTAACCATTTATCAAAAGCATTATTCATTTGAGGTTTCGAAGATTTTAAAGAAAATCCGCAGTGATCTGGCTAAAAATGGAGAAAACAGTTCTTCGGAACCTGTTAAAAACACTTCCAATATTTGTATTTCATCATCTCAAACTCCAATATCCAAAATCTCAACAATATTTCTCAATTTCAATTCTCAATAATCTTTTCATTTCTCAAACATCCATTTCTCATATACAAGCGATAAATACATGCTCAAATTTTTGCATTCATAGTCATAACTTTCATTATTTACATGAACATCAAAATATATTACATGAGTTCAAATACATATAAGAAAGTAAAAATCTGCTACAAAATATCAAAATGACAAAATGACATCTAGTGCCCTACCAATGCACTGCAGGTAGTGAGGTGACACGGACACTGTGCAGATCTACAGGATGAACTCACCCAGTCTGCGGTCTACTGGGCTCACGATCGGGATCTCCAGTACCTACGCGTGGTAAAAGCAACGCGCTAAGCAATAATGCTTAGTGGTGCAATAATATAATAGAAGAAAATAGCAAGAAAATGAATGTGTATAGAATGTGTATGCTTTCTTCGTTTGGTATTGGTATATCCATTATTTCGTTAACGTTGTTCACTTTTATTCATTTGGTTGCCCCAAATAACCTACACTAGACGACTGGACTGGATAACGGGTAACCGCCTTTGGGTACCTAGTACCTCGGGCCGTCACACCATCGGTCACATATGCATCTCGGTGTGCAATGAGCGGCTAACAAGTCGTAAATAATATCAGGCACAAGGCCAAGTCTCAATATAAAGTCAGAATGGCTAAAAGCCATGAAATCACGGAATGGCATATTGCCATGTGCAGTACTGCTAACTGAACCCTATTGGCATGCCAAACTATCCAAACCAATCTTGTTAGGTATACTAGGGCATTTGAAACTTTTAAATTCTTCAATTTGTGAATTTCAAATTTTTGGTGTCACTATTCATCATTGGTCAACAAAAATGTTGACTTTTAGAACAAAAATGTGTACATTGACTTTGGCACTCCCAACATACCACATTTGGTGTTTAAAACTTGTTGGCATTAAGTGTTAATACCATTTCAAAGTGTAACTCAACACAAGCAGAATTTTCAGTTTTGGTGAGTCAACTTCACTGTTCCATTGGACACTGTTACTGTGGGAATTTGAAGAAATGTAAAACATAAAAGTTGTTCCTTATTTTGTCTAGTTGAATTTCCTGTTTTGAATCACTCCATTTGGAGTTTTGTAGCTCCAGATATGACCCAAAAACCCAGGCTGGCCGGATTTGCATTCTGCTGAAAATACCATATCTACAGTAGCATGAACAGTGACTGCCATAGCCATTTGGGTTAGGTTCTGGCCATAATTTGGGGTAGGTTCCTTCATGAAAGTTGTTTGTCTATGTCTTAACTTGTTGCTGTAAAAATTTCAGGTCAATTGACCAAATATACAGTGCGTTATGGCCAAATGAACAGTTACTGTTCATTTGGTCAATTCTGCAGAACCAGCTGCAGAGTATCCGGATTGGGGCCAAGTTTTGGTCCTCTTGCTTTGGTCTTTTGGGCATGGTTTCTTCAGCAAAAATGTGCCATTATAAGCCTAGTTTCATGTCCAATTGGCCAAACTTCAATTGGACTAACACAGCCCAAGTTATGGCAGTGCAAAGGGACTGAATTTTCAGTCCCTATACTGCTGTCCTAGGGCAGTTTATACCTTGACTTTGCCATACCATTTTTCAGTCCAAATTGTGTTCAACATACCTCAAATGGTCACTTATTGACCATTAGATTGTTCTTTAACAGTTTAATAAACCAAGTCACATTTTTACCTTTCCAAACCCTAATATCCAAATCAATTTACTCATAACCTTAATTAGCATACTTAGTTTAATGTCCATGTATATTAATACCTTAACCATTATTTCTAGCCACTCTAAATTTATTAAAACAATCAGCCTCATACTTTCATAGGGCTGCTAAAAATTGAAGGTACCATGACACATATAATTTACTTCAATTTCTTAAAATTTCTTAGCTCAAAATGATGTTCTAACTAAGATTTAAAAGAAGGAGAATGAAAGTGTAGCACTAACCTTGAATGGGTAGAATTTCCAAAGCCCCAACTTCACTTTATTTCTTTTCCTTGGCTGCCAAAAGCTTTGTCTAGGTGTGGGATTAATTTTTGATGAAGGGACTTATGGGTTTTAGAGTGAAATAAAGGAGGGAATTGAGCTTTGATTAGGTTGTCAATGGTGGTTTGGGTACACTAGGGTTTCGGCTGGTAAGGGAATGAGGAGGGGCTGCTGAAATTTTTAGTGATTTAGTCTTCATTTAGTCTTTTTATTTGTTAGTCAAAGGATGGCTTAATTATAATTGGTGCACATTTTCTTAATGACATCACCATGATGTCATAATTAACCTTTTTCCTCATTTTCTTTCCTTTCCTCCACTACTCATTTTCAATTTGATTTCTAGTAATGTTTATTCCTATTTTATGTTATATTAATTATTTACTCAACTGGACAAGTCGGCCAAAAATCGCCTCTGAAGGTGAAATGACCAAAATGCCCTCCGTTTGGCTTAACGGGTCAAAATTGTCTATACCGATTGAAAAAATTTTCTAGGTATTTTCTTGGCATTCTAATGCCATGGGAACCTCAGTAACCCTTCTCTGGAGTCCCAAAAATTATTTTATAATTTTTCTCCCGGGTCTAGGGCTCCTCGTTGCGAGAACCGCAACTTCCCTCTGGTTACCCATCGCTTGGGCACCGGCTCGTTTAACTCGGTTGTATTTTATTCCTAAAATTTTTACTAAATTTTTCTTATTAATATTTGAGTTAATTATGGTTCCTGACTTTAGTTTAAATATTTTTCCGGACATTCTAGCTGTCCGGGCCGACACCGGTCACCGGAACAGTAGGATGTACGGAGTGGTTATCGGGACGGTGTTACATATTGAAACACTGTCAATTATGTGTTTCAGCTGAAAAAGACTCGGAAAGTCTAGGAGACTGAGTCAAGGCTTAGAGGAGACTCACGTCAGGTTTGTGCACAATAAATCTATGTAATTGTTTTCCAATTAAAATTTTGAATTGCTATGCTTTATGAAATCGTTGTGTTATTTATGAATTGTGTTGCCACTTTGTGACTGCAAAAATGACTTTGGAAATTGTTTGGGATCTCTCATAAATTTTTCAAAATAATTATTTTAAATTGATTTTGGATTCACTCTTAGCATGACAGTATCACATTATTCCTCCTCCATCTATGGGGTTGAGATCTTTTATTTTCCTCCCTCTCTGGCTTACCAGTTGAGGTTGTAGATAGAATGAGTACTCATTAGCTAGCTAGCTACCTCCCTCATTGATTTCGATTAGTGGGGTTGTAGATTGCTTTGTCGTGGTGTACAACGTGGCATTGATCGAAAATTTTGTGTCAAGGCTTAAGCTGTGTATGAATTGGCAACACTGTGTTTATTAAATTATTTGACCAAAATTGTGCTATAATGAGTTTTGATAATTTGTGAAATATTTAAATTGTGATTTATTAATGAATGTTTTATGTACTGCAATTTCAATTTTTATTGTCCACCACTGAGTATTTTTATACTCAATGATAGCTTATTTTGCTATCGTAGATAAGGGCAAGGAGAAAGCAGCAGAGTGAGCTACTATTAAGATAGAGGACTACATTGACCTTTTTGATATGGGTATTTATTTATACCATTGTAGTTATTTTGATGTAAATATTGTAATGTCATATGTATTAATGTAAAGTTGAGCAGTTGTACAGTAAATTGTAATATAGTATTTTGGATTTTCCTTATGTAAATTAAGATATGTATTTGTAAATTAAATATTAAATGCAATGTGAATGAATTGATGAGATATCTTGAAATGACAAATTTTGATTGAATTATGGACTTGAATTGCATTATGATGAACTAAGTTATTTTGGTGGTTGGAAGTTGTGAAAACAAATATTGGAAGTGCTTTTTACAGGTTTTTGAAGAACTGTTTTCTCAAAATACAGAAGGCACTCTATCGAAATTTTTACTAAATTATGGAAAAATAAAAATGGATAAAAATTTTTACTAGTTTTGAAACATCAATTAAATTTTTTTCTAATTCCTACCATAATGCTCACCACTTCCAAAATATAAGAAAATGGTTTTAAAATCCCTTATAGTGTACCTAATGAGTTATCAGTAGGTGAAGTTCGGTAGTTCATTAGGTATTCTACGGGATCATGTTATGCCTTACAGAGGGGTAAGGTGTGACATGTTTTAGTGGTATCAGAGCATGGTTTTACATAAATTTTGACTATGTATGTGAATATTTCTTTGATAAGAACAACTGCTCAAGTGTCTTTAATTGATACATATGACATATTTACATCATGAATATGCTCTAACGAAGGTCAACCTCCTTGTATTTGATCTCAGGAAGTAAGAAATTTTTGAAAACAGAATGGAAGAGGGAGTTCATTCCATGGAGCAATCTGTCAAGGCTGAGGTCCAAGGAGAAGCCCTAGCACTTTAGAATGTGAGTGGATCAGCCACTCCAGCTCCTACTCCAGCACCGCAGTTTCCTGCTCAGTTTGCACAATAGATGGCTGCATTTTTTCAAAAAATGACGGGAAATGTGCCAACCCAAGTTCAGATGCAAGCACCTACAGTACAAACATAGGCCCCAGCTCGACAATATGAAAAACTAATGAAATTTGGGGCTATCGAGTTTAAAGGCACTGTGGATCCACTGGAGGCAGAACAGTGGCTAGAACGAATGAAAAGGGTATTCAGAAAACTACAGTGTGCCGAAGAATTAAAATTTGAATATTCAGTATCTCTTATGTAAGGGGATGCATATGAATGGTGGAAGACCATCCCCCATAGCTTGGTTGAGCCACCTGTGCTCACATGGACAGACTTCCTGAGGGAATTCAAGCAGAAATGGGTTCCCGATGCTTATGTAGATATGAAATTGCAAGAATTCTTGAGCCTGAAGCAAGGGGACAAGACTATAGCAGAATATGAGTGAGATTTTTCAAGGCTAAGTCACTATGCTGGAAACTTAGTCTCCACCCCCAGAGACAGATGTAAGAGGTTTGAGGCCGGGTTGAGGCCTAGCTTAAGAATGCAAGTTGTGGGATTCAGACACCAAAATTTTTCTGAGCTGATTTCACAAGCCCTGGAACTGGAAAGGATAGAATCATAAGGGGCGGTGAAGAAGGGCACTTAAAAGAAAGAAAGACTGAAAAGGTTATGGGCCAGGCTACTGAGAGTGGTTCTGGGAAGAGGAAATAGTTTGGGGGATCCAGCTCTCGCAGATCTGGCAGAGGCAGATTCTCTGGCCAAAGACCACCTCGGTTTGGTCAGCAAACCTAGCAGGCATCTCGAGGAGCTTTATTAGTTTGACAGTGTGAGACTTGTGGTAGAACACATGGTGGGGTGTGTTTCAAGGCCACCGGTGTATGTTTCAACTGTGGAGGGAGTGGACATTTTGCTAAGGATTGTATTAGTTTGCGCCGATCTGGACCTCTTGCCACATTTGAGGGATCAACCTAAGTCTCTACACCCAGAGGGTCACAACCAGCTGGTCGAGGTCAAAGCAGAGGTAGGGGTAGCACTCCTGGAAGTCAGAGCACTGTTAAATAGCCAAAACCCAGTAGCGTACCAGCCAAAGTGTATACAATGCATCGGAGGGAGGAGGCTAAAACATCAGATGTAGTAGCTGGTATTTTCTCTATCCTTGACCAAGATGCATATGTGTTGTTTGATCCTGGCTCCACACATTCATATGTCAGTGCTAGTGTGATGTGTTCTACTGCTATCCAGTGTGTACAAATGGACTATGATGTGCTAGTAACTAGTCAATACCTTATACCCAAAATGTAGTATGTGGGTATAATTGGATTTTCCGTACCTTTTAAGCATAAGAAAGTCAATATTTTGACTTAAATAGTATAATGAATAGTAACCCTGATATGAAAATTTCCAAGAACGTAAGTTTAAGCATATTGGGGAGATAATTGAGCATATATGAATTTAATTATTGGATTTATTGTGAGACAAGATACTGAAATACTGTTAATTGTGTGTTTAAGCTAAAAAGACCCAGAAAGTCTAAGGGTTTGAGTCAAGGCTTAGAGGCGACTCACGTCAGGTTTGTGTACAATAAATCTATGTAATTGTTTTCCAATTGAAAATTTGAATTGCTATGCTTTATGAAATCGCTGTGTTATTTATTAATTGTGTTGACACTTTGTGACTGCAAAAATGACTTTAGAAATTGTTTGGGATCTCTCATAAATTATTGAAAATAATTATTTTAAATTGATTTTGGATTCACACTTAGCATGACAGTATCACATTATTCCTCCTCCATCTATGGGATTGAGATCATTTATTTTCCTCTCTCTCTAGCTTACTAGTTGAGGTTGTACATCGGATGAGTACTCATTAGCTAGCTAGCCACCTCCCTCATTGATTTCGATTAGTGGGGTTGTAGATTGCTTTGTCATGGTGTACAACGCGGCATTGATTAGAAATTTTGTGTCATGGGCTTAAGTTGTGTATGAATTGGCAACACTGTGTTTATTAAATTATTTGACCAAAATTGTTCTATAATGAGTTTTGATAATTTGTGAAATATTTAAATTGTGATTTATCAATGAATGTTTTATGTACTGCATTTTCAATTTTTATTGTGCACCACTGAGTATTTTTATACTCAGTGATAGCTTATTTTGCTGTCGCAGATAAGGGCAAGGAGAAAGCAGTAGAGTGAGCAGCTATTGAGATAGAGGACTACATTGACCTTTTTGGTACGGGTATTTATTTATACCATTGTAGTTATTTTGATGTAAATATTGCAATGTCATATGTATTTATGTAAAGTTGAGCAGTTGTACAGTAAATTGTAATATAGTATTTTGGATTTTCCTTATGTAAATTAAGATATGTATTTGTAAATTAAATATTAAATACAATGTGAATGAATTGATGAGATATCTTGAAATGACAAATTTTGATTGAATTGTGGACTTAAATTGCATTATGATGGACTAAGTTATTTTGGTGGTTGGAAGTTGTGAAAACAAATATTGGAAGTGTTTTTTACAGGTTTTTGAAGAACTGTTTTCTCAAAATACAGACGGCACTCTGCCGAAATTTTATGAAATTTTGAAAAAATAAAAATGGACAAAAATTTTTACTAGTTTTGAAACTTCAATTAAATTTTTTTCTATTTCCTACCATAATGCTCACCACTTCCAAAATGTAAGAAAATGGTTTTAAAATCCCTTGTAGTGTACCTAATGAGTTATCGGTAGGTGAAGTTTAGTAGTTCATTAGGTATTCTACGGGATCATGTTATGCCTTACAGAGGGGTAAGGTGTGATAGGCGATGTAGCCATGCAGAAAATAACATCAGCTGAAAATCTAGCTAATCCATTTACTAAGCCTATGTCACAAACTCAGCTAAACCGATATGTTGAGAAGATGGGTCTAAGATATTGTAATGAATGGCTCGAGTGCTAGTGGGAGATTGTTAGTAGTATGCCCTAGAGCATATCATTTAGTATGTATCTTATACATTTTTTATAAATAAAAGGCATTTTCACTTTTCCATTTACATAATATATTTATGTGTAATAGAAAAAGTCCATTTATATTTTGTTAAAAATTCTATTCTTAAGTTGTTAAGAATATGAGTGACAGTATTTCTAGCACAAAGTATCATAAATTGGTTCACAATCGAGGATACTTCACACAGGACATGACTTATCCAGAAAGATTATAATCATGTTTATTCCCAAGTTATTTATATGAGATGTAAATAAGATGTAATGGTGAGTCTCATGCCATATAACAAACATGATAGGCACTTGTACTTGATAAGTAGGCTGAACCAGTGACACTTATGACAAGCACATGGAGTTTACTCTTGTCAATGTATTATCATAAATCATATCAGTGTATATAATCTTTAGACTTGAGAGAGCACAGTTATCTTATATATAGGTGGTTTGAGTTTGATACTACTTTCATACTTGTACTGTGTATGGGTATATGGGCATGTGTTGGCTCTTACTAGTTTTATATGGAGGTAGGTGTTGATCAAGATGGAATCTGTTATCCTAAGTAAATAGGGATAAAATCCTATGTTCATTTAATTGTTTTTTATGTTTCAAGTCCCTGGCCAGGACAGGTAGATTTAATCAGAAAAGAGTTTTTGATGAGAAAATCATTTTAATCAAGAACTGGAATTAAAAGAGAACATAATATTCATAGCAAATGTGGTTTGACATAAACCATGACTCTAGCTTGAATTGGGATTTTGTAACAGAGAGATTCTAGTGCATGGTAACATATGATTATAGGTTCATTTAAGGTAAACCTTATTACTAGTTGGGTGGCTATGGCATGCTATGCTAGGTGTTAACCATGGTCTATCAGGTACCTAAAATGATTTAGAAAAATCATTTATAGTAAGAAAGAGTTCTGATGATATTAAGAGTTAATATCTATTCTCATTGCCAATTGGTGATGAGCCTAGTGAGTCACACACACACACAAACAAGTAATCTATAAGTTAAATATGATTTAATTAATTAGTTAAAGAGTTTAATTGATTAATTAAATAGGTTTGGTTTGCAATTAGATTGCAAAGTCCCTAGCATGGCTTGAAACCAAATCTAGGCTATTGGATGTATAGTATAAGTTAAATTTATATTTAAAGTATTTAAATATGAATTTAATTATGAGAAATTAATAAATAGAGATTAATTAATTAATTTATATTTGATATAAATTGATTAGAAGAAGAGAAATAATTATTTTTGATTGAGAACTCAAAATTAAGACACAAGGGTATTTTGGTCATTTCACAGGGTGAAATGTGACACCATGAGATGGTGACACATGGCACTACACATAAGCTTGTCATTTGTCTTTTAATCATGTAAGATAATCAAAGTCAATGCCACACCTTATACCTTGTAAGGCACGACATGTTCCCATAGCATACCTAATGAATTACCGAACTACACCTACCAATAACACATTAGTTATGCTACAAGGGATTTTAAACAAATCATAACTTTTTATCTTATCATTTCCTTTGCAAAAAACTACATGGGAATAGTTAAAATTCAATATGAACATTCATTGGAAATAATGATAAACTAAATATTGCAAAGGTTACATTTCCATAAGTCTGAAAATAAAATACAAGTAGTTACAAACTCAAAATACTTTAGTAATGTAGTACTTTTTAATACAAACTGCTCAATGTCCGTACATCCATACATATAGATACAAAATACATCCGAAGGAATCACAAGAGCATACCTAACGTAAATACCCACAAACAATACCAAAATGCTGCTTTCAAGTCTCTCACTCAGCAGCCTTCTCCTTTTCCTTACCTACGACAGCATAAAGAAGCTATCGCTGAGTATATCACTCAGTGGTGCACAACTAATAACTTTAAAACTTAAGGTAAAACACAATTTGTCAAAGTATAATAAATCACATTTTTCTTAAGCATGGAAACTTTACAATAGTTCTAAGTCCATAAAGGCCATTTATTGGAATAACATTTCGAATGAGAAATCACAATTCATAAATCACAATTCACAAAGCATTAGCACACAGCTTAGGCCATGACACAAAATTTCACGATCAGTGCCGTGTTGTACACCACGACAAAGAAATCTCAACTTCACTAACCGTTATTGATGAGGGAAGGGCTAGCTAGCTAATGAGTACTCATGTAGCCTTACCCCACTAGCCGTTATTAATGGGAGACATAATCAATATCAATTATCAACCCCAAGTAGCCGTTACTACTGGGGAGTTTCGAAAGGGACTATTATGCTAACTGTGGTTTCAAAAAAGTTTCCAAAAATTTCCCACTCAACAATCACATTTATAAACCAATAAACACATTTAAATTCATCATAATATCCATATAAAGGTGGCAACACCCAAATTTCTTTAATGCAAGAGAAAAACCATATTTCAGTCAAAGTAAACTTGTTCAAAGCAAACTCATTCAATTTAACACATTCCAAGTAATTTACAAGTTTAAAAACGAAAAAAATGTTAGTTGTGCATAAACCTTCAATAATTCTCCTTCCTTGTTACCTACTTCTCCTTGTCTGTTCCAACTTCTTTTTCTACTGAAAATACACAAATAGAATACCTCAATACCAATCTCAATTGTTGCCAAGAACTCATTACATGCATGTCTAATGCATCCCAAGTTAGCTTTGAAAATTTTAGAATATTTTGGTTTTGGGACAGCTTAGTGCCTCAATCTTTGAACCCAATTTCTACCTAGTTTCGATCATAATTTGGTGAGGTGTTCTTCATGAAAATTGTTCATTTAGGTCTTAACTTTATTTTCCTTTTTGAATCACCTAATTCGGAGCTGTGTAGCTCAAGTTATGACTAAAACACAGTTACTGTTTACGTTACTGTTCATCCAGCAGATTCAGTTCTAGCATATTTATCTATCTAACTTCGTTCAATAGTTTGATCAAGTTAAGTCCATAATTTGGTCTAATGTTCTTCATACGAAATGTTCTACTATGTCTTAGGTTTCCATTGGTTTAAGAATCGCCTAAATTGGAGTTTTCTAGAGAGAGTTGTGGCCATGCAAATTTTACTATTCATATGGTAAATCTACAGATTTCCAGATTTCTATAGATTTGGTGATTTAATTTTGCTCAGCAATTTGATTGGGTTAAGTCCATAATTTGGCATCGAGTTCTTCATATAAAATGTTCTACTATGTCTTAGGTTTCCATCGGTTCAAGAATCGCCTCAATCGGAGTTTTTAAGAGAGAGTTATGGCCATGCAAAGTTTACTGTTCATATTGTCAAATTCTGCAAGCTCCACAATTTTATTTCCCATTTCAAGGCTCATTTCGGGTAGCTTAAGGTCATTTTCGGGGCAGGGTATCTTCATGAAAATTCTAGCCCTATGTCTTAAGTTTCGTTTCCAATTGGTTTCACACCAATTGGAGTTGTGTAGCTCAAGTTATGAGCTTCCAAACACACTGAATTAAGTGTGCAAAATTCTGCCCTAAGTTCAATTTTTCATTTTTTCAATTGTTCCCTCTAACCAACCTCAATTCACATTTAATTCACCCAAAATGACTATAATTTAGCATTAACACATTAATGGCACTTCCAAACACAAAACCCACAATTTTCAAATACCAAAGTTTGCAATTTTCCCTAATCCTACCATTTCGTTACTTCCATTCATCAACCCAATGTCAATTCAAACTAAATAAACCTCAAATGATCATAATTTAACACTACACACACCAATTTCACTCTCTAGCACCAAAACTCAATTTTCCCATGATTCCTAATCTTCCATAATTCAATTTATACAATTTCATGAAATCTTACTACTCCCAATTATGCATACTACCTCAATTTAACTTTGATTTATCATCAATTTAACTAAAATACATCAAAACCCTAATTTTCCCTAAGTTGGCCAAAACCCTAGTTTAGGTTCCATGCATGTTTCCTTTCAATTTCTCATGAAATTTCATAATAAGTTAACTTCATTGAAGGCTTATACAACTAATCTAACATGAAAAGAAACTCACCTCAAGTGATTTCTTTCCAACTTCAATTTTTCTTCCAATTTCTTTTGCTCTACTTACTCCAATGCCTCAATCAAAAATCTCTTTGATCTTTTCTTTTAGTGGGTTATGGGATTTATGAAGGGAATTTAAGGGAATTAAAACTTGGGAGGGGAAATCAATGAAGGGAAGAAGTGGAAGAAGAAGAGAAAAAGAGAGAGAGAGAGAGAGAGGAAGAGAGAGGAGTGGGTGGTGGCACCTTATGAAAAAATAAAAATGAAGAAGACATTTATCTTCTTATATATATATATATATATATATTTAACCCCAAAATTAGTTTATTAAAATTATAAATTTTAATTATGTCATAAGGATAATTAAACTTAAATTTTTATTCTCTTTTTTTTTACATTTACACTTAATTTTTCTTTTTAATTAAATAATTAATTTTAATTATCAAAAGCCCACAAGTCCTTCATTTTAATTTTGTCATAATAGAAATGAAAGTTTAAGTTTTCATTTCTTAAATTTTCCCTTACATATTTTTACTTGAATTTTTCTTCAATTTTTACCCCATAATTCAACTCATTAATTTCATTTAATTTAATTGATATTTCGGTCAAAAGTCAACTTTTGAGATGAATCGACCAAAATGCCCCTTATCGTGTCATAATCCCTCTTTTTCAATATACCCGGTGAATCTTTATATTTTTGGGTCACTTGAATTTTTATTGTGTCTATCTCAATTAATTTTCTATTTATTTTTGGTCCTTAAGGTGTCTTTAAATAGTACTAGTCACTTATCAAAAATGGTACTATTCATAACTCAGAGGTTCGGGGTGTTATAATTCTCCCCTCCTTAAAAATAAATTTCGTCCTCGAAATTTACCTGGTTTCATTCTCTGAATAGCTGTGGGTGCTGCCTTCTCATGTCCTCCTCACACTCCCATGCAGCCTCCTGGCCTAAATGATGGTTCCACAGCACTTTCACATGAGGGATTTGCTTGTTCCTCAGCTGTTTTACCTTATATGCCAAGATCTTTGTGGGCTTTTCATCATATGTCAGGTCTGGATTCACTTCGATCTCCTCTACTGGCAAAATGTGAGAGGGGTCTGATCTGTACCTCCTCAACATGGAGACATGGAAGACATTGTGAATCTTTTCCAACTCTAGAGGAAATGCAAGTCTATATTGTAACACCCCTCACCCGACTATAATGTAGCCGAGCGAAGTGTGTCACACTCGGTGCCGAAGCACCCTATCATGTCTTACTTTATTATTTTAATAATTTGATCTTGTTATATTTTTAATATCAATTATTTTTCGATGGAGAAACCAACGGAGTTTCCCCTATTTTATTATCGTTTAGCGTATTTCATTATTCACCTGTTTGAAATTCAATAATATTTTCAAAATAAAGTCTTATCCTTGCTAATCATAATGATCTCATCAATCATTCTCATAATTTTCTCATATTTCAAATCTCATCCATACATTTCAATTTCATAATCATTTCCATACATTTCCATTCACACTCAATTCATATGTAGACATTCTCAAATTACATAAGCAAAATTTTCAAATTTCCTTAATTTACATAATTTACAAAATAATTACAAAATTTCATAATTTACATGATATATAAATTAATTACATATGAAAAAGCTAATTAATTAATTTACATCACATTGCTATTAATTACTTATTCATAATATACATTGCAATACAATTTCTAAGCATTTTATACAAAATATAAAATATGATCTATATGGGCCCTATCTACATGCATTGCTGAGGAGGTGACAACCTTGAATACTTCAGACACTTCTGCAGATCTGGACTCCAAAAATCTTAGTCAAAGTACCTGCACGAGGAAACAAATCCATCGCGCTAAGCATTGCTGCTTAGTGGTGCAATAATAGAACAAGAAAATAAAATATACAAATAAAGAAAGAACGAAGCATAATTTGAATATTTAAGAATCAATTTAATTTAATACAATGTGTCTAATATTAATTATCTTTTGTTCTCATTTGTTTCGCTTTGGAAGCGTTTAATTCCGAAATTCACAGTGATAATATACAATATACATAATTAATAAAAATACTCAATTTATATTCATATGGCAATAGAAGGTACATTTAAAGTATTTAGTTAAGTTATACCTACTTTTGCAACTCTTTTATCATTTTACTTAATAATTTTTATGTGGTTTAGATCATTTCATAATTGTAACTAATTCTTTTGAAGTCTTATTAACTCATTTATTTAATTTTTAATATTTTTAATTACTAATAGTCTTAATTTATTTCAATAAATTACACTGCCCAAGTAACCTACGACAGGCTGACTAAACTGGATAACGGGTCGTTGGAACTGGACACTGCGGTGCCTCGGGCCGTCATACCATGGGACGCAGAACGTCAACCACGTATACAGTCAGTATGGGTAAAAAGCCATGATAACACATAATCAGGCATAAAAGCCATAAATGTTGGCATAAAGCCATGAATGCAGGTATAAAGCCATGAATACAGGCATAAAGCCTTTCGCAGTACTGCTAAAACAATACCCTATTGGCTTGCCAAACTATCCAATCTAACACACATGTCTAGGCAATACAAGGGCACATAATATCATTAAATATTAATATGTTGTGTTTTATGACTTCATTATTTCATGATAAATTTCAATTATAATTCATACATTCCTTTCTCATTTATACATTCAAAAATCTACTTATGTAATTACAAATTTTATATTTCAAGTTGAGTTACTAATATTTTGTGAATTCCATTTGTAATGGGCATATAAGCCTTAACTATCTATTTACATCAATCAGGTGACTTATTTTTCATGTTTCAAGTAATCCATGAAAATTTCATGGATTTCAAATTTATGCTCTTAATTCCCTTTTAACAATTTTGATTAAGATGCATAGTCCACATTTATCATACAATTCTAAACATTTAAGCTTAGAATTGGTTCTAGGTCTTCATCTTAATTTGCTAATCATTTTGATTACTATTCACCTTACTAGTCAACCAAAATGTTGACTTTTTCATACATAATAAATTTATTGAACCTAAGTTCTCAAGGATACCACATTTTGCATTCAAAATTTGTTGGTATTGGTTGCCAATACCATTTCCAAGCTTAGCACTAAGGGGGCAGAATTTTCAGTTTTTGTGCCCTAACTTTACTGTTCCATTAGGGACTGTTACATTGAGAATTTGGGGAAATGGTAAACATGAAAGTTGTTCCTTATTTTGTCTAGTTAAATTTCCTTTTTTGAATCACTTCATTTGGAGTTTTGTAGCTCCAAATATGGTCCAAAAACCACAGCTTTCCGGATTGGGAAACTGCAGAATTTACCAAATCTACAGTACAATGAACAGTGACTGCCACTGCCTTGTTGGATGGGTTCTGGTCATATTTTGGGGTAGGTTTCTTCATGAAAGTTGTTTGTCTATGTCTTATCTTGTTGCTGTAAAAATTTCAGGTGAAATGGACCATTCTACAGTGAGTTATGGCCTGTTCATTTGGTCATTCTGCAGAAGCTGATTGCAGGGTATCCGGATTGGGGCCAACTTTTGGTCCACTTGCTTTAGTCTTTTGGGTAGGGTTTCTTCAGCAAAATTGTGCCATTATAAGTCTAGTTTCATGTCCAATTGGCCAAACACCAATTGAACCTACACAGCCAAAGATATGGCAGTCCAAGTGGACTGGACTCACAGCCTCCCTGCTGCTGTCACTAGGCAGCCTACCAATTTGGTTTGTAACACTCTAGTTCACTTCAAATTATGATTAACTTACCTCAAATGGTCACTAATTGACCATTAGAATGTTCACTAATCATTTCATGGGCCAAGTCCAATTTTCACTCCCAAAACCCTAATTTCCCATTATGATTCACACAATATGCCTTAATTAGCTAGCTAATTCACTATCCACATATATATATATATGCTTTAAACATGATCTCTAGTCCACTTTAAGTCTATCAAAACAATCAACCCTATCCCTTCCTTAGGGCTGCCGAAATTCATGGTAAACATACACATAAATTGTATTCATTTGGCTTACAAATTCTTACTCCTTTTTAAGTCTCTAACATGGAAATTAAGAGTTTTAGATATATATGTGCACTAACCTCTTGTAGGGCAAAATTTTCTAAGCTTAAACTTCACTTCCTTCCCTTTTCTTGGCTGCCAAAAGGTTATGCAAGGTGCAAGGATGAATTTTAGTGAAGGTGACTTAGGGTTTAGTAGTGGAATTTCATGGGAAATGGAAGTAATTAAAGGAAATTTTCATGGAGGGTTATGGAAGAGGGGGGTCACGTCTTGGGGAAGAAGAAGAACCAGAATTTTGTTTCTTAATTTGTCATTTTTTCCTTTTTAAAGAATTTTTGTGGTGTTGTTGTATGGTGATTAGTGGAGAGCATTTAAATGACATCATGGTGATGTCATAATTAAGGATTTAAGTCATTTTCTTTTTCTTTCTTTTCTATTCATTTTTAATTTAATTTTTAGTAATATTTATTCATATTTTAGATCATAATAATTATTTACTCAACTGGACAAGTCGGCCAAAAATCGTCTCTGAAGGCGAAATGACCAAAATGCCCTCCGTTTGGCTTAACGGGTCAAAATTGTCTGTACCGATTGAAAAATTTTTCTAAATATTTTCTTGGCATTCTAATGCCATAGAAACCTCAATGACCCTTCTCTGGAGTCCCAAAAATAATTTTATGAATTTTTCTCCGGGTCTAGGGCTCCTAGTTGCGAGAACTGCAACTTCTCTCTGGTTACCCGTCGCTTGGGCACCGGCTCATTTGACTTGGTTGTATTTTATTTCTAAAATTTTTACTAAATTTTTCTCATTAATATTTGAGTTAATTATGGTTCCTGACTTTAGTTTAAATATTTTTCCGGACGTTCTAGCTGTCCGGACCGACACCGGTCACCGAAACAGTAGAATGTACGGAGTTGCTACAGTGAGGGTGTTACATATATGCCAATGGACCCACTCTTTCCAGAACCTCATACGGCCCAATGAAGCGAGGACTTAGTTTCCCCTTTCTACCAAACCTCATAATCCTCTTCCATGGGGAAACTTTTAGGAACACCTTGTCACCCACACTGTACCGAATATCTCTTCTCTTTAGGTCAATGTAGGACTTCTGTCTATTCGTTGTAACTTTGAGTCTGTCTCTAATGAGCTTAACCTTTTCTTCCGTTTACTACACTAATTCTGGGCCAATCAACTTCCTCTCACCCACTTCATCCCAACACAAGGGAGTTCTACACTTTCTGCCATAAAGTGCTTTGTATGGAGGCATCCCGATGCTTGACTGATAACTGTTGTTATAGGCAAATTCAATTAAAGGCAAGTGTGTGTCCCAACTCCTTTCAAATTCAATCATATAAGCCCGAAGCATATCCTCCAAAATCTCAATGATCCTTTCAGATTGGCTGCCTGTCTGTGCATGGAATGCTGTACTGAAGTTCAATCTAGTTCCTAGGGCTTTTTAGAGACTACCCCAGAATCTAGAAGTGAACCTTGGGTCTCTGTCTGACATAATAGACACTGGCACTCCATGTAACCTCACCACATCATCAATGTATAGTTTGACCAATCTTTCCAAGCTGTAATCCATCCTCATTGGCAAAAAGTGTTAGTAGTATGCCCTAGAGCATATCATTTAGTATGTATCTTGTACATATTTTTAATAATAAAAGGCATTTCCACTTTTCCGTTTACATAATATATTTATGTGTAATAGAAAAGGTCCATTGATATTTTGTTAGAAATATTATTCTTAAGTTGTTAAGAATATGAGTGACAATATTTCTAGCACAAAGTATCATAAATAGGTTCACAATCGAGGATACTTCATAATAAGGACATGACTTATCCAGAAAGATTGTATTCATGTTTGTTCCCAAGTTATTTATATGAGATATAAATAAGATGGAATGGTGAGTCTCATGCCATATAACAAACATGATAGGCACTTATAAATGATAAGTAGGCCGAACCAGTGACACTTATGACAAGCACATGGAGTTTACTCTTGTCAATGTTTTGTCATAAATCATATCGATGCATATAATCTTTAGACACGAGATATACAGTTATCTTGTATATAGGTAGTTTGAGTTTGATAACTTGCTTTCATACTTGTACTATGTATGGGTATATGGGCATGTGTTGGCTCTGCTAGTTACATATGGAGGTAGGTGTTGATCAAGATGGAATCTGTTCCTCTAAGTAAATAGAGATAAAATCCTATGTTCATTTAATTGTTCTTGATGTTTCAAGTTCTGGCCAGACAGATATATTTATTCGAGAAAAGAGTTTACGATGAGAAAAATCTTTTAATCAAGAACTGGAATTAAAAGAGAACATAATATTCATAGCAAATGGAGTTTGACATAAACCATGACTCCTTGAGTTGGGATTTTGTAACAGAGAGATTCTAGTGCATGGTAACATATGATTATAGGTTCATTTAAGGTAAATCTTATTACTAATTGGGTGGCCATGGCATGCTATGCTAGGTGTTAACCATGGTCTATGAGGTTCATAAAATGATTTAGAGAAATCAGTTATGGTAAGAAAGAGTTCGATGATATTAAGAGTTGATATCATGTCTCATTGCCAATTAGTGATGAGCCTAGTAAGTCACACACATACACAAGTTATCACCTATTTAAATATGATTTAATTAATTAATTAAAGAGTTTAATTGATTAATTAAATAGATTTGGTTTGCAATAAAATTGCAAAGTCCCTAGCATGACTTGAAACCAAATCTAGATTATTGGATGTGTAGTATAAATTAAATTTATATATAAAGTGTTTAAATATGAATTTAATTGATGAGAAATTAATTAATAGAGATTAATTAATTAATTTATATTTGATATAAATTAATTAGAAGAAGAAAATAATTATTTTGGGTTAAGAACTCAAAATTAAGACACAGGGGCATTTTGGTCATTTTGCAGTGTGACACGTGGCACCATGAGATGGTGACACATGGCATAGCACATAAGCTTGCCAAATATTTTTAATCATGTAAGATGATTAAAATCAAGATTAAATATAGGTTTGACACTTGGCACAATGTGATTGGGTCACTTAAACCTAGAGCTAATCAAAAGGTGACATGTGGCTAGGGTTTAATGTGTTAACCTAGCTATTTAAGTGGGGTTATGAAAAGAAAACATAACCAGCAGCCTCTCCTCTCATATGTCACGCCACTTTGAGCCTCTCCAGCTATTTCTCTTCATCTCTCATCAATTCAAAGAGATTAGCCATCAATCTCTTGAATTAAGAACACTAGAAATTGTTTCTAGTGTCCTGTTTGCATCTCTAATCTCTTAAAAGGCAGAACTTGAATTTCTAATTAATAGAAAAGGCTTTAGAAGCTGTTCAAGGGCTGCCATAGGTGTTCTTGGTGTGGACAAGCTAGAGGGACAACATCCGGTGTCACGAAGACGAATCTCAAAGCGCGAGACACTGCGGCACATCAAGAGGTTAGTGTAATCGTTCTTGATTTAATCTAGGGTTCTAAAATTAATCTGATTAATTTTAAAATCTTAAATGGCAAATACAGATCCAAAAACATATTAAAAGAGTTTTAATATGTTGTTTATCATTGAAATCAAATAGATAAAAATAAATCTTGCATGGTGCATGTGACCCTAGGTGAAAATTTTTGAATTCAATGGTATAATCTTGTGTTTTTCACGCCTGTTCCTTCAATTGGTATCGAGCCACTATATTTGTCATTTAGATTGTTGATTATATAATTTAATTGTGTGTTTGATCATGAGATCAAGAGATTCATTGCTGGTTGGATCATGAGATGTGGCGTCACACATGGAGAAGCCACCATTGGTGGCGGCAACAATGGTTCCATGGGTGATTCAAGGTTTGGCTTTTAATTCTGCAATTGTTGTATGATCTAAGGCCTATTCTTTGACTAATTAAAGTGTTTAATTAGTTGTTTTAATCACACAATTAAATTATGATTCAAATCAGAATTTTAAAAAATGTTTGAATGTGATTCAAATCTGAATTTTAAAAGTTGTTTGAATGAGATTCAAATCTGAATTTTTAAAGTTGTTTGAATCATATTTAAATCTGATTTTTAAAATTGATTCAATAAAATTCAGATCTGATTTTTAAAAATATTTGAATGTGATTCAAATCTGATTTTTTAAAAAATGTTTGAATGTGATTCAAATCTGAATTTTTGAAGTTGTTTGAATGTGATTTAAATCTGAATTTTTAAATTTGTTTGAATGAGATTCAAATCTGAATTTTTAAATTTATTTGAATCATATTCAAATCTGTAAATTTAAGTTGAATATGAGATATTCAATTTAATTTAAGTATGTATGTTTTATTTAATTGTTAAATAGTGATATGCATGATGGATGATCATGGACTATAAAAGACCAATGTGATTGGATTTATTTCTTTTATGTTTCTTTGGGCTTGTAAATTAATTAATTTATTTTAATTTATTTTGGGCATGTATTATTAAGTTTGTAATAATTTTTGGGTTGTAATTTCATTTATTTAAGTTCTTGTAAATTCGCCTTGGTATGCCAAGGATTACTATGTAATATTGGATTGCAAGAAGTTCAAGGAGGTCAAGAGCATTGGTGGGACAAGTGGGAGGAATTCAATATCAAGTGTTGATTATGTACTCATTCAGAAACTCTTGTAAAATGAATGAATGAAATGCAACTAGGAATGCCGATTCAATTCTTGGTGGCTCAATTGAATCCCTTAGAAAGTCCATGATCATACCATATTTACTGCTTATCCATGAATGCATGAGATGTATGGGAATGTATGCAATTATATGATATATGCATGCTAAATGGATAATGTGCAAAGTGAGACCTTAATAGTAATTAGGATGGCTATAAAATCTTCCAAACAAATGATTAAGTTGGAAATGCTATAATTAAAGTAATTATAACATAAGCCCTCCATTGGGGCAATTATTTTAAGAAATTTTAAATAGTTGCATGAGATGCAATTAATTTAAGAGATTTTCTTAAGAATAATTGTTAAGCATGAGATGTTGTAAATATGTAAATGGTTTGGTGGCCAATATTGGATGTACCTGAGGACATTAAAATTATTTGCATAATTACTGGCTCAATGGGATCAACTTAACTAATGCAAGATAAGTCAATATTGGATGTACACGAGATTTTGAGCATTAGGGGCTAGGTAAAGGATTGAACCTCACATGAGATGTGATGGGCAAGGAGTTGCTCACTTATAGTTTATTGTAATTCCAATAATGGATGTACACGAGGATGATCAATAGAATTATAAGAATTCAATCACCCACTAGAAATCCATCCAACTAGGATTTCCGTTTTCTACTTTGGAAGTGTAGGATTCGCTAAGTTAGTGGGAGGACCAATTTGATTAAAAGACCATAATCATATTTGGTTAATTACATGATACATTTACTAATTAATCTGGTTATTTCGCAATTAATTTTACGATAATAATGAGCACGAACAACCACCACCATCCAATATCCTTGCAAGCATACTTGATCGCAATAGGTTGACAGGACCTAATCATGCGATTGGCTAAGAAATTTGAAACTTGTCTTGAACCTTGAACATATAGGATATGTTCTAGATTCAAATGTTCTGGTCCCTTACCTCCAGAGGCCACTTAAGAGGAACATGAAACTTTGGACAAGTGGAAGGAGCATGATACGAGCTAAGTGTTACATGTTTGGTTTCATGAGTAATGAGTTCTGAGCGACATGAAAACTTGCAGAGTGCAAGTGAGATCCTCCTTCACCTACAAGAGTTGTATGGTGAGCACAGCAGGAATGCTAGGTATGAGATATCTAGACAGCTATTCCGTATGAGGATGTTTGAGGGATAGAATGTTGGGGATCATGTCCACAAGATTATTCGGCTGATTGAGCAGTTGGAACATCTTGACTTCAACATGGATTTCCAACTACAGACGGATTTGATCCTTGATCCCTTCACAGGTCTTTTGGGAAAATTTGTGACAAATTTCCATATGACTCAACAGGAATGCACCTTAGCTGGTTTACTCAACATGCTGGTTATTGCCCAAAAGAATATGCCAGGCAATAAAGGAAAAGAGGTAGCTTTGGTTGCATCTTTTTCTACTGGAAAGTCCAACAAGAAGAAGGGCAATAAGAAAAAGAAACCTCAGATTTCTGGTCCTTCTAAGAAAATAGCTAAACAGAAAAGGAAGACTAAAGCTGATGAAGGCAAAGGAAAGTGTTTCCACTGCCAACAGGAAAGTGTTTCCATTGCCAATAGGAAAGTGTTTCCATTGGCCAGAGTATAGCAATCTAAATGAATGCAATGCCATGGTGAAAACCAACTCAAGTTCAAAATATATTTGGCACTTAAGGTTATGTCATGTTGCAGAAGATAGGATTGCAAAATTGGAGAAAATGGGGATTCTATCCTCATTGGGCTCTAAGCCTACTCCAACTTGTGAATCTTGCCTTCAAGGCAAAATGACTAGATCACCCTTTGTTGGACAAGGGCTAAGAGCTGAAAATATTTTGGAACTAATACATAGTGATGTATGCGGTCCATTTAAAGAAATGGCTAGAGGGGGTTTTCATTATTTTATTACCTTTACTGATGATAAATCAAGGTTTGGGTATTTGTATTTGATGAAATACAAACATGAATCCTTTGAAAAGTTTAAGGAATTTAAATCTGAAGTAGAAAATCAAACAGGAAAGAGTATTAAAGCTCTTCGATCAGATCGTGGAGGTGAATATTTGAGTACTGAATTTGATGAATACTTGAGAGAGCATGGCATTGTTTCTCATCTGACTCCTCCAGGAACGCCACAGTTAAATGGTGTATCTGAAAGGAGAAATCGTACCCTATTGGATATGGTACGTAGTATGATGAGCTATACTGATATGCCAATCTCCTTTTGGGGATTTGCATTAGAATCAGCTTTGTATATTGAATAGGATTCCATCAAAATCGTTTCTTCCACACCTTATGAGATATGGCATGGAAGAAAACCTAGTCTTCATCATGTTAAGATTTGGGGTTGTCCATCTTATATTAAAAAGCTGAACAATTATAAATTGGAGACGATATAAGAAAGATGTCGATTTGTTGGATATCAAAATGATTGTTTTGGATATTATTTTTATTGCCTACTTCACAAAGGTTGTGATAAGTAGAGATGCCACATTTCTTGAACAACGGTTTGTTCAAGAAGGAGGCAAAGAAGGCAAATAGAGTTAGAATTGGAGAATTCGACCAACCAATGATCGGATGGATATAGATCCATCTAGTCAACCTATACCCGTTGATGAAACATCTACACTGTTCCTCGTAGAACAACCGGGGTATCTCACCCAGGTGAGATATGGTTTTCTTCATGAAGAAGAACAAGAGTTGTCTACTCATGAAGAAGTAGATCATGGAGATGATCCACTTACCTATGAAGAAGCTATATCGGATATAGACTCTTCAAAATGGATTGAAGCTATGAAATCAGATTGATTCCATGTATAAGAATCAAGTTTGGGATCTTGTTGACCCACAGAAGGTATTGTACCTATAGGGAACAAATGGGTTTTCAAGAAGAAAATTGGTTACGATGGAAAGGTAGAGACCTATAAGGCAAGGCTAGTGGCGAAAGGGTTTCGCCAAAGGCAAGGAATAGACTATGAGGAGACTTTCTACTTTGTTGCCATGCTTAAATCAATTAGGATTTTATTAGCAATAGTGCATACTATGATTATGAGATTTGGCGGATGGATGTCAACTTTTCTCAATGGATACATTGAAGAAAACATTTTCATGGAACAACCTAGGGATTTGAATCCCAAGATGGTTCCAAAGTATGCAAGCTAAAGCAATCCATTTATGGGTTGAAACAAGCTTGAGGAGTTGGAACATCCGTTTTGATGAAGCCATTAAATCCTTTGGTTTTATCAAAAATGAGGATGAGCCATGTGTATATAAGAAGGTTAGTAAGAGTGCTATTACTTTTCTTGTTTTATATGTAGATGACATTTTATTGATAGGCAATGATATAGGTATATTGACAACTGTCAATGTAAGGTTGTCAAATACATTCTCCATGAAAGACTTAGGGGAGGTAACCTATATTCTTGGAATTCGCATCTATAGAGATAGAACAAAAAGAATAAATGGTTTATCCCAAAATCTAACTTGGAAAAGGTGGTAAAGAAGTTTAACATGCTTGATTCAAAGAGAGGATTGTTACCAGTAAGACATGGTATCCACCTTTCTAAAGAGATGTCTCTAAAGACACTAGAAGAAAGAGATAAAATGGCCAGGATTCCATATGCTTCGCTATTGGAAGTTTAATGTATGCAATGTTGTGTACTAGGCGGATATCGCATATCTCGTTAGTTTGACTAGCGGTATCAATCCAATCCAGTTTGGAACCTCGGATAGTCACAAGAATATTCTTTATTACTTAAGAAAAACTAAGTATTTATTCTTGTTTTATGGAGGTGAGACTTGCAATTGGATGGTTATACCGATTCGATTTCCAATCGATATCGATGATAGAAAGTCTACCTCTGGATATGTGTTCATTTGTAATGGAGGTGCGATGGTTGGAAGAGTTCCAAGCAGAGCACGATTGCAGATTCCACTCATCGAGGTCGAGTATATTCCGCATCGATGTCGCAAAAGAAGCTATTTGGATAAAGAAGTTCATGACAGAACTTACGAGTTCCTTCCATTGAGTCGCGGTTCCATTACATCGTGACAACAATGGAGCGATCCAAAGCTAAGGAACCAAGGTCTCACCAGAAATCCAAACACATAGAAAGGCGCTACCACATTATCAAAGATATAGTTGGGCAAGGCAATATAGCCATGCAGAAAATAGCATCAGCTGAAAATCCAGCTGATTCATTCACTAAGCCTTTGTCACAAGCTCAGTTAGACTGACATCTTGAGAAGATGGGTCTAAGGTATTGTAATGAATGGCTCTAGTGCTAGTGGGAGATTGTTAGTAGTATGCCCTAGAGCATATCATTTAGTATGTATCTTGTACATATTTTTAATAATAAAAGGCATTTCCACTTTTCCGTTTACATAATATATTTATGTGTAATAGAAAAGGTCCATTGATATTTTGTTAGAAATATTATTCTTAAGTTGTTAAGAATATGAGTGACAATATTTCTAGCACAAAGTATCATAAATAGGTTCACAATCGAGGATACTTCATAATAAGGACATGACTTATCCAGAAAGATTGTATTCATGTTTGTTCCCAAGTTATTTATATGAGATATAAATAAGATGGAATGGTGAGTCTCATGCCATATAACAAACATGATAGGCACTTATAAATGATAAGTAGGCCGAACCAGTGACACTTATGACAAGCACATGGAGTTTACTCTTGTCAATGTTTTGTCATAAATCATATCTGCATATAATCTTTAGACTGAGATAGCACAGTTATCTTGTATATAGGTAGTTTGAGTTTGATCTGCTTTCATACTTGTACTATGTATGGGTATATGGGCATGTGTTGGCTCTGCTAGTTACATATGGAGGTAGGTGTTGATCAAGATGGAATCTGTTCTCTAAGTAAATAGAGATAAAATCCTATGTTCATTTAATTGTTCTTGATGTTTCAAGTTCTGCCAGACAGATATATTTATTCGTAAAAGAGTTTCGATGAGAAAAATCTTTTAATCAAGAACTGGAATTAAAAGAGAACATAATATTCATAGCAAATGGAGTTTGACATAAACCATGACTCCGGCTTGAGTTGGGATTTTGTAATGAGAGATTCTAGTGCATGGTAACATATGATTATAGGTTCATTTAAGGTAAATCTTATTACTAATTGGGTGGCCATGGCATGCTATGCTAGGTGTTAACCATGGTCTATGAGGTTCATAAAATGATTTAGAGAAATCATTTATGGTAAGAAAGAGTTCTGATGATATTAAGAGTTGATATCATGTCTCATTGCCAATTAGTGATGAGCCTAGTAAGTCACACACATACACAAGTTATCACCTATTTAAATATGATTTAATTAATTAATTAAAGAGTTTAATTGATTAATTAAATAGATTTGGTTTGCAATAAAATTGCAAAGTCCCTAGCATGACTTGAAACCAAATCTAGATTATTGGATGTGTAGTATAAATTAAATTTATATATAAAGTGTTTAAATATGAATTTAATTGATGAGAAATTAATTAATAGAGATTAATTAATTAATTTATATTTGATATAAATTAATTAGAAGAAGAAAATAATTATTTTGGGTTAAGAACTCAAAATTAAGACACAGGGGCATTTTGGTCATTTTGCAGTGTGACACGTGGCACCATGAGATGGTGACACATGGCATAGCACATAAGCTTGCCAAATATTTTTAATCATGTAAGATGATTAAAATCAAGATTAAATATAGGTTTGACACTTGGCACAATGTGATTGGGTCACTTAAACCTAGAGCTAATCAAAAGGTGACATGTGGCTAGGGTTTACTGTGTTTAGCTTGCTATTTTTGTGGGGTTATGATAAGATAACATAACAAGCAGTCTCTCCTCTCATATGTGACGCCACTTTGAGCCTCTAGATCTATTTCTCTTCATCTCTCATCAATTCAAAGAGATTAGCCATCAATCTCTTGAATTAAGAACACTAGAAATTGTTTCTAGTGTCCTGTTTGCATCTCTAATCTCTTAAAAGACAGAACTTGAATTTCTAATTAATAGAAAAGGCTTTAGAAGCTGTTCAAGGGCTGCCATAGGTGTTCTTGGTGTGGACAAGCTAGAGGGACAACATCTGGTGTCCTGAAGACGAATCTCAAAGGCGCAGACATTGCGGCACATCAAGAGGTTAGTGTAATCGTTCTTGATTTAATCTAGGGTTCTAAAATTAATCTGATTAATTTTAAAATCTTAAATGGCAAATACAGATCCAAAAACATATTAAAAGAGTTTTAATATGTTGTTTATCATTGAAATCAAATAGATAAAAATAAATCTTGCATGGTGCATGTGACCCTAGGTGAAAATTTTTGAATTCAATGGTATAATCTTGTGTTTTTCACGCTTCCGTTCCTTCAAAAAGTGTGTAGACTTGGTCAATCTATCAACAATAACTCAAACTGCATCATGATTCTTTTGTGTACGTGGAAGTCCTATCACGAAATCCATAGTGATTCTTTCCCATTTCCACTCAGGAATTAGCAATGGCTATAGCAACCCTGCAGGCACTTGGTGTTTTGCCTTTACTTGCTGACAAGTTAGGCATTTGGCAACATATTCTGCAATGTCTTTCTTCATTCCTCTCCACCAATAGTGCTCTTTCACACTTCTGTACATTTCAGTTCCATCAAGGTGCATTGCAAAAGATGAATCATGTACTTCCTTTAAAATGGTCTGCCTCAGTTCAACATTATCAGGAATGCACATTCTACCCTTATATAACAATAAGCCCTCATTATTTACTGATAATTCTGGTTTCTTGCCATCTCGAGCCTCTTCCATTAACTTGACATATTTGTCATCCTTCTATGCAACTACTTTAATTTGTTCTGCCAGCATTAGCTTCACTTGCCAAGTAGCTACCATCTACCCATCTTCTTTAATCTCCAAATTAGCATGCAATGCCCTTAACTCATGCACCATGGACAATGGAGAAACCCTCAAACCAGCCATAGTCTTGCGACTTAAAGCATCAGCTATAACATTAGCTTTTCCAGGCTGATAGTCTATCAAACAATCATAATCTTTTATAAGCTCTAACCATCTCCTCTGCCTCAAATTTAACTCCTTTTGTGTGCCCAAGTACTTCAAACTTTTATGATCTGTGTATATATAACATCTCTCTCTATACAAGTAATGTCTCCAGATCTTCAAGGCAAAGACAATGGCTGCCAGCTCCAACTTATGCATGGGATAATTCCTCTCATGCGGTTTAAGCTGGCGTGAAGCATAGGCAATGACGTTTCTATCTTGCATCAAAACATAGCTTAATCCGTTATGAGAAGCATCACTATATATGGTATACTCCTTACCCAAAGTGGGCAAGGTTAAGACTGGAGCTTCAGTTAAACGCCTCTTTAACTCATCAAAACTTTCCTGGCACCGATCAGTCCACTAAAATTTTACATCCTTCCTAAGTAGCTTGGTCAGTGGAGATGCTAGCATGGAGAATCCCTTCACAAATCTTCGGTAATACCTAGCTAAACCAAGGAAACTCTGAACTTTCGTGACATTTCTAGGTGGCTTCCAATTAAGAATGGCTTTTACTTTGCTAGGATCCACCTGGATGCCCTCTACAGATAAAATATGCCCCAAAAATGTAATCTCCTTTAGCCAAAACTCACATTTAGATAGTTTGGCATACAACTGCTTCTCCCTTAAAGTCTGCAATACTATCCTCAAGTGCTTGTCGTGTTCCTCTACAATCTTTGAGTACACCAAAATATCATTAATGAACACCATAACAAACTGGTCCAAATATGGCCTGAAGATAGTGTTCATCAGGCCCATAAAAGCAGCTGGAGTATTAGTTGTTAATAGTATGCCCTAGAGCATATCATTTAGTATGTATCTTGTACATATTTTTATTAATAAAAGGCATTTCCACTTTTCCGTTTACATAATATAATTATGTGTAATAGAAAAGGTCCATTGATATTTTGTTAGAAATATTATTCTTAAGTTGTTAAGAATATGAGTGACAGTATTTCTAGCACAAAGTATCATAAATAGGTTCATAATCGAGGATACTTCATAATAAGGACATGACTTATCCAGAAAGATTGTATTCATGTTTGTTACCAAGTTATTTATATGAGATATAAATAAGATGGAATGGTGAGTCTCATGCCATATAGCAAACATGATAGGCACTTATAAATGATAAGTAGGCCGAACCAGTGACACTTATGACAAGCACATGGAGTTTACTCTTGTCAATGTATTGTCATAAATCATATTAGTACATATAATCTTTAGACCTGAGATAGCACAGTTATCTTGTATATAGGTGGTTTGAGTTTGATACTGCTTTCATACTTATACTATGTATGGGTATATGGGCATGTGTTGGCTCCTACTAGTTATATACGGAGGTAGGTGTTGATCAAGATGGAATTTGTTCCTCTAAGTAAATAGAGATAAAATCCTATGTTCATTTAATTGTTCTTGATGTTTCAAGTTCCTGGCCAGGACAGATAGATTTATTCAGAAAAGAGTTTCTGATGAGAAAATCTTTTTAATCAAGAACTGGAATTAAAAGAGAACATAATATTCATAGCAAATGGAGATTGACATAAACCATGACTCAAGCTTGAGTTGGGATTTTGTAACAGAGAGATTCTAGTGCATGATAACATATGATTATAGGTTCATTTAAGGCAACCTTATTACTAATTGGGTGGCCATGGCATGCTATGCTAGGTGTTAACCATGGTTTATGAGGCGCATAAAATGATTTAGAGAAATCATTTATGATAAGAAAGAGTTCTGATGATATTAAGAGTTGATATCATGTCTCATTGCCAATTAGTGATGAGCCTAGTAAGTCACACACATACACAAGTTATCACCTAATTAAATATGATTTAATTAATTAATTAAAGAGTTCAATTGATTAATTAAATAGGTTTGGTTTGCAATTAGATTGCAAAGTCCCTAGCATGACTTGAAACCAAATCTAGATTATTGGATGTGTAGTATAAGTTAAATTTATATTTAAAGTGTTTAAATATGAATTTAATTAATGAGAAATTAATTAATAGAGATTAATTAATTTATTTATATTTGATATAAATTAATTAGAAGAAGAGAAATAATTATTTTGGGTTAAGAACTCAAAATTAAGACACAGGGGCATTTTGGTCATTTCACAGTGTGACACATGGCACCATGAGATGGTGACACATGGGATTACACATAAGCTTGCCCAATGTTTTTAATCAAGTAAGATGATTAATATTAAGATTAAATATAGGTTTGACACTTGGCACAATGTGATTGGGTCACTTAAACCTAGAGCTAATCAAAGGGTGATATGTGGCAAGGGTTTAATGTGTTAACCTAGCTATATAAGTATTGTTATGAGAAAATAAAATACAACCAGCAGCCACACTCCTTTGTCACGCCATTTTGAAGCTCTCCCTCTCTTCCTTTTCATCTCTCATCAATTCAAAGAGATTAGCCATCAATCTCTTGAATTAAGAACACTAGAAATTATTTTTGGTGTCTTGTTTACATCTTTAATCTCTTAAAAGGCAGAACTTGAATTTCTAATTAATAGAAAAAGCTTTAGAAGCTGTTCAAGGGCTGCCATAGGTGTTCTTGGTGTGGACAAGCTAGAGGGACAACATCTGGTGTCCTGAAGACAAATCTCAAAGCGCGACACATTTGCGATTGCATCAAGAGGTTAGTGTAATCGTTCTTGATTTAATCTAGGGTTCTAAAATTAATCTAATTAATTTTAAAATCTTAAATGGAAAATACAGATCCAAAAACATATTAAAAAAGTTTTAATATGTTGTTTATCATTGAAATCAAATAGATAAAAATAAATCTTGCATGATGCATGTGACCCTAGGTGAAACTTTTTGAATTCAATGGTATAAACTTGTGTTTTTCACGCTTTTTGTTCCTTCAATTGGTATCAGAGCCACTATATTTGCCATTTAGATTGTTGATTATATGATTTAATTATGTGTTTGATCATGAGATCAAAAGTTCATTGCTGGTTGGAAAGCAAGGTGGCGGCATACTTAAAAAAACACCAACAATGGTGCGCATGGTTTGGCTTCCATGGGTGGTTCAGGTTTGGCTTTTAATTTTGCAATTGTTGTGTGATCTAAAGCCTATTCTTTGACTAATTAAAGTATTTAATTAGTAGTTTTAATCACACAATTAAATTATGATTCAAATCAGAATTTTAAAAATTGTTTGAATGTGATTCAAATCTGAATTTTAAAAGTTGTTTGAATGTGATTCAAATCTGAATTTTTAAAGTTGTTTGAATCATATTTAAATCGGATTTTTTAAAGTTGAATGAATAATATTCAGATCTAATTTTTTAAAAAATGTTTGAATGTGATTCAAATCTGATTTTTTAAAAAATGTTTAAATGTGATTCAAATCTGAATTTTTAAGGTTGTTTGAATGTGATTCAAATCTGAATTTTTAAATTTGTTTGAATGAGATTCAAATCTGAATTTTTAAATTTATTTGAATCATATTCAAATTTGGATTTTTAAGTTGAATATGAGATATTCAATTTAATTTAAGTATGTATGTTTTATTTAATTGTTAAATAGTGATATGCATGACGGATGATCATGGACTATAAAAGACCAATGTGATTGAATTTATTTCTTTTATGTTTCTTTGGGATTGTAAATTAATTAATTTATTTTAATTTATTTTGGGCGTGTATTATTAAATTTGTAATAATTTTTGGGTTGTAATTTCATTTATTTAAGTTCTTGTAAATTCGCCTTGGTATGCCAAGGATTACTATGTAATATTGGATTGCAAGAAGTTCAAGGAGGTCAAGAGCATTGGTGGGACCAGTGGGAGGAATTCAAGATCAAATGTTGATTATGTACTCCTTCAGCAACTCTTGTAAAATGAATGAATGAAATGCACCTAGGAATGCCCTGATTCAATTCTTGGTGGCTCAGAATTGAATCCCTTAGAAAGTCCATGATCATACCATATTTTTACTGCTTATCCATGAATGCATGAGATGTATGGGAATGTATGCCATTATATGATATATGCATGCTAAATGGATAATGTGCAAAGTGAGACCATAATAGTAATTAGGATGACTATAAAATCTTCCAAACAAATGATTAAGTTAGAAATGCTATAATTAAAGTAATTATAACATAAGCCCTCCTTTGGGGCAATTATTTTAAGAAATTTTAAATAGTTGCATAAGATGCAATTAATTTAAGAGATTTTCTTAAGAATAATTGTTAAGCATGAGATGTTGTAAATATGTAAATGGTTTGGTGGCCAATATTGGATGTACCTGAGGACATTAAAATTATTTGCATAATTACTGGCTCAATGGGGTCAACTTAACTAATGCAAGATAAGTCAATAATGGATGTACCTGAGATTTTGAGCATTAGGGGCTAGGTAAAGGATTGAACCTCACATGAGATGTGATGGGCAAGGAGTTGCTCACTTATAGTTTATTGTAATTCCAATAACGGATGTACCTGAGGATGATCAATAGAATTATAAGAATTCAATCACCCACTAGAAATCCATCCAACTAGGATTTCCGTTTTCTACTTTGGAAGTGTAGGATTCGGTAAGTTAGTGGGAGGACCAATTTGATTAAAAGACCATAATCATTTTGGTTAATTACATGATACATTTACTAATTAATTTGGTTATTTTCTGCAGTTAATTTTCTGATAAAAATGAGCACAGAACAACCACCACCATCCAATATCCTTGCAAGCATACTTGATCGCAATAGGTTGACAGGACCTAATCTCTCTGATTGGCTAAGAAATTTGAAACTTGTCCTGAACCTTGAACATATAGGATTTGTTTTAGATTCAAATGTTCCAGGTCCCTTACCTCCAGAGGCCACTCAAGAGGAACATGAAACTTTGGACAAGTGGAAGGAGCATGATATGAGAGCTAAGTGTTACATGCTTGCTTCCATGAGTAATGAGTTACAGAAGCAGCATGAAAACATGCAGAGTGCAAGTGAGATCCTCCTTCACCTATAAGAGTTGTATGGTGAGCACAGTAGGAATGCTAGGTATGAGATATCTAGGCAGCTGTTCTGCATGAGGATATCTGAGGGACAGAATGTTGGGGATCAAGTCCACAAGATGTTTCGGCTGATTGAGCAGTTGGAACATCTTGACTTCAACATGGATTTCCAACTACAGAAGGATTTGGTCCTTCAGTCCCTTCCTAAGTCTTTTGGGAATTTTGTGACAAATTTTCATATGACTAAACAGGAATGCACCTTAGCTGGTTTACTCAACATGCTGGCTATTGCTCAAAAGAATATGCCGGGTAATAAAGGAAAAGAGGTAGCTTTAATTGCATCTTCTTTTGCTGGAAGTTCCAACAAGAAGAAGGGTAATAAGAAAAAGAAACTTCAGATTCCTGGTCCTTCCAAGAAAATAGCTAAACAGAAAGGGAAGACCAAAGCTGATAAAGGCAAAAGAAAGTGTTTCCACTGCCAACAGGAAAGTGTTTCCATTGCCAACAGGAAAGTGTTTCCATTGCTAGTAAGAAAGTGTTTCCACTGGCTAGAGTATAGCAATCTAAATGAATGCAATGCTATGGTGAAAACCAACTCAAGTTCAAAATATATTTGGCACTTAAGGTTATGTCATGTTGTAGAAGATAGGATTACAAAATTGGAGAAAATGGGGATAAATAGGATTACAAAATTGGAGAAAATGGGGATTTTATCCTCATTGGGCTCTGAGCCTACTCCAACTTGTGAATCTTGCCTTCAGGGCAAAATGACTAGATCACCCTTTGTTGGACAAGGACTAAGAGCTGAAAATATTTTGGAGTTAACACATAGTGATGTATGTGGTCCATTTAAAGAAATGGCTAGAGGCGGTTTTCATTACTTTATTACCTTTACTGATGATAAATCAAGATTTGGGTATTTGTATTTGATGAAATATAAACATGAATCCTTTGAAAAGTTCAAAGAATTTAAATCTGAAGTAGAAAATCAAACAGGAAAGAGTATTAAAGCTCTTCGATCAGATCATAGAGGTGAATATTTGAGTACTGAATTTGATGAATACTTAAGAGAGCATGGCATTGTTTCCCAGCTAACTCCTCCAGGAACACCACAGTTGAATGGTGTATTTGAAAGGAGAAATCATACCCTATTGGATATGGTACGTAGTATGATGAGCTATACTGATATGCCAATCTCTTTTTGGGGATTTGCATTAGAATCAGCTTTGTATATTCTGAATAGGATTCCATCAAAATCAGTTTCTTCCACACCTTATGAGATATGGCATGGAAGAAAACCAAGTCTTAAGCATGTTAAGATTTGGGGTTGTCCAGCTTATATCAAAAAGCTGAACACTAATAAATTGGAGACCAGATCAGAAAAAGGTCAATTTGTTGGATATCCAAAAGATAGTTTTGCATATTATTTTTATTTGCCTACATCACAAAAGGTTGTGGTGAGTAGAGATGCCACATTTCTTCAACAACAGTTTGTCCAAGAAGGAGGCAAAGGAAGGCAAATGAGTTGGAATTAGAGAATTCTGACCAACCAACAGATCAGATGGATATAGATCCATCTAGTCAACCTATACCCGTTGATGAAACATCTATAGCTGTTCCTCGTAGAACAACCAAGGTATCTCACCCACTAGTGAGATATGGTTTCCTTCATGAAGAAGAACAAGAGTTGTCTACTCATGAAGAAGTATGTTACACCCTACCCCTCTGTAAGACATAACATGATCCCGTAGTATACCTAATGAATTACCAACTTCGTCTACTGATAACCCATTAAATACACTACAAGGGATTTTAAAACTTTTCATACTTCTTTTTACAGTGGTGAGAACAATTAACAGGTGTTAAAAACCTTTTTGAACTGAAGTGAAACAGCTAACACATTTGGACTATTAGTGACTTCTGTAAAAATTTTGGCAGAGTGCCATCTGTATTTTGGATAAAACAGTTCTGCAGAAAACCTGTAAAAAGCACTTTAATATTTTTCTCAATCTCAAACTCCAACATAATTCAACACAATAAGTTTTTTTTAACTCGTATCCACAATAATTTTTCAAAGATTGAGATAAAAGAAATACAGTACAAATTTTACAAGTCAAAATAACTCATAATTTATTTTACAACTTCAATGTACAATTTTAATTTACAACTGCTCAAAACCAAGAACAATATATTCATACAGTGGACATACATTACAGTACAAAATGCAAAATGTGGTATACTCAATATACCCGATGATCTCTCGCTGGATGTACTAGCAGCCTAGTCTGCTGCCCTGTCAATCTGTCTACCTGCGACAGCAATGAAAAGCTATCGCTGAGACAATGTCTCAGTGGTGCACAACATTAACCAAATACAACTTTAAATCACAATTCATAAATCTTATAAATAATGGATACGTAAAACCATAGTTAAATTCAAGACATTGAATGTCATAAGGAATTTAACACAATATCATATTAAATCTCAGTAATCAAAACATAGTTAAATTCAAATGATAGTGAATGTCAATAAGAATTTAAACTCCATTTCACAATATCACAATAAATCTCAATAGTCAAAACATGGTTAAATTCAAACGATAGTGAATGTCAATAAGAATTTAAACTCTATTTCACAAATTATCAAATCGTATAATAACACAATTTAGTCAAATAAGTTAAGAATACAGTGTTGCCAATTCATTCACAACTTAAGCCATGACACAAAATTTCCGATCAATGCCGCGTTGTACACCACGACAAAGCAATCACAACCCCACTAATCAAAATCAATGAGGAAGGGAGCTAGCTATATAATGAGTAGTCATCCGATGACCTCAACTGGTAAACCAGAGAGGGAAAAAAATAAACGATCACGACTCCATAAATGGAGAAGGAAAATAAACAATCACAACCCCATAAATGGAGAAGGAATGATATGATACTGTCATGCTAAGTGTGAACACAAAATCAATTCCAAATATTTTATTCAAATGATTCGTGAGAATCCAATAAATTTCCAAAGTCATAATTTCATTCACAAAATGGCAACACAATTCATAATTAACTTCAATTTTCACAAATCACACTAAATCAATTTTTTTCACAGTTTCAGACCATTTACAATGCTTTTCAAGCAATAAGTATCCATCAATATCATTCAAACAATTTTTCACAATTTCAAACTATTTACAATGCTTTTCAAGAAATAAGTATCCATTCAAACACATTTCCATAATTGAAAACAGTAATATTCAAATAGTCATAATTTATTTCAATTGAAAAATTCAAAAGAAATAACTGTTGTGCAAAAACCTCTGATAACTGTCTCCTGGCCTTGACTCTGTAACACCCCTATGTTCGGTAGTGCGTTCTACTGTTTCGGTGACCAGTGTTGTCCGGACAACTAGGATGCCTAGAACTACACTTTGATATGAGTGAGGAGACATAAAATAATGAAATACAAGAAAAGAAAATACAAGAAAAACAAAGGAAAAATAATAGCAAAGAAATGTAACCAAGTTAAGCGAGCCGAGAACCCTAGCGATGGGTGACCGCACTGGGAAGTCATGGCGTGGACCGTTGACTAGCCGTGGACTGCGGAGAACCCTGAAAAATATTTTTAGGACTTAAATAGACACCTATTGAAATAAAAATACCATTAGAAATATTAAAAGAAAAATTAATTAATTAGTACAAAGAAAAGTGAGAAATCGAAAAACGGACAAAACCCGGTTTTACCGAAAAATCGGGAATGCAACTCGAACAGGGGCATTGTGGTCATTTGACATCCCGAGTTGTCTTTTGACCTAAATGTCCATTAAAAATAAATAATATTACACTTGGAAAATGTCATGAAAAATTAAATTAGAGGTACCTAATATAAATAGCAAAAGTGGAGTGTGATTTGAGTAATTAGCACTTAAACATATTAAATTATTTTCTTAAGTGAGTGGAGCACTATGGGAATTTGATAAACACTAAGTGGGCAGATTACTCCACTAAAACTTCATCTTCCTCATTCATTCAAACACCATGGCCGAAATGAAGAGCTCCCAAAGTCCTCCCATGGCCGCCCAAATGCATGGCTCTTTACACCCATTTTCAAGCTACATTTTCTTTACTTATCTTCATTAAAGTTTATCCCCACGTCACAAGGAAGAGTTTGATAGAAATTTTAAGAAGTTTTAGTGAAGATTTAGCAAGTTCCAACAATAGGTAAGTTTGTGTTTTTTATTGTTGCTTTGTTAAAGTTTGTAAGGATGTTATGGGTGTTTGATTTATGGAGAAATTTTTGATGTTGAATGGGGAAATGTACTTTTGGCAGCCATGGAAACACCTTGAAGACAGTTTATTTTTGCTTGTAAATGATGAATTAAAGGATTGATTAAATGTATATTGTGTAGGAAATCATTTGGGTGATTATACTTAGTATATGTAAATGTGTATTGAAATTTGAAGCTTGGAAATTAATGGAATGTAAATGTACCATTGCGGCAGTTTGTTGACTCTTGAAGTATGCTGGAATTCATGCTAGGTTTATGGTATATTTATGTTGAATTGTGTTGGATGTTATGGCAGTTTGAGTGTATATATGATGGTGTTAAGTTGGACATGAAAAAGTGTTATGGTTAGGTGATTGAATTGTTGTAAATTGAGTTGAAAAATTCTGTACTAAATGGTGCACATTGAATATAATTGTAAGCTGCCAAAATGACCTATAATATGTTGTGAATTATGTTTAGGTTATGGTACAACCAGAATTGACTTGAATGTTGAGTTTGGTAAGTGTTAGGAGTGATCCTTGATGTGTATGAAAGAAATGCAATAAGGCAGTTTGTGTTTTAGGCCTAGAACTTTAAGTGTGTGGCTCCAATTGGTATGAGACCAATTGGAGGTGAAACTAGGCCCAAAATATGCCAACTTTCATGAAGAAAGCTTGCCAAAATTCTGCTTACAAGGTAGCTTGAAAAACGACCAAATCCGGATTAAGTGCAAATAAGGCCTGAAAATTGACCAATTGGGCAGCAGTTAGTGTTTAGGCCATAACTCACTCAAAACAGGTCCAATTGACCTGAAATTTTGACCATGAATAGTTAAGACCCATATCTACAAGTATTATGAAGACACCAAAGCCCATAAATGACCATAAGCAAGTCAAACAGCTTGCACAAGTTCGGGTCCAAAAACTGGCCGAACCAAAATTGACCTAAAATGGCCTAAAGTGACCAATTTTGATGCAATTTGACCAGCAATAGTAAAATGACCATAACTTGGTCTACATAACTCAGAATGACCTGAAATTTTGCCCTGCGTTCCATAAGACATAGATCTACAAGTTTGTAGTTTTGACTGAAACTCGAAAACCGAGGCAACTAGGTCGTCCGGCTAGGTCAAACTAGTATCTCGGAATCTAGCAAATTGCAAGAAAACGCAAAATACATAGAAATGAATTTGGTAACATGTACCAACCCTAAAAGACTATCGAATGTGACATATTAGTAACATTAAAACCTAAATTACCTAGAATGCACCGAGGGTCGACATATTAGGTTGATTAAGCAAATAATAGCATTCAGTAAATTACTTATCAAGCATTATCATTAGAGACAGTTTAATTTAGTACTGAAACACTTCAAATTGTGTTTCTCAGTTAGCAAAGACTCAGGAAAAGGGAAGGAAACACTGAGTCAAGACCAGGAGACAGTTATCAGAGGTTTGTGCACAACAACTATTTCTTTTGAATTTTTCAATTGAAATGAATTATGACTATTTGTACATTATTGTTTTAAATTGTGGAAATGTGTTTGAATGGATATTTATTGCTTGAAAAGCATTGTAAATGGTTTGAAACTGTGAGAAATTGTTTGAATGATATTGATGCATACTTATTGATTGAAAAGCATTGGAAATGGTTTGAAACCAGAACTATCATGTATATTGATTGTATTCCTCGCTAGCTTGTCTAGTGGGATGAATTGAATTCCCTCTCTGGCTGAAGTGTTGAGGTGTGTGCCTGTTGAGGACGAATTGGATGAGTACTCATATTTTTGCTAGCATGTTATTCCTCACTAGTCATCGACTTTTGGGACGAATTGAATACCTCATTAGCCATCGGCTTTTGGGACGAATTGAACTTTGGAACATGATTAAGCTGTGTGTGATTTATTGATATGTATTGTGAGATTGTGAAATTAATTTAAACTCTTATTGACATTCACTGTCTTTTGAAGTTAACTATGTTTTGATCTATGAGATTTATTGTGATATTGTGTTAAATTCCTTATGACATTAATTGTCTTGAATTTAACTATGATTTTACGTATCCATCATTTATATGATTTATGAATTGTGATTTAAAGTTGTATTTGGTTAATGTTGTGCACCACTGAGACATTGTGTCAGCGATAGCTTTTTATTACTGTCGCAGGTAGACAGACGGACAGGGCAGCAGACTAGGCTGCTAGTACATCCAGCGAGAGATTATCGGGTATAATGAGAATACCACATTTTTTATTTTGTACTGTAATGTATGACCACTGCATGTACATATTATTTTTGGTTTTGAGCAGTTGTAAATCAAAATTGTACATTGAAATTGTAAAATAAATTATGAGTTATTTTGACTTGTAAAATTTGTATTATATTTCTTTTATCTCAGTCTTTGAAAAATTATTGTAGATTTGAGTTGAGAAATATGTTGTGTTGAGTTATGTTGGAGTTGAGATTTGGAAATATATTGAAGTGCTTTTTACAGGTTTTCTGAAGAACTGTTTTATCCAAAATACAGATGGCACTCTATCAAAATTTTTACAGAAATCACTAATAGTCGAAATGTGTTAGCTGTTTTACTTCAGATCAAAAAGAATTTTAAACACCTGTAAATAGTACTCACCACTGTAAAATGAAGTAAGAAAAGTTTTAAAATCCCTTGTAGTGTATTTAATGGGTTATCAGTAGACGAAGTTGGTAATTCATTCAGTATACTATGGGATCATGTTATGCCTTACAGAGGGGTAGGGTGTTACATGTTTTGGTGGTATTGGAGCTAGTCTTTAAATTCTGTTTTCACATGTTATTTGAATATTCTTTCTTCATAGTACAACTGCTCAATATCATTGTTTGATACATACAATACATTACATTATAAATATGCACTAACGGGAGGAAATCTCCTTGTGTTATTTATTCAGGAGATCTAAGATCTTCGCATTGACCATGGAAGAGGGTGATCATTCAGTCGATCAATCTACAGAGGCTGAGGTGAAAGGGGATGCCCCAGCCCTACATAATGTCAGTGGTTCAAGAAGACACCGCATGATCTGCGATTTCTGCTCGATTCGCTCAACAGATGGCTGCAATGTTCCAACAAATGGTCGTAATGTGCCTACTCAAGTCCCAATCTGAGACACGGTGGTACAACCACAGTCTCCTGCTAGGCAGTATGACAAATTGATGAAATATGGGGCTACAGAGTTCAAAGGGACAGTAGATCCTCTAGAGGCTGAACAGTGGTTAGAAAGGATGGATAGGGTATTCAAGAAACTGCATTGCACAGAGGAGCTCAGATTTGAATACTCAGTATCTTTGCTACAGGGGGATGCTTATGACTGGTGGAAAACCATTCCCCACAGTCTGGTAGAACCTGCAGTGCTAACATGGAATGACTTTCTCAGGGAATTCAGACCAAAATATGTCCCCGATGCTTATGTAGACCAGAAATTACAAGAGTTCCTAAGTCTAAAACAGGGGAGCAGATCAGTGGCTGAGTATGAAAGAGAATTTTCCCGCCTGAGCCATTATGCAGTAAGTTTACTTGCTACCAACAGGGAGAGATGCAAGAGGTTTGAAACCGGCTTGAAGCCCAGTATCAGAATACAAGTGGTTGGCTTCAAACACACTAACTTCTCTGAACTTGTTTCTCAAGCCCTAGAGTTGGAAATAATTGAGTCTGAAGCTGCTTCTGAGAAAAAGAAATCAGAGAAGACAGAGAAAGAGGGAAAATCAGTAGAACAGAGTTCCAGTGGTCCTACTGAAAAGAGGAAGAACCATGGGGGACATGGCAGAGGTGGCAAGAAGTCTGGTAGGGGAAGATATTCAGGACAGAAACCTCCACTATCTGGTCAGTAGAGTTCCAGAAGTTCCTACCTTCCCCGCCAATGTGAAACTTGTGGAAGAAATCATGGTGGGATATGCTATAAGGCTATTGGAGCCTGTTATAACTGTGGAGGCACAGGACACTTTGCCAAGGACTACACCAGTAATCACAGAGTTGGACCACCTCCTACTACTGCAGAAGGGTCAGTTCAGAGCCCTATCACTAGAAGTTCACAACCACCCAGCAGAGGTAGAGGTAGGGGTAGAGGTAGCCCAGCAGGCAGCTATGGCACAGTGAAATATTCAGAGCAAGACAGTGCTCCAGTCAGAATCTATGTAATGAGAAAGAGGGAAGAGGCCGAGACATCTGATGTTGTGGCTGGTACCTTCTCAACTTTTAATCAAGATGTGTTTGTGTTATTTGATCCGGGTTCTACCCATTCTTATGTGAGTGCTAGCATCATTGATTGCATTGCTGTTCCATGTACAAAAATAGACTTTGAGGTGCTAGTAACAAGTCCGCTAGAACAGGAGGTCAGGGTTAATATAATGTATAAGGATTGTCCTTTGGTGATCCAAGGACACACTTTTCTATCTGATTTCATTGAAATGGCCTTCAGAGATTATGATATCATCTTGGGCATGGATTGGTTAACTAGGCATCACGCCATGATTGACTGTAGGCTAAAGACAGTCACTTTTGGTCTCCCTTAGTATAGTGATGTGGTAATACATGGGGAGAGGCAGCTATTGCCATCAAACATCATTTCGGCTGCACTAGCCAGAAAAATGATTAGAAAGGGGTGTGAAGCATACTTGGCACATGTGGTAGACACCCAAGTGGGGAGTCTAGCATTGAAAGACATCCCTACAGTAGATGACTTTCCAGATGTGTTTTCCTGATGAATTGCCAGGATTACCACCAAAAAGAGAAGTGCAGTTTGAAATTAATGTTATGCCTGGTGTGGATCCAATCTCCATAACACCATACAGAATGGCACCAGCAGAGTTGAAGGAGTTGAAGATACAGTTGCAAGAACTACTTGAAAAGGGCTTCATCCGCCCTAGTGTGTCACCTTGGGGAGCACCAGTATTGTTTGTTAAGAAGAAAGATGGTACTCTCCGCTTACGTATTGACTATCGGCAGTTGAATAAGGTGACAATAAAGAACAGATATCCATTGCCTCGCATTGATGATCTGTTTGATCAGTTGAAGGGTGCAGCTGTATTCTCCAAAATTGATTTGCGATCTGGTTATTATCAGTTGAAGGTGCAAGAGCAGAGTATTCCAAAAACTGCTTTTAGAACTCGATATGGCCACTATGAGTTTCTAGTAATGCCATTCGGGTTAACAAATGCTCCAGCTGCTTTTATGGATCTGATGAACACTATCTTCAGACCATATCTCGATCAATTTGTGGTGGTGTTTATTGATGACATTTTGATATATTCGAGGAATGCAGAGGAGCATGACAGACATCTCCGAATTGTACTGCAGACTTTAAGGGAGAAACAGCTATACGCCAAATTGTCGAAATGTGAATTTTGGCTGAAAGAAATCTCCTTTTTGGGACATGTTGTGTCAGCTGAAGGGATCAAGGTAGATTCCAGCAAGGTAGAAGCTATCCTTAATTGGAAGCCACCCAGGAATATCACAGAAGTCCGCAGTTTTTTGGGTTTAGCTGGATATTACCGTCGGTTTGTGAAAGGGTTCTCTATGTTATCTTCTCCACTGACCAAGCTGCTTCGGAAAGATGTAAAATTTCAGTGGACAGATAAATGTCAGCAAAGTTTTGATGAGTTGAAGAGGTGTTTAACTGAAGCTCCAGTCCTCACTTTACCTACTCCGGGTAAAGAGTACACAGTTTATAGTGATGCTTCTCACAATGGGTTAGGCTGTGTATTGATGCAAGATCGGAATGTCATTGCTTATGCATCACGCCAGCTGAAACCATATGAGAGGAACTAGCCAACATATGATTTGGAGCTAGCAGCTATTGTTTTTCCTTTGAAGATTTGGAGACACTATTTGTATGGGGAGAAATGCTACATTTACACAGATCACAAGAGCTTGAAGTACTTAGGCACGCAGAAGGAATTGAATTTGAGGCAGAGGAGATGGTTAGAACTGATTAAAGACTATGATTGCTTAATAGACTATCAGCCAGGGAAGGCAAATGTAGTGGCTAACGCCTTAAGTCGCAAGACTATGGCAAGTCTCAGAGTTTCTCTTTTGTCCATGGTATATGAATTGAAAGCACAGCATGCCAGTTTAGAGATTGATGATGAGGGACAGGCAGTAGTTGCATGGCATGTACAGCCAGTGTTGATTGATCAGATCAGAATGGCTGCTCAGAGTGATGATAAATATCAGAAGCTACTGAAAGAAGTCCAGCAGGGCAAGAAACCTGAATTTTCTGTGAAAGATGATGGTTTATTACTACATCAGGGCAGAGTGTGCATTCCTAGTGATGTGGAATTGAGACAGATCATTATGAAGGAAGCACATGAGTCTCCTTTTGCTATGCACCCTGGTGGAACTAAAATGTACAGAGGGCTGAAAGAGCATTACTGGTGGATGGGTATGAAGAGAGACATAGCTAAATTTGTTTCCAAATGCCTAACTTGTCAGCAAGTAAAGGTAGAACATCAAGTTCCAGCTGGTTTGTTACATCCTTTGTCAGTACCAGAGTGCAAATGGGAACGAATAACTATGGATTTTGTTACAGGACTTCCAAGAACACAGAATGGTCATGATGCAGTATGGGTTATAGTTGACAGATTGACCAAGTCTGCTCACTTTTTGCCAGTTCGAATAGATTATAGCCTGGAAAGATTGGCCAGATTGTATATATATGAGATTGTAAAACTGCATGGAGTGCCAATATCAATTGTGTCTGACAGAAATCCTAGGTTCACTTCTAGATTCTGGGGTAGTCTTCAGAAAGCCCTAGGAACTAGATTGAACTTCAGCACAGCATTCCACCCAAAAACAGATGGCCAGTCTGAAAGGGTAATTCAGATATTGGAGGACATGCTACGGGCTTGTGTGATTGAATTTGAAGGTAGTTGGGATACACACTTGCCTTTGATTGAGTTTGCTTATAACAACAGCTATCAATCAAGTATTGGGATGCCTCCATATGAAGCTTTGTATGGCAGAAAGTGCAGAACTCTTTTATGTTGGGATGAAGTAGGTGAAAGAAAGATGATTGGGCCAGAAATTGTTCAGCAGACAGAGGAAAAGATCAGATTGATCAGAGATAGACTCAAGGCTGCATCAAACCGTCAAAAGTCCTATGTTGATCTGAAGAGAAGAGATATTGAATATGCAGTAGGTGATAAAGTATTCCTCAAAGTTTCTCCTTGGAAGAGGATTATGAGGTTTGGCAGAAAGGGGAAACTGAGTCCTCGTTTCATCGGACCATATGAGGTTCTAGAGAGAGTGGGTCCTTTGGCATATCGGTTGGCATTACCTCCAGAGTTAGCAAGGATACACAATGTCTTCCATGTGTCCATGTTAAGGAGTTACAGATCAGACCCATCTCATGTACTATCAGTTGAAGAGATTGAGGTAAATCCATACCTCTCCTATGAGGAAGAACCCATAGAAATTCTGGCTTATGAGGTGAAGCAGCTGAGGAACAAACAGATACACCTGGTTAAAGTGCTGTGGAACCATCATTCAGGCCAGGAAGCTACTTGGGAACATGAAGAGGATATGAGGAGACAGCATCCACAACTGTTCAGAGACTAATGCCAAGTAAAATTTCGAGACGAAATTTATTTAAGGGGGGGAGAATTGTAACACCCCTATGTTCGGTAGTGCGTTCTACTGTTCCGGTGACCAATGTTGTCCGGACAACTAGGATGCCTAGAACTACACTTCGATATGAGTGAGGAGACATAAAATAATGAAATACAAGAAAAAAAATACAAGAAAAACAAAGGAAAAAGAATAGCAAAGAAATGTAACCAAGTTAAGCGAGCCGAGAACCCTAGCGATGGGTGACCGCACCGAGAAGTCACGGCATGGACCGTTGACTAGCCCTGGACTGCGGAGAACCCTGAAAAATATTTTTAGGACTTAAATAGACACCTATTGAAATACAAATACCATTAGAAATATTAAAAGAAACATTAATTAATTAGTACAAAGAAAAGTGAGAAATCGAAAAACAGACAAAACCCGGTGTTACTGAAAAATCGGGAATGCAACTCGAACAGGGGTATTGTGGTCATTTGACATCCCGAGTTGTCTTTTGACCTAAATGTCCATTAAAAATAAATAATATTACACTTGGAAAATGTCATGAAAAATTAAATTAGAGGTACCTAATATAAATAGCAAAAGTGGAGTGTGATTTGAGTAATTAGCACTTAAACATATTAAATTATTTTCTTAAGTGAGTGGAGCACTATGGGAATTTAATAAACACTAAGTGGGCAGATTACTCCACTAAAACTTCATCTTCCTCATTCATTCAAACACCATGGCCGAAATGAAGAGCTCCCAAAGTCCTCCCATGGCCGCCCAAATGCATGGCTCTTTACACCCATTTTCAAGCTACATTTTCTTTACTTATCTTCATTAAAGTTTATCCCCACGTCACAAGGAAGAGTTTGATAGCAATTTTAAGAAGTTTTAGTGAAGATTTAGCAAGTCCCAACAATAGGTAATTTGTGTTTTTTATTGTTGCTTTGTTAAAGTTTGTAAGGATGTTATGGGTGTTTGATTTATGGAGAAATTTTCGAGGTTTGATGTTGAATGGGGAAGTGTACTTTTGGCAGCCATGGAAACACCTTGAAGACAGTTTATTTTTGCTTGTAAATGATGAATTAAAGGATTGATTAAATGTATATTGTGTAGGAAATCATTTGGGTGATTATACTTAGTATATGTAAATGTGTATTGAAATTTGAAGCTTGGAAATTAATGGAATGTAAATGTACCATTGCGGCAGTTTGTTGACTCTTGAAGAATGCTGGAATTCATGCTTGGTTTATGGTATATTAATGTTGAATTGTGTTGGATGTTGTGGCAGTTTGAGTGTATATATGATGGTGTGAAGTTGGACATGAAAAAGTGTTATGGTTAGGTGATTGAATTGTTGTAAATTGAGTTGAAAAATTCTGTACTAAATGGTGCACATTGAATATAATTGTAAGCTTCCAAAATGACCTATAATATGTTGTGAATTATGTTTAGGTTCTGGTACAACCAGAATTGACTTGAATGTTGAGTTTGGTAAGTGTTAGGAGTGATCCTTAATGTGTATGAAAGAAATGCAATAAGGCAGTTTGTGTTTTAGGCCTAGAACTTTAAGTGTGTGGCTCCAATTGGTCTCAGATGAAACTAGGCACAAAATATGCCAACTTTCATGAAGAAAGCTTGCCAAAATTCTGCTTGCAAGGTAGCTTGAAAAATGACCAAATCCGGATTAAGTGCAAATAAGGCCTGAAAATTGACCAATTGGGCAGCAGTTAGTGTTTAGGCCATAACTCACTCAAAACAGGTCCAATTGACCTGAAATTTTGACCATGAATAGTTAAGACCCATATCTACAAGTCTTATGAAGACACCAAAGCCCATAAATGACCCTAAGCAAGTCAAACAACTTGCACAATTCGGGTCCAAAAACTAGCCGAACCAAAATTGACCTAAAATGGCCTAAAGTGACCAATTTTGATGCAATTTGACCAGCAATAGTAAAATGACCATAACTTGGTCTACATAACTCAGAATGACGTGAAATTTTGCCCCGCGTTCCATAAGACATAGATCTACAGGTTTGTAGTTTTGGCTGAAACCCGAAAATCGAGGGGACTAGGTCGTCCGGCTAGGTCAAACTAGTATCCCGGAATTCAGCAAATTGCAAGAAAACACAAAATACATAGAAATGAATTTGGTAACATGTACTAACCCTAAAAGACTATCAAATGTGACATATTAGTAACATTAAAACCGAAATTACCTAGAATGCACTGAGGGTCAACATATTAGGTTGATTAAGCAAATAATAGCATTCAGTAAATTACTTATCAAGTATTATCGTTAGAGACAGTTTAATTTAGTACTGAAACACTTCAAATTGTGTTTCTCAATTAGCAAAGACTCAGGAAAAGGGAAGGAAACACTGAGTCAAGACCAGGAGACAGTTATCAGAGGTTTGTGCACAACAACTATTTCTTTTGAATTTTTCAATTGAAATGAATTATGACTATTTGTACATTATTGTTTTAAATTGTGGAAATGTGTTTGAATGGATATTTATTGCTTGAAAAGCATTGTAAATGGTTTGAAACTGTGAGAAATTGTTTGAATGATATTGATGGATACTTATTGATTGAAAAGCATTGGAAATGGTTTGAAACCATAGCTATCATGTATATTGATTGTATTCCTCGCTAGCTTGTCTAGTGGGACAAATTGAATTCCCTCTCTGGCTGAAGTGTTGAGGTGTGTGCCTGTTGAGGACGAATTGGATGAGTACTCATATTTTTGCTAGCTAGCTATGTTATTCCTCATTAGTCATCGACTTTTGGGACGAATTGAATACCTCATTAGCCATCGGCTTTTGGGACGAATTGAACTTTGGAACATGATTAAGCTGTGTGTGATTTATTGATATGTATTGTGAGATTGTGAAATTAATTTAAACTCTTATTGACATTCACTATCTTTTGAAGTTAACTATGTTTTGATCTCTGAGATTTATTGTGATATTGTGTTAAATTCCTTATGACATTAATTGTCTTGAATTTAACTATGATTTTACGTATCCATCATTTATATGATTTATGAATTGTGATTTAAAGTTGTATTTGGTTAATGTTGTGCACTATTGAGACATTGTCTCAGCGATAGCTTTTTATTGCTGTCGCAGGTAGACAGACGGACAGGGCAGCAGACTAGGCTGCTAGTACATCCAGCGAGAGATCATCGGGTATAATGAGTATACCACATTTTTCATTTTGTACTGTAATGTATGACCACTGTATGTACATATTGTTTTTGGTTTTGAGCAGTTGTAAATCAAAATTGTACATTGAAATTGTAAAATAAATTATGAGTTATTTTGACTTGTAAAATTTGTATTATATTTTTTTTATCTCAGTCTTTGAAAAATTACTGTGGATTTGAGTTGAGAAATATGGTGTGTTGAGTTATGTTGGAGTTGAGATTTGGAAATATATTAAAGTGCTTTTTACAGGTTTTCTGAAGAACTGTTTTATCCAAAATACAAATGGCACTCTGCCAAAATTTTTACAAAAATCACTAATAGTCCAAATGTGTTAGCTGTTTTACTTCAGATCAAAAAAAATTTTAAACACCTGTAAATAGTACTCACCACTGTAAAATGAAGTAAGAAAAGTTTTAAAATCCCTTGTAGTGTATTTAATGGGTTATCAGTAAACGAAGTTGGTAATTCATTCAGTATACTACGGGATCATGTTATGCCTTACAGAGGGGTAGGGTGTTACAGACTCAGTGTTTCCTTCCCTTTTCCTGAGTCTTTGCTAACTGAGAAACACAATTTGAAGTGTTTCAGTACTTAATTAAACTGTCTCTAATGATAATGCTTGATAAGTAATTCACTGAATGTTATTATTTGCTTAGTCAACTTAATATGTTGACCCTCGATGCATTCTAGGTAAATTGGGTTTTAATGTTACTAACATATCACATTCGATAGCCTTTTAGGGTTGGTACATACTACCAAGTTCATTTCCATGTATCTTGCATTTTCTTGCAATTTGCTGGATTCCGGGATACTAGTTTGACCTAACCGGACGACCTAGTTCCCTTAGTTTTCGGGTTTTGGTCAAAACTACAAACTTGTAGATCTATGTCTTATTGCACGCGGGGCAAAATTTCAGGTCATTTTGAATTATGTAGACCAAGTTATGGTCATTTTACTATTGCTGGTCAAATTGCATCAAAATTGGTCACTTTAGGTCATTTTAGGTCAATTTTGGTTCGGCCAGTTTTTGGACCCGAACTTGTGCAAGCTTTTTGACTTACTTATGGTCATTTCTGGGCTTTGGTGTCTTCATAAGACTTGTAGATATGGGTCTTAACTATTCATGGTCAAAATTTCAAGTCAATTGGACCTGTTTTGAGTGAGTTATGGCCTAAAAACTAACTGCTGCCCAAATAGTCAGTTTTCAGGCCTTATTTGCACTTAATCCGGATTTGGTCATTTTTCAAGCTACCTTGCAAGCAGAATTTTGGCAAGCTTCCTTCATGAAAGTTGGCACATTTTGTGCCTAGTTTCACCTCCAATTGGTCTCATACCAATTGGAGCCACACACCCAAAGTTCTAGTCCTAAAACTCAAACTGCCTTATTGCATTTCTTTCATACACATCAAGGATCACTCCTAACACTTACCAAACTCAACATTCAAGTCAATTTTGGTTGTACCATAACCTAAACATAATTTACAACATATTATAGGTCATTTTGGCAGCTTACAATTACATTCAACATACACCATAAAGTGCAGAATTTTTTAACTCAATTACAACAATTCAAGCACCTAACCATAACACTTTTACATGTCCAACTTCACACCATCATATATACACTCAAACTGCCATAACATCCAACACAAGTCAACATTAATATACCATAAACCAAGCATGAATTCCAGCATTCTTCAAGAGTCAACAAACTGCCGCATTAGTGCATTTACAATCCATTAATTTCCAAGCTTCAAATTTCAATTCACATTTACATATACTAAGTATACATCACCCAAACAATTTCTTACACAATATACATTTAATCAATCATTTAATTCATCATTTAGAAGTAAAAATAAACTGCCTTCAAAGTGTTTCCATGGCTGCCAAAAGTACACTTCTCCATTTAAACATCAAACCTCAAAAATTTCTCCATAAATCAAACACCCATAACATCCTAACAAACTTTAATAAAACAATAATAAAAAACTCAAACTTACCACTTTGGAAATTCTTCAAAACTCCACTAAAACTTTCATTTCTTGCTACCTATCTACTGCCCATGGTGTGAGGATCATTTTTCATGAAGACACTTGCAAGAAATCAAGGCTTGATCATGGAGAACTTGAGCTCCATGCATGGTGCAGCCATGGAGTTTCTTTGGGAGGAATTCTTCACTTTGGCAATGGTGAGACGTGAGGTTGAAGATAAAGGTTTTAAGTGCTGCCCACTTTGTCCACTTAATGATTATATTATGTTCCATAATGCTCCACTAACATAGGTTAATAATAAATAATGTTAAACTTTCCATATTCCCACATTAAGTCCCTAATTTTTGCTAATTGAATTAGGTACCACTAATTTAATTTTTCATGACATTTTACAAATATAATATATTGTATTTTTAATGGACATTTAGGTCAAAAGACAACTCGGGGTGTCAATGACCACAATGCCCCTGTTCGGGTTGCATTCCTGACTTTTCGGTAATACCGAGTTTTGTCCGTTTTCCGATTTCTCACTTTTCATTGTACTAATTAGTTAATTTTTCTTTGATATTTCTAATGGAATTTATACTTCAATAGACATTTATTTAAGTCCTAAAAATATTTTCCAGGGTTCCCCGCGGTCCACGGCTAGTCAACGGTCCACGCCGTGACTTCCCAGTGCGGTCACCCATCGCTAGGGTTCTCGGCTAGCTTAACTTGGTTACATTTCTTTGCTATTATTTTTCCTTTATTTTTCTTGTATTTTCTTTTCTTGTATTTCATTATTTTAGGTCTCCTTAATCATAATGAAGTGTAGTTCTAGGCATCCTAGCTGTCCGGACAACACTGGTCACCGGAACAGTAGAACGCACTACCGAACTTAGGGGTGTTACAAAGTAGATCATGGAGATGATCCACTTACCTATGAAGAAGCTATATCAGATATAGAATCTTCAAAATGGATTGATGCTATGAAATCCGAGATTGATTCCATGTATAAGAATCAAGTTTGGGATCTTGTTGACCCACCTGAAGGTATTGTACCTATAGGGAACAAATGGGCTTTCAAGAAGAAAATTGGTTCTGATGGAAAGGTAGAGACCTATAAGGCAAGGCTAGTAGCGAAAGGGTTTTGCCAAAGGCAAGGAGTCGACTATGAGGAGACTTTCTCGCCTATTGCCATGCTTAAATCAATTAGGATTTTATTAGCAATAGCTGCATACTATGATTATGAGATTTGGCAGATGGATGTCAAAACAGCTTTTCTCAATGGATACATTGAAGAAAACATTTTCATGGAACAACCTAGGGGTTTTGAATCCCAAGATGGTTCCAAGGTATGCAAGCTAAAGCGATCCATTTATGGGTTGAAACAAGCTTCGAGGAGTTGGAACATCCGTTTTGATGAAGCCATTAAATCCTTTGGTTTTATAAAAAATGAGGATGAGCCATGTGTATATAAGAAGGTTAGTGACAGTGCTATCACTTTCCTTGTCTTATATGTGGATGACATACTATTGATGGGTAATAACACAGTATGTTGACAACTATAAAGGTATGGCTGTCAAATACATTCTCCATGAAAGACTTAGGGGAGGCAACCTATATTCTTGGGATTCGCATCTATAGAGATAGAGCGAAAAGAATAATTGGTTTATCCCAAAGTCTATATTTGGAAAAGGTGTTAAAGAGGTTTAACATGCTTGATTCCAAGAGAGGATTGTTACCAGTGAGACATGGTATCCACCTTTCTAAAGAGATGTCTCCAAAGACACCTGAAGAAAGAGATAAGATGGCTAGGATTCCATATGCTTCGGCTATTGGAAGTTTAATGTATGCAATGTTGTGTACTAGGTCGGATATCGCATATGCTGTTAGTTTGATTTGCAGGTATCAATCCAATCCAGGTTTGGAACACTGGATAGCTGTCAAGAATATCCTTAAGTACTTGAGGAGAACTAAGGATTTATTCTTGATTTATGGAGGTGGAGACTTGTAATTGGATGGTTATACTGATTCTGATTTCCAATCAGATATCGATGATAGAAAGTCTACCTCTAAAAATGTGTTCATTTGTAATGGAGGTACAGTCAGTTGGAAGAGTTCCAAATAGAGCACGACTGCAGATTCCACTACAGAGGCTGAGTATATTGCTACATCAGATGCTGCAAAGGAAGCTGTTTGGATAAAGAAGTTCAGGACAGAACTTACAGTAGTTCCTTCCATTGAGTCAGCAGTTCCACTACACTGTGACAACAATGGAGCAATCATACAGGCTAAGGAACTAAGGTCTCACCCAAAATCCAAACACATAGAAAGGCACTACCACATTATCAGAGATATAGTTGGGCAAGGCAATATAGCCATGCAGAAAATAGCCTCAGCTGAAAATCCAGCTGATTCATTCACTAAGCCTTTATCACAAGCTCAGCTAGAACGACATCTTGAGAAGATAGGTCTAAGATATTGTAATGAATGGCTCTAGTGCTAGTGGGAGATTGTTAGTAGTATGCCCTAGAGCATATCATTTAGTATGTATCTTGTACATATTTTTATTAATAAAAGGCATTTCTACTTTTCCGTTTACATAATATAATTATGTGTAATAGAAAAGGTCCATTGATATTTTGTTAGAAATATTATTCTTAAGTTGTTAAGAATATGAGTGACAGTATTTCTAGCACAAAGTATCATAAATAGGTTCACAATCGAGGATACTTCATAATAAGGACATGACTTATCCAGAAAGATTGTATTCATGTTTGTTACCAAGTTATTTATATGAGATATAAATAAGATGGAATGGTGAGTCTCATGCCATATAGCAAACATGATAGGCACTTATAAATGATAAGTAGGCCGAACCAGTGACACTTATGACAAGCACATGGAGTTTACTCTTGTCAATGTATTATCATAAATTATATCAGTGCATATAATCTTTAGACCTGAGATAGCACAGTTATCTTGTATATAGGTGGTTTGAGTTTGATACTACTTTCATACATGTACTATGTATTGGTATATGGGCATGTGTTGGCTCCTACTAGTTATATACGGAGGTAGGTGTTGATCAAGTTGGAATCAATTCCTCTAAGTAAATAGAGATAAAATCCTATGTTCATTTAATTGCTCTTGATGTTTCAAGTTCTTGGCCAGAACAGATAGATTTATTCAGAAAAGAGTTTCTGATGAGAAAATCTTTTTAATCAAGAACTAGAATTAAAAGAGAATATAATATTCATAGCAAATGGAGTTTGACATAAACCATGACTCCAGCTTGAGTTGGGATTTTGTAACAGAGAGATTCTAGTGCATGGTAACATATGATTATAGGTTCATTTAAGGTAACCTTATTACTAATTGGGTAGCCATGGCATGCTATGCTAGGTGTTAACCATGGTCTATGAGGTGCATAAAATGATTTAGAGAAATCATTTATGATAAGAAAGAGTTCTGATGATATTAAGAGTTGATATCACGTCTCATTGCCAATTAGTGATGAGCCTAGTAAGTCACACACATACACAAGTTATCACCTAATTAAATATGATTTAATTAATTAATTAAAGAGTTCAATTGATTAATTAAATAAGTTTGGTTTGCAATTAGATTGCAAAGTCCCTAGCATGACTTGAAACCAAATCTAGATTATTGGATGTGTAGTATAAGTTAAAATTATATTTAAAGTGTTTAAATATGAATTTAATTAATGAGAAATTAATTAATAGAGATTAATTAATTAATTTATATTTGATATAAATTAATTCGAAGAAGAGAAATAATTATTTTGGGTTAAGAACTCAAAATTAAGACACAGGGGCATTTTGGTCATTTCACAGTGTGACACGTGGCACCATGAGATGGTGACACATGGGATTACACATAAGCTTGCCAAATATTTTTAATCATGTAAGATGATTAATATTAAGATTAAATATAGGTTTGACACTTGGCACAATGTGATTGGGTCACTTAAACCTAGAGCTAATCAAAGGGTGACATGTGGCAAGGGTTTAATGTGTTAACCTAGCTATATAAGTGTTATTATGAGAAAATAAAATACAACCAGCAGCCACACTCCTTTGTCACGCCATTTTGAAGCTCTCCCTCTCTTCCTCTTCATCTTTCATCAATTCAAAGAGATTAGCCATCAATCTCTTGAATTAAGAACACTAGAAATTGTTTCTAGTGTCCTGTTTACATCTTTAATCTCTTAAAAGGAAGAACTTGAATTTCTAATTAATAGAAAAAGCTTTAGAAGCTGTTCAAGGGTTGCCATAGGTGTTCTTGGTGTGGACAAGCTAGAGGGACAACATCTAATATCCCGAAGACAAATCTCAATGGCGCAGACACGCTGCAGTGTATCAAGAGGTTAGTGTAATCGTTCTTGATTTAATCTAGGGTTCTAAAATTTATCTAATTAATTTTAAAATCTTAAATAACAAATACAGATCCAAAAACATATTAAAAGAGTTTAATTTGTTGTTTATCATTGAAATCAAATAGATAAAAATAAATCTGGCATGATGCATGTAACCCTAGGTGAAAATTTTTGAATTCAATGGTATAAACTTGTGTTTTTCAAACTTCTGTTCCTTCATTAGTCAACCTGAATGGCATTACCAAGAACTCATAGTGGCCATACCGAGTCCTAAAGGCAGTTTTAGGAATACTTTGCTCCTGCACCCTCAACTTGTAGTAGCCCGATCTCAAGTCAATTTTGGAGAATACAGTTGCATCCTTCAACTGATCAAACAGATCATCGATCTGTGGCAGAGGATATCTATTCTTTATGGTCACCTTATTCAACTGTCTGTAGTCTATGCATAGGCAGAGAGTACTGTCCTTCTTCTTCACAAATAATATTGGTGCTCACCAAGGTGACACGCTAGGGTGGATGAAACCCTTATCTAACAATTCCTGCAATTGCACCTTCAACTCTTTCAACTCAGCAAGTGCCATCCTATAAGGAGTGATGGAGATTGGCTCCACACTAGACATAGTCTCAATTTCAAATTGCACCTCTCTTTCTGGAGGCAATCTCAGCAATTCTTTCGAAAAGACATCTATAAAATCCCATAGCATAGGAATATCTTTAAGATCTGGACTCCCCACCTGGGTGTCTATCACATGAGCTAGATAAGCTTCACATCCCTTTCTAATCAGCTTTCTAGTAAGTGCAGCTGAAATGATGTTGGATGGCAATAACTGCCTCTCCCTGTGTATCACTACGTCTGCATACTCGAGAAGACCAAAAGTGACTGTCTTCAGTCTACAGTCGATCATGGCGTGATGCCTGGCTAACCAATCCATGCCCAAGATGATATCATAATCTCGGAAGGGCATGTCAATTAAGTCGGACAAGAATGTATGTCCTTGGACATCAAAGGACAATCCTTATACAATTTGTTCACCCTAATCTCTTGCCTTAAGGGACTAGTCACTAGCACATCATAATCCATTTTCAAGCAAGGAATGGCAACAGAACATGCAATACTGGCACTAACATAAGAATGTGTAGAACCAGGGTTAAACAGCACATATACATCTCTACCAAAGATGGAGAAAGTACCAGCCATAACGTCTGATATCTCAGTTTCCTCCTGGGGAGTTCCGAAAGGGACTGTCATACTAACTGTGGTTTCAAAACAGTTTCCAAAAATTTCCCACTCAACAATCACATTTATAAACAAATAAACACATTTAAATTCATCATAATATCCATATAAAAGTGGCAACACCCAAATTTCTTAAATGCAAGAGAAAAACCATATTTCAGTCAAAGTAAACTTGTTCAAAGCAAACTCATTCAATTTAACACATTCCAAGTAATTTACAAGTTTAAAAACGAAGAAAAGGTTAGTTGTGCACAAACCTTCAATAATTCTCCTTCCTTGTTACCTACTTCTCCTTGTCTGTTCCAACTTCTTTTCTATTGAAAATATACAAATAGAATACCTTAATACCAATCTCAATTGCTACTAAGAACTCATTACATACATGTCTAATGCATCCCAAGTTAGCTTTGAAAATTTTAGAATATTTTGGTTTTGGGACAGCTTGGTGCCCCAATCTTTGAACTCAATTTTTACCTAGTTTCGATCATAATTTCATGAGGTGTTCTTCGAGAAAATTGTTCATTTAGGTCTTAAATTTATTTTCCTTTTTGAATCACCTAATTCAGAGCTGTGCAGCTCAAGTTATGACCAAAAAATAGTTACAGTTCATGTTACTGTTCATCCTGCAGATTCAGTTCTAGCAAATTTATCGATCCAACTTCGTTCAGCAATTTGATCAAGTTAAGTCCATAATTTAGTCTAATGTTCTTCATAAGAAATGTTCTACTATGTCTTAGGTTTCCATTGGTTCAAGAATCACCTAAATTGGAGTTTTCTAGAGAGAGTTATGACAATGCAAAATTTACTATTCATATGGTAAATCAGCAGATTTCCAGATTTCTGCAGATTCAGTGATTCAACTTTGCTCAGCAATTTGATTGGGTTAAGTCCATAATTTGGCCTCAAGTTCCTCATGTGAAATGTTTTACTATGTCTTAGATTTCCATTGGTTCAAGAATCGCCTAAATCAGAGTTTTCTAGAGAGAGTTATGGCCATGCAAATTTTATTGTTCATATGGTCAAATTCCACAGGCTGAATTTTATCTCCCATTTTAAGGCTCATTTCGGGTAGCTTAAGGTCATTTTCGGGGTAGGGTATCTTCATGAAAATTCTAGCCCTATATCTTAAGTTTTGTATCCAATTGGTTTCACACCAATTAGAGTTGTGTAGCTCAAGTTATGGGCTTCCAAACACACTGAATTATGTGTGTAAAATTCTGCCTTAAGTTCAATTTTTCATTTCTTCAATTGTTCCCTCTAAACAACCTCAATTCACATTTAATTCACCCAAAATGGCTATAATTTAGCATTGACACATTAATGGCACTTCCAAACACAAAACCCACAATTTTCAAACACCAAAGTTTGCAATTTTCCCTAATCCTACCATTTCATTACTTCCATTCATCAACCCAATGTCAATTCAAACTAAATAAACCTCAAATGATCATAATTTAACACTACACACACCAATTTCACTCTCTAGCACCAAAACTCAATTTTCCCATGATTCCTAATCTTCCATAATTCAATTTATGCAATCCCATGAAATCTTACTACTCCCAATTATGCATATTACCTCAATTTAACTTTGATTTATCATCAATTTAACTAAAATGCATCAAAATCCTAATTTTCCCTAAGTTGGCCAAAACCCTAGTTTAGGTTCCATGCATGTTTCCTTTCAATTTCTCATGAAATTTCATCATAAGTTAACTTTATTCAAGGCTTATACAACTAATCTAACATGAAAAGAAACTTACCTCAAGTGATTTCTTTCCAACTTCAATTTTTCTTCCAATTTCTTTTGCTCTACTTGCTCCAATGCCTCAATCAAAGTTCTTTTTGATCTTTTCTTTTAGTGGGTTATGGGATTTTTGACGAGAAATTAAGGGAATTAAAACTTGGGAGGGGAAATCAATGAGGGGAAGAAGTGGAAGAAGAAGAGAAAAAGAGAGAGAGATGAAGAGAGAGGAGTGGGTGGTGGCACCTTATGAAAAAATAAAAATGAAGAAGACATTTGTCTTCTTATATATATATATATATATATATATATATATATATATATATATATATATATATATATATATATTTAAAGACACCTTGAGCATCAAAAATAAATAGAAAATTAATTGAGGTAGACACAATAAAAATTCAAGTGACCCAAAAATATAAGGATTCACCAGGTATATTGAAAAAGAGGGATTATGACCCGATAAGGGGCATTTTGGTCAGTTCATCTCAAGAGTTGACTTTTGACCGAAATATCAATTAAATTAAAAAAAAATTAATGAATTGAATTATGGGGTAAAAATTGAAGAAAAATTCAAGTAAAAATATGTAAGAGAAAATTTAAGAAATGAAAATTTAAACTTTCATTTCTATTATGACAAAATTAAAATGAAGGACTTATGGGTTTTTGATAATTAAATTTAATTATTTAATTAAAAGGAAAAATTAAGTGTAAATGTAAAAAAAAAAGGGGGGGAATAAAAATTTAAGTTTAATTATCCTTATGACACAATTAAAATTTATATATGTATATATAAGTTAGTTTATTAAAATTATAAATTTTAATTGTGTCATAAGGATAATTAAACTTAAATTTTTATTCCCCCCCCCCCTTTTTTTTTTTACATTTACACTTAATTTTTCCTTTTAATTAAATAATTAAATTTAATTATCAAAAGCCTATAAGTCCTTCATTTTAATTTTGTCATAATAGAAATGAAAGTTTAAGTTTTCATTTCATAAATTTTCTCTTACATATTTTTACTTGAATTTTTCTTCAATTTTTACCCCATAATTCAATTGATTATTTTTTTTTAATTTAATTGATATTTCGGTCAAAAGTCAACTCTTGAGATGAATTGACCAAAATGCCCCTTATCGGGTCATAATCCCTCTTTTTCAATATACCCGGTGAATCCTTATATTTTTGAGTCACTTGAATTTTTATTGTGTCTATCTCAATTAATTTTCTATTTATTTTTGATGCTCAAGGTGTCTTTAAATAGCCTCTCCCCTCTCTTCTTCTTCATCTCTCATCAATTCAAAGAGAATTGCCAACATTCTCTTGAATTAAAATTGCTAGAAATCGTTTCTAGTGTCCTATATACATCTGTAATCTCTCTAAAGGCAAAACATAAAATTCTAATTGATTGGAAAGGCTTGAGAAGCTATTAAAGGGGCTACCATTGGCGATCTTGGTGTGGACAAGCTAGAGGGACAACATCTGGTGTCCTAAGTGCATCCCAAAGGTACCAAACACAACTACAGTGTATCAAAAGGTTAGTGCACTTGTTATTGATTTAATCTAGGGTTCTAATGAATTAATCTGTTAATTCTAAAATCTTAAATGGCAAATGTAGATCCAAAAACATATTGAAAGAGTTTTAATATGCTGTTTAACATTGAAATCAAATAGATAAATAATGAATCTTGCATGATGCATGAGACCCTAGAAGAAAAATTTTGAATTCAATGATCTAAACTTATGTTTTTCATGCTTCCGCTCCATCACGGATTTGATCCTTCAGTCCCTTCCTGAGTCATTTAGGAATTTTGTGACAAATTTCCATATGACTAAGCAGGAATGCACCTTGGCTAGTTTACTCAACATGCTAGTTATTGCCCAAAAGAATATATCGGCCAATAAAGGAAAAGAGGTAGCTTTGATTGCATCTTCTTTTGTTGGAAAGTCCAACAAGAAGAAGGGCAATAAGAAAAAGAAACCTCAAATTCCTGGGCCTTCCAAGAAAATAGCTAAACAAAAATGGAAGACTAAAGCTGATGGAGGCAAAGGAAAATGTTTCCACTGTCAGAAGGATGGGCACTGGAAAAGGAGCTACCCAGAGTATCTTGCTTCTCTAAAGGATAAGAAGGATACACTTTCAGAAGGTATGTCCATATCTTGTTATTTAGATTCTGATGATACTCATAGTTCATCTACAGCTTGGGTTTTAGATACTGGTGCCAATTCTCACATTTCTTATGATATGCAGGAACTAGCAAAAAGTAGCAGCTTACGTTCTCGAGATGTTAGATTCTGGATTGGAGATGGCTCAACTGTTGAAGCTTTAGCCATAGGATCTAAATCTTTATACATGTCTGGACATGTTTTGTGTTTGGATAATATTTTATATGTACCTGATGCTTTTAAGAACATCATTTCTATATCTAGTTTGACTAGAAATGGCTATAAATTTCAGTTTACAGATGATGTTTGCAATATTTATTTTGGAAATAAATATGTTGGCTCGGGTTATATGAATGATGGTCTTTATTATTTGGATAATAATGACAAACACAAATTGAATACAAGTGATCTAAATGAATGCAATGCCATGGTGAAAATCAACTCAAGTTCAAAATATATTTGGCACTTAAGATTAGGTCATATGGCAGAAGATAGGATTATAAAACTGGAGAAAATGGGGATTCTATCCCCATTGGGTTCTGAACCTACTCCAACTTGTGAATCTTGCCTTCAAGGCAAAATGACCAGATCACCCTTTGTTGGACAAGGGCTGAGAGCTGAAAATATTTTGGAGCTAATACATAGTGATGTATGTGGTGTAACACCCTCCCCGTAGCAACTCCGTACAGTCTACTTTTTCGGTGACCGGTGTCAGTCCGGACAGCTAGAACATCCGGAAAAATATTCAAATCAAAGTGAGGGACCATAATTAACTCAAATATTAATGAGAAAAATTTAGTAAAAATTTTAGAAATAAAATACAGTTAAGTCAAAAGAGCCGGTGCCCAAGCGATGGGTAACCAGAGGTAAGTTGCGGTTCTCGCAATGAGGAGCCCTAGACCCGGGGGAAAATTTATAAAATAATTTTTGGGACTCCAGAGAAGGGTTATTGAGGTTCCCATGGCATTAGAATGCCAAGAAAATACCTAGAAAAATTTTTCAATCGGTACAGACAATTTTGACCTATTAAGCCAAACGGAGGGCATTTTGGTCATTTTGCCTTCCGAGGTGATTTTTGGCCGACTTGCCCAGTTGAGTAAATAATTAATATGACATAAAATATGAAGAAATATTACTAGAAATGAAATTTGAAATGAGTAGTGAAAGAAAAGAAAAGAAAATGCAAAATAATGCAAAAAAATGACATCATTTAAAAATTTTGACCAATCATAATTAAGCACCCATTTGACTAACAAATTAAAGAGATAAATGAAGACTAAAGAGGACCAAAAACCAGCAGCCATTCTTCTTCTTCTTCTTCCCCAAAACGTGACTCTTCCCATCTCCCTCCATTGATGAGCTTGGCAAGCTCATGAAACCCTAAACTCCCACCATATTTCCTTGAGTTCCCAACACTAAATTTTACCCTAGAACCTTGCTTAATATTTTGGGAGCTAAAAGAGGAGAAGAAATTGAAGTTTTGGGTTGGCTTGGATTTAAGCTACAAGAGGTTAGTGCACTATATATCAAAAACTCTTTAATTTCATGCATAGGAACTTGAATTTAGCAAGAATTTGTAAATTAAGTGGATGAAATTTATGTATATGTACTCCATAAATTTCGGCTGCCCTAGGGAGAAATAGGATTGAGTGTTTTTGAATGGACTTGGAATGAATTAGAAATCATGAATAAAGTATATAAACATAAGGAAATGAGTTAGTTAGTCAACTAGGGTAACTTGTACAAAATCTTGAATTTGAGCTAGGGTTTTGGGAGTAAAGTGTGGACTTGGATTATGAATTGATTAGAGAACATTTTAATGGTCAATTAGTGACCATTTTAGGTAGATTGACCAACAAATGGACTGAAAAATGAGATTGCAAAGTGAGGTTGCAAAGCGCCTAGGGCAATGACATAGGGTGAAAATTCGTCCCTTTGCCTTTACCATAACTTGGGCTGTGCTAGTCCAATTGGTGTTTGGCCAATTGGACATGAAACTAGGCTTATAATGGCACATTTTTACCGAAGAAACCATGCCCAAAAGACCAAAGCAAGAGGACCAAAACTTGGCCCCAATCCGGATCCCCGCACCCTGCGAAATGACCAAATGAACAGTAACTGTTCATTTGGCCATAACTCACTGTAGATTTGGTCAATTGGCCTGAAATGTTTACAGCAACAAGTTAAGACATAGACAAACAACTTTCATGAAGAAACCTACCCCAAATTATGAGCAGAACCTAACCCAAATGGCAGTCACAGTCACTATTCAAACCTGCAACTCTGCAGATATTGATTTGAGCAGTAATGTTTGGATGGCTATAACTCTCTCTAGAAAACTCGGATTTAGGCGATTCTTAAACCGATGGAAACCTAAGGCATAGTAGAACATTTCATATGAAGAAAGCTAGACCAAATTATGAACTTAGCTTGGTCAAATTACTGACCAAAGTTGGACCAAAATCTGCCAAAACCCAAAAGTGCAGCATGAACAGTGCACGTGAACAGTAAACTTATTTTGGCCATAACTTGAGCTACAAAACTCCAAATGGAGTGATTCAAAAAAAGAAATTCAACTAGACAAAATAAGGAACATTTTCTATGAAGGAAGTTTTGTCAAATTCTAATAGTAAATCGACCAATGAAACAGTGCAACTTCGGAGCACCAAAACCGAAAATTGGCAATTTTGCCAAAATGACCTAAGCTTTGAGAAAGTGACCAAAACCAACAAGTTTTAAATGAAAAATGTAGTATGTTTGAAGTGCCAAAGTCAATGTACATATTTTCTATGCAAAAGTCAACATTTTAGTTGACTAATGAAGTGAATAGTGACATGAAAACTTGAAATAAGCTTGGAAATGGATTTGGTAATTGATTCCAACAAGTTTTAAATGCAAAATGTGGTACATCGGGAGTGTTAAAACCAATGTACCTATTGTCTATACAAAAGTCAACATTTTTGTTGACCAATGAGGTGAATAGTGACACCAAAACTTGAAATTCAAAATTTGAAATTAGAAATGCATCTAGGGGACTTTAAATTGCAATTGGCAATTAATACTAGTAAATGTAAAACTCAAAATGTGGGATCTTGGTGTAATTAGAATTAATATATCCATTAAGTCTAAAAAGGTCAACATTTTGGTTGACTAGTAAGGTGAATAGTAATCAAAATGATTAGTAAATTAAGATGAAGACCTAGAACCAATTCTAAGCTTAAATGCTTAGAATTGTATGACAAATATGGACTATGCATCCTAGTCAAAATTGTTAAAAAGAAATTTAGGCCATAAATTTGAAATCCATGAAATATTCATGGATTACTTGAAACATGAAAGATAAGTCACCTAATTGGTGTGATCAATATGAATAACATAATGAATGGACAAATAAACCGTATTAATGTATGAATGAGACATTAGTTCTCATTATTGTAAAGAGGAGAAGTATTTTGAGTACAATGGTATAAAAGGATAATTGATGTGAATTGTGATCATATAAATGATCAAATGAATGTATGAATTATGATTGAAATTTATCATGAAATAATGAAGTCATAAAGCACAATATATTAATATTTTAAAGTATCAAATGCCCTAGTATACCTAACAAGATTGGTTTGGATAGTTTGGCATGCCAATAGGGTATTGTTTTAACAGTGCTGCGAAAGGAAAGGCTTTATGCCTGTATTCATGGCTTTATGCCCGTATCCATGGCTTTTATGCCCGTATTCATGGCTTTTATGCCGATTATGTGATATCATGGCTCTTTAGCCATACTGACTGCATACGTAGTTGACGTTCTGCGTCCCATGGTATGACGGCCCGAGGCAATCGGTGTCGGTGCCAGCGACACGTTATCGATCCGATTGTCTAGTATAGGTTACTTGGGCGATCAATTAAAGTATTATTCAATTCGATCGGCTAAGTTAAGTTAAGTATAATGAAAATCGATTACAATTAAATTAAGTATTGAATGAATAAGCAAAAGAGATTAGCAAAAGAAACATAACAAAAATATAAATTGCGAGCAAATGCAGGACTTGAAATACAATACAGATAGAATAAATTATATACTGCTAGTATTCTTGAAAAGTTATAAACTAAGCACTTCCAAAGAGGAACAAACTAGTATATAAGATCGTTGATACTAGAAATACCATACCAAATTAAATTGATTCTTGAGTATTTGAATTATCATTTATTTCTTTCTTTACTTGTATATATTATTTCTGGTTATATTATTGCACCACTAAGCAGAAACCTTTTTTATTGTCACACCCCGGCTTAGTGGGCCCCAGCTCAAGCCCCTCTATGGGTGGCCATCTTGCCGGCGTGCCCCTCTAGAGGCCGGCGATGCGACTCAAATCGATCTTGTCGCTTTGGTGGAGTTCAATCCCTTCGCCTGTGAGCTAGGATTGAACCCATATCACCTCATGGATTTGCTTCGCCTCTTACCAATTGAGTGCGGTGAAGCAAATCAGTGGTGATATGGGTTCGAATCCTAGCTCTGCAGGCGAAGGATTGAACTCACCAAAGCGACAAATTTGAGTCGCATCGCCGCCTCAGAGGGGCACGGCAAGATGGCCACCCCAGAGGGGGCTTGAGTCAGCCCACTAAGCCGGGGTGTGACATGTGGTCCATTTAAAGAAATGGCTAGAGGCAGTTTTCATTATTTTATTACCTTCACTGATGATAAATCAAGGTTTGGGTATTTGTATTTGATGAAATACAAACATGAATCTTTTGAAAAGTTTAAAGAATTTAAATATGAAGTAGAAAATCAAACAGGAAAAAGTATTAAAGCTCTTCGATCAGATCATAGAGGTGAATACTTGAGTACTGAATTTGATGAATACTTAAAAGAGCATGGCATTGTTTCCCAGCTGACTCCTCCAGGAACACCACAGCTGAATGGTGTATCTGAAAGGAGAAAGCATACCCTATTAGATATGATACGTAGTATGATGAGCGATACTGATATGCCAATCTCTTTTTGGGGATTTGCATTAGAATCAGCTTTGCATATTCTGAATAGGATTCCATCAAAATCAGTATCTTCCACACCTTATGAGTTATGGCATGGAAGAAAACCAAGTCTTAAGCATGTTAAGATTTAGGGTTGTCCAGCTTATATCAAAAAGCTAAACACTAATAAATTGGAAACTAAATCAGAAAAGGGTCAATTTGTTGGATATCCAAAAGAGAGTTTTGGATATTATTTTTATTTTCCTACATCACAACAAGTTATGGTAAGTAGAGATGCCACATTTCTTGAACAATAGTTTGTTCAAGAAGGAGGCAAAGGAAGGCAAATAGAGTTAGAATTGGAGAATTCTGACCAACCAACAGATCAGATGGATATAGATCCATCTAGTCAACCTACACCTATTGATGAAACATCTACTGTAATTCCTTACAGATCAACTAGGATATCTCACCCACTGGTGAGATATGGTTTTCTTCATGAAGAAGAACAAGAGTTGTCTACTCATGAAGAACAAGTTCATGGAGATGATCCACTTACCTATGAAGAAGCTATATCAGAAATAGACTCTTTAAAATGGATTGATGCTATGAAATCCGAGATTGATTCCATGTATAAGAATTAAGTTTGGGATTTTGTTGACCCATCAGAAGGTATTGTACCTATAGGGAACAAATGGGTTTTCAAGAAGAAAATTGGTTCTGATTGAAAGGAAGAGACCTATATAGCAAGGCTAGTAGCGAAAGGGTTTCGCCAAAGGCAAGGAATCGACTACGAAGAGACTTTCTCGCCTGTTGCCATGCTTAAATCAATTAGGATTCTATTGGCAATAGCTGCATACTATGATTATGAGATTTGGTAGATGGATGTCAGAACAGCTTTTCTCAATAGATACATTGAACAAAACATTTTTATGGAACAACCTAGGGGTTTTGAATCCCAAGATGGTTCCAAGGTATGCAAGCTAAAGCGATCCATTTATGGGTTGAAACAAGCTTCGAGGAGTTGGAACATTCATTTTTATGAAGCCATTAAGTCATTGGGTTTTATAAAAAATGAAGAAGAGCCATGTGTATATAAGAAGGTTAGTGATAGGGCTGTCACTTTCCTTGTTTTATATGTGGATGACATTTTGTTGATGGGTAATGAAATAGGTATGTTGACAACTATAAAGGTATAGTTGTCAAATAGATTCTCCATGAAAGACTTAGGGGAGGCAACCTATATTCTTGCGATTCGCATCTATAGAGATAGAGCGAAAAGAATAATTAGTTTATCCCAAAGTCTATACTTGGAAAAGGTGTTAAAGAGGTTTAACATGCTTGATTTCAAGAGAGGATTGTTACTAGTGGGATATGGTATCTACCTTTCTAAAGCGATGTCTCCAAAGACACCTGAAGAAAGAGATAAAATGGCTAGGATTCCATATGCTTCAGCTATTGGAAGTTTGATGTATGCAATATTGTGTACTAGGCCGGATATCACATATGCTGTTAGTTTGCTAGTAGGTATCAATCCAATCCAGGTTTGGAACACTGGATAGCTGTCAAGAATATCCTTAAGTACTTGAGAAGAACTAAGGATTTATTCTTGATATATGGAGGTGGTGACTTGCAATTGGATGGTTATACTGATTTTGATTTCCAATCAGATATCGATGATAGAAAGTCTACCTCTGGATATGTGTTCATTTGTAATGGAGGTGCAGTCAATTGGAGGAGTTCCAAATAAAGTACGATTGTAAATTTCACTATCGAGGCTGAGCATATTGCTGCATCAGATGCTGCAAAGGAAGCTATTTGGATAAAGAAGTTCGTGACAGAACTTGCAGCAGTTCCTTCCATTAGGTCAGTAGTTCCACTCTACTGTGACAACAATGGAGCAGTCATACAGGCTATGTAACCTCGATTTTACCAGAAGTCCAAACACAGAAAGGCGTTACCACATTATCAGAGAAATAGTTGGGCAAGGCGATGTAGCCATGCAGAAAATAGCATCAGCTGAAAATCCAGCTGATCCATTCACTAAGCCTATGTCACAAGCTCAGCTAGACTGACATCTTGAGAAGATGGGTCTAAGATATTGTAATGAATGGCTCTAGTGCTAGTAGGAGATTATTAGTAGTATGCCCTAGAGCATATCATTTAGTATGTAACTTGTACATGTTTTATTAATAAAAAGCATTTTCACTTTTTTATTTACATAATATATTTATGTGTAATAGAAAATGTCCATTGATATTTTATTAGAAATTCTATTCTTAAGTTGTTAAGAATATGAGTGACAGTATTTCTAGCACAAAGTATTATAATTTGGTTCACAATCGAGGATACTTCACACAGGATATGACTTATCCAGAAAGATTGTATTCATGTTTGTTCCCAATGTATTTTTATGAGATATAAATAAGATGGAATGGTGAGTCTCATACCATATAACAAACATGATAGGCACTTATGAATGATAAGTAAGCCAAACCAGTGACATTTATGACAAGCACATGGAGTTTACTCTTGTCAATGCATTGTCATAAATCATATCAGTGCATATAATCTTTAAACCTGAGATAGCACAGTTATCTTGTATATAGGTGATTTGAGTTTGATACTGCTTTCATACTTGTACTGTGTATGGGTATATGGGTATGTGTTGGCTCTTACTAGTTATATATGGAGGTAGGTGTTAATCAAGATAGAATTTGTTGCCCTAAGGAAATAGGGATAAAATCCTATGTTCATTTAATTGTTCTTGATGTTTCAAGCTCCTGGCCAGGACAGATAGATTTAATCATAAAAGAGTTTCTAATGAGAAAATCTTTTTAATCAAGAACTAGAATTAGAAGAGAACATAATATTCATAACAAATGGGGTTTGACATAAACCATGACTCTAGCTCGAATTGGGATTTTGTAACAGAGAGATTCTAATGAATGGTAACATATGATAAAAGGTTCATTTAAGGTATTCCTTATTACTGATTGGGTGGCCATGGCATGCTATGCTAGGTGTTAACCATGGTCTATGAGCTGCATAAAATGATT